>NC_079292.1:625000-1250000 GCF_023638135.1 Falco biarmicus | reverse complement strand
TCCTAGAATTCACGAATTGACTTTACTTTTCCCTGCTCAGGAAGAATGAGGACAGAGATACCTTCAGATATTTAAATGAAGGTTTTGAAACTGAAAGTAGAATCACTAAATAAAAAATGTGTAAGACTGGAGAAAGGCTTGAAAGGGGGAGGAAATATGCATGCAAAACATTAAAAACTGTGCCAAGAAACCTCAAGATGAGAAGGCTCAGGGGGAGTCTTATCAATGACAGATAATTCCTGATAGGGCAAAGTAAAGACAACAGAATAAGGCTCTGCTCAGTGACAGGATGAGCAGCAGTGGCACAAACTAAAATACAGGAAATGCCATTTAAACACAAAAGTGTTTGCTTGGATCACGGTCAAACACCGCAATAGGCTATCCGGAAAGCCTTCAGTTCATGAAGATGCTCAAAACCCAATTGAACATGGGCCTGAGCAACCTGCACTAAGTGACCCTGCTCTGAACAAGGGTTTGACGAGACAGAAGAGCTGAGGTCAGCAGGGACTTCGGGAGACTGTGATTCTGAGATTAATTACTCTTGAACTTGTAATGTAATAACAACACTAAAGCCCAAAACAAATGTATAAAACTCAAAGATCAAAAAGAATCATCTTCCAGGTCCATCTTACATACAGGTAAAACTTAAGCTCAGTGAAAAAGCAGAACTCATAGTGCTACATTATCTAGTTAGGTCTGTAGGAATTAGTTGTCACAACTGGAAAAATACCAATACAGTATCAGAGAAAGGTTAGTATAAACATACAACCTCTATAACAATTCCCTTTTTTGTTGTTGCTGTTTTTTCATGTAAGAAAGTTCAGGATCAGATTGTGTAAACTTAAAAAACCAGAAGTAATAGTTCAACTGCCACAAGAGGTCAGCTCACAATATTTACAGTTTTGTTGAACATGCCAATATGAGCAGTTTGCTTTGCTTTCCTGACTGCCCCATAGACTTCACAAAAATCAAATTTCAAATGAAGATTAGCAACAGAGGGGCAGTCTACTTCTCCCTGTTACCACCTCCCACTCCTGTCTGAACAAAGGTAAAAGCAACCTGTGCTGACACCTGCATACAGGAGAAGTTCTGTTCTGTGTATTCCAAGATAACATGAAAAAGATATGGAAATGTTACAAACACAGACTGGCTTCAGAAAAACTAGGAATTTTTCCCAGCCACTAGACATATAGTCATGTGCACTTTGGATTTTACTACCATTTATTCACAAGAAAGGCAAAACTGCCTGTGACTAAGTATTTTATTAGCTGTTCAGAAGCTCTCTGTGCCACTTAACATAGCCACACTGACATATGTGGAATCTCAGCACCTTCCATTAAGGCATCCAACTTCAACAAAGCATCAGCTTATCATCTATGGTCTGCTACTGAAGAGAAGGGAAGAAATACCATCATAGGATAATTCAGATTGGAAGTGATGTTTAATTCTTGGAGCAGGAGCTTGGACTGCAGCAGTCCGTTCTGAGGTTCAGCCAGGCTGGTCAGGGCTTTGTTCAGTCAGGCTTTTAAAGACACAGACCTAACAACCTCTCCAGGCAACCTGCAGTACTGACTCAGCTCATGGTGAAACAATTTCTTCTTTTATCTAGTCTGAGCTCTCATTTCAGTTTATGCCTGTTGTCCCTCATAGTCCTACCATGCACCCCACCAAAAAGCCTGTCTCCACCTCCTCAAAGGTATTGGCAGGTTGCTGTTAGGTCCCCCCACAGCTGTCTTCTCTGGATTGAAGACATTCCTTCGGCCTGTCCTCACTGGGCAAGTCATAGTCCCTGAACACATTGGTGGCTTAATGCTGAAAACTGATCCCACTTACTTGGACACAGCCATTAAGTTTCTACTATATGTTCATAGACCCACCTGTGGCACAAACTGAGAACCATTTCATACAGTAAAGGTATAATAACCAAATAAGAGGATGCAAGCAAACACCACTATTTCTATTCCAGATGTAAAAGGCAGAAGAGAAACAGATTACATGGGAACAGGCATATGAAATCAGTGGAAAAAGAATAACTCATTTAGACACATTTGGAGTCAAAAAAATAAAGTTACATTATGCAGACAATAGCTTTTTGGCATAATGTCCTCATAAATCTTTGCTTCTGGACATCACAAAATGGGGCTTGAGGTTTTTGGTACTGCATTTTGTCATTTGGGACTCCAGAGTAATTATTCCTGATTCCTAACCTGTAACCCCCAGAATATCTTTCTGAGATGGCATTTTGCCATGCCTAACCAAGTTTGTGTTGCTCACAAACAGTGTGAAATGGGAATTTTCTTTAGTGTGAACAAACCACCAGCTGAGAATGAGATATTGAAACCATTGACTCCTTTGTTTGGGTCTGCCAGCCTGCTATATGCATCATTTTTAAGAGGAAAAACGAGTTAAAACTCCTCATGAATGTGAAGTATAGCTAATGCTCAGTTGACACCTAGTGGTAATTTCCAGCAAGATTAAAGGAATAAAGTGTCGCATTCTCAGTAGTTAAACCCAGCTATCAGCCTCCTAAGAAAGCGCCGCAGACAGTTAAAGTGACTGCCTCTTCACAGAAGGCAAAATGAAAGAAAAACAAAGGTCAAGAAAGAATGCCATTGGCAGTAAGGCTCTGCTTGGTGAGATGGGGAGCTCACTGGGAATAAAACAGCACAGCTTCCAGAAGGCTTAAGGGCAGCTCATCACGGCAAACTCCAATAGTAAAGGAAGTAAAAACACAGTATCACTTAGATTTAAATGTCTTGAGACTCCCACTTGCATAGGTACAGCCAGAATCAGAAGTGCTAGACCAAATCCATATAATATACAAATCTGCTTCATAAAGAGTAAAGTCACCATATAGCCAGGTTATCGAAGATTTCCAGCTAGTCAGCTCCCATATATATATATATATGGGTTAGCACATGCAGACAGTTTACTAAACACTCTCTCCTCTCCCAAAGAATACAATAAGAAAACATGGGAACTATTATCATCATCTGTTCCCTTCAAGTCTGATGGCAAAGGACCAAGATTGTACATGACTCTCCTGAAAATGCTAAGTCAAGGTAAAGTACTGACAATTCTATAACTGTTTGCAAGACTATTAAGCTAGTGTTTATGAATATGCTGAGCAGAGCACATTGCTCCTGTCAGCTCCTCCTACATCTAAGGACAGTAAGGAGGCACAGCTCAGAACAGAAATCAGACAGTCCCATGATGTGCACTCCCTCATACCACAGTCCGTATACTGCCTTGCTATCACCCCATGCTCTCATGTGCAGGCAGCACTGCTGAACTTCTTGCATGTGTTCTGAATTCCTATCTCAACTGACTACTACATGGAGTTAAAACAACATTCAATTACAGTAGACTCAAATCTATCATTGCACTCACTTAAGAAGTTTCTATATGGTTCAATGCATCCTTCATTCATGCATGACATTACATCAATTCCAAGAAACTATAGTGATATTCATTATACATTGGACGATGAGGCCGTGGAAATTGTTACATCAAGTCAGAAGACTGACTGATCTGGAGTTACAGCCTGTGGCACACAAGAAATGCTTCAGAGAAAAGAGTAAAACACTTGAGCGAGACTTAGGAAAAACTGATTTAGAATCTATTCCACAAAGCACAAATCTTTAGACTCCAAAAGCAGCTTAACCACTTTAGCTCTGGGGATTCTGAGGAATAACCTGTGCTCCTTTAACTCTGCTACACATTTGTACTGTAAGTCAATGAGTTCTACAGCCCTACTAGGATATTACGAAGCCAGTATTTCCTTTTCAGACATATCACATATCTTGCTTTTCATTGTAGGGCTAGAGTAATGGCTGTGCTTAAGCAAATGAAAATAGGTCACGTGCAAAGAAACAGGAGAGTGTCCTGCAGGAGATGTTGTGTGGCAACAGCACAGGCCACACAGTTGGAAAAAGTGACAGGAGATCAGAAAAAGAATCAGAGCACTTCTGAGTCACTGTGTAGGTAGGTACACAAACTTATGCAACGAAAATAATTGTGCAGTGTTCCCAAGGAGGTAACAGTGAATACTATTACTATCTGGAAGAATATATACATTTTGCTTAGTAGATTCAAGATTGATTGCAAGAGTCTTTGCATAACTTTATCTTTGTTAGCACTCATGGAGTGTTTTTTGCTCTGTACTTTAACCACTCTGTCAAGACTCTGCCCAAAAGTATGAGTCCAATAAACATACCATCGTGCTAAGAAATTTCCTTGCTGCTTTGCTAAGGCAGATGCTATGTTACTACTTATGACACTGCCATCATCAATGCCTAAGCCACACCCCAGACTGCACTGACTCAGTGAACAACATGCACAAATTATTCTGGGCACTATTTTAGCTTCAATTTACATGTTTACATTATTACTTAGATATCAGACTGCCCTTAGGAAATACATTGTCCTCTTCAGGGGGAGTCATCTCCAGTTCCTTGGGTATCTCTGTTGGGTCATTGCAAGGTGCACACCAGGTCCCCAGAGTGCCTCCTTGGGGCACATTCAGCAGCCCCTTGTGCAAGGAAGCAGCTCTGAGGATGAGATGATGCACAGAGGTCACAGACCCAACAACCACTTTGCATGCAACCACACCAGAGATGCAGCCACACTACAGCACGCTCCAGTCCTCCAAAAGGATCATGGAGTGCCTCAAGTCTCACCATACCTTCCTAACACATCACTGTGGCCAGGCACCACACATTTGCCCACAAAAAAAGCAAAACATTAGTGACATAACCCAGATGAAAGAGCAACAAGAAGCCTTCCGCAAGAACCACAACTTCATGTCCCTCCATGTAGCCAGTGACCCAAGTAGACCTCTGCAGATTCATGACTGATGCACAAATTTGAAATCACTTACAAGAATATTCTACATGGCTGTCCAAAACCGGTTAGTTGTTTTCCTGGGAAGAAGCTGAGCTAATTAAGGACACTAGTATTTCCTGAGCAACAAAGACCGAAACCTTGTCATTTGCATACACCCGAATAAAGTGTTGAAAAAATAGAAAAAAAAAAAGCAACCAGATCTTAGTCTATTTCAATACTGCATAGGATTCAGGTCACAAAAAGTGAGGCAAGAAAGTGTTAAGAGTAACAAAAAACACTGGAATAATTGCTTGAAGGAAGTTACCCTCACACCAACTGTATCACACAAACTGTAACACAATACCAAAGCATCAAGTGGCAAAGCATTTCAACTGCAGGTATCCCTAGCTGTAAAGTATCAGAGTACACTGAACATTTTTTCAAGAAAAAAATTTTAGATTAGTCTTCTTGAAAGTCTATACTTAAGTATGATTTCACACTCAAATGAAAGCTAGCTTCACTTGTCTTTGCCCAGAGTTCATGTGCTGTGTTTGTGGTTCCATTTCTGCAAGCTTTATCAGCCTGATGGGGGAAACACACCATTATATTCCACACCAGACTAACAATTTCCGTTTTAGGGGAATTGTTTTATGTGATGCCATTTTCTTTCAGCCTGCTTTGGATGTTATGTTTTCCTGGTATACTCTCTACTGACTCTCCCTTTTATAGTTTCTGCAAGATGCCTCTCAATTTTCTTCTGTTATTAACTCTGTCTCTCAAGACTTAGGATACACAGCTATCATTGCTTCTGCTCACACCTATGAAATATAAGATCCAGGAAATCACAAAATCTTTGAGTAGTTGCAAGGAGGTTTATTGAATATTCAAACTACAACAAACACTAATACATACTGTACAGGCTACACAATGCTCTGTCTGCACAGGCCATAACACCTGGGAAGCTACATGACAAAAATCAAGATGTTGCAACCACCACCACACAGTGGCAGAAAAGTTACACCAAGCTGGTATTCCTGTTCCCCACAGTCCTCTTTCTAAAGACTGAGAAGGGGTAGTAACAAAGAGAGGCTAAAAATGGCTAAAATCAACTACTTTACATGTGTTTATGGTATGCCTCTGTTCAACACAGGAGGCAGAAATGTTTCACTAAGTGTTAACAAGCTGCACTGGCCAGGAGCATAGCAGCAGGTTCTCAGAAGATACGGGTAAGACCTGGCATGGCATGGCATGCAGGTTGAAGTCATGGCCAAAGAACAGGACCAGAGGAATATAGGACAGGCCCTGCAGAGAGACAAGACTTACCAGAAGTAGGCTGACACTTCTTGAGCCTCACTTAGCGGCTGAGTAGTCAGGGCTTTTTTTTCTTTTCCTGTCACACACAGAATGAGGAAGAAACAGAAACCAGAGGAGTACTTCCCTGTGTTATAACATAACATCTTAGACCTAAACAGTCCAGGAGTACAGCCCTAACCTGAACAATTACAGTTTGGTCCATGAGAGTCCATTTTACAAGAAAAATGGAATTCAAGCTCACATGCAAAAAAAAAAAAAAAAATCTCTCTACTCATCTAGTCTTCTCTGTTTCAGTTCTGACTTCATCTACAAAATGAAAAGGGAAATGACTTCTTGCTTACATGAAATCACCTATCCAAAGAGAAGATAAATATCTTGTGTTTTTTTTCTGTTATATTTTTGAAGGACTTGCATCTGCAGTGGTTAAACTCTTCTCACCACTGGCCAGCTGCACCTAAGGCATCCTGTTATATGGTCCCATTTCAAATCCCAAAGTATTAGCCTTTCAGCCACAGCTATGCACTGCCAAGAAGAGGTGAATCTGCCTGACATGCCTGGATGCCATGTGAACAAGCTCTCAGCAGATGCACTATCACTGTGATTACTCCCATCCTCATCCCGAGTCCCAGAACCAGAGGCAATCAGTCCAAAGAGATAGATGAGGTCACCAACTACAGTGAAAGCTGTGGTGAGTCAGAACAGAAAGAGTGGGGTTTCAACCCACCAGTTGGGAAATGCAGTCCCACAGCCTGAGACAGATTTGCTGAGCATGGCTGTGGTATAAGCATGGCTGTCCCAGAGAACTTAGCCTGACAATCCTGTCAGCTTCCAGGAGGGACTCAGCCTGTCAAGCCCAGAAGCTATAAAATGGCAGAGGCCAGCAGAATTAGTCTTGCTGAAACTGCAGGGCATCTACCAGCTTCAGGAAGCCCCAACTCATCCAGGATCCTTTGTCCCAGCCAGCCAAGCTCCTCAGGCTGGTGTAAGAGTGACCACATGTGTGCATGCATACCTGTCTTCCCCCGAATGCTATACCTTTTTCCCTTCTGCATCTATCAGCTCAACTGAACATAGATTGTACCTGACTGGTTACTACATTGGGTAAGAATGCTATTAAAGTCAGAGGCTACATAACTGCAGATGACTATTCCCAGAACTGAAAAGCACATCCATTCATAATTCAATACACCAAAAAGCAGCATAACCCCCTGGGGGTAGCATTCATTAGTTTGGTGAAGCCATAAACTGTTTCACATCCTCTGTGTTCTTCAGCAAAAAGAGGCTGGTTGCTAATTAATTGAACTCATCCTGCATGCAGACAAAACTGTTACTCCTCACCTGTAATCAAAGTTGTTCATCAAGTCAATTACTATTAAGACCGGAATTTAAATAAAGATCCAGCATCACCATAGACTTGCTACTCCACCAGTTAGAGGCCATTAGCAGTGGATTCCACCATGGATGAAACAGACCCACCACCGTAGCCTTTGCTGGCACTCTGGTCCTGAAAAGTGACTCACGGGAAGAGATATGAGGAACACCCCTCAAATGTCCTGTGAAAACACTGGTTCACAAACCCAGAGGGAGAAGTGTCATGAAATCTTCCATCAAACCCATCCATAAAGCCTACACATCAAGAACTGCAGTTATTGACTGGTGGCCAACATTCCCAGTATGAGCATCCAGCCAACTTAAAAAAAAAAAACCACCCAAACATATATATCTACAGATTGATCTGTGAGTAGCAACTGTCAGACCAGAACTACTGACAAAACTGAAGTCTCAGCTTTCCAATATCAGAATGAGCTCTATTAAAACCTCTGCAAAGCTCACAATTGTATATATCTTCACAACCCCAAGGAGTGTATAACAAGCCAATGGAAGGTCCACACCTTTGAAGTCTGAATATCAACATCAGAAGTGCTGTTAAAGGATGGTTATACTTCCCAGCCTTTACAGAAAACAGTTTACTTTACAACAGCTCAAAGGGCTGCAACTTTGGAGTTACCCACCTCATAAGCTCACTTTCAATCTACAAGTACGTAGATTACACTTCATTTCATACACACAGGATAACATCACCCTGAGAAATGGCAGTGGAGGGGTGCAAAGAAATAGACTAACTGATTACGGATAGTCATTGGAATTAGTGAAGAGATAAACATTACCAAAACAACAACCCTAAAAGTGCTAGTTACTAAAGGCCATAATGGGATCAACTGAATAATGTAACAGAAGACCTCCAGCCAAGTTATATTTCCAAATTTCAAGAAGTTTAAGAGGTGGACCAGTTTGAAAGCTAGGACTGTGGAATAAAGCACTTTGAGAAGACCCTAGCAGTAACAACTGGCTGAAGAACCACGTCTGTCAGAGGTGTCTGTTAATAGCTATGGAGCCTAGGGCAAATGGTTACTCAGAGTATTTCCAGGGAGAGGAGGATATAACACTAAAAACTGCAGACACCACCCAGCCAAGAGAGACCTGGGCTTGTGTTGTGGAGACACACTCTTTTCAAACAGTGCATAAAACACGGCAAGCTATGGCTGGTAGAGGGCAGAAGTGGAAGAAACACACTCAGCCCCAGCCGAAAGGAAGAGAACAAGCTGTTTAAACCAGCTGAAGATGAGGTGGCCCTTGGTTGTGGTCTTCATGGTTAGGCAGGACAAGCCATCCACACTCACTGATGAGGCATTAGAAAGAGTGCAGAAATATAAGAAACTTCCCAAACAGGAAAACATTAGAGAGGTGATCCAGAGGTAAAGTCCTTTGCCACTTTTCCCATGCTCTGATAAAAAAAAGCCATCCAAACAACTACACTTTACTATCAGAGTTCAGCCTTTCTGCCAGTCATCAAGACAAGACTGCTCAAGTCTATAACCCCTAATTACTTCTGTAGATATTATTTATATCTTCACCAGATTTTCCCAGGAAAACCGTACAATATAGAGGCTTACCGGGACCATCTTGTTCTTTTCATTCTCTCTAGTCTAACTAATTAACACACTGAAGAAGACTTTTGACAAACTCTACCAGACTCATGAAGACTTAGAAGAAGCTGTCATCCCCTTCAACCAGTCCTCCAGGGGTCTACCACCTGCAAATGAACAAAGCTTGGGAACAATGTTGCAAATGTTGGGCTTGAAATGCTTAGATTTCAAGCTGGTTCCTTAATTCAGCCACCTCAGAAACACTAGCACAGTATTTTTTGTTCTTTACCAACACAAATGGGAAGGGCGGGAGGCATTAATCCAGGCCCCAAGCTGTCAGCTCAGGAATCTACAATTACTAAAAATTATTTACTGAAGAATCTACAAATGATCCAGGTCAGCACACCAGCTGTACACAATAGGATGGAACAGGCAGAGCGACTGCAGCTACCCAACATTTAGTTGAGATGGTTAGAAGATACCTGAAATCTTCCGTTGTGTATCTGTGTGGGTTGACCCTGGCTGAACACCAGTTACTCGCCAAAGCTACTCCATCACTGCCCTCTTATGGGTTGATATAAGAACACTCAAGTCACTCATCACAGGCTAGAGACTCTACTCAGGGAAATTAACTGAACTTATTGCCAATCTAATCAGAGTAGGGTAATGAGGAAAAACCCCAAAATCTTAACACACCCTCTCACCACCCCTCCCTTCTTCCTGGGCTCAACTTCACTCCTTATTTTCTCTACCTCCTCCCCCTGAGCAGTGCAGGAGGACAGGGAAGGGGGGTTAGGGTCAGTTCATCATGCCTTGTTTCTGCCACTCCTTCCTCCTCAGGGGAAGGACTCCTCACAGTCTTCCCTGCTCCAGCATGGGGTCCCTCCCACAGGAGACAGTCTCCATTAACTTGACCAACGTAAGTCCTTATCACAGGCTGCAGTTCTTAACTAACTGCTCCAGCATGGGTCCCCCACAGAGTCCTAAGTCCTGTCAGCAAACCTACTCCAGCATGGGCTTCTGTCTCTCCACAAGGCCACAAATCCTGCCAAGAGCATGCTCCAGCACAGGCTTCCCACAGGGTCACAGCCTCCTTTGGGCAATCCACCTGCTCTGGTGGAGGGTCCTCCATGGGCTGCAGGGGGATGTCTGCTCCACGGTGGACCTCCATGGGCTACAGGGAGACAGCCTGTCCCACCATGGGCTTCAGGGCAGCACAGCCTGAAGGGGAATCTCTACTCCAGTGCCTAGAACACCTCCTCCCCTTCTTCTGCACTGATCTGGGTGTGTGCAGAGCCGTCTCTCTCACATACTCTCAACTCCTCTCTCCAGCTGCAGTTGCTAGTGTGCAGATTTTTCCCCCCCTTCTTAAATATGACATCCCAGAGTCACTGATGGGCTCACAGCCTTGCCCAGCAGCAGGTCCATCTTGGAGCTGGCTGGCATTGGCTCTGTCAGACACAGGGGAAGCTTCCAGCAGCTTCTCACAGAAGCCAGCCCTGCAACCCCCCCTGCGACCAAAACCTTGCCATGCAAAACTAATACAACTGATCATGGGGTTTTGTTCACAGTACTAAGTTCATACATTAGTATAATTTGCTTTCCCTGTCTCTTGTACCTTCTACAGGGACACCTGTCATCCATGTGAAAAACAAAGGATAAGATGCCATCTTGGTATTGACTACCAGCCAAAATAATAAAAAAAAAAAAATCAACTGAGGAATCTTGAAGTAGTAAATATAGCCTTAAACAGTAGGAATCCCATTGATAATGCCGCCACCAACAGTAAAGACCCAGTTCATTTGAACAAGTGTATCATAACTCCCGGGATATCTGATGTCATGCAGTTTTCCAGTTGTGATACATGAATGCAAAGGATGGAGGTAGACATCTGTTTTTATACGTGACCAGACAGAACAATTTATTAATCTCTGCTACATTAACATGTCATGTCTTTATATATGTCTAGATGTTCACACACCAGAGGTTCTATACTAGAGCAGGGGTCCTCAAACTACAGCCCATGGGCCGGATACAGCCCCCCAGGGTCCTCAATCTGCCCCCCCATATTTACAGAACCCCCCCGCCAGGCGTTGGGGGGGGCTGGAAACCAAGCAGCTGCAGATGACTGCCTGCCCCTTCATCCATGCGCCGGCCCCCTGCTTAAAAAGTTTGAGGACTCCTGTACTAGAGCATTAGTAGTCCCATCTGAGTCTAAAAGGATAAATACAATCCAATCCAAACTGGGTTATTAGTTACTAATAAAAAAAAAAAAAAAAAGGAGGAGCAGGTAATAACTCTTTTACATTCAAAGCACTCAGCCTCAAGAACAAGCCAGCTGCTACAGAAGTCTGGCAGATTTTATAAAAAACATGAAAATGAAGCCTCAAGGGAACATAAGTGCCTGGAAGTGAAAGTCATCTGGAATTTAAGGAGGAACAAGGGACATGGAGCTACAACAAAAACCTTCAATGCTTAACTAGGACACACTGAAAAAATTACAGTTGAGATCACTTAAAAGACTGAAAGGAAACCTTTTAAAGTATAAATCCAGGTTACATTTTAGCTCTAGCCTTTCCTTTCTTTCAACTTGTCTATAATACCCTGGCCTTAAGCTTGCTAAGCAGTTGACAGTTATTTGAGCCGGTTGACTAGAAAAGAACTAACACAGTAAAGGCTATAAAGGCAGCAAAACAGCAACTATCTTACACACATCTCAAGTGGTCTGCATTCCAGCATGCAGCTAGAGAACTCAACATATTTCAGGAGAAAGGCCTGGCCCCCAATTTTCCTTAAAGAAATCCACAGCTTTTTTCCATTTACATTCAATGAAACTGTAACACATAACTTGTACTTGCGCATTCTTATATAAAGCGCAACACAAGAAAGTCCAGAGCAGCAGTACAGCTGCTAAGAGCACAAAACAGCCACAAGTTTAAGGTCAGGATTTGAAAGTTGCATTAATATGACTTCATCAATGGCCCTAGTTTTAATTTACAACTGGCATTTCCAATCTGTATAAACTACAAAGATTGACCTTTAAAAATCTTTTGCTTAAGTCTAGCAATTGCTACAGCTTTGAAGTTACTGCAGAAACTTGATCACTAATATAAACTGAAATATTGTACTTGCATTCATACCATTTGCAAGATAAAAGAATCTTGTCAAAACTGCAGGAAGCCAGCAATGATGTTTTAAATCTAGAAAATATTTTTTAATTTTTTCTTTGTGCCTGAATCATGGCTTCTGCAGAATGGAAAAATAACTTTTGAGTGAAAGTAATCCATTTAATGCAGCTAATTTTTGTTTTAGTCCAGATGTAATGCATTCCACACATGCCAAACTGAGTCACTATTTCATAAAGCTATCTCATAGTCATGTTTGTTTTCCCGTGCTTCAGAGAGGGAGAAAACTAGCTCACCATTTAACAAGCACAGTCCTAGTTAACAGACTATAATTAGGATACTAAGACAATAGCTTCTTTGTGCATAAAAACTTAAGAAACATTGAATGATGACAAGAGCAACATACAAGCTTAAGACTAACACACCTAATAGACCACAAACAGTTTATCCAGGGCCACATGGCTTCAGAGGCATTACTAAACATTGTTTCTTAAAGTTTATTTTGAGAAGTTAGCGACCTGTAAGCCAACTATTTAATGAACATCATGCATGTCTATCAACCAGACATTGCAATCTAAGCAAAAGCTTCAAGTAAATCCATAACCTACCATAATCCTCCAAAACATATTTGCATAACTAAAGCGCAGTTCAAGTAAAGAGTTAGCTCCCTTAACACCTACACATTTAAAAAGTATATGCAAGTCCTTTATGTAACATATTCTACTGATATTATCTTTCTAATTGAGAATTATTTTAAGAAGTGATTACTAGCTTCCTACCAATACATCATTGTCTTGGACGAGCCACAGAGATACCAGAAATATTACCAGACCTCAGGAAAATTGCACCAACCACAAGTGAGGACACACACAGAGCAAGAGAACCTTCTTATCTCCAAAGAGCAACCTCTCACTATAAGGCTTGGAAGGAAATTTGACTTCCAAGTGCAGTAAAGGTTTCTTTTAAACAAACCCACAGACCTGCACCCACAAGGCAAAAGCACTCAGGAGTGCAGAGCATATGTCACCCTTAGGCAGGGTGAGCTACAGCTTCACCTCAGCTGCCACACAGCAGCCTTCAGATCCCCCCTTCACCTTCCCTGACCCCCCACAAACCCACCACACGAGGAAAGGCTGACCACCCCAAATGCCACATGAGGTGAGGAGGTACCTCAGCTGCTCAGGGAGCTACACATTAAGAACACACACTGACTACAGTTCTCTCTCCCCCCTTCACTAATGGTACACTATACACCTTTACTTTCTTCCTTGACAACGTCGAAAAAAACACAGCAACACACTCCCACACCACCCCCACTACACACTCACCCCCATACCTCAGCCGCCTCAGCCTCCAGACCCCTTTATAGCAGGGGAGCACGACGGGGCGGAACCGAGGCTCCAGCTCTGCGACTCTATTGGACAGCTGTGTTGTCAATCACCAGAAACTGGCCAGCTGCCAGCGTGCCTGGCCCCTCCGCCGGGCCTTTGAGCGAGTGACGTGAGCGCCCCCTAGGGTCAGTGGGCCCGTGCGCCCGCCCGCCCGCGGGGGCTGGTCCGCCACCGCCGCGTCCCCGGAGCGGCGCGGCGGGAGGGGCGGGAGGCAACGGGAAGGGCGGCCCGAGCAGGCGGGTGACGCCAGCCGGACAGACGGCCGTCCTGCGAGCGCGGCGGCAGGACGGGCCGGCGCCGCCTAGTCCTCATCCCCGCCGCCCGCGGCGGCTGGCGCACGGGGTGAGGTGCCCGCCGCGGAGGGCAGCGGGTCGGCCATGGCCAGCGCCGGCCCTCGGGAGGGGGAGGCGGCGGCGGCGCGGGAGGAGCAAGCCCTGAGGAAGCTGGTGGTCCGGCTGCGGAACGTCCAGGAGAGGGAGCGGCTGGAGACGCTGGTGCAGACCCTGAGCGACCTGCTGGAGCTGGCGACCCGGCAGAGCGGTGAGGCGCGGGCGGCCCGGCGGGGCGGTGAGGCGCGGGCGGCCCGGCCGCACTGCCCAGCCCTGCCCTGCCCCGCCCCGCCCCGCCCGCGGATAACGTGGCCTCTCTCTGTCCCCCCGCAGCTCCGCGGCTCTTCAGCGGCCAAAACGTGCATGTGCCCTTGCTGCTGGTGGTGGACCTGTACCCGGGAGCGGCGGGCGTGCAGCAGGTGAGGGCGGCGCGGGGGGCCGGGGCCTTGGCGCCTTAGGAACTGAGCACCGCCGTTCTTTCCCGAAATAAAAGTTACCCCTCGGCTTGTTGCTTTCTTTTTCGCTTGCCCTCCTCTGGGCCACTCTCTGGAGTGCCGTTGGCCTGAGCAAGGGCGCTGTATCCGCTGGCGTTTAAAGGGCCCGGCTGTCCCAGCGCTTTGCGGGCGCCGCTCGTCGCGTTTCTGTTTAAACGGCAGAAGGCGGTGAAGTAGGAAATAAAAATTCAGCGATGCGAAAACTCTATGGCATGGGCTTCTAAATTACCAGTAATAAATCAGGTAAATTATCTCGTATATTTCCGATGTGTCAATATTGAATTTTGCCGCGGTTAGACAGGCATCGTAGAAGCAGAATTCTGTAATATGAATTCATACCTATGCAGCCCTATCCTAGAAGGAGGGTCGCACTAGTCCCGTTTTTTTAAGGGGTGCGTGTGTGTGAGTCTGTTAGCGAAGAGTCGGTTCTGCCGTGTAAGGTTCTGCTTGGCAGCTCCTGTAACTCAGCATCGGCCCGTTTAGCTCAGGTGCGGCACTTGCACCATTTGATTTGTACTTCAGGTACAGCTGCCAGACTTGTATGAAACAGCTCCTTCCTGGCAGGCATGTATTAACTTTCTGATTACGTTATGCTTGAAGGATGTTTATGAGCTTCAGATTTCTCTGCAGCTTGCTTTTTCATTATTATTATTATTAGTTAAGCTCATTTGTATGTTTACAATATTTTGGGCATCTTTTTTTTTTCGGTTCAACTAGAAGGCAAAGCAGAAATTATTTCGCAAACGCCTCTCAAATAATAGTATATTTTACGTGGTTTTTTTTCCTCTAGTAGGCTTTGGATAGAGGGCAAAAGCATGAAATTAAAATATAGAATTGTACTTGTGTAATGATTCATCTGGAATAACAGTGATCTCGGGTTTCCTTTGAGGACTAAATATTTGTGCACAGTCTGAAGTTTTAACTTATTTTGCTATTCAATTGTCAAGCTATTAAGAAATATAGAAGGATGAATTGGCAATTTTTTTCAAGATAAAGCGTATCAGGTATATAACAACTTACAAAACCACCGCTCAGACATTAGGTGATGAAGTAAAAAAGCATGAAATCCAGCCACAACCATTAAGTCTGAAATGACAGCATAAGATTCTCAGAAGTGCATAAGGAAGATAGCAAATGTTTAATTTTCATTTTAACTGTGTTAAAATGCCTCTTATTTTATATGGAATTTTAAAATTAGTATTAGTCTTTGTCTACATTTGCAGTCACACAGTGTTTCAGTTTAGAAGTTTTCAAGCTACTTTGCATTATTATGTTGTATTAAATTGTAAAATTCATAGTCAAGGCAAAGCTCTAATCCTGTTCCTCATAAAATGTCATAGGCTGCTCTTCCTTCACATTAAATTACGGTATTTACAAACATCCACAATATGTTAGTAGAGCTCTGTCTTCTTGCTTCATTCACTGCATTTTTTTTACAGTCTTTGTGAATACAGAATTCTCACTTTATGGCAGTGGTGAAGTAATGTAGTCCTGATTTCAGTGTGGTCTCTCTACACTACTAATGAGTTTTCATTGAATAAATGGATTAAGCAACCTCTTTTGCTTTTACTATTGTGATAAAATTGACTCGCATAGGAGAATAAATACAATAAGAGACATACCTGAAGTGAGGATTTTCTTTCTTTCCCCTCCTTAACTGGTAAACAAAGAATCATGTTGTGCTGCTATTCCACTGGCTTGTACAGGGTACATTTGCTTGGTAGATCGATATTGCAAGTACCAGTACAGGCATAAACCCTGAAAACTTCTTTAGAAGTAGGAAAGTACTAGACTGGAAAGTCAGTAGTACCTTAAAGTAAAATAGAAGTCTTTAAGTAAATACAGTGGTTTCTTTCTGCAGTTAACTCTGGCAATGATTGGAGCAGCTTAGAAACTTTAGAGCAAAATATGTTTACACTTGAGTAAAGAGCAGTCAGCAGAGCCTCATTGTCTCACATAAGAGGTGTGACCTAATGTAATATAAATTCATTGCATGCTAGAAATGAAAAGGGTCTGATTAAAAATAACAGTTTCAGTGCTGCAACCAACTGTTTCTGTATATAGGGACCTGTTGAATTGTTTATAAGAACGTCTTTGTTTGCTGGTTTGGGTTGTTTTTCTTTCCCTGTAACCCTTAGGATTTCTGTTATTTAAAGGACCCTTATTTTCTTATGTCATTATTAAACAGATAAAAAGCTTTCTGTTATCTCAGGTCATGATTTTAATATTGTGAAATAGACCACATGTCAACAAGTCAGGTGTTTCCATTGTGGTGACTCCAAGTATTGACAAACATTTATAAGAACTGTAGATCCAGAAAAGACCAATCTAAAAAAAAAGTCATTAAGCTAATTTTCATCAGGTTCTAAATTTTACAAGAACACTTAGGTGGCATGAACTGGGACTTTTAAACTAAAATCTTTTCTAATCAATACACAGTGTATGAATTAATGGTCACCTCTACAATATCTTTGCTGTGCAGATTTGAAATTTATACCTGATTCGCTGTCACTGGTAAACTCTGGTTTGCTTGGATCATGGAAAATTAGGTAATTACATATCATCTTGGGGAGGACTGGTGGTTGCTAAGACTATTCTTTGCACCTGTGTTTAGTCAGGACTCAGTTACACAGACCAGCCTAATGTTCCTGAATGTCCATAGTAATTGGTTTGCAGTCTCATGTAGAGCAAGCCAGCTTGCTATCCAAGCAAGAGAAGAGCGTGGAAATTAGGCCGTGGTCAAGCTCAATCTGCAGACATTAAGGTTGTAATTGGCTAAAAATATCTGGCTCCACAAATCTAAATTGAAACAGAACTACTGCAGATAGTGTGGGTGTATGCCATATAAGCAAGTAGGTGAAAGATAAAAGCAGAATTTCATGCTCAACAAAGCTTTCATGAAAGCTGTCTAGATTCAAGCCTGTGCTGTTCCTATAGATGTCCTTACGCTACCAGAGTTGCAATTTCTGCTTTCTAGTCTTGAAGACTGTAGGGTTAGAGATCATGCGCTTTCCATGAACTTTGCAGTTAAACTCTTTGGAGTTTAACTTTTTTTAGTTTAACCATTTGCTTTCCTGTTGGTGGCTGCCCTGTCTTGACCCCTTTGCTTTACATAACTCTCCTGCCAAAAACTTACCCAGTTACACATACAGGTTTTGAGCCATAGTTAGATTATCTACTGTCTTGACCCTGTTCTTAAAGCGCACAAGCCTACTTCCATGGTTTTTTTCATTTTTTCTGTATGGCCAAGGGAACTTATATACCTCGTTTTAATTCATTTTTGTAAAATCTGCTTCATCTTGACTTTTGACATTTCACAATTCACTTCTCTTTCAATACAGCAGTGTTTTCTTGCTCATCGGTCAATCCTTTGTACAAATTTTGCTTACTGCATCTTCACTGAAGTTCATTCAATCATATCAGCCTGCAGGCATTCTTAAAGAGAGCAGATTTCTCCAATATGGAAGAAGAATATTTTTCAGTTTTGGCATTACTTAGAGATGTTTGATAGTCAAAGAATTTGCATAGGATAGAGCAGGTAGTTATTAAGAACAAATGCATTGGGTTTAGTTCATCATTCATTCCTTGTGATCTCAAAACTTTCACTGCCTTCATTACATTTTGAAAGCACACAGTATTGAGGATTGATGGTGAGAATATGAAATATATAGTATTGTTTAGGTATCTCATCCTCATTTAAAACACTGGACACCTTTAAAAACCTATCCTTGCTTCTTATAGTTTTCTATTAAATGGTAAATTCTCATGGAAACACCTGGTCCTCAATAAAGCTGGACTGCCTTTAATAGTGCAATGGTCTTCCCTGGCCCATGATGACATACTATGAATCACGTTGTATTTTTCTCTGTCAGCATCTCTTTCAACTGTGTCTCCTTTATCCTCAAGCAGCGCTGAAGCATACTGAGAGTGAAGTGTTCCTACAAGCAATGCATTTGGAATCACTAGCATATCTGTTTTACCTCCATCTTTTAAATTTTTATGCTGTTTGTCTTCTCATGTGTTAATTAATTTTCCCATATTGATTTAACTAGATAATTTTTCAGAACATGTTTTCCAAAAGCCAAGAATATTAGAAGACAACATTGAAGATCCAAACAGAATCTCTGTTCTAAAATAGCTGTATTTTTGTTTTACAGATGGGTTGGTCACTTCTTTGTAAATTAATAGAAATCTGTCCGAGTACTCTTCAGAGCATAGCTCCTAAGGATGTTGGGAAGGACTGGGAAGTATTGGGTGTTCACCAGTAAGTATTTTATATGCAGAGAGTGTTCAGGAATGCTTGGTTATCATGGCAGCATATATATGCAATGAAATATATTTATATAAAGTTATTACATCAGCTTCTAAATGTTGGAAGATTTTTGTAGGTTTATTCAGCCTTCAAAATGGGCTCACACAAGCAAGGATCTTATCTGTGCATATAAATACCTGGTGGAGAAAGTAAAAGAGGCTGAGCCAGGCTCTTGTCAGTGGTGCCCAGTGACAGGGTGAGAAGCAATGGGCATGAATTGAAATATAGGAAATTACACTTAAAAAGTTTGCTGGGGTGGTGGTGTGGTGGTGTCATTGTATGGTTGGGTTTTGTTTGTTGTTGTTTTTTTTTATTGTGAGGTTGGTCAAACACTGGAACGAGTTGCCCAGAGAAGTTGTAAAGTCTCAGGCCTTAGAGAGATTCGGAACCTGACTGAACATGGCCCTGAACCCCAGCTTAGAGCAGGGAGTTGACGTAGGAGACCTCCAGAGGTCCCTGCCAATCTCAACGATGCTGAGTTTCTGTGCTTATCAAGGTCTTCCATTTTAATAGACAGATGCAGTATTGCCTGAATTTGTCTGTGTGTGTGTGACTGTTCTTTCCAAAAGTGAGGAACTACATCCACAAGCCTAAAGTAATGTAAATGGAGAAGAGGAGGTTTTGTTGGTTTTACAGTGGTTACAGTACATGGTCAGTAGGGAAGTAAACTCCCTTGAAAGAAGTATGTGAAGTTTTTGTCAGAAAGCGAAAGTGATCTTGGTTGCTTTTCACTAGCAAGGAATAAGCGCACTGAAGATGTACAAGCTAGTTACAATTTCTTTGGCAGCTTAAAGGCTTGATAATTGAGAGTTATTCTGTGAGCTAGAGATGCTGCTGTTCATTCTTGGGTTCCAGAAAAATTACACTTTTGGGTGGGTCTTTCCCATAGCCTCTTCAGAGCCCACATAGTGTCTGCAGTTGAACGAAGCATCCTTTTCAAACTCAATCTTCACTGAAGATCTGATGATAACATTACTGTCCACAATTCCTTCCCACTACCAATATTTTAGCCAACTGTGTTTCCCTGTCTGGTATGCTGACAGTTTTCCTTGCTGTGGAGAAACTTGTTCTTAGTGGGAGAGTGGGCTCAGGCATTTCTGTCAGTGCCAAAGACAGAGCAAGCCAGCTAAATTATATCTCGGGTTCCTTGTAGGGGGATTGCAGTAGTACTGCAGTGTATCGGTATCATAATGAATACATGCAGTTTGCAGCAAGGCAGGAAACAGTTATGGTAGAGAACAGGTGGTCTTATTTTTTTATTTTTTTTGCAAGAGATTTTCAATTTTATTTGTGTAACTATTTTAGGAGAACAGCAGTCTTGAACTAGAAAAAGCATTTTTTTCATGTGTCTCAACCATGAGCCAACTCAACCATGTTAGTTGTGTTTACAAACAGTACTTTCGTATTGACTTAGGTGTTCTTGACAGACAGTGTGATAAAGAAATAGTCACTGTCAGTGTGAGGAGAAAGGAAAGAAATTCCTTCAATGTGTTTGCAACCTCTCTGCAAGGTCAGAGACTTCATGAGATGTTCTGTAATCTCTTACATTAAACTCTCATACAGTAGATAATGTTTAGAAAATTTTACACCCTCACTCTTAATTATACTTGAAATATGAAGTTATATGTAGGGAATTTTCTCCTTGTATTAGACATGCTTTAGTGTCTATTTTACCTTGCAGTATACTGAGCAAGCTCCTGTCTTTATATATTAGCACTTGCCTGAAACAGATCACACTCTATAAAATGCCTGCTTCCCAAAGCAGAGTTCCTTCTCCACAGCAGAACTCATGAGTCATTGGTAGATGAGGGAGAGACGTTTAATGGCTTCAGAGCATTTGATAACTCGGTGGGCCACAGCTACTTATGGAGCAAAGAGGTGAAGGAATCTTTACCTCATGTACAGTTTCTATGCATGTATGCATGTGTGCACACACCTGCACCCACACAATAAAATGCATTAGGAATGCTTAAGACTAGAACACTTTAATTGGGAAATTAAAGTAGGTTTAAGGGTGTCTGTTCAGCTACTCTACCAGCTTGGTTAGGGTGGCTCTTTGTTTTCCTTGATTCATCACCCTACTGCTTAGTCCATACGTGTGGGCTGTATGCTGGGACAAGAATTTGCCTCAGGACTGAAAACCCAGATACCACCATCTGTCCTTGTCTGTAGACTTAATAGTCCAAAGTGTGCATACAGAAGTTTCAGTGAAGTATCTATTCTCCATTTAAGAAAAACACCCCTGCATTTAACTGGATTTTGTTTTCCATTCTTACAATCATCCCACACAATATTCTGACTAACCTTAGATTTCTACAGTGGTTTTGTGTTCATGAGAATGTAAGTATGTAAGGCATGGTTTGTGTGAATAGATGAGATATCTTTTATTGGACTTACAATATCCTTTACCTTTTGCAAGACAGGAAATAATAACAGTGTATCTCCCATCAGACTTTGCCTCTTATATGTATTTTGATTATTATAGTTACGACACTAGTGCTACAACAGAAGGGAGAGAAACGAGCAACACCATAATATGAAGGGAAAAGAAAGAAAACAGTGATACATTCATTCCAGTTTATAAAGTTATACTTTAGCAAGGCAAATAACTTCATTGCTAGAGCTGGGGAATGAAATTTGGATGAAACTTTTAAGTGTTGCTTTTTATTTTTCAAGACATGTCAAGAATATCTAGTAAAGTGTCACGAACTACTACACAATCTATTTTTATTAGATATTATATATACCAAGACTCACATTTGAAGATTGTTAAGATTGCAAGGCCAAGCTCTCCAAAATCATGAAAATAAAAAAAAAAAAATGAAGGCTTCTTCAGGGTTTTTTTATGTAAGCCTGTCCATTTTTATTTAGTTTTTAATCACACGGTCAGGGGTTTTTTCCCCCTTTTGAGATATGCTTCATTCAGTGCGCAATCAGTGCTTACTCATATTCTGTCATCGACATCATTCGATGTTTGGCCTGCTGCCATATTTACTGTATATTAGCGATACCTCATGTGAAAACTGGCCTATTCATTTTCTTCTCAGCTTTTCTTAGTGCTCATCATTATTGTCTAGAGCTTTTAAAATGTTGTTTATTGAGAAGGTTTTACGGATTTGTAGTCACTGTTTTACAGATGGTAGTTTGAGCAAAATATGTTAAGAGCATGAAATGATTTTTGGGTGCCCAGTTTGATACATGCACTGGATTTTTCAGAGTACTCGGCATTTTTTGTCTCTTCCTGTTTAAAAAGTCAACTTTGACTGTGATGCAGCATTTCAGAGTTTAATATCCATGGGTCTCAACTCCACCCAGAAAGTAAGAAGTGTAGAACTGGTAGTCTATGAAATCTTTCTTTCTAGTGATTTCACCAGTGTCACATAAGTGCTGTTTGGTAGAAACTTAGATAGTGTAGAGTTCTTCAAGTTGTTGCTCAAATTCTTTAGCTGGGAAACTGCTGTTGCTCTTCCAACAAACCCTTGATTGTTCACTGTAGCTTAGTGCTTGCCGCAAACAGAACGTTGCCATACTGTCCATATTCTGCTGTGCTCCACAGCCGTGCTTAATGTAGAGTAACCCCACCCTGAATGAGACTTGTCCCCTGTAGAACAAATATATGAAACTAATTAAAACTTAGTGTGAAATTTATCAATTTTACTTCATTATTTTAATGAGGTGTGATAATAGTTAAAATACCAACATTATTGCATTGTTAACTTGAAAAGAACAGAAACTGAAATACAAGTTTTAAAAAAATAATTAATTGGGAATTTTTTAAGCTTTTGCTGATTTCTGTAACTATTTTTGGTTTTAAAGTAAATGTTTGATAAAATTTTTGTGTGTTCATATTTCTGTAGCCATAACTTTTTCCTTTTTTTTTTAATTTTAGGCAGATTCTTAAAATGCTTACCATTCACAAAGGAAATATAAATCTCTCAGTAATAGGACTGAAAGCATTAAATCTACTCCTCATGTCAGGTATTGAGTGTTTTACTTTCCTGCTTTGTCTAAGCCTTTAAAACACAGACCTGTGGTATAAAATATGTGACTGTACATGTTGGACCTGATTTTTCTCTCTGTTTTACTCGGGAAAATAATATGTCATTTCTACTTGTATACAAAATAATATTGCTTTGCACTTTTTTTTTAATCCAGGTAGAAATGATTCTCCAAATTGCAAGGCTGTGAAGAACATGACTGATTAATTTTGCCAACTTGTTATTAGCATAGACACAAATACTTGCTGTTAAGCAGATAAATAAAATAAGGAAGAAGTTATTTTTCCTTGCCAATTGATAGTCTGGCTTGCTTGCTTTAGTACTGATTAGTACTTTTGAAAACAGTAAATCATCTTGGACATTTCTGTTATTCTGCTCTGCAGAGACCTGATCTTACGAGGTACTGAGAACTTTTCTTGTGGTGCTGAGATTCTTGATCTTCCATTGAAATTAAAGAGAGACCCTAAGGGAGAGATTCTGCTAGTTTTAATCAAGCTAGCCTATAATATTAGCACAAATTATTGTTAGAATAGGAATATTTCCATTGACTGTAACCAGCTTTGAAATCAGCCTTATTTACAAACTAAGGATTAGACTTGACTTTAGGTAGTTAAAGATAATCCAGCTGTCAAAGTCCACTCTACTGCTATAGGCAGCAGAGTGAGAACTGGCACTTTCAGAGGATGGTCATACTATTCATTTGTCTATTTTCGAAGACAGTTACCTCTTGAACTTGTTTTCGTTTCCCTTTTGATTGTAGAGAGGTTTGGAGGACTAGCTTAGACTGGATGCCTAACTTTTTATCTGCTGAAGTTGGGTAATACAGGTCTCGTTATAAGTAGTTACACTGTGTCATTAATAATAACAATAATAGCAAAATCTGGCTATTACTGAATAACTGTAATGAACAGCTTCTTTCCTTTAAATGTGAGTATTGTAAAGGATCCTAAACTGCTGACTGGATATTCTGTAAGAGTTTATTTGTTGAATACCGCTCCTCCCCTCAGTGGTTGATCAACCAAACTCTCATTTCAACTACCTTCAGAAAAATATTTGAAATTTTACCTTGTCAGAAAAATCTCTTAGTATGCTTTACTTTGATACCTCTGTAAACTTGAATTGCACTGTAACTGAAGCTGACAGGCCAGTGTGAATGCCATATAGAAAGATCTTATCTTAAAAAACAAACAAAAAAAAAACCAAAACAAAAACCACAAAAAAACCCAGATGCAGCTGAAACACTGGAACAGACATTATGAATTGTATTGTTATTGCTGTAAGCTCGAGAAATTGTCATGAATACGAATCTTTTTGCCTATACATACTACAGAGTAATATTTTTATTAAGAGGTTTTTTTATGTCATAAGAGAGAAGTGAGATTGGCTTTTCAGTTCAGTTTCAGGCTGAACAAATGGCTGAGAGAGTGAGAGTAGGGCTTTGTGATACACAGATGGACCGATTTCACATTTCACTGTAGCTGACAGGTACATTTCAAATCCCCTCTTGTTTTCTTCAGGTAGTGTAGTCCTGCCTTCTTTCTTCCATCAACCTTACTACTTAGCAAAACTTTCCAGCATGCTATGACTGCAAAAAGGGGGAGTATTTTGATGGGTTAATTTTCTGCCAGTTCAGTGAGTTGAACTGGCTCATTGAGGGGTCAGACAAGCACCAAAGCAGTGCAAGGAGGGAGCAAGAGTGGAGAGGAGAAACTGTCTTTTTGGCAGCAATCTTTTAGAATATCTCAGTTGTGTTGTGAAACACTACCTTAAGAGATAACTTCCTCATGGGTTATGCAAAACCTGAATTTGAGCAACGGAGCAGATTTTAAGGACAGTATTAAAGAATTTTGGATTTTAATGGTCGTGGTTTTAATGTTTTATGTTTTATTTTATGAAATGTTTTAATGTTGAGTACAGTGCTTCAATAAAAATGTTGAGAACTAATCAGTGCAACATATAATCTCTTCTGCATTTTAGATGTAATTGCTTTCCTGCTCTTAGAGGAAGAGGTAGATGTGTTTTCCTTGGTATTTAATGCCATGCACAGCTTCCCTAAAAATGAAGAGATCCAGCAACATGGGTGTAAAGTGTTACACAAACTGTTTGAGAAAGGTATTTTTATCTTGTAGTTTATTAAGTTAGAAAAATATGTAAGTTGGAAGGGGATGGCAGACGTTTATTTAAATGAAATAATTTGTGCATTTCCAAATTCTGGTTTGTGTATCATATCTGTTCTTTGAATGAGTTACCACAAAACAGGTTTTCCAAGCAATATCACAAATTTTCTAAATTAGAGCAATGAATACAAAATTTTCAAAAAAGCAAAATGTCTCTTCATTTCTGACTCTAGAGTTAACTGAAAAGATGGGATTCAACATTAGTAACACTGGAACAAAGAGCAGTGACATTTTGTTTTAATTCTCAAATGAACAGGATTGCTTATTTAGACTGGCAAATTTTAGTAACATGTGAACGGTTCTAAAAAAAGCAAAATGTTTGTACTTTTGAAATATATGTGATTCTGCTTTTGATCTGGACAATGCTAAAAGATGAGTCTGTAACTGTATGATATTCCTGTGTTTCTTTTGAGAAATGAAGTTACCATGTATTGAATTTCTGCAAAGTTTTCAGAAACTGTGCGTGTAACAGCCAGAAGTCCCATTGTTGTAGCAGCTTGGCTTTGCATTGAGTTTCTTGCTTCAGAATAAATATTGAGGAGTGCTAGCGCTTTTACTAAGTCCGCTGTACTCCTTTGCTTCAGAGATAGTCTTCAGTTCTTCAGACTTGTTCTTTCCAGCACTATTTTGTATTGTTTTTTCCAAGTCTTCCTCCCACACATGTGTGCCTGGAATTATCTTCTGCATTCCCTCCCCTCTTTCGCTCACCCTAAGTACTTTTGTCCTGCTGTATTTTCTTTTCAGGCTCCATAAGGGTCTGAGCTTCTTAGATTTTCTGTGCATTGTTTTTTATAAGTGCCTGATTTTTACAGACCTACAGACTGCTCTGGGTACAGACCTGCAAACCTTCTTCTTGATGGCAGTGCTAAAGTAACAAGTTCCTAGGCTGCCACTGGCTACTTTTTCCTGCCTCTGATCCACCTTGTCAGTTACTGTAATGCGAATGTTTGCCTAGCCTTAGCTTGAAATAGATTCAGAAAATGGTTCTGCTTATGAAATATAAAATATGTAATTATTTTTCAACCTGGATCTGTTCCCTTATCTGGTTCATTGCACAGCCACGCAGTTATGTCAGTACAAATGACAGGGGGTAAGGGTGGAAAAACCTTAAGCCATTATTACAATGAAGGTAAGGTATTATTAAAGTGTGGCTGTAATCTTTATGAAAGAACTCCATTATCAAAAAAAGTTAAGAAGTTAAATAAAATCATGGAGTATGCAAAGTGGCATTCAGGCAAATTTTTTTCACTGTAAGCTTAGCCTTTCCTTCAGTTATATACTGTCTTGGTGAGGAACACCTGAAATTTGCTCTCTGAAAAAGGCTGAAAGGCTTCTTTGAAAATACTGATTCACAGGGAAGCGTTTGAAGTCAGAACTAAGTTACATAAAGTGTAGGCTAGAAAAAGGTCTTTATAAAAAGGAGTTGTAACTGGAAGATGATGTGTATGGAGAGTACCTTATATAAAGAAACTTGATGAAAACAATTGTCTTTTCTCATGTTGTACCAGAATATGAATTATTTCCTCAAAACATACTGTATCTCTCTTGCTTTTCAAATTAGTTCCAGAAGAGCAGCTGACTGAATTTGTTGAAAGCAAAGATCATATGGTCATACTGAAAGTATTTAAAGAGTTTCCAGAGAAAGAAGAGGTGATTCTTCCTGCACTTTATTCATTACATTCCTTAGCTGGTCCACGTAAGTGCATTGTTGGAAATTATTTTCATCTTCCGTCGCATACATCAGCTCACCTCAGTTTGTGGTAATCTTTCAGTGATTGTAAAAAATCAGTAAGAACTGGTTGGGAGCTGCCAGACAAAGAACTTTCCTGTTTTCTTTGGGAAATGCTGATTTGCAATTTTTCATGGGAAATTTTCATATTCAGCCATTCTGATAAAACTGAAATCTCTCATAAAATAACAGAAAGAGACTTTCTTCTGCTTGGAGTAAGTGGTAACAAAGATGCTTGTCATGGTTGCAGGGGTCAAAGTTCAAGACTGCCCTGTCTCTTTTTAATATTTGAAAAATAAGATGTATTTGTTGACTAAATAAACCTTCAGTGAGGCTCGGGTAGCAGGTAAAGAACGCTGTTGGCAGAGGCTGTTCCGCAAGGGCAAAATTGCCGATATGAATCCAGTGGCCAGGACTGAGATGGTATCTGGGCTCAGACAACCCCTCTGATGGTTCAGTGGTGGCTGCAATGAGGAACATTGTTAGCACTCCACACATTATAGGGTCTTATGATATTGTGCAGATCCTCAGGTGTTGTGCAGTAAGACTAGAAGAAAATGTCATTGTGTCTTGTCTTCCGATAATAGCAGTCCCTGTTGTGGGCAAAATCAGGTCCTGAGAGCATGCTTGATGATTTGTGTCAGTTTGTTGACAGCAATTTGATCTTGTTGACACAGAGGTAGCTCTTGTCAGCTTCCTGCTGGTAGTCGCAATTTTGGCAAGCGTAGAGCAGGGTCCTGCTCTCCATGTCTTCCACGAGGTACATAACGTACTCTTGCAAACATGATTCCTCACAAAACCTTACTTGTACATTCTGTCTGGGTCTATATGAATCATGCTAGCCCCATGTATTGCGCAAAATAACTAGTGTCCCACATTTCATCAGACTCCAAACTATTTAGTTTCTGTTTCTCAAAATTCTTGCTATTCCAGTTTGTGGTTAAAAAGTGTTCCTTGAGCCAGAAGTAGTTTTATCTTAGCCCAGAAGTTATTGCCATTTTCTAAGGAAAAGGGTGCCATATTTTAATTGCTTTTAAAATTAGTAAATACAAAGTGTAACTAAAGAACTCTCATTTCTGATAAGAAAGATTGAAAATAGAGAAGCAGAGTTAGCTTGCCCATGAATGTGCACATGAATGCACTTTTGCCAGCATTTATACTCTTGGTTTGTGACATCCCACAATACCTGCAAGAAAATGTATTCCTTTAAGGCCACATGGAGAAAATCATTCACTGTAAGTACACGCTCTAGTTTATCCAGTACTAAAATGTTTGTCTCCCTATACCCTGAAGTTCACATCTCTATTCCAAATGATTTACATCAAGGATTTGTACTTCACTATGCCTTCTTTCACTAGTCTGTATCTAGACTTTCTTCCAGCTTATATGTCGCAAGAAATTGAAGGGTGAGAGTTTCTTCCAATGCAACAAAGAACTCTCTTAAATCTCAGTGGTTTTGATGGAATGAGAAAATGCTTTGCTGCCAACTTTCCTCCAAAGTCTATAGCGGAGTGATGGGTCCCAGAATGTTAGCCATCTAAATGGTAGCCATAGGCAGCCACCCAGGTTTTTCCTCTATTTAATGGGGAGAAACAGGTACCTCGGGAGGAAATTTACCTGACCCGAAGGGAGGTAGGTATCTGTTACAGGTGGGATGAATCACCATATGGAGTGCTCTGGTCTCTTCATCAATTGTTGTGAGAACCTAGATGACCAGGTGTTGGTGGTTAAGATTAAATGAGCTTGTTCAGGGAAATGGTGGCTTCCTGCAAATGTAGCATTGCTTGGTTCTTGCAGGATTTAAACATGCAGTTAATTATTCTCTCTCCGTAGTAAACAGTTTTGGAATCCTGAATATTTTAATGTGTTTATAACTGCCACCTGTGAAATGATAACTTACTTTCAAGTGATGCAATACTGTTTTGTGGATCATACCTTTAAAAAGGTGTTTTCACTTGAGAAAGATGTGAAGAAATTGCTGTCATCATAAAGCATTGTGAAAGGTACCTTCCTTCACTATCAAATAGAATGCTTCAGAAATGCTTCCTGCTCAGAGTTTGCTTTTTCAGCTTACAGAGTGTCATTATTTAATATTCAGAGACACATTATTTTGAAGATATGCTGCTTTAAAAAGTCTAATTATCTTTAATAATACAGTTGCAAATATTTCTTTTAAGTTGTATACAGGAAAGCCAAGCTGTTGAAAGAACAATTAAGAAAGTCTATGGACCTCAGCAGAGTAATGCTACCTCCCCTGGAGTCAGTGACAGGACTCCCTTTCATTCACTGGGGACAGGATTTTGTCCAAGATTTTTTGGGGTTCATATTTTGTCTCCTACCCTGCATAGACATACTGGAGGGATGTTTTCATACACTGTGTTTTAACTACCATAATGCCTTTTTGCCTTAAATTACTGTATGTGGCATCTCTCTGTCCTCAGGAGGAAAGGACGCGTTCTGTCTGTTCACTGGCTCCTGTGAACGTCCGGTCAGTTTGTGTATCTGGCCTGTGTAATAGGCAGGAAAGAGGGTGAAAGTGACCAAGCACTGGCACAGGTTTCCTGGAGGGGGTGTGGAATCTCGATCCTTAGAGATACTCAGAAGCTGTCTGGCCATGGTCCTGGGCAACCTGCTCTAGGTGGCCCTGCTTGAGCAGGGGGTTGGACAAGACCTCCAGAGGTCCCTTCTGACATCAGCCCTTCTGTGATTCTGTGAAATAGAGAATTTGCAACGACTTTCAAAATATTGCAGGAGCATTGGATGAATGTTTCTATACCCTCAGGACACAATAGGCATATGGTAGAACTAATTTAAATGAAAAGAATAACTTGCTAAAATGTCCCCTAACATGAAAGGAAAACTTATGAAAACATGATTAAATCAAATAAATGACATCTATCAGAAAGAAAAATTCTAAACTGTTTCTTAATTTTATGCCCTGGGAATATTACTGAAACACTGTAAAATGTTTACCTGCTCATAATAATGTTATAAACACCATTTATAAGATTGAATTAATATTTATAAAAAAAAAAATGTTCAGCTTTAAGAAGAAAGTTACATAGAAACAGTTTGTGAAGAATTCCTGTTACGTGGCCTGATATAGAATGGAACAAATACATAAATGTTAATGTGGACTCTGAATTAAATTATTTCCAAGTGTTGGTTGTCGTTAATGTCTTCTATGGCAGTACCAAGAAAAAAAGTGCCACCTTTCTCTTGAGTTTCAGGGCAAAAACTGAGACATAGGCCCAGTTTTCTAAATAAATCTATTTAAATGAAGTCTGAATTAGAATCCAATCTTTTTTTTTTTTCTTAAGAACTAGAATCCATGCTTTTTTTTTTTTTTTTTTTTTTTTTCCTTAAGAAGCAATTTTTGTTTGTTTTTTTTCTCTAGCCAGCAATGTTGAAGTGCTCATGTCTGGAAATGTTCGCTGCTACAATGTTATAGTGGAAATGATGAAAAGTTTCCCCAGTAGTGAAACAGTTCAGGAAGTGAGTTGCTGTTTGTTGCATAAGCTTACATTGGGTAAGTTCCCAAAGTTGTTTGTAGTCATCAACAAGTGTTACAAGTAACAAGAGAGCTACTATTCCAGTTAATCCTCAGGGTGGTGTATAGCTCCATGTCTCTAAAGATGTAAACATACTGAGGTAACACAGGCCACAGTCAATAACGTATCATTTTGCGGTAAACTTTAGTAACAGTGACAGAAGCTGCCATGAAAGACTGGGTGTGTGTGGGGTGTGGAATGGGAAAAAAAGAGCGGGAGAAGTATGAGATGAGAATGTGGGATCAATAGATCCCATTCTATTTAAAGTTACTATAGAAAGGAAGAAAATTCCTTCAAGATTTCTTTTTTTGAAGTGGCGATGCTGAATGTGTGAGAAACAACTGGTGCTACAGAATTACCTGGGGAAGTACTTTCCAAGACTCTTTCCTCCTTGCAAAGCGTTTACCTTCAGAGACCTATGCTGCGTTCCTGCCCAGCTGTGGTGCCTGTCTTGGGGCCCTCTGTGCTGCAGCAGTGAAAGAACGACAGGATTCTGGACTTCCCTTGACTTGGGCAAAAGTTGTCTGGGCTTATGTGGGCTAGCGTCACATCAACAGAAAGGATGGCAATGTCAAAAAGGGGTTTGCTGTGCCTCTTAGCAGCTCTGTACTCTTTTGCCACTATAATCTGATCTGCATTTGCAAGGGCCATGTAATTGAAAGTTCAAGTGAAAATAAATATGTTTTTCCCCCAGCTGCATACAAAAACACTGAGTAGCTGCCTGAGCAGCCCCTGCTTCCTTGGCAGGTTCTACTTCATCAAGGACTCAGCTAAGGTCTTTCTCATAAGCTAGATTTCCTGATTCTTGCAGGTGGTGGCCTGAAGCTACTGCAGATGCTGGTACCAGTGCACGAATCCCCTTAATCAAGTCAGTCCCATCCTTTCACCATCTGTTTCTGCTTCTGCAGGCAGATATTGTAGAAAATAAAGATCAAACTTGAGTGCAACCAAGAGCAACTTGCAGTTCCCCTTCAGAAAGCCAAATAAAAATTTCAAGCAAATGTGGTGGCCGCTGAGGTGGTATTTGCAGTTTTTTGCCAGGAGATGATGTTACCCTTGGCTGGTTTCCTCTGCAAGGCTAACAGAAGATAAGCAGGGAAACTAAGCACTTGTGGGAACACAGCAACTCTGTTGACGTGCCTTGGTCTTACCCTAAGTGTAACCAGCCTGGTTTCAGTCACATGTTTGTTGTGTGTGTATGCTGACCAACAAGTAATAGTGGTGGTAAAGCAGCCACAAGATCTATTTCTTCTTTCAGCATAACAGATGCCCTTTATCTTAATAAGGAGCCGCTTCAGTAGAGTTACGGGAAGAGGTGTCCACAGCACCACACAGTTAGGGAAACAGATGTGAAATTGCTGGGTGCTGCTGGAAATAGTGTGGAAGATTTCCATATAGCCAGTGTGGCTTCCCAAATTATTCTGATGGACACCATCTTCCTAAATCCACGTTAACAGGCAGTGAAATGGTAAAGTCAGCATCTACAGCCTCCAAAATCACTGTCATGTATTCTTGCTAGTCTGGTAATGACTATATTAGATTTGACAGTCATCAGTATTTTGAGTGATACCTGGTTGGCCAGCCACAAGCCTAACAGAATTACTCATCACGTAGGTTAAGATTATTAACTTTGTGAGGTAACAAATTTGCACAAACATACCGTTTCCATTAAAATACAGCAGGAAACGGCAATGCTGATATAACATGACCGCACTACTACAGGGTAAGAAGAAAAATACTGTTTCCAATTGCACTTGTAATAGATTTTAAGGGCAGGGGTTTGGAGTGATGCATTTGGAAAAGACTTGTCTTAAAGTCTATTCTTAAGCATTCTGTTAACTTGGTCTGATTTAACTGAATGATAAAACATTGGAAAAGAGGTACTTATCTTCTGGTGAAAGATCTAGACATTGAAGGTAGTCAGCACCTGTAGGACTCAGGACCAGAGCTGAGGGAAAGAAATGAAGTTGGTCGTTCTTCTGTATGTAATTCCCATATGTGAGCATCAAAACTATAGACTTATTAATTTCATACCTTACCTAAAGGGTTTGAGAAACACTGATACAGATTTTAAGCTGACCTTTCACATTGCTAGTGTGATGCTCATTTTTACTAATCAAGAATTAAACGAAATGGAATATCAAAACAGAAACCATAGCTATCAAACTGTATTTTACAAAGTGAGTGTTGCTGTATTAATTTATGCATAATGCTTGTTTTTACAGCAAATGGGGAAGTTATTTTCATTTGCTTGCTTTTTGCAGAATTCCTTATATTCAAACTATAATATAAAATACTGTACAGCCTATAATAGAAGTTATACTTTAAATATATTTATCATCACAAAGTAGTTCTTCCTACTATTCCAGAATGCAGGTATTCTGTATTTATAATGCTGACCTTGATCTGTTTAATGAGGAGGGCAAAAACAGAGAGCAAAACGTGGTTAAACCACTTGCTTGATAGGACAATTCAAATCATTGCAGGAATTCAAGACCGGGACTGCATTCACTTCCTGACAGGAAGTCTGCAAGTGATACACTGACTATTTTTCTTATTTTGATGACAGTGTACAGTTCCTTTTGCATTAAACCTCAGTCTTTTGTAAAAATTACAAAAAAACTAGGTCCCAGCTGTTTTTTTTATCCTTGACCTCTTCTTTCTATAAATAAAACATTATTGTGTCAAGCCCTGTAATAAGAAATCCAATGTTTGCCACAAAGTTTGTGCATTGTGTGCTGAGAAACTTGTTAGATGTGTGTAAAGCTCTAGATATTCATGTTTATATTCATTTAATATTTTATGTATTTTCAGGAAATTTTTTCAATATCCTTGTGTTACACAAGGTTCCAGAAGTCATTGTGAAGGCTGTTAAAACATACCCTGAAAATGGAAAGTTACAAGCTGCAGCTCTCAGTTGTTTAGCTCTTCTAAGTGAGTAAATCTCTTCCTAAATACATAAATAACTTACCTCATTTATTTGTCCATTTGCTAATCTTTTCTATACTGGTAATATCTTATGGTGATTTTGAACTCCATTTCTTTAACATGAAAGCCTCAGGCAAGATAGGTTTGACAGAAGTAGATTTCCCACATGCTTATAGTTTGTTGTTTACTGCAACGTGGTTGTGTTCCTATCATATGCCCGACATCTTCACAGTGTTCAGAGGTGGTATATTATGTTGACAGATCTTAACAAAGCAACCTGTTTATTCATAGGCAAATACTGGATAATCCCTACTTAACATAAGATCTCTAGAGATAACAACACTAATGTGATGCTGTGTTTGCCATGTGTGACAGTACTCATTATATCGTGGCAGTTGATAGCAACACTAAATCAATGCTTGTGCTTGAGTTCTGAAATCAATTAAAAGATGTAAACTTTTCCTTGAGTAAACATCAGGTATTATTCTGAAAAAGAAGTTAGTGGCAAAAAGCTAAGAATCTGATCCTCTTTGTCTTTGAGTAATTGTTCCATAAAAAAGTCAGTAGAAATGGTGTTTAAGAGTCCTCAAAATAGCAAAGATTAGAAATCAATAAATGCTCCATTAAGCCTCAGGTATTATGGTCAGTATTGATACATACTTTTTTCCTTAAAGCTGAAAAATTGTAGGTATAAAATGATTTCTTTTAAATTCTCTTGCTGTTACTGTGGCCCGATATTTGTGTCTTAGCAACTGCAATTTGCATTTCATTTTTTAAGGGCACTGCTTCAGAGTGTAGATGGCTGTGTGATAAGTGGTATGTGCAAATTAATCACTCATGTCTGTGATACTCTGTATGTAAATACACAACAACAAAAAAGAAGTATCTGCAGGTCTTTTCAGAGCCCGAGTATTGACTGATCTGAAACTATGTACCTAATTTACTACACTGTAATTAAGGTTTTTATTCTCCTTTATAACCTTAAAGATGTTTTCGAAGTCTGTCACAGAGTTTATGTCTAAAGACTTCTCCCTTCCCAGAAAAGGCTAATCCTTCCACTGATTTTTGCACATAGGCAATGTGAGCACCTCTGTGATTACTAAGTGGTTTGTTTTCACAATAAGAATTTATTGTAAATATTTTATATTTCAAGCTGAAACAATATTCTTAAACCGAGACTTAGAGGAAAGAAAAGAAGAGGAGGAGGAAGAAAAATTGTGCTGGTTGGAAGCATGTTACAGAGCATTAGAACTGCACCGAAAAAACACAGATGTGCTGGTGAGAATTTCTGGATGATGGGGGTATGGAAAGACAGCATTGTGCATTAAATACAATGTCTAGCAACATAATTTTTTCCTGTATATCCTTGGTCAAACAAGGCCTTAAGGACTAGATTAGATTTAGAATAAATCTTAACCGTTCTTGCCTTTCTTATCTTTGTTGAAATCAACTGGTTTCAGTTACTCCTTTGGATCAAATGTAGGTAGTTAAGATGAGGCATATTACCTGAAACTTTGGCCATCCAAAGATTGTTGTTTATGTGGCTTCTCTGTATACAACAGCAAAACACAGCAGAAGAATTAATCTCAGCCTAAAATAGATATCAAAATGAAAATCAAATAATGAGAATGTGGCACATGTTTGTAACTCAGGCCTATCCCAACTATAAAGAATGTGACAGTCCACATCTTTTTGTATTTCTACGTAAAAAGCACATTGTACCTTTGTCATGGACTGAAAAACAGTCAAAGTATTTACATTTTTTCTTATAAAGGATTATTTTCGTAATTCTTTTGTCTCCTCTTGGTTTATATTTAGGAGGCTGCATGCTGGGCTTTGAAAAATCTGTTTCTGTATCAACGCAACCTTCATGAGAAGATTGGAGATGGAGATAATCAGTCAGTGTTAATATCTTGAACTGTATTTTTGGAAATGAAAAAAATGAAAGCCTACTATTAGGCCATTTGGAATCTCATGTTTCAGTTATTTTTGGTGTTTTCAAATATTTGAAGTGCACAGTGATCAATAGTACTTGGGAAAATTTCTTTCTTAAAATGTTTGCTAACCTTGACTCAGGCAAAAATAAAGGGTCAGAATACAGTCTCATAGAACTAATTTTTACAGTTCACAAGGAATATCCTCTTCAGTTGCCACAAGGATGGGGACAATTAAAGAATGTAAGAGCAGGGAAAACAGAGAAGATTAAGGTATCTAGTACATAAGGAGTATAGAAAGGCAGTGCTCATTTTCCCACAAATCAGATGAAAGGGCATAGCAGAGGGAGTGCTGCATCATCAGAGAGAGTCTAGACGTGGCTAAGACACAGACTTTCAATTTAGTTACAGTGTTTTTCAGAGTTGCTTAAAATTTTAATTATTTAAATTTTAGTATGCCTGTTTTGTCCCCCTTTCTGCATGTCAAGTCACTTGGAAAGCATAGTTCCATTGAATTCAATGACATTCGGAGTAGGTTAATATGCATAGTTTTCAAAGGGCTTTCTTTGTAAAGGAAGTAAAACTGTTGCTCTGGAAACATGTTAGATGCCAAGTACAATCACCTGAAGATTGAATTATATTGCTTAACACCTTTTTAGGAAACTGAAATACAATTATCAAGTAACTGCTATAATATGGTCAACGTGCAGCTATTTGTTTCTCTCTGTGAAAGGTTCCCAATAGACAGAGCAGTGATGCTCTCCATGCTGATGCACTCCTCTTCAAAAGAAGTATTTCAGGCAGCTGCTAGTACCTTGGCAATTTTGTCACAACAAAATGGTAAGGGAATTTAATTGTCTTTACCTTCTAGTTCAGCAAAAGGTTATTGCTGAAATAGTAAAGAATACAATACAGTATTCTCTATGGTTAGAATATTACGCAGTTGTGTTTAGTAGAAAGTCTATTCCTTGCTTTGAAAAAGCTATTGTTGGCTAGTATCAAAGAGAGTATGTGGAAGTGAAGAGCTCTTTGCCAGTTTATGTGTTGCAATTGCTATTTTTTGGAGCAGGAGATGGAAAAAGAGGGTGTTTGCTTTGTATGCTTGTTTAAACATTTATCTCATGTTTAAATTTCCTCAGGAGCACTGATTGTTGAAAATCACATGAGTAAGGATTACAACCCAACAAATACCATTTTCTTGCTTAACAGAGGGGATTTGAGCAGTCCTGTTGACTGCAGTAAATCAAATTGTGTAGAAAGTTAAGCATGTGCATAACAGTTTTCAAGATTGTTGCAGTCCTGATTATGTCCCTAATACAGTTTCCTAACTTTTTTCAATTTACAGACCCCCTCAAAATTTTTCAGTGGAGATGTGGACCCCTGGGTAGAATATTTAAGCCTAGTGAGAGTTGGCCTGCTTCTATTAGATACCTTTCCCAGAACCCTTTGAAATGGTTATGGACCTCAAGTGGTTTGTTGGCTGCATGTTGAAAACCACTGGCTAGATAGGAACAAAAAGACTATCAGTTAATTACTGTTCTCTAGGTGAGAAAGCGTTGTTTTATCACTAGGTTACTGAGCCACCCAAGTACAAAAAATGAAGAGGTTTTATAGTTATTTATGGGATTAATATGTATCTATATCAAGAAACAGATCTCATAAATGTATGTGTATTGTTATCATATATTATACCAGGTTACCGTATTCATACCACATTACTGGCAAGTGGGTCTCTGATTCCTTTTGGAAGGCTAAAGCAAATTTTTATTTTGCCTTTTTTTTTTTTTCTTTTTTTTCTCCCCTAAATAAATGCGGTTACACCAGAATTGAAAGAAATAAAGAAGCTTAGTAAAACACTCTGGCACAAGGCAATATTACTTGACTTAACCATTTGAAATCAATGTATTGAACTGGGAATGGCAAGAATTGGTGGTAGTTACCACGATAATGTAGAGTATTTTTGTAGTATTCTGAGCTGTATTGGTTACATTATAGCTACAACATGTGCTTGGGTATTTTAATTTTTAAAGAATGAATTAATGAAGTAAATAGAGTGAATAAATATAACTTCCATTTTTGAAACCTTATTTTGGACGTCAGAAACTTGCTTGGCTTGAAAGTTTTAAATTCTAGCTCTCCTACATGATCACAGAGCGCAATTAAGAAGAAAAATTGTTTAAGAATTAACATTTTTGAAAATAAAAGCAAAGATGTGCGTTCTCCTTCCCTTAAGTTAACTTTATGTAAGTAAAACCAGCAGATGTATTTAGACTTGTTCAGGAATTACAATGCTTTGATTAAGCTACGCAAACAGAAGTCAGCTTCAGCTCAAATTGTTTTCCATTCTAAATTATACTTCTATAATGTGTGTGTTTGATGAGGAAAAAAAGTGGAAAAAAGTTAGCAGTTCTGTTGTTTTTGAGAAGTATACATAAAGAGAAAGAGATATACTTACAGGATGGTTGCTGTTTTGTGTTTTAGTAAGTATTAGGAAGACACTTTTGGGGAAAGGCATACATATGAATGTTTTGGATATAATGAGGAAACACCCGCATTCTCCTGAAGTGGCTGAAAGTTCCTGCAGAATTCTGAATTGTGTTTTTGAAGGAAGGTAATGTACTTAGAAATATGTGGCCACTTCCAAAGTGAAGGTTTGTGAAATTCAGTGCTGTATGTGATTACATATCTATTATTGATTGCTTCATATTAAAATTGACCACAGGCTGACAACCCTGTTGAAGACATTGAATTTGGTAAGCCCCATAGTCAGATGCCCAGATGGATATGTGTAGGGAGCTGCATATTCTTCCCTTCATTGTTCTTGAGATGGTTTCAGTAGGCTGTCACTAGGTGGTCTCCCCCTCCTGTTAGCCATGCTGAGTTCTGCTGAGTGCCAGGAAATTTCCCACAATATTAACTCTGATTATTACAATAACATTATGTTAATATTACTTTTGTGTTGGCTTTTGCAAATACTCTAGAACATAATTGGAAAATCAAACTTGTGACTCATAAATATGGGTATACAGGGTGGGAACATGATTCAAAGTGTCCTGCGAAGTTTTGTCAGCCTTCCTTGAAACCTTTATATATGCTAGGCTATCTGTGAAAAAATGACAGACTCAAGATCTAGTCACAGGATTCCTTATGAATAATTTTATTTTGTAAAGAAAATCTCGGAATTTCCATAACCTTGTTCACAGGAGTGAAAAGTATTATAAAATGAAATAATAAAATAACCTTAAAAGTGAATTAGTGGCCTCTGGCTACTGTTGTTTCTAGGAATGCTAATGACATTGAGATTATATTTTTTTTTCTTTAAGATTAGAACCTAACATGATTTATACTTTTCTGTTTGTTCTACAAGAATCTGAGTATTCATTAGTACTTCATGACAGTTGCAGAGCACTAAATCAAGGAAGATATGTCTTTTCCCCTCTCTGGACTGGAATCAAAGTGAAATACATGAGTCCACTACTCACCCTGAATTAAATACTGTGCTTTCTGTGTATCACTGTTCTGGACTGGATTGAAAATTACCTCTCAGTAGTCTAGAATGGAATTAGGCTGAATAGACTGAATTCATGGAATGGCATGAAAATGATGTATTTGCTATGATGAAGAAAATTGCCATAGTTTATATTTTGTAGCTTAAACCAGATTTAAAGTGTCCTAAAGAGTTATCACACAGTGTTCATTAAGAAAACAAATACATGTAAAGTTATGTAGAAGAAATGCGTTCTTTTTTTTTTTATTTTATAAACAATATTTTCAGTTTCCCTCATCTGGATGTAATGACAGTAGCTGTATCAGAAGTTGTAAAAGCCATGAGGAAACATGAAAAATCACTCTCTGTACAGCTGGAAGCACTTCGAGTCCTTTTACACTTTATGATGCCTGGTAAGTCATCAAAAAATATAATCGGTGTGGCATCATACACCAAATGAGAGAACAGAAATTAGATAGCTGAGTTTTAATTTTCCTTTTCTAATGAGACAGCCTTTAATGGAACTCCAGAAAATTTACTGGAGTTATGTACGTAGGAGAGAGCAGCTGTAGCTCTTAAAGAACATACAAGGTGGAGGAAAACTTGAGATGTTGAAGGTAACAGACCAAAATTATCACTGCTGATTTCCTCTTGGTTTCATCCGTGAAGAGCTAGCTCCGTTACTTCTGAGGAATTCAGGGAAACAAGTGTAGATTTATTGCTGTGATTGTGTAGTTTCATCACGGATATCCTTTAAGTGAGAGCAAAGTGATCGTGACTTCAACATTGTTGTACCACAAAATACAATTGTTTTAACGGTATCTCTTGGAAGGAACATAAAAATTGGCCCTCTGACACCAAAAAAACAGGCTGTGATTTAAAAATAGGAAATATATTATTATATACTATTTTCTACAGAGAAGAAGCCAAACTGACTAGCTTAGAGAATTCCTTTCAAAAAAAAAAACCAAAACCAACTCTTTAAGGGCAATCTACAGTGTGGAAAAATATATTCTTGTTAGTTCTATACCTTTAATAGAATTAGGGGAAAATTTTAACTCTTCTTACCAGTTTACTGCTGTGTATCCTGGGTTTTTTCCTCTGATAATAAATATGAGAGTACAGACATGGGGTACTGATTTTTTTTCAGAACAACTTTTTGCAAGTATCTCTCAGCAGTTTTACAACTGCACATTTTTTTCACATTTACAAAACCAGGTACTCCGAAACTAGTAACTTGGCTAATATGCAGACTGATTGCAAGTTTTCAGTTTCCTTCTATTCTTTGAATTATAATCCTGATTTTTTTTTCAATAAACAGCAGGATTATGACTTGCCTACATGTTAGAAAACATATATCAAGGTAGGTTTTTTGTCAGTATCCTGGAAGTGAGGCCCTTCTAAAGTGTAATCAAACAAAAAGAGTGCCAACTAGATGCTGGAACTTGCAGGTTAATCAGGGAATGAAAAGTAGTTCATGGGGACAATAGTAACTGGAACAAACATAAATGCTGAAGTGACTTTTACAGGATTTCTGGGTACTTTCTTTAGTGCCACTTGACTGCAGGTGTCAATACCTACAAGAAATGTAAATCTGAAAAGCCTTTCTCTGTTCTTTTATTTGTACTCACATTTAACGTCATCTGTGGGTAAAATGTCACCTATGATGTGCTGCCAAGTGAGAAAGCGCAACAAATTTCTCTGTAGTGTCTCCTTTCCAGAAGGAAGAGGCATTCTGAAGTAGGTATCAGGAACAGCAAGAAACCCCATAGCTCAAAGTAATATATTGCAATATACCTTAGGCAAAATTTTTTGGCGTGATTTTGCATTTTCACAGTAAGCAGTGAGCAAACGTGGTGAAATCATCATTTCAAACAGAATGTACTCACACTGCAACCTAAATCTGGAGGGACTCCAGTCTCTGTAATTACAGCATTCTGAAAAAGTCATAGGATCTGAAGTATGCCCTCTGAGTCACCTGTGTCTTCAATTTGATTGTTATATTGGTGTAATACTGGGGAGAATATTAAATCTGTTCTGCTGAGGAAGGCTGTTTTCCATTGTTGCAGGTACAAAGAACGAACACCAGAATGGTTCTTCCAGAGATGTGGGAGATGCTGCTTTTGCACTTACAGTAAAAGTCATTAAAAGCCAGTGTCTGTTGGAGGGAACTCATTCGCTGGTGCTTAATGCTTTGAACAGGGTATAGTTAAAGCTTCATTCTAATGAATTTTACACTTGCATTGGTAAATCATTTGTAAGTTTTAGTTCCACATTGATTTTTCCTATTGATTTGATAGAATTAATCTTAACTCCTGAGTTTCATTCACTCAGGATTTTGGGTGATTTCTTCTTATTTTCTGTTCTAGAGTGTATTAGATGATCCTTTATACAGTAACTCTAAAGGATATTTATAAAAACAAGGCTAGTATTTTTTTCAAGAATACAGTTTGTGATTTTTTTTTTAATGGACTAGTTTATACGTGAAATGTGTCCTAATACCTACATCTCAACTACACATGGAACTTAGTGGTTCTTTAATATGTCTTTCATGGATACATACTCCTTTACTTTCAACAGAACAGTATTTCTCAGTTGTCTCCATTCTTTTCACTGTTTAATTCTATGACTTTTTCCAGCCACTGGAAAACAGAATGATCACAGTGCCTTGAAGGAGAAGCTGAAAAGTTAAGGGCTGAAGCAGAGCCAGTCTAAACAAAGGAAATGCTGGGCACTTTGCACAGCAAATTAACCCTAAATCCTAGTGATAGGAAAGGTTTAACTTCATGGCTTTCAGAAGAATCCCACCTCTACAAGGTTTGCAAGTTTCACATGACCACAATCAGCATGTAGCAATTCACAATTTTTTTTTAATGGACTAGTTTATACGTGAAAAGTCTCCACAATTTTAGGCTTCCTAAAAGCTTTCAGTCACGACAGTTATGTCTCTTACATTTATTGTAAAAGTCAGAGCAAATAATGTATCAGCAAGAGCGCTAGAGTACCTAAAGGACATTTCTTGACCTGAAGATACAGGATATAGGAGTGAACAAGGGAGGCAAAATAATTCTTACTTCAGAATGTATTTTAGTCTCCAATGTTTTGTGACCATCCTGATTGCTTTTTCTGACCCAGCTGGTTTGTGTTTTGGGGTGCTACAATATCAACCAGAAGGGCTAGAAATTAACAAGTTTTAATGAAGAAATATTAGAGAAGGAGTAAGGAGGAAGATGGGCATGTCTCCACTGCAATATTTGCAAGTCACTGTGACAGCTATGCATGCTTTCAGATCTAGGCCTCATCTGGGTTTCCTCCATCTGGGAGTGGGGGAAAACTGGGAAAAATAATCACAAATAACGTGTTGAATTGCTCTATAATTAAAACCAAAGCTTTTAAAATCTTGATGGGGTGTGGTAGTAGGTATGTTGCCTCATATCTTTTTCTTTTGGCTTTTTTTTTTTTTTTTCAGTTGTCACCATGTTTATCCTTGTGCCGGTTCTCAAAAAAGCCAATTTTTGTTCTTTTTTACCCACAAAGGAAGTACATTTTCTCACTTTCCTTACACTAGCAAAATGATGTGAATTTGTAACAGTTGAACTAAAACTTTGAGGGGAAAAAAATCACGCTCTCCATTAGAAAACTAGCTAGGGAATATTTTCAGAATCCCAGGTGGAAATCTGGGGAGGTTGAGTGGCTAAAACTGATAGTTGAAAAGGAAACCTTTTTGAAATTGTGGTTATCATTACTTATTGTCACATCAGCTGTAATTTCATATACCTGAAGAACAATTGCTTGTTCTGAAAGAACAACTTGAAGAACAAGCAACTCTTCTGTTACCATTGTAAGCAGAACAAACTTGATCTCATTTTCTATTCATTTCTCCATTAGTTTATTGGAAATCCTAGCATTCAGAAGCGTGGATTAAAACTACTGGCTTCTCTAGCTGAGTGCACGGGTGCACTAGAAATTTTAACCCAGCAAGGAGCTACTGACACTGTGCTTCATACCCTACAGATGTATCCAGACAAACAAGGTGGGGAAGGTATTTTGTTAGTAGAATGTGAATGATGTAGTAGGAGGGTCTGATTAACCATAGAAGCTGTAACCTATGTATTACACTCTTTAATACTGGATGTGATGTAGGTTATGTGGCAAGAAAAGGCTGCAGTACTGCTTAGTCCTTGGCTTCGTTCACTTTAGTTATGCCTGGCCCTGTGACAGCTTATGCAAGTAACTTTCTGGAATATTAGTAATATAACACTACTTAGGTCATGGGTTTATTCCACTCAGAATGTCTGAATAATCATCATTATTAATCTTTCTTCTTTTTTTCTAGACATACAGTGTTTGGGTTTGAGTCTTCTACGCTCTTTGATTACAAGAAAGATTTTGTGTATTGCAACTATGCATGTCCTGTCAACAGTTCTAGTTTCTACTCTACGGCGATTTAAAGAGGTCACTGAAATCCAGATGCATGTATGTGTTACTTCTGTTACAAAGATGAGAGTGAAAGGAAAAACCTCAGAAAATTATTTTTATGTAGTTATATTTGAAATGTAATTCCTTATTTTAATTACTTCATTTTGATTTTATTGCAATTAGTAGATTCATATAAGTCTTTATAATTAAACAAATATGTTTGCCATAGAGATGGTTTTCTTGGAGGCATATATTCAATCCAGAATATGTAAGTGTATGTTTAGATGTTTGTCTAAGACTTCTGAGATCTGCAAACTAGAACAAACTTCTCAGTCATGGTTCATCATTCAATCAATCTATAACCATTTAATGAAGTAACCATCATTATAGTATTGATTGCCCTTCTTTGAAAAATAATAGTAAATAACTTAGTTCCCAGCCCTGTCAACAGCAATAGGCTTAGTGTAGGAAAGCTGTATTTAAGAAGGGTATTACTGGAATACTGTGTCAGACTTTGGATCAACTTCTGAATATGGAAGGAGAGTTTTTATTCTGTCATCAAACACAAGTTCAGTCCTCCTCATGTGAAAGTTCTACTTCCTCTGCCTCAGAAGCTTTCCCTGTTTGTTGCCAATTTCTTTTTTCTAGCAGAATGAGACTTGCCTGTGTGAGTTTCTGTACTTCTGTTTCAGATCAATATGAAAATATCACAAGTACAGCCTCCCTTCTTTATTGTTGTTCCCCCAAGCCTTCCAAGCTTAACTTAGCCACCCATGTGGAGAGAAATCAAAATAATATGGTAGAATAAGGAATTTGCTTAAACTGATTTAGTCTCAGTTAGGTTTGGACAGAGTCTGCAATTTATCCAGTTCACCCTTCTAGGTGAACTTAACTTCCAGAATCATGCGATAATTTTGAATTTCTTTTTAGCTTTTGGATACAGCTGTTAAGCTTTTCATTTAGGCTATATATTTTTTTGGCATTCAGGGATTACAGAGCAACACATTGGGACAAGGGATGCATCTTAATCTTGTATTCTTAGAAGGAGATTGTTTCTTCTGTACATTTTCAGGAAATCATGAGTACATTTGTTGCTGCCAGGCAGGATGTTGTCAGGTGCTGTGGTGCATAATTTGGCTTTTCAAAGTGTCAGTTAATATCTGTTTAAGTGAGTCAGCTAAACAAGCATGAAACTGTAGCTATATAAAACCAGGTGGTTTTGTCTTCTCTCTTGATCTTTTCCAATTTGTGAATTGTTGCATGTTTAAAAGGAAAAGAAAAATAACTAAAGCACATATCTTTTGGTTGAAGTTTGAAATTTTTTTTCACAACTTGTTTTAAAATTACACTTTTTGACACTGCTTATTTCAATCCTTTCTTTGTGTTCTTAGGGATTTCATGCAATCTTGTCAGTTCTTGGTTTGTCACCTTGTTTTGCAAAGCTGCTTGTACATGAGTCATTTGATGCAGTCATTTTCTACCAGATGTCTATGTGTTTCACTGACCAGCGAGATCAACAGGTATCTTCTCTCTTTTGACAGCTCCACAGCTGAAAAATTTTGGTGCTTTTTTTGTCCTAACTTTGATTGTTTGTCTTCCTGTTCAGTTTCAAAGCCTGTGTTGTAAATGTTTTGCTAAAATAGCTGAAAATGATGATTTAAAAAATGTGATGCTGGAAAAAGCATGTATTGAGAACAACAGTATTATGGCTGAATGTTTACTTCTACTGGGAGCTGATATTAATAAGAAGACAAAGACAAACTCTTTGATCTATCAGGTAATGTATGGAAATATATATAGTTCTATTGCTTTAAAATGTGTCCTTTTGGGTTCCTTTCTCTCTCATAAAAACATACATTTGGCAGAACACAACAGCAATACCCAGTACAATCTAACTATGACCTGATAGCGTGATTGCTACTCATAGTGACTTCAGGCTCGGTCTGATGTTCATTGGAACACCCTTAACTTTATTGAAGCTCATGGGGTCACTGTCACCTACGATGTGCCCACACTGCCAGTTCGGTTCTCATGCACGATCACTTTAAGTCCCATGCTTTCTGATTGTTTACCCTGTTCACATGCAAACCTGGATTCAATCAAGTACTGACTTAGCCTTAGCTTTGGAGTATTTTTGAGGAAGAAGACTTAAGCTCAAGCTTTGCAAACTCCCAGTCATTTTTTCAGCTCTAATCAGGCATAGATGGCATCAAGCCCATTAGAGCCCAGTCCATGAGCTGATACTCCAAATTCAGTTCTTTCCAAGCTCTTCGAGGCCCAAGTACAGATGGACCAGCAGACAACACTGTGTGTGCTTAGTCCCACTCTGTTCTAGACCTGCAAAGAAGACTTTGCCCAAAATGTCTTCCCTGCAGTGGTGGATTTTTTTTTTTACTTTGTGTTGTACTTAAACTTGAATATATTACTATATATTGAATATATATATATATATTCAATATATGTATACACTATAAACTTGAATATAATCATTAGGTTTTGTGCTGATTTAACTGTTCTAGTTAGAGTTCTGACTTGTTATCAACACAGCTGAAGGAATATAACATCTTAGAATGCCTGCAGTCACACTGGCTGCAAAGAGCTTTATCCAGACAGTGGCCACATCCAGAGCAACTATTTGAAATATGTTGGTGTCTTAAATAAGGCCGTAGGCAAACATCCCACCTGGATTCAGCCATGCCAATGGAGAAACTGCTCCTACCTGCTTATAAGTGCTTCTTGCTAAATGTGACTGCCTTTAAATTATTTTTTTTGAGAAATGTTGTGTATGAGCACATCTTAATTTTGCTTCAGTGTCAAAGTTTTAAGCCAGGGGTCCTCAAACTTTTTAACCAGGGGCCAGCGCGTGGATAAAGTGGCAGGCAGTAATCTGCGGCTGCTTGGTTTCCCCCCCCCAACCCCTGGCGAGGAGGGCCGGGGGGGTTCTGTAAATACGGGGGGCTGGATTGAGGACCCTGGGGGGCCGTATCCGGCCCGTGGGCCTTAGTTTGAGGACCCTTGATTTAAGCAGTCTGAGAGAACCCCACCGGCACTGCCTGAAGTGAATTAGGGAGTGTTCATTTCTTCTGGCAGAGCTGGCTGGGTAATAAAGCACAGCTGGGCTGGAACCGGCTGTCCGTCCATGGAGTGTGAGGTAGGCAAATCACTGTTAGCAAGCTACAGTTTGCTAAGAAACTGGAAGTATTTCTAAAAAATATTTGTAATATTCACAGTCAACCTGCTCTGTGTAGCAATGCAGGCTGAGAGATGGAAAAGAATAAAGCTGACTGAAGCCAGTGAACCTGAGCGGGTCCCTAGCACTAGGCAAGGCTTGATGAATCTCACCGTTGTTGCCTGTTCTCTCATATCTGGATGACATGGCAAAATAATCCCTAAGTGTCTTTTTACAACTGAACAGATAAACAAATGGAGTTGCCATTGACTGCGTGCAGTAACAAAACTACTTAAATTACCATTCATTTTTGCCTGGAAATTGTGTGCACTCACGGCAGAAATTACAGTTACAGAACTCCAGCATTTTTTATCTTTTGAACAAAGACTTCAGGAAAACGGAGGTTGGTACTCAGATGCCTTAGGCAGGCATATGCTCTGAGGTGTAGGGAATTGTGTAATTGAAAAAGAGGCACGATCCTAAAAATGCAATGCATTTGCATTTGAGGCAAATCTCTTAATGCAGTTTGAGCTGTTGTTTGAGTGCCTTGCATAATTTTTTTAATTGCTTTTCTCTGTTAGGTTTGTGAGAAAGGCCATAATCCTAAATTGGTGGAATTGCTATTAGCCAATGGTGCTCGAGAGCAGGATGTTCGGAGTGCTTTAACCATCAGTATAAAGAGAGGAGATAGCCAGATCATCAGCTTGCTCTTAAAGAAGCTTAGCCTTGATGTTGCCAACAGCAGTATATGTCTTGGAGGATTTGGTATTGGGAGACTAGAACCTTCCTGGCTCATTCCTTTGTTCCCAGATAAACTTACTCCATTAAGAAAACAAAGTGAGTATATATAGAATTTGCTATATGAAATGTGTTAATATCTCTTGGAGGTGCTATATGTGTTTTAGATCAAGACCTTTGGTTCAGGATCTCTTCATAGCATTCAGCTGATTATAGAAAGATTGCTAAACCTTGAAAATAGATTATTTTTTTAAAGCTATTTGGATTTCTTGGTGAGTATGCTGTCTTTTTGGTTTCTTATACATGCAGATGCAGGTTCTGCACTGGCAAGAATGGTGCTTAAATTCCAGATGAAGAATATTTCAGAGGATAGATCAAGAGCCTCCTCTGATCTAAACTTCTGTGAAGATGGAGTGGATAAAAACTATGATTGGAGTTTCATTTCTGACCCATTAGTGGACAGTGTTTTTCCTTTGAGTGATGATATTGATAGTGAAGGTAATTGCTTTTCTTTTCTTTTTTTATAATCCCCATCTACTGTACCAAGGCTAGACCATAGCCATAAATCAGTTGCTTATTTGTATTTGAGATAAAACACTTCCCATGAAAAAAACCCAACTTTTCTCTAAAAATTTTGGTTTTGATAACATTGGTAAATGGTTTATGGTGAGTAAGTATGTGCTTTATCCACTAAATTAGGACCTTAAAGCATTTTATTCAGTTACCTATTTAAAATCAGTTCTTCATACATTCAGTTTCTTGTAAAGAGAGAGAGGGATTCGTCCAACCAGATTTAGATATTGGCTGTTTTGATGTCTGCCTTTAAATAAATTTCCTTACTGATTTGTCCTCCTGTGATACTGTTTTGTACTAGGAAGTGAAGGTTCGCTTTTTACAAAAAAGAAGTCCAATTCCATTGCAGTGGCTGACTTTCATTGTAGGGAAATGGCATTTCTAAGAAGTTCTCCTACTTTGCCACGACATTCCTATTCTGTGGTAAGTCAGATTCTTATTCATTCCAGGCTTCTTCTAAGTCCATCTGGTTTACCTACTGCAAAATTGTTAATAAACAAGTGTCAGGAAAGGTCATGTAACCATATGGATTCTTGTCTCACTGCTACTATTTAGCATTTTGTTCTATTGCTGTGCTATTACTGTGCTCCAGATCATCATATAGATGAGAGTTTATTTCAGAAAAATTTTATAATCAATAAAAAATACATGTTCTTGTGAATTGCTCCTATTTCCAGTCTGACGTTCAAATGCAGACACTGAAACTGTGGGCCTATTCATAAAGACTTAACTACCCCTAAGTGAAGCTAATATTCAGAGTGCTACTGTGATCAGTGAAGAGAGACCAATTCCATAAGATGACATAAGAGGACAAATGTCCTCTGTGACCTGTTATTTTTAGTTGAAATGTATGGTTTCTTTGTGTTTCCCCTCAAAGAAACAACAATAAAAATAAACTTACTGAGTTCATATCATTTCAGATACCTGCATATGTCCATAACTGTTTTTTCTCTTCTGGGATTTTCCAGGGACCTGGCTCTGATTATGAACCATTAATGAAACAAAGAAGAAAATTCTTCCCTTCAGATGAATCCCCCAGTAAGTGAACTATACAGTTCAACATACATAACAGATTTTTCATCCTTAATGCTTTCACAAGCATAACATGCAAAAATTTTAGTTGGATTATATATTTGTTTACAAAGAGGAGGAGGATACATTTTGGAAATACTACAGTGGAGTACAAGTAATGCATATATAGGAAATTTCCTTTTTTTCCTGGGCTTCACAAATAGTTTATGTAGAATTAAACAGGCAATGATATTTCATGAGGGCCCTTACTAGCTTTCAAAACCTACTTCTGTTGTGCAGTGCATGTGTCCATCCTCTTCCCTACTGTATTACAAATTTCTGTCTCTTAATAGAAGTCTTCACAGATTTGAATCTTAACCAATATCCATTCACTGTCTTCTGCATCTTTCATCTCAAGCTGATTAATCTTAATTTTACTTATGTGATAAAATAAATCATGCTATTTTCCCATGTTTTTGTTTTAATAGAGGGCATCTCAAGATTTTCACCACATATAAGACCATCAGACAGTCTTTCTTCATTGATCTCAGAGAAAGAATATATTAAATCACTAGATCTTTCATCAAATGAGCTGGAGAACATTGATGCCATCAGCCAGAATAGCTGCTTAACTAGTCACCTGGAACATCTTGAGAAACTGGAGCTTCACCAAAATGCTCTTACAAGCATTCCAGAACAACTGTGTGAAGTAATTCTGCATATATAATTTTATATAATACAAGTTGAGATTAGTTAAAATAAATTGTCTCTAACAATGTACCCATAATAATACCGCTCATGAATATGGGTGTATATTTTTGCAGGCTTCATATATTCATTCAATTTTCATTCAGTGGCTTTATGTTCAGCTAGAAATAAAAGTATTTTCATGAAACTGTTTGAAGTCATTTACTGCAGAGAACTGCTTTAGGACATGTTATATGGAGTAATGTAATAACACAAATGGAACCAAGAAGTGCAGGTAATTCATATGTGTTAAGTTTTGTGAAAAAGAGCTAACTGATTTAGAAGAATGTTTTATCTTTTGTTCTTTAATAGAAGTTACATTGGTACGATTGCTGTTTTTCCTAGTGAGAGAAATACAAGTAAATTAATAAGTTGTATAAAATATAACTCAGTTTAAAACCTGTAAATTTGTATCTTCTTTTAACCCTTTAAAAACAAATTATCCTTTTCTTTCAGAACTTGAAATGCTTGACGTACTTGGATTTGCACAGTAACAAATTTACTTCTTTTCCAACTTATTTACTGAAGATGAGTTGTATTGCAAGTCTTGATATCTCTCGAAATGACATTGGACCTTCCTTTGCTTTGGATCCACGCCTCAAATGTCCAACTCTAAAGCAACTTAATCTTTCATACAATCAGCTAGTGTGCACTCCTGAATTTCTTACAAATGTTGCTGAAAATTTGGAACAACTATTGCTTGAAGGGTGAGTAGCATTAGTAAATGGACAGCAGCATAACAAACACAACAGAAAATAATATATTTGTCATCCAGAATGATGACTGTTATAGCATGGAAAGGATTGTTTAGTCAGCAGTGAAACACTGACATTATCTTCCAAATGTGTAAATTGCTACAATTTTCAGTGTTGTATTACAAAGTACATGAGAATATCTGAGGACCTTGATAGAATCTAATAGCTTTGCAGTTTCAGTAACATACAAAAAATGTTATGGTTAAGCGTTTTTCTACTGCCATACTATTCATCCACAGGACTGTCTGTGTTTGACTTATTCAACAAGGTTTTCTGTTTACAGAATAGTTTCTATTCATTATTCTACTATATCTACTATTCACTACTACTGGTCACCAAAGGTTCTTTCGGAATTGCATTTATTGGTATGGATACGTTTAGATTACAGAAGCAGAGAAAGTATGTAATTATTTTTTTACCAACACTTCTTATCATATCTGTTAGTGAGTGAGATAATTCATACCTAAACAGAATTCTGAAGAATGCTGTTATTGATAGCTCTGTGAACTCCAGATACTGTCTCATTCTTCTCCCATAACTTATTTTTAAAAAGATGGTGATATTTTTTACACAGAGGTTCACACAAAATAAAGATAGCAACATATGTAACTAAAGCAAGCAGTATTAAATATATGAATCAAATTCACAAAAGCAGTATTTTAAATTCAAAATCCTATTTCATTTCCTCATTAGCTTTATTTTTAATGTTATTAGCAATATTTCCCTTTCAAAACAGTGCTGTATGGTTCTTTTATCTCTGTATTTTCAGGATCTTTGTCTCTTTCTGGTGCTCTTCTTCCCAGAAATGCAAAGAACATAAGGTTCTTTGGAACATTATGTACTCATCCTGACTTGCATCCCCTATATGGAATTCCATAATTTTATTTTTTTAAAATGGATAATAATTCTGTGATTATAATCCTGCAAACATATCTATAGTAAACAGAACTACTCACAAACTCAACAGTCCTCTTTCTGTGGGATTGAGCTGCAGTATGTCATCAGGAAATGACAGTACATTCTGACATTTGCTCTCCACATTAATTAAAACAATCTTAGTATCAGTCATGCTATTCCATGTTGTCACATGTACCCGTGTCTTTGATGAGTGGTCAGTCTTTATATAGACAAAAGTCTTATTTTTGGTTTACAAGTGTAATGATAGCATTGTCAGATCAACACTCTTTACTTCTGCTTTGTAGCTAATAGTTTCTGAATAAAATGAGGATTACGTTTCTCTTGTTATTATAGAAACAAAATTTCATGCTTATGTTCACCCATATGCTTGAAAGAACTGAAAGTTTTAAACATTAGTAAGAACAGTATTTCATCACTTGCTGAAAATGTCTTCATGGACTGTACAAAACTGGAGCAGTTCAACGCCAGGATGAATGCCCTTGGTAAGTATCTGTGAAAATAGGATCCACCTTCTAGAAACCATTCCAAGTCACATAATCCTCAGCTACCAACATTTGGTGCCTTGGGAGAACAGAGAAGGGGAACATACATATCGTCCCTGTTTATACAGTTCCCTAAGAATCAGCTTTTGATAACTATTGGAAGCAGTATACTTCCATTGGGGCTTGATGGATATTTAATCTGACTTGGTGTAAGTCATTTTGTTTTTACATTTGTAGTGGGTGCTATAAAAATGTTTGAGTGTACTTGAGATCATGCATACTGTTGGGGAAGGTTCAAAGCAGAGGAAATCTTTCAAAGTTAGCTTGCAAATCTAATTCTAATACAGGTTTAGTACTGTACTGAAATACATATCATGTAAGCATCCTGGTGGCTTGTAGCAGGAATAGCATGGCCAGCAGGACCAGGGCAGCGCTCATCCCCCTGTACTGGCCACTGGTGAGGCCGCACCTCGAACACGGGGTTCAGTTTTGGGCCCCTCAGTGCAAGACAGACATCGAGGTGGGGGAGCATGTCCAGAGAAGGGCAACGGAGCTGGTGAAGGGTCTGGAGGACAAGTCCTGTGAGGAGCAGCTGAGGGAGCTGGGGGTGTTTAGCCTGGAGAGGAGGAGGCTCAGGGGGGGACCTTATCAGTCTCTACAACTACCTGACTGAATGTTCTAGCGAGGCGTGTGTCCATCTCTTCTCCCAAAGAACAAGTGATAGAACAAGAGGAAATGGCCTCAGGTTGCTCCAGGGGAGGTTCAGGTTGGATATTAGGAAAAATTTCTTCCCTCAAAGGGTTGTCAGGCATTGGAACAGGCTGCCCATGGAAGTGGTTGGATCACCATCCCTGGAGGTATTTAAAAGATGTGTAAGTGTGTCACTTAGAGACATGGTTTAGTGGTGGACTTGGCAGTACTAGGTTAAGTTGGACTTGATGATCTTTAAGGTCTCCTCCAACCTAAATGGTTCTGTGATTCTGAGCATTACCACACTGTATCCGGCATTGTCTTCTGAATAAGACAGAAGTTTTCATTCACTTGGCTGAACACGGGTGTCATTTGAGATGCCCTGAAATATCGCACATGGCTTACAGCTTCTGGTCCAGAAAAAGCAGGTCTTCCATAGCTCCTATGTTGCATCTCCAAGCCACATGCAGATAGCTCAGGGTACCACAGGGCAGATCACCTTCAGCGGAACCCAGTGTTTAAACACTTGAATTGAGTCCAGAGTGTGTTTCAGTGGCTTAGCATATATTATACCAAGGTGTCAAAATTAATTTACCTATGAAAAATACAAATGACATAAATGAGATTTTAATGATACTGCAGGAGTTCATAAGTTACTGACAGAAATTCTGTTTTCAAGACATAAGATCTTCCATTTTGAATTATTGTCACAGTATTTCAGAAGGTAACACTTAGACCTGCATTAAACACAGCTGAACCATTACAGTCATTTTTATATGCATAAGACCCACTCACTGGGTGAACTATAGGAATGTTATATATACTGACGATACAGTAAATGTAAGTAAGATTATTTCAGTTTTAATGCTAACATGAGATGAAGTATAACAGTAAGCAATGTGATAAAAACCAACACGTTAACTCAGTTCTAAACTTCTTCCATTTTGGGAGTTCAGTTTTAAATAAGCTTTAAAAAAAAAATTCAGATTCTGCTTTGGTAGCTTGTACAAAGAAAGACCTGTGTATAGGAGACGATAGACTGAACTTCCAGTCTGTCTTTGATTTTAGAAGATTCCAGTCTTAAAATAATTTAAACAGTTCTGAAAAGTAACAGGATTAACCTCTTTTCTGCTCTAGAAATAATACCTGACCTGTCATCCAGCATAACAAGCTTAAAATTATCCCAAAATCGTTTTATTAATGTTCCAGAAGCGATTCTTCTTCTACCACAGTAAGTTATTATTTTATTTATTGAAGTTAATGTGAAGTTCTTAATGAAAAAAATCTGATGGCAAGACCTTTGTTAAGCAGAAAATTCTGCATGTTTTACTGATTCTCAGCAGGTTAAAACCAAACCAGTAGCTTTTAACTGAAGACAGATCAATCACATTTTCTTTATTATTTTGAGAAATTCTGTACCTGAGATTCAAATCATTGTTGTTGAAAATGTATTGCTTGACTGCTGAAGCTGACAATTCTTGCTGAGAAGAAAAGAATGAATTTATTATTTTCTTGAAACCAACATATAAAGATACTGGCAATTTCTCCTTTTCAAGCTCTGCAGACTTGTGCACAGGGCTGCTGAGATTAGTTTTTCACTTCCCAAATATCACAAGATATTTATTCTCAGAGAATGACACTTCCTCTGGATGGAATTGTGATAAAGATGCATGTGACCTTTATTTTGCTATACCTTCAAAGCATTATTCATGTGAATATCAGACTTCTGCTTTTTTTTTGCATTTTTTTGTTGTTTTGTTTTTTTTTATAGAAGTTACTGACCTTAGCAAGTCACTAGAATCAAATTGTGGAAGGAGTGTTTGGAAGAGATGATCAGATCAGTTATCTAATAGATATGGGTAGATGTGAGTGCTGATGGCACCATGGGCCGGGCAGATTTCTGAACTTAATGAAATTTACATAGAGCACATCATTATTAACATGATATTACACTGTTTCAGCGTGCTAACTCTTATATTCACAGCAGCAAATTTAATGGATGTGTTGAAAAAGGTGCAGAATTCAGGTTCTCCATCTCCTGGCCCAGACAAATCAATAAGGAGTTGCATGGATTTTTTGCATGCTTCATGTTCCACAGTAACACAAACAGCATACTTGTCCAATAGATGACTTAGAGAATGTTCTTTTTTTAAGCAGTTCTTAAATACATCTGTAGTTGAACTATATGATTTATGCACATACATGTGTTTACAAACATACGTTAATAGAAAGATTCTGATAAGAGTGATGTATTCATACCATGTGATGTTGCCTAAGTTAAGAACAAGAAAGAGCAGTTCAGATCACCCAGCGAGGTTCCATAGTTTTTAAGTGGAATCTTGAATTCGAATGAGTTGATAATAATACCAGGAAGTTCCTGGTTGCTTTTTTTTTAATTTGAAATTTATACAAAAATCACATGAAAATACTTATTAATATTATGTTAGATTGCAATTAACTTTTTTAATACATCTATTCTAGTAGGTTAGACATTGCACATAACAGTGTACCCCACAGTCCTGCACTCACCTGTAACTGGAATCCTGAGCTAAACTCTATTATCTGTTACATGTGTATAAACTTACATTAACTATACTGTTTACAGTTGAGTATTTGCACTACAGGAGTGTACCATTTGTGTCTTCTACTAATCTGAATAGTCATGCATGTTTGCAAATCGTGGAAAGAAGTGGACTGTTATCACAATATGTACACTTATTTAAAGTAACTCTCTAAGTTACTGTCTCAAACATATACACACAGTACAGTGTGGATGTTTATTTTCATAAGCAGGCAATTTCATTCACAAATACATTGAAAGAATATTATACTGAACCAATCATATGTATTTTCTTATAGTTTTTTCTGAGGTAATGAAGACCTACTTACAATATCATCTTAATTACTTTTGCTTATAGTAGTAATTCTCTGTTGTCTTCTATCTACATTCCTGTCAGAAAACTGTCTGTTCCGATATCTAATCCATTTGTTTATTTATTAAAAATTAATACAGTTCCAGTTAATCTCAGTTTTATTTTTTTCATTTGCTAACTTCTCTCTTTTATTTTCATGTTTTTAGTTTGCGATCAGTAGATTTAAGCCAAAACAAGATCATAAGCCTGCCTGGACCAATGCACTGGAAATCATTAAACTTAAGGGAGCTGTTATTTAATCATAATCAAATAGACGTCTTGGACTTGAGTGAAAAGGCATGTGCATGGTCTAGGCTAGAAAAGCTACACTTGTCCCACAACAAGTTAAAGGAGGTAAAGTGTAAGATTCTACCTAAAGAAAAAGAAATCACTTTTCAATTGAATGCAGTTTTTCATTTGATTTTCCTGTCACCTGTAATATCACTGTAAATTCTATCAGTAAAAGGGTATGTAAGTTCAAACAATACTTCCTGTGAATGAAAATCATCGTATTCTATTAAGCTTTTCTGTCTGGAATGTGTCATATAATCACAATCAGTTTGTATAATGAATGCGTTATGAGGTCCTTTGTCTATTAGTGTGGGATAGTAGGCCTGTTTATTAAAAAAAGTTAAACTTCAGTGGTAAAAATAATACCTAGTTTTGATAAATATCTAATGTATTCATGCTCATACTTGTTTTTTTAAAAATGTTTAATTGCCCATTAAATGTTCTTTTATTTAGATTCCTCCTCAGATTGGCTTCCTAGAGAACCTGACTTCTCTGGATGTAAGTTATAATCCCGATTTGAGATTCTTTCCAGATGAAATGGGAAGATTGTCCAAAATCTGGGATCTTCCTTTGGAAGGACTCCATCTTAATTTGGATTTCAAACATGTAGGATGCAAAGCCAGAGACATTATCAGGTTTGTTGCCCTATTGTGCTTGAATATTCTTGTTTTGCTTTCTTGGGATATGCTTTGAAAGGACGTGCTGGTTTGTCATATGAAATCCAGCGTGCTACTCTATGGAAGGTATCATATCATATATCAACGCGCACAGATAAAATAGATTATAGTCATTTAGACTGTAATGGTATTCTTGAATTTGATGCTTCTCTAGACCATGCAATAAATGGTGCTTATGAATTATTTCTAATGTTTCTTGTGTTCCCAAGTGCATTGCACGGAACACATTTTTGGGTAACTACAAGCCAAAAACAGACACATTCTGAATTAAGCTTTAACTTTCAAATCAGAAATTAGAATAGACTGGTCTTGAGTTCTGTTGATATTCTTCTTTATTATACACTTCTGTGAGCTTTGCAAACTTTTTAATGCCAGATTTCTTCAACAACGACTGAAGAAGGCTGTACCTTATAACAGAATGAAGCTCATGATTGTTGGAAACACTGGCAGTGGGAAAACGACCCTGCTACAACAGCTAATGAAATGCAAACGAACAGAATTGGGCTCTCCAAAACCTACAGTAGGCATTGATGTAAAAGACTGGATCATTCAAGGGAAAGGCAAAATGAAGAAAGAGCTTATATTAAATGTGTGGGATTTTGGAGGTATTTCAAGAGCTTATTGTCCTTTGTCTTTTCTAACCCATTAATGCATTACTTACACTTATAGTCAGCCTGTGAAATTTTGAATTGTGTACAGTAGAATCATGCAAATTTACACCAAAATGCAAGTGACCACTTATAAATCAGTGAATGCTGTAAATTGGCAGCTAATCCGTCAAATTTAATACAAAGCCTCAGGAATTTCTCATCACCAGCTGTGGTCTGACCACTCGTTTCAACCATGGTGCTTCAGAGCTGTCATTTCAGAATAGTAAGAAACTGCTTGTAATCACCAGAAGAATCATCTTCCACTCAACTCTGTTTCTTCCTCTTATAGCCTGGGTCTCTCTAGGCTCTACAGTATCACTGTTCTGTAAGGTCAGAGATAACAAAGCGCTTAGGAGGAGTCTTCGAACTTTGAGCTTTTGGAAAACTTTCTAACTTTGAGGGACTCAGAAGCACTTCTAAAATTCAGGGGTATTTTAGGCTACAGAAAAGTTATTTTTAAACACTGGTCCCTGATCATTTAAATGCAGTCTGTGTCACAATGGGTAAGCACAGAGGAGCAGCATTCAAGCTGAATGTCCAGTTTCAGTTGTGATTTTGAGTGCTTAATCAAACAGGAGTCTGTTTTGAAGCTGCTGAAAGGATAGAAAGAGAGGGAAGAAGGAAGGAGTGAGGGAGAAATTCGATATTGGAGCTTTAAAAGAATCACGACCTTTCAGATTGTCTTTGCAGCAACCATGTTTATCCAGTTGTTAAATCTTACACTTCATGATTTAAAACCAACTTACATATTTCAACATACACTTCAGTCAATGAGCTACCACAGAATACCTACGTAAAAGGTGTGGTTATTACATGTTTTCTGTCAATTTAGGTAATTTTCTGTAAGCATTGATTCATTTGTGGATTAGTGATCTGAGAATAAGTATTCTGCCGCCTTTTTGTGATCTGAAGATGTTCAGTGAGAAAAGTACTAAACAGTAGAAAATTTTTATCATTAGGACAGGAAGAGTTCTACAGTACCCATCCTCATTTTATGACCCAAAGAGCTTTATATCTTGCTGTTTATGATCTCAGCAAAGGACAAACAGAGGTGGATGCTATGAAGCCATGGCTTTTTAACATCAAGGTAAGTCATAGATACGTACAGAATGGAATTCCACTGTCCAGGGAGCTGTTGATGAACAGCAAATTAACCACAAATATTTTTAGATAGAGGAAGAAGAAAGAAGCTCTTCAGCAAATAAAAGTAGTAAGATTAAATAAGAGCTGAGATACATCATATATTGGATGTGAAAATATTTGTAGACATACAAAGACATGATCAGCAACATTTTGTACTTAAAACGTACAGAACGATGTGCAAAAGAATAGTTTGTATGTTCTGGCAATATTTGGAGTTGACTAGTAAAAATGAGAAAGGGGTAGTATTAAAGGGATGACGAGTGAAACCTGCTTTTCCTTTTATGCCACTGCAAATTCAGGGGGAAATAAGAATTTGACTAATTTAAAACTGACTAGATGCAGGTTTGAAACCATGCCTTAAATGTATGTTTAGCATCCTATTGTTAACAGGAATGATTCCAGGACTGTGGTAGGGAAATTGATCTGAGAATCTGCCTATATATTTTTCTTTTGCTGTAAGTGTTTTATTTTCATTTGGTGGAATCACTCCATGGTGAGTGAGCATTACTTATCTTTTCCTTTTGTATTATGGTTAGCCATGGCTGGGCAATGCGATTACATAAAGATTTTGTATACTGATCTTTTTTGTTAAACTTGTGGGTTTGACCCTTTTCACCTTGAGCAATGATGCAGGACAGAGGGTTACAGTCAGTTTACTGTTGATAAAGGCTATTTCTGATGTGTTCTTTGCTGTGCAGTATTTCCTGATGTTCCATTGCTGCACTGTTCTGATGACAACTAGCAGACGACTTTGCTTTTCCTTTTGCTGGGCATTTTAAATGAAAAATACAGTTGTCCCTCTATTTTACTGACAATGTTATTAGTCTGCAAAGTTTGAAATCTGCATCTATACTGTTTCCTTTTAGAAAAATCTGATTTTTTTAGTATTTTTATTTTAAAATAGTCCGCTCCCTGTATGTTAAAAAGTATGTTTTGTATTTGTAGGCTGATGTATTTTTACTGCCTTATCCAGTCAAGGCTGTTATATGGGATTGCAGTTTAAACTTACTCTGAGTAAAGACATGAAACAGTATTTCAGATTTCAAACTTATTTAAAAGAGGTATATTTAAAGAGGGGGGGAATGGTTACTTTCATTATATTGAATTTTTTACTAAATTGCTCACATTTTATGTGGATATAAAACAATAAGATCAACAGTCACTATTGAGTTAATTGACTGTATGGATCTTACTAACAGGCTCGAGCTTCCACATCCCCCGTCATTCTTGTTGGCACTCACTTAGATGTTTCTGACGAAATGCAACGTAAGGCCTGCATGAGTAAAATTACTAGAGAGCTGTTGAATAAGCGAGGCTTCCCAGCAATCCAAGATTATCACTTTGTGAATGCTACGGAAGAATCAGATTCCATTATCAGACTTCGGAAAATCATAATAAAGGAGAGTCTTCGTTTCAAGGTAAGCTACATACTGTTAGTAATGTTGAACTTGTTTTAATTAAGTAAACACATTTTTTAAAACATTAATACATAAATAAACATAAATACATAAACATAAATAAATACATTTTTAGTGTGACAGCAAACTCATCTTGCCTTCTATAAAATGTCACACACAGCAAAATCATGAAGGAAAATCACCAGGGTTTTTTCAATTCCATTTTCTACCAAAAAAATCAACTTAGTAAATATCTCAGCTAAACTGTGTTTTCAAGCATTAGGGCCACAAACAGAATATTTATTTTTTAAAAAGCCATTTTTTTTTACAAAGAAATCTGTTCAAAAACTTTTTTTGTTGGATGGCAGCATGTAATTGAAATAATAAGTATTGCAAGATTTCGGGGGAGCAGGAAATAAAATTTATTTTTTCTGAAAGCCCAACTAATTCTCCATTTACTGACTTCGTTTAACAAAGTATGAAACTATTCCTAGAAAAAGAAATGTCAATTAAAGCAGGAAAAGACAACCCCTTGGACTGAATGATCCTCCTACTGGAGAATCTGCACTTCCAGTTCTGTTGTCTCCAAAGTCAGCCCTACTGCTCATTCCCTGCTATCTCCTTAGCCACAGCGTGAAGCTGTAAGTGTGCATGACAAGCATGAAGAGACTAGCCCAGGCATGGAGCTTATAGACAGGCAGGTTCCAATCTGTAGCAAAAAGAATATACATAATTTTATTTTTTTCATTGATACTATATCAGTCATAACATGTTAAAGAGAAAAGGTGATGTCCTGGGCTACTGAAGTCTATGGCAGAACTTCATAAATCATAGCAGAGCCCAAATTTCTTCTGAATTACTGCTGAGAAAATGTGTTAGAGCAAATGCTGTATTTATGACCAGCTTCACGGTGGTGGTGATACAAAGGAGAGAAAGAGTGTGCACACCTCTTGTTTCTCTCTCAGAAACTACCAGCTTAGCCACTTCCATAATGTGCATAACTTCCTTCCACAGTTAAGGAATAGCTAACCAGTGCTAAGTGGCAATGAGGTGGCCTATTCAGATGGAATTGATTAATTCCACTTCTCATACATCCAGTAAGCATGAATGAGTTTGTAAAGCTGTATGGTGCCCTATATCTTACCATACTTCTTCAACACTCAGGAGAAGTTCTGCTTTATGAAAACATTTCACTCATAGGTACACAAAAATCGTTCCTGTAACCTCCACATCTCTTGTGACTATGACTTAAGCTGATCTTTAAACTTCCACGCAAATGTAAGGTAGCCTGAAGTAAAGGAGGTAGTTTCCGTAAATAATGTAGACACTTTGTGAAAGGAGTGTTATGAGTTACCTGCTTAGAAGTTAGACAAAGTGAGTTTTCTACATTGTCATCAAGTGCTCTGAGTCTTTGAAATTACAAGATACTAGTTACATTTTCACAAGGTGCTAATTACATTTTTGATACATAAAAATGCCACAGTGCATTGGTGTTTAACTTCTTTGAGAGGAAAATCACAAACTAAGCAACCAGTTTGGAAATGTTGGGGGAATTGTTTTCCATTTCCTTAAAAAATTGCTAGCTCAGCACCCATGGAGAAAGAAAAACCTGGTCAGGAGCCAGCTAACACCAAAGGTCAAAGGATGTGTCCAGAAAGGAGATCACACTCGGGAAATGGGCAAAGCACCTGACTCTGTTTCCCTTAAGTGTTACATACCTGGCTAAACTTATTTCTTCCTCTCCTTTTGCCTGCTGACTGTCAGCCGTGGAAACTTTTAACTGACGTACTACCCTTTTGCCCCCAGTTTATCTAAAGACATGTCTAGAGATATTACAGATGACAAGAAGTATCTTTTTTTTTTTCCTCATTTGCCTAGTCTTGTGTTAACCTGAGATGTATGACGTCATCTGTTCATACAGTGAATAGTTTCCTTTCACTTCAAGTCAAAGCTTCTCTTTGAACTGATGTCTTCTCAGAAGACATAATTTCTTTTTATGTACATGTAATATGGAAATATTTTGAGTATTCATTTATAGAAAGACATTATAATTTTGAAAGAAGAATTAGTTATATCTAACTTTCAGAAGTCATGTTAGTCAATACGTGAGTGAGTGTTCTTCCTTCTGCTGCTATTATTGAGTGGACATATCCACCTTATATCTTGGTTTATTGTCTGCTTTTCACATTAATAAATTAATACATTTAAGATTATTATTCCTAATTATACAGATCAGAGATCAACCAGTCGTTGGCCAACTAATTCCTGACAGCTACCTGGAGTTAGAGAAGAGAATTCTGCTGGAACGGGAAAATGTACCAACTGAATTTCCCGTGATTGATCAGAAACATTTACTGGAACTGGTACAAGAAAGCCAGTTACAGTTGGATGAAAATGAACTCCCTCACGCAATTCACTTTCTGAATGAATCAGGTAAAATATTACCTTCAAATGTATGTTTGTTAGCACTTGGTGGTAAATCCGCAGCAGACAGACTTGTACATGTTTTTAAACGCCACAAAGTGTTGAGCTGAAATGCTTACACTTGGTAACGTTAGTTTGATAATCCAGGTTATTATGTCGTAAAGGAATTCCATGATACAGAGGGTCACTACTGTAACAATTTATATCTCTGACCCCTCCTTGAAAACATCATACCTGCTGTTTCTGAAGAAAGATGCAATTGCTGTAGTAACTTGAATAGTATAGCAAGTCAGGTTACAAATCTAACAAACCACCTGAAAATAAAGGTAAAGCTGAACAAACCATGATTGCATTCTACTTTCTCGAGATATTGACATAAATTCAATAGCTGTATTTATTATTCAAATTGCTTATGTCAAGTCACAAAACAAAAACAGTCCAGAGTGGGGTGTTTACTTTGTTTAGTGGAGCTTGACAAATGTATTGCTAATTAAAATATTCTTTGCACAGGTGTACTCCTCCATTTTCAAGACCCAGCGCTACAGCTAAGAGATCTGTATTTTGTAGATCCTAAGTGGCTATGTAAAATCATGGCACAGGTTAGACTCTGATTATTTTTTGTTTACACATTCATGGAACTTTTTCCCCTGCCTGAAACCACTGTAACTTACCAGTGATTCTTCTTCACCATTTCTTTACTCTTTCATGATCTAGAATTTTCTCAGGTCCCAGATTGGTTTACCTGGCTCTTTCTGTTCCCTTTGTTTTCCAGACAGCTCTCTGTCTCAGTGGTTTTATGTTCTTAAGCTGCACCAGACACAAGAATACATACAGAATAGAAAAACTCCACGGATGCAAAGTAATTCTGCAATATGTTGCTATAGGTTGAGATGAAAGCTGGAACTCTGGGTTAGAGGAGTAAGAATGGGGGAAGAAGGGTCATTGTATGTTTGGTATTGATGGCAGAGGAGAGCGAGTGAGATGGTTTCACATGTTGAGACAAAAGTACGGCAGACTGACTGCTCAAGTGAAACAATGGTTGGAGTGTTGATCTAGAAACACTCTCAAAATATTTTGTATAGATCAGATTTCCGAACTTCTGAAACTTTACCTTTCATTCAGTGCAGGAAATGGGGTGGCAAAAATGTAAGTTTTTTGCGCTGTTAAAGCTGGTGGAATTAAGAGTTTAAAAAGACCTAGAAAATCACAACACACAGTCAAAGCTACTGAAGAATAACGCACAGTGGCTTGGACAGGTCAAATTTTTTCACTGCTGTCTTCTTGCTGGCTAGCATTATGGAAATGTTTGGTTTCACTGTGAAATGGAGTTCATTTTTTCCACCTAAATTTCCACCTAAATAATAGGATACCAAATATTCCAGGGAACAAAGTTTGTCAGAAAAATGTGATCTAATGATGACTATACGCCTGAAATTGTTGTGGGGTTTTTTTTTGAAAGATTCTGACAGTGAAAGTGGAAGGCTTTTCTAAATATCCTAAGGGAATTGTAAAGCGTTCAGATGTGGAAAAATTCCTTTTAAAGAAGAGAAAGTTTCCTAAGATCTACATGTCACAATACTTTAAGCTTCTGGAAAAGTTTCAGATTGCTTTGCCATTAGGAGAGGATCAACTTCTAATCCCAAGCAGGTAAGTGAAGAGCTAAACCCACAAATGACAGCCATAGAGATCGATCAAAATAAAAACCTCCCATCAGGCTAACTATTTTAACTGATCACCAAAGCAATTTGGTATATGAAAGCATGATATATACTTATTACACTACGTTTTAGTAAATGCTTTCAGATATGTTAAGCTGAACTTGTAGCAGATAAAACTTATATTAGCGTGGTAGGTAAATGGAATCTATAAATGATAAAAAGCTTCATGAGGATAATATTTCTTTTACACTTGCCATGCTTTGAGACTACAGCAGGAAAATTATAATTTGGCTTTACATTACAGTGTGCCAGCATTACAGATATTTATGGCAATATAAAATATAACCATGAATTTCTGTAGCCTGTTTGCTTGGAGTGAAAATCATAGTCAAGTTACTCAGAGGCAATATCTCCTCCAAACAGTCTAGCTCTTAAATGTGGTCACAAAAAAAGTGTTACGAATTTGGATGCAATCTTTTTGTTTTATCTGAAGCAAATAGCACAGTTGCTTTGCCTGAGTTACAGATTTCCCTGATGTGTTTAATAATGTTTATGTTGCTTAATGGAGAGAGTGTTGCATGGTTGCATTGATTAGAGTTTCTTCAAAGTTAGTGAAGTTCTGTTGGGTTTAAGTTACAGCAGAACTTCACTCTAGCACAAGCACACAGAATAAGCAAATACACTATCTGTCTGCTCCCTGATCATTTTAATCATTCATTCATCAATAAATAATATATTTTACATAATAAATAATGTATTTCATCAGTCAGTTTGGAAGAAAGTACACTATTAAATTTTATTCTTTCAGTTTGTCTGATCACAGGCCTGTTATAGAGCTTCCCCACTGTGAGAATTCAGAAATTATCATCAGGCTTTATGAGATGCCGTACTTTCCTATGGGATTTTGGTCCAGGCTGATCAACAGGTTGCTTGAAATATCACCTTACATGCTATCAGGAAGAGGTACATACCTTTTATCTTCAAAAGCAAGAGTGAGCATGTTTGCTTTGAATGCCAATACCTGCATGTTAAAGCTCTAATACCCCACATTGTTTTGCTGGCCACTTCACAAATATGAGAAAAAGAACACTGGTCATTTCTGTAACTTAGAAATATCCAGGAACAGATAGTGCCTGATCTTTACAGTGGTGTGCAAAAGAAATTGAAGGTTGTAAGCAACCTATTTCTCTCCTTCACATTCTTTCAAATAGGAAAGAATAGATCTTCCACAGAAAACCAAACTGCTTTTCTTCAGGTTTGTTTGTTCTTCCTTTATGAAAGTCTAAGAACTTTGCTTTCATCAGAAGGGGGAAGGGGAGGGAGGAGGTGTCTTTGATTTTTTTCCAGTAGTTCTCCTGTCAAAGCACAGAATTATCTGGTGATCTTTGCCATTTCATTCATCTGTGGTTTTTTTTAATGTGTAATTTATGAATACTAGTGACAAGTAAAGTATGAAAAATATGCATTGCTAATGCTCTACAAATATGATTTATAACTGCCTGCTCTCCTGGCATTCAATTCCCTCCCAAGCATAGAATTCCAGTCGCATCTTGCTATTTCATGAGTGTGTGATAGAGGAAAAGTTTAAATAATTTACTTTATTTCATATGTTACATAAGATATTCTGAAAGTACCTAAGTGTTTCTGTAATCCCTGCATGCATCTCCTGCTATGTGACATACCGTCTGATTAAATATTGAGTATGTGGATGTGCCTTACAGAACCATATACCAATTGATGTATTATTCAGCTTTTGTGGGGTTATTCTGTCTGCAGTGATGTAGCCTTTATTTTATTTGTTATTTGGGTAGGCATAAACCTACAATTATAATTAAATATGTAAACTACCATGAATTATTCCAAATATTTTAAAATATGACCTTCATATTGGCGATCAGATTTTTAATCTAATTTTGTATTTTCTAGAGCGAGCTCTTCGTCCTAACAGAATGTATTGGAGGCAAGGCATCTACTTGAATTGGTCTCCTGAAGCTTATTGTCTAGTGGAATCAGCAGCATTTGACAACAACCCAGACAGCTTCTTGAAAATTACAGCACCTTCTTGCAGAAAAGGTTAATTATTCCTGAGCCTGGTTTTTGCTCCAGTTTGATTACAGCTTGGTATTTTGGTTTGTTGTGCTTTTGCCTTTGGAATGTAGAGTTTAGCTTTGTAATTACAAGTATGGCAGATTAAAGCTGTAATTTCCCTCTTTTTGTTTCTTAAAGGGTGCATCCTTTTGGGGCAAGTTGTGGATCACATAGATTCTCTTATGGAAGAATGGTTTCCAGGTTTGCTGGATATAGATGTATGTGGTGAAGGGGAAACACTGTTGAAGAAATGGGCTCTGTACAGCTTTCAGGATGGTGAAGAACACCAAAAAATACTACTTGATGACTTACTTAAAAAAGCTGAAGAAGGTATATATGCCATTTGAGGTATATAGAGGTCCATATGTATGTAGATAAATATTACATGACATCCCCTTTATGACATTTGGGTACTTCACATTATTTAAAAGTACTTCATTTCTGTAAGAAATAATTACAATATAAGTCAAAACCAATTTGTTCTTTTTTTTTTAATGTAAGAGCCATCTGTGTAAGTGTCGAATATGGGGCAGTTTGCAGCCTCTCTATATAGTCATGTATAAATTGCAATAATGAAAAGAATCATTTACTGATGATACTGATAATGCAACTTCATACATGGAATTGAATCCAGCACATAGTAAAACTGATACTAGATCTTTTGGCTGGACCACGTAGAGCAGTAATTTAAAAGGTAATTTTCAGGATTACATTCTACATACTAACAGAATTCTTTCTTTTTATAGACAGAATGATAATTTCTTGGTTAGTTTGGTGTTGTATAACAGCAGTTGCTCTCAGATTTGATTGGTACATATACAGAATATTGGAAATACTTAAACATGTAAGATACATTAAGTTGAATGGCAAACTTAATTATTATGCTGTTCCATATATATGTACGTGTATGCTTGTGTATGTGCGTACATATATATATACACACATATATGAATTTAATTTTAGGTATGTTGATCATATGCACTCACAGAGATCCATGTACCTTTCAGTGCCTTTTGAATGATGACTACCCTTGTGAGTTTTGTAATTACTTCATTTGTTTTTCTTAGGTGACCTTTTGGTAAATCCAGATCAACCAAGACATACCATTCCAATAGCTCAAATTGCTCCTGATCTGATACTGGCTGATTTGCCTAGAGATATAATGTTGAACAATGATGACCTGGAATTTGATGAAGCTCCTGAATTTCTTTTGGGTAGGCATTATTTTGTAGGGTTTTTTACAGACCTTATGAAAACAAATCTATGGAAGTCAGTTCTGCAACATATGGAAAACATTTTAGAGATTTCTTTTCTGTGGCAATGTATTTTTTAAGGTATTCTGAATTTCAGGTTATTGAGTTTTCCATTTTGCATTAACGTGTATGCTAAGGGCACTTTTTAATGTGTTTAGATTACCGATCAGGAAGCTTAACACAGTAGATGATCCACGCATTTTAAAATTGTATACTTTCAGCTATTTTTTTGAGAAATGGTGATATCCCTTAGTTTTTAATACTCTTCTCAATTTTATTGTTGAAAAGGTGATGGTGGGTTTGGATCTGTGTACCGTGCATCCTATGGTGGAGAAGAGGTTGCTGTAAAGATTTTCAATAAACATACTTCCCTCAGGCTCCTAAGACAAGTAAGAAATACTGCCTTTTTTTCTGTTAGTGCTGCTCTTGGAATACCAACCCTAGTGAAGAGCTTAAAAAGCTTAACTAAATTGTAAGACTTCACTCCGAAAAATTTCTGAGTTTACTTCAGAGTTACAGAGATTATGCTATTTGCATTATTTCATCTGATTTTACAATTTACAGGAGCTTGCAGTGCTTTGTCACCTCCATCACCCCAGTTTAGTGTCTCTGCTGGCTGCTGCAATCCGTCCCCGTATGCTGGTGATGGAATTAGCCCTTAAAGGATCTCTTGATCGTTTGCTTCAACAAGACAATGCAAGTTTAACTAGAACACTTCAGCACAGAATAGCTCTACATGTGGCTGATGGCTTAAGGCAAGTGTGACTTCTACATTGCTGTAAAAACAGGGTACAGCTGCAAGTAGGATCTACTGCAAATGAAAAGCTTCTATTTTCTTATATCTCAAGCAGAACATTCCCTGGGTCAGACAAATGCTCCTATTCTAATGATTGATTAGCTGATATATGACACAAACTTTTGCTACCTGTTTTTTTTCTGCTAATAAGTGGTGCTCATATAAATAGAAAAATAGCAAGAGCTCTGGGTGGAATTTCTATGTGATTGTTGATTTCTTATTAAAATGTCAAAGCAATTAATTTAGTGCATTTTTAAAGTTCTGGAAGTCCATGAACGTCCTCAGGACAAAACCTGCAAAGGGACCAATGAAGCTTAAACTTCTAAGATTCAGATTTCAAAGTGCCAGTGACAACTTCAGATAAGACTTGGTACTGCAATGTTTATGTATCAGTAAACAGCATTTCAGAACAATTCTGAAGTCAATATCCAATAAGGCAGTATCGTGTTGGTGATGTTTGACGTTTTGAAAGCACAATTCACTGTTGTGGGAATAATGCATTCAGTATGTGTGTATAGATGCGTCCCTGAATTATGAATGCTTTCAATAAATAGTTTTTTGATTAACAGGTACCTGCATTCAGCAATGATCATCTACCGTGATTTAAAGCCTCACAATGTGTTGCTCTTTACCCTATATCCCAATTCAGCTGTTATTGCAAAAATAGCTGACTATGGCATTGCCCAGTATTGTTGCCGAATGGGAATAAAAACCTCTGAAGGCACACCAGGTACGGAAAAATGCTTTGTTTTACAGTGCGTTATGCCAAAAAATAGCTAATATGTTTTTTTATGTAGTTTGTAAGAAGTAACTTAAATCTATATTCTAGTCAAAATCACAAAATACAGTCCTAGTCATATTACAAGTTGTGATGCCAGATTTATACCTCTTGGCCTTTCTTCCTATTCATGTCTTAACCCCTTTTAGAAGAACCAGGGAGTATACTAAAGGTTTGAAACAAGAACAAATTAAATCGCATACATTCATTGCAATATTTTTGCTGTCCTGTTTTAGTACAGTTATTGTGATAGTGAAATTATACTGATAAAATTATTTGTCACTTTAATTTTCAGTAATGCATAGGTAGGTATTAATTTCTTTTAAGGGCAATAAATACCTGCAGTGTTCCCTGACTTTAGAGAGAACATATTAGCATCCATTTTAAAGCACTGAACAATTTAACAACTTCAAAAAGTGCCTTTAGCTCTTGGAAATTGTGCATGAGGGTGTGACTTCAAGTGTTAAATTTTAGGCCTTCAGTAAAGACTGCAGACTTGCCCTTCATTTTCAGTATTCATTGATAAATTAATTATTTTACATGTAATGGTGCAGGAGCACTGTAACTGATGTACTGTCTTCTTTCTTTATACTGATGGCTGATATTTTTTGAGATCTGCCACGTGCAAACTATCGCCAGCCCAGAAATAGCGTGCCATTTTTGGTTTACTTCCTGTGACACTTTCATCAATAAGTGTTTGCTCTTAAAACGATAAAGATGGCTTCATCTTGGTATGAATAACTATTAACGAATGATTTATTTTTGCAGGATTTCGAGCACCAGAGGTTGCCAGAGGAAATGTTATTTACAATCAGCAAGCTGATGTTTATTCATTTGGCTTGCTGCTTTATGACATTTTAACAGGAGGAGGTAGAATAGTGGAAGGCTTGAAGTTTCCAAATGAATTTGATGAATTAGCAATACAAGGAAAGTTACCAGGTATGACTTGTTCCTTCAAGTTTTAACATTAAAATGGACCAGTTGTCCTGCCTCCTCCAAAAATAACACCTCTCATGTTTTACTGTGTCTGACGTTTGACATTGATCAGAGAAGAAGACTAAGCAACAGCAATTTTTAGAAGCTTCTCTGAATTTCATACAGTCTTGAAATAGGTGTCTATTCAACATCACATTGATTATAATTTCATTGCAATTTCAAGGGATCTATCTGGCTCCCTTTAAAAAGAAATAAAGGTTTTGTATACTTGGGACTTTATCCAGATCTAGCTAAAATGGGTGTTTCTGAAGTGCCTTCTAATACCATGTCTGGACTTGACCCTTACACGTTACTGTGATAATGCATATCATGCACTGAGTTAAACACAATTCCACTTCTGTTCTTTGATCCTGATACATCATGTTAAAATACCCATTATTGTGAAGCTGCATATCTTAAAATCTTTCCAAACCCCCTTGAAATATTAAAAAAAAAAAGTGCTACTACTTTAGAAGAGCCTCCACCCCTAAAGGTTTTTAAAAGGGAATTCCTATTATCTTGTCAAGAGTGTCAAGTCCCTGCTCAGCTACATGACATTCTTCATGCTCCATCTGCATTACAACATCTAGTTGTTGGCTCCTGGAAGGAAAATTAAACAGACTATCAGGCTGGACGGGATGTAGTCAGCTGGACAATGTGACTCAGTATTTGGCAACTTCTGTGTGAAGAGCTGTTGAGTTTTTATGGTACCACAAGTTTAACGTGGCGTTCTTATTTATTGCCCTGCAATAGTGGATATGCTCATGAAACATTCTTTAAGACTGAAAAGTTACTCCATGCAGGAAAGGGAAGCAACCATACCACTTAATCTGGCATGGCTTCTCCATTAAGAGAAACAAGAGAGTTTATAACATTTTCTACTCCTTAAGGAGCACAGTCCATTTCATAGCTCAGACAGTTTAAACCCCATCCCTGAAAAGGCCATCCCATGAACTGAAGACTAAGTACCTCTTGAGTGCAACTGTCCATTTGGCTGTTTTCTGTATTATGAGCCCTATGAAATAGTCAGAAGTATTAGTTTCTGGAGATAGGACAGTTCCATTTGTGCACCTGCACATGATTTGTGTATTTCCAACAAAAAAGGGGCTAGCTGTGTTCACAAGTAAACAGCATACCTACCATTTGCTGAACAGATTGTGTTCATTTGCAGGTATTTATCATTAATGTTACCTCTGTCTAATGTAGGACTGGAATAACTGCTGTGGGTTATGATGAGTTAAAAGGAAAAGTAACACAGGCACCATTATTCAGGAGTGATTTTTTCTTCGAGAGCTCCGCACCTATAGTCATAAGATACATATTTAAAGCACTGAGTGGAAATTTAAACTTCCATATCTGGTAAACGCTGTATGATATATTTTATTGGAAGTTCATCTGTATTCCATATACTGTCCAAATACAGAAGAATAAATGGGAAAAAATGTTCACAGGGATTGAAAAGACTATAGACTGAAATGACATGCCCTTGAATGGTCAGCATTAATCAAAACACAGCTCAGACATATATGATTCAGTCCCAGGTATAGAGACATTAAAGAAAAAGTTAAAGCAAAATCCATTTGCTCTAACTGCTTTTAAAGAAAAGAACTCCAACTCTAGCACTTCATGTTCTAGCAACTAATGGCAGATGAGCAATTCCAAGCTGTTCATGCTGACATTTTACCTAAGAGAATAATATTTCTTAGAGCAGCTCTGTAAGAAGTTAGACAAATTCCTAAAATAAGAAGAAAGTTATTCAGAAGTCTCATTTCTGAACTATAGTAAAGGCTGGTTAAGAAGTTATCTAATTTTATATTTTAGATCCTGTCAAAGAGTACGGGTGTGCTCCCTGGCCTAAAGTTGAAAATTTAATTAAAAAGTGTTTGAAGGAAAACCCTCAGGAACGACCAACATCTTCCCAGGTATTACTTAGTGTGTTTATTTGTGTTGTTGTGATGGATAATCCTACAAAGTTGTTGGGCTTTTTCTGCAAAGGAGTGGGACTTTGAAGTTATTGAGAGGCACAGGGTTTTTTCTGTTGTTCTTTCTGGAACTGAAACAGCCATGAAATACTGCCTGTTCTTGCCATCCAAGACAAACTGTTCCATTCAAATCTAACAACCATTTATTCTTAGTGTGCTGTTTTCCCCTGTGTTGCTGTGTAGTGATTATAGTGAAACAGGCTTCAGGTTATTCACGGTCTTTACTAAAGCTATGCAAAAAGGACCGTTGTATAGTATCCCTGTGGTTAACCTTCACTGTTCCGTGCATGTGAGAGGAGGAACAGCGGTGTGAATCTGAAACCTGCTGTCTGTTATCACATCAGATTGCTCTTTGAAATGGGTGAAATTTTCAAACATACCTTAACCCCATTGACTTCCTGAAATTTTAACAGAAAAATAAGAGTCAGCATGGAGTTGCTCAGTGCACAAAGTTTGCTTATTAATAGTGGTAATACAAGTTAGCAGACCTGCTGAGATACCACGTCCATATTCCATAAAACATTGTTATCCATTGCTTGTTTTTTATCGCTGTACAAGCCATTGTTATTACCATGTGCAAATTGTGGCTTTCTTCGTAGGTTTATGAGATCCTGAATTCCGCAGAGCTTATCTGTTTGATGAGGTACATTTCAATACCCAGCACATCAACAGCAGAGTGCATGGTAGCTGCCAATCAAAGCTGCAAGAAGGCAGGAGTCTGGATAGGCAATGGCAATACAGAAAAAGCACAACTTTCATTTGTTAACCTAAATACAGATGGACATACTTGTGAGGTATGTGGGAAAGTTGCCATTTATTCTTATTTTTTAGAAAATCTGCACCCAAATGTATTTCGGAAGAATTAATTGCATTTTAACAGCAGGTTATTACTTCTGGAAAGCTAAGCTTTGAGAGAACAAAGATTGCTTATAAATGAGTCATCGCTGTTATCCATGAAATCAAGGAGAAAAGCAGTTGCTTTTTCCTCTCGTCTTGCCATCCAGCCTGGACTCTCTCATGATACTGTCTTTCCACTACCGGGTTCCTTTCTTCCACTCAGGTGGAAGCTATTTCTACCACAGGGGCTAGAATAAGGAAGAATAATTATACAGCCCTTGTTATATCTACCTCCCCTAACAATCCAGCTAGTCTCTTACTGATTCCTCGCTTCCCATGGATGCCACGTCTTTGTACCACTTTGGGTGTATCCCTCCAGCTCTATTCATTTGATATTTGCACATCCCAGTCCTGTGCCATCAGAAAAAAGAAAAGGTTTTCCCCAGGCTTAACATGCAGTGAACGTGTGCCAGAACTGAGTGTGACTCATCATCAAAGTTAAGTTATATTTCCGTCTGCCATCTGTTGACCATGACATATTTGAATCGGTAGCTTTGGTATAAATTCTATGGCTTATTTTTCTAAAATGAGAAAAAGAAATATTAGACCAGTACTTTTATTGTTAGCAATTAAACTGAACGTATATTGCAGTGTAGTTCCATTTGCTTAATTCTGTGATGGCTTTGAGACCTTCATTAGAATAGAGAGAACATATTTTTTCCACATTCAGCTTAGAGATTTTCCTGTGTTCTGTCTTAGGTGTTCTTTCCAGCACTTTAAAAGATAGATGGTGCAGTTGAAGGTGTATTCTGCTAACAGGGAATTCGATTTCTTAATGGGAGGTTACGCCTTGGTTTCTGTCCAGGGTCTGTGAAGTTTGTACTTTATTGTTATTACCAGTAGTTTACTAGCATTTACCCTTACTGAAATCATAACCAGGGGTTTTTTTTCTTTTTTTTTTTTTTTTTTCCCTCACTCAGGATATTACAGATAGTAAAATTTTAAGTTTGGCCTTAGTGACCCTTTCTACTGAGAAGGAAAACTGGATTGTAGCAGGAACCCAGTCTGGTTCTCTGTGGGCATTTAACACAGATGATGAAACAAGAAGGCATCGTCTACAGAAAATGTCAGATTCCATCACTTGTTTATACTGTAATTCTCTTTCAAAGCAAAGGTATAAATGAATTTTAAATATTTTGAGTTACATTTTGAAAATAGGACTAAGCAGATGTTTAGAAAATTATATCTGTAAACTCATGCAGTTTTGTTCAAACAACTGCTGCTTTTGCCTGTATTTTCACTTAATTTTGCACCCAGTGTATCTGGAGACTACATTCCTGACCACGGGTGGTTGTATTTGCTTTTAGGATTCAGTGAAACTCTCGAAATACTAGAGGCTACTCATTTAAATTTTTCTTAGCTGATCAAGGCATTTCTAGAATTCATTATTTTATTTTATTTCAGCAAACAGAAGAATTTCTTCTTGGTAGGCACAGCTGATGGCAGCCTGGCAGTTTTTGAAGACAGAGCAGTAAAGGTAGACCTGTTCTTTGCTGTCTGTTCTATGAAATGCTATCAGTAATATGTAAAGCAGCTACCAATAGTAGCTGTATTTCATGCAGCTTATTTTTTAATTGCTTCTCTAAAACTCAAAATTTTCTACTGCTGTCTTAGAGGAACTGCACATGGTTTACAATATCTGTTTTAACCCATAGAGTTAAGAGCTGGAAATTGTTTCTCATTACAGGACTCTGAAAGTCCTGGCAAACTGACTAGAGTGGGATATTAATGGTTGTTATGAAGAGTATTCTAACGGTTTTCATCTCCTTTAATTATGCAGTTATAGCTTCTTTTTCTTTTGTTTCACACTAAATTTTGATAGACTAGATATCCTCAAAAAGACAATATTTGTTTAGGTTTTCTACTCACAGAACAGAGGAAGAAATCCTGGGAGCTCTTTGTATCAGCTGGTTCCTGAGGGTTAGCTCCTGACCATAGGCAATTTAGAGGAGTTATAAAGTTGCAATCCATTGTAGAACCAGAATATTGGCCCAGTGTGGGATGTCTCCAAGGGATACATGTGACTTTCCATCTAGTTCTTGAACTGCACTGGGGGTTGCAGAAAGTATCAATCCCAGCTCTGTCCTGTTCCTGCTCACGCACACGGATATCTGTGGGACATCTATAGTGAGACTACGGTGCTTTTCAGTCTCTAACATTCTGGAAAGATAAGATAATGGTTCCAAAAATCTGGCTGTGTAAATTTATTTCAGCAGGCTGTGTGGCCTTGTTTTAACAGTTTCTCAGTGTCTTTATACTCCTTGTTTCTAACAGAGATTATATTTTTTTCTTGCAGTGTAAAGGCGCCACACCTTTGAAGATACTTACTATAGGAAATGTTAACACACCACTGATGTGCTTAAATGAATCCTCATACTTACCTGAAAAAAATATAATCTGGGGAGGCTGTGGAACAAAGATTATTGCCTTAACTAGTGATTTCTCTGTTCAAAAAATCATTGAAACAAAGACAAGTCAACTGTAAGCTTTTTTTATAAGAGAGATTACTTGGCTCTTTTATTGTTTCATTAAAGATTTCTGGCCGTACTTTGATGTAATGTCTTCTTCTAGAGCTCATTCTTTGAGTTCTCTTGTTTCTGTTCTTTTCCTTCCATATTACAGGCAGAATACAATGTGCATTAAAATAAGATCACTGAGTAGTGTTTATTCATTGCTGCTTTTAAACAAGGGATGTGCATATATAAAGATTTATGAAGTCAATATCTATTCAGAAAGTGTGTAAATGCAACTGATCGGTTTTTCTCCCCCAATTACATTTGTCCAGGCCCCGTTTACTTTATTTAGAATTATACACACATACTTAGCGTAGTATTTGTCCTTACATGTTTGTCAGTCTGATACATGTGCATATCTTTGCCCTTTATAGTTAAATCATGTATGATCCGACTTTCTCATTATCTGGAAATTAGAGACTGGAGGTTTTGGAGTGTTTGATACAATTCTCACATGGGCAAATCCTGCTCTGCAGTTAAGAGAAGTTTTTCCTGACTAGGGAAAACCGTATTTGGTTTTACACTAGTGGATACCATTATGCTGGGAAATTAACTTGCTTTGGAAGATAACGTGTTAATATAAAGCAAGAAACTAAAAGTTCAGTAAAATGCAGTTCAATGGCAAGATGCAAAATATGTCACAGGAATAATCTGAGTTTTGTGGGGGCAAAAACTCTATACAGTTTTGAAAACAAAGTTGTCACAGCCAGGTATCATTAGGGAAAGCAGCAGTGTTACTGAGTGTCTGCTACCAGGGGCTCGTGATTTTGAGCAGTTCTTCACGATGAAGAGTCAGTGAAATAAGCTAACTGTTAATTTACAGGACCAATAATATTTTGATACATGCAGGCACAGATCTGGCATGAGACACAAATTCATATGTGGAGGAAAACAGTCAAAAAGCCTGTCAGCTGAAGCGAAACGAGCAGAGCAGGGTGAGCTAAATGTCACTGCTGCTTTTTAGGTTTAGTCATCTTTGTGTTGAGTGACCCTTTATGGTCTAGTGGGCCCTGTGAGAATTATTGAATGTCTCCAAACACTGAAAGAATGTCAGGAGAAAGGTGGAGTTTGCCTTGCTATGATGGGAGCATATGTCATTTGAGAAGATAGATGGGAAAGATTTATTAATAGATTTGGGGCATTAATGTGCCTCCAAGGATATCATCATCATAACTCCATTACTGTGAGAATTTATGTCAAACTATAGGAATATTACAGCAAACCCATCCAGCTGTATCCCAGCTCAGTTCGGTTTTAAGGCTGCATGAGTCTGTAAGAGTCAGAGGGAAGCAAACCCCTCTCATGATAGTCAAGTTTTTCTACTACGTTTTTTCTGTGCATCTAACTGGAGTTCTTCTCTCTTCCAGGTTCTGTCATAATGCTTACAGTGATGCAAACATTATTTCAATAGCAATAGACAAATCCATCTACTTGGCCAAGAAAAACAGCCATTTTGTGGAAATCTGGGACAAGAAGGCGGAAAAACTTTCTGAACTAATTGACTGTGCACATTTTCTGAAGTAAGTGTTTTATGTCAGATTGATGGCATGATGCATAGAAAGCTGAATATCAGATTGCCTTCTCTAGCACAGTATCTTAACCTGCTGGAGGTAAGGAATTCTTTGGCCAAATGTGGAATTCCTTTCCCGTCTTTTGGCCTAGAACTTCAGAAGATCTCATGTAGAATCTCAGTGATTATATTTCACAATTTTTCTGTGATGTTGAGAAGATTCATTTAACTCTGCTCAAGAAAAAAAGAGAGTTTTTCGCTGTCCTTCAGATACTAATGCTTTTGAATCCAGTTATTTCCTGCATCCCTGGAGTAAGAATGTCTTCTCTCACTGTAAGGGGTGAAAAATAAGTTGACCTTGTAGAGAAACAAGTCTGAATTGGCAGAACTGTTAGCATACAGATAAGCGGCCACATTTGGCAGTGAAACCGCAAGTGTGTGGTAATTAGCAACTGGTTTGCTATATGTAGACAAATTCCCAGGTGCTCTGCTGCATGTAGGCACGTTCCAGAGCAGAACTTGGGTAGATAAGTGATTGTATAGAACCAGCATTTATGTACGCAATAAAAGTTGTCACTTCTTCACTGACTTGGGGTCCGTGCCTTCACATGCCACACCTTGCCAGTGCACAGATTCAGTAGGAGATGAGAGTTTTATTAATAGTGATGGCAACTTTCATTTGCGTTTAAATTGGTCCTCTTCCTTAATGTGCCACATCCGTTTCATTTTCATGGTGAGGTTAGGAGCAGCTCCAGGCGTGCCTCTCCCGCTTCGCAGTGACATCATCCTCCTGCAGACTGGGAGAGAACAGAGAAGTATACCTGCCTCCTAAATAAAGCAGACCAGCTGGCTCTTAGAAGTCTTAGAAGTAGTTTTAGAAGTAGGCTTACAAGTAGTTTTCATCCCCGTTTGTTTCAAGTCAATCAACTGATTAGCATGAGATTCTTGTGGCTTGTCTTGTTGAATGATTGTTTAGAAGGCTGGTATTGAGAGACTCGTTTTAGCAGTTGTGGAAAAGTGTACCACCAGATTTTAATGCAAATTCTCTCCATACTTGTAGGGACAAAATGGAAAAATTAAACAAGGAATCAAAACATAAACTGGCTTATTCTGGAAGAGTGAAGACAATTTGCCTGCAGAAAAATACTGCACTGTGGATCGGGACAGGAGGAGGACATATCTTGTTGCTTGATTTATCAACACGTTGCCCTGTACGAGTTATAGACAACTTCTGTGATTCTGTTAGAGTCATGATAACAGCTCAGCTAGGTAAGTAAAATCATTGTATGATGAGTGCTTTGAAATCAGTGCAAAGTTTAGGATTGCTGTGTCCGGTCTGACACGGCGTTCCAGGAACAGATACGCATTTTCCATGTTTTGTTCATTCATTCTATTCCACTACTGTCATCTTCAGCCAGTGTCAGACACTGGTGTTAGCTGAACGCCAGCAGGCTGTCATACCTGCGCCCACATAAAACAGCAGCTCTTCCCTGGCTCGTCACTGACCAGCACGTGAACACCCCCCACCTCCACCGGGTCCTTGTGCCGTGCCTCAGCACAGCTCTCACCGTCTTCTGTCCAGCGGTCTTCATCAGGGCCTGGGTCTGCCTGCGTTATTTCTGTCTGAAGTTTTACATTTCTGGCTTTTCTGTTTGCGGAGCTTGTTAGGTTTTCATAATTTTTCCTTAATTGCTTATTGCCTAGTTTTCTTTTCCCATCCTTATTCAGGAATAGTTCTTTTAGGTTTGGGTCACAGGCAGACCACAGCCGAGCTGGGAGAGCGCTGCAGACCTGGGCTCAGTGCACAGACTTGTACATAAGTGCTGTTTCTGTCACCAGGGCCAGCTGTTTCGAGCTGCTGTAGGCAGACAGTAGTTGTGAGGGTTTGGTGGTAATTACAGCCAGAGGAGCATAGTTGAGCATGGGGCACTTCTTGACTGTTGTCACTTCTTTCACCTGTACCTTTCCTGCACCTCTAGAGCCCAAAAGTAATAAAGGCCATAGCAGCTCAAAAGTTCATTGTACTGCAGTGGTGGTAAGCTCAAAACACACGTTCATTCAGAAAGTAAACTCTGGCACAACATGCGGATTCCCATCACCTTCCACTGTGTTTGGAAAAAAACTCTGGAGTTCCCTTGTCAGTGTGATTTGAAGTGTCTTTGCTGTCAAAAAAAGAAGCTGCCGTTGTAGACTCAGAGGCACAATGTAACCCTCCTAGCAAACTTTACAGTTGCCGGCTGCGGATGCTTTCTTATTACCATCATGAACTTAATTTGGGGGCTGTTTTTTCCTTTCTAGCACCAGGGGTATCCGTAGGCTACAGTTAGCTCATAGTGCTTGACAGTGTTGTGTGAGTCAAAAAACCTTCGTCTTCCCCTGACTTGCCTCTGCCTGAGACCGCGAGTTTGTAGAGTCTGTTCAGTCCTCAGCTGTTAAAGAGTGCCAGCTGTAGAGTCCAGATTCGCTAGCACAGCATTTTCAGTCTTTCTTGTCCTGATCGCTGATATTAGTACTATAAAGGGACATTTTATTTTTAGCATTTTGAAAAGAATAGTTACTATGAAAACAAAATTTCTGCTTCACTCAACTTTCCCTTATCAATGACAGTAATATTATATAGAATAATACAGTGTGATTAAAAAAGCCTTGAGTCTCACATTTTTTGTGCCTAGTCACCTCAACATTTTTAATCAAATTTTTATGTATAGAAAAGTTAATACTTCAAGAGGAAGAGTTTAGCTGCATTTACACAATTCTCAAGAATGGAAAGTAAGATTGATACATTCTTCTTTTGATCATCTTTTCCCAGCAATTATTTATAAGGGTTGGGTTTTTTCCTAAATTCCAGGACATTGTTTCTACTGGGATTTTCACAGTATCAGTAAAAATGGCACTGAGGCTGCTGAGCAATTCTTCAATAGTAAGTCATTGCTCACATGAAATGAGAGAATAGCGGGAAATATTGTTGTATCAAATAGTTTTATTTAAGATTAAAATATATAATGTCAATCAGATGTAAATATTTCAGGGAAAATAGATTGCTAGACATTGAGAGATCAGTTTTATCTGTAGTTCATATATGAATATGGAAATAAAATGTCTTTTTCTAATTCTCTCACTTAACACATTAACTTTTAATAGACATGAGACTTTACAGTAGAGAATGATTTATATGTAAATCATTTTGCAAGTGGAAATTTAGCCGTATATAGTGAGAAAGGACCCTAGTCTGAATAAGAAACATTATACTTAAGTTCCAGTCACTTTTGTAAGGAGCATGAATAGGACTGGTTGCAGAAAAATAATGAAAATGATGGAAAATCTGAATATGGAAGAAGTGGTGTATGGTTCCCACCAGCCCTCATCCACCATAAGTGGATTTACAGAAGTATCAAAGGAGAATGTAGTGCAAATCTCCACAGGGCAGGAAAAAATCCCTCTCTACCTTGCAGCAGTTCTGGGGGACCCACCAGAAACGTTTGCTGATTCAGAAGGGACGTGCTGTGGGGGACAGACCGCGGTGTGGTCACACAGTGCTTCCAAGACTGTGGCTTTCCCAGTAAGCCATACTCCAGTCTGTTCACAGCCCGGAAACTGACCCCCTCCTCGTCTGTTCCCTGGGGGAGCGTGTAGGACTTCGTGCATGAAGAGGTGTGTGGAGGTGTGGGGCGCAGTGCTGCAGTGGGGTGTCCGCAGGCGGAGGGCTTCCCTTCCCCACCCTCGGTGGCCCAGGGGTGCAGGCTGGCTCCTGTACTCCTCTGCTGTCGCCGCCCTCCTCGTGCTGCCCGTAGGGTGGGGAGCACGTGTAGCAGCTTCCATATACCTTGCAATTCCTTTATAAACGGGTCCTGTTGGAGTCAGCAGGAAGTTGATACTGAAACACCGGCACATTCAACTTACCCTCTGTGATCCAGCCCCTCCCGTCTCCCTAGTCCGACTTTTGTGTTACTCAGTAGGCAACTTCCGTGACCCATCCCCTATTTCTACTTCCCTGCTAACTCTCCTTTCCCACCTACATGCCATCAGTAGCTGGGAACACTTTTAGGTAGTTTGTATCATATTTGAATGTTTTGTTTTCTTCGTAACCAAGCTGATTGCTGGCACATACTGTTTCTGCTCTGCGCTGGGACTTCGTTTGCAGCCTGTCCCTTCCCTGTGACATCTGTTTCCTGTGACTCTGCTGCCTCTGCTTGTGGTATATAATAGGGTGCTTTGTTCTCAGGCTTGTTCGATGGGCCGGCTGGCTGAACCAGTGCTTGTGCCTTTGAACCCTGATAAACCCCTACATTAAACAGAGACATGAACTATATTGTTTTCGTGTCAGGGTTTTCCACGGTTAGTGATTCTGAATAAAGAGGCAGGTTGACTGACCTCTGCTTTCTGTCCTTTTAGTGGCATGATGTCATCTACTCTTTCTGTCCTTTAATTTTAATGGGAACTTTGTAATTTAAACTTGACGTTTTATTTCTTTGGAAAAGGGAGTCTCAAGAACGTGGTCCTGGTTTTGGGATATTGCTATAAAAGTGACACTGAAGACGACAAATATCACAAAGGTACCTGAACTGTGTTTTGTTAATTTGTATTATTAGTGGAGTAGGCACCGTTATGTTTGCCTGCCCACTGAGAGTAGAGAGTTGATGATCACCGTTTGATATAGTTTTATTGAGACATTTATTGAGACTAATAATAGTTTGTGTCATCTTTTGCATTTCTGGGCTCCATACAAGCTAACAGTAACTTCCCAAAATGGATCCAAGGAAGCCACTGTTTGAAGTATATAATCTGCTGGAAATCCGTATTTGCAAAGTAAATGTCATTGTTTAATTGGAGAATGTATCAAGTGGGCTTCCAGAAGGGTCTGTGCTAGGTCAGGAATCCTCAGTGCTTTCACGAATGACGTGGATGAGGGAATCGTGAATGTGCTTTTTCAGATTTGCAGACAATTCTCAGCTAAGACAAAGCCACAAGCACGCTGGCAGGCAGGATCAGAATTCAAAATGACCTTGACAAATAGATCAAATGGTCTGGAAGGAAGTAGGATACAAGTCAGTAAGGACAAATGCAAGACCTTTAACTTAATTAGGTAGGGATAATTCATTGTACCAACACGAGGGAATGATCAGCTTAAACAGCAGTGCTGCAGAAAAAGGGTTATAATTGATTGCAGGCTGGACATGAGGCAGCCGTGTCACGTTGCTGCAGAAAAGGCAAACACCATTCTCACACCAATCAAGAAGTGGCGTCTGTAATACTTGAGCTAATTCCTGCACTCTGCTGAGTGCTGATATGGCCGCTGCTGGAGGAGCGTATCCATTTGGGACATTGCTGAATGATTTGGACTATTAGGAGTAGGCCAGAGGAGGGAAATGCAATCTGTGAGGGAATGTTGCAGGAAGTTAAGTCGGTTAATATAAATAAAACTTAGGGAGAACATGATAATAGGCTTCAAATATGTAAATAAAGAGCAAGGGTATAAACACTTCTACATAGTCCCTGCGGGTAGGATAAGGGCTGACCAGTTTCTATCACAGCAAGGGATATTTAGGTCAGACAGCAGAAGCTTCCTGACAATCAGGATGGTGAAGTGCTGGAATGGGAAGGCAGAAAATCACCATCTTTGCGTTTTTCTAATAACAGTAATAGCTGATGCTCTGGTCAATCCCTTCTTCGCCTTTATCTCATCCTAGTTTCAGTGACACCTAAAAATGTGGCAGTGACTGTATATGAAGTTAAGGGTGGCAAGTGTAGATGAGCTGACTGGAGTAAAATAAGAATCAAACTTACAGCAGTGTTTTTGATATTCTGATATTCCCTGATTATGACCCTAAGAACATCTATTGCCTTTGTAGCCTTTTTATTGTATTTAAGAGTGCCATTAATTACACGCAGAGGAACCGGAGCCCCTCAGTACCTTTGGGGCCTTAGTTTGTGAGCCCTTACTCATGCAAGTGTTCTCAGATATCCTTATTCCACTAAAAGCAGCGTAGATTCTCCATGAACGAAGAGGAGTTTGCATGAAGGGAGACTGAAGAAGTCACCTTTTCTCAGTATACTCACTTCCCTATAAAATCAGTTTTCATTTTTAGTTTATAGTGAATGGGTTTTGAGTCTTGTAAGCGTTTACAGTATATCTGCTCAGGGAAATAGATGAAAATTATGTAGGCACTTCAGTACTAGCGTCAGCTGCAGCTCAGGTCAGTACCTTATAGCACACAGGCACCAGAAACGGTTTTTCAAGTGGTTTTAAACCGTACACTCTAGGTTTAGGAACTGGATTCCAAACCACTGTGCAGGTGCAAATAGCGTGTAACCCGTAACTGCATTACCTCACACATAAAGTGTCACATAATTTGTCTTCCAGGTCCTAAGCATCGTGCTTCACTGAGGCAATTTACAAGTAATTAAAAAATAAGCAGATAAGCAAACCCACTTCTAATTATGCAATAATGAATCACCGTTGCAGTTATCAATATTTTTGGTTTTTTTTATTTTCCAGAACTACAGTCCTGCGTGTCAGTGTGGGACATTAACCTGCCCCATGAAGTGCAAAACCTGAAAAAACATATAGAAATGAGACAGGAATTAGCAGAAAAAATGAAGAGCCTTTCTTTGGACTGAAAAGTCACCCTGCAAGTGTCATCCTCTTTTCTAGTCTTTCATCCTAACATACTGTGCAGTATTTACAACTACTCCTTGCTGGTGTTTTTAACTGAAAACCAGGAAGAAAATTGCCATGAAAGAGGCAGTTGGTATTCATAGGGTACCAAGAAAAAAGAAGGATAAGTTATTTGTAATATCTGAAAGGACAGAAAACTGCTGAGAATTTCTGAATCTAAAGTGTTATCGTGCATCTGTTGTTTACTTTGTGAAGTTGTGCTCTCAAACAGCCGTGGAACAACTTCAGTGTAATGTTGTTCATCTGGGTTTTGATCTCAGTTAAATTGGGAATAAGCCAGGAGACTATAAAGGGCTTTTATTTACTTCATTATCTCTACTGAGTCGACGTGTAACAAGAAGCAAAATTTAAGCCTCTGTGTTTATCGCAGTTTGCATGTATGAGTTTGCTCTGATGATTCGTGTTTTAGTAATGTCAGAGCTCATGACCCCGAGTCATATGTGAAAGAAAATATTGTATTTTATATAATAGCAGTGTTTATAGGAACATATGACTACATTACTCTTTGAAAACAGGCAGAATAATCTTTTTTCTTCCATGAATAATGGACATTTTTTCATTATGATCAGAAAAAAAGTTGTTGTGCTACAGTAATAGGAAATCTCAGAATTCAGTTTAAATAGGCCAACAGGCTTCTGCAAGTTGGTGTCCTCTTGCAGTACTGCAGTCTGCCTTGTTCTAGGAGATGCAGTCACATCATTCTGAACATTACCATGCACACCTATCTGTTGTGCAACTCACTTCGAAAAGCCAAGAGAAAACACAAGGTGTACGCTCAGATCTAAATGCTGCTACAACCACACAACAAGCAGCATGCTGCTGAAGCCAGACTGCTACTACTTAGTCCATCTCACTGGTTTGCTTATCTCAATCTAAAAAACAAAAAAGGGAACTTCCACTTCAATATTTCTAACATGTGAAGTTTCCGTTTAATTTATATTGTTAATTTGGGGGCAAGCACGGGAACCTTGATGAGTGTAAGAATTGGCTTCCCTACGCATACAACTACCAGAATTTATGACCACACATCTTCATTCAAGAGATGCCCTTTGCTGCTTTCTGGCCTTAAGTCCAAGCTGCTTCTTACAGCCTGCACCGACCTGCTGCGAGTGAGTGCCTTATTTCTGTCCACCAGAAAACAGATGCTGTTGTTTGGGGGTTTTTTTTGATACCAAAAGGTTCTATAGGGTGCTCCTGAAGTCTCAAGGAGTGGAGTATCCAGAGCCCTTCCTGAGTCTACGGGGCTGAACAGGGTTGAGCATCCAAAAAGTTCTCAGTTCCATTTTTACAGTTTTGAGGAAACTATATACTAGGACAACAGTATTTATTGTGTCCAGCTGTATCATTGTTCTATTTTCTGCCATTTGTTGAGTGCATACTCAGGATTCCTTTCAGATATACACCCCAGGTTTTTATGTCTTATAATCTGCATACGTAAAAGAATTTGCTATTTATATGGGATTTTATAACTCAGAAAATATATCTTGTAATGAATACTTTTTTAAAAAATAGAATATATGTATTGTGATTATTATTTATAAGTCATTTTGAAATGTAAGCCTTAAACCATTTATTAAAATCCTGCTTTGTTAATAACAGAGTCTACTTTCTGATCACTGAACTTCCAAGGAGGAGCTTTCGTGTGCAGTTTTAGTGGAGCTTAATCCCTTAGGGCAGGATGATGCACGATCCCAGTTCTGTGGGTTGTGTTGACACAGCTGCATTCCCGCTTGTTCTCCATCTCATAGTGCACATCTTGGGCCCTTTTCCATCCCCCAGTTTGTCTTCTATTTAGTGTTCCTTACGGCCTTTCTCAGAGGTGGGAGGTGACCTGTAAGCAGTACTGTCCTTGCAGTCATTACTCGCCTCTTCTGAGGTTCTCTGGAAAAGAATGATCCATAGGCTGAGACTCGGGCCTATGTGTTACGTATTTCAGGGATAGCGAAGAACAAGAGAGACAACAGCAGCCACACAAAAGACGAGGTCGTTACAAACCTGACTGAATTGGCCACTTGTGAATTATCAGTGGTGAAAGGGTAAAATTCTCCAACAGTTGTAACCCACTGACTATTTAGCAATACCGTATGGAACACGGTGATCCAGCTGCACCCTCCCCAAATACTTTTTAGCACCAGAAGAAGAGATCTGGAGAAGATCTGTGTTGGTGCTTCTTGTTCTTTTCCATTTGATAGTCTAAGTGCATCTCTGGCCATCTTGAGCCCTATTCAGCTCACGCTGCACAGCTGCCTGTCTGCTGAGCGTGGTGCTGCTTGGAAAGAATAGTGACAGGGCATACATATCCCGTCAAATAAAGCATCCGCGTCTCCCGAGTGCGGGAAAGCTCTGGAAGGAGGTGGCTGCACAACTGTTTGGCCAGGAGCTGGCAGGCAGCAAGTGCACGGGTCCAGTTTAGAAGCGCCCCAGGGACTGGCATCCCCTTCCCAGCTCGGATGTGCCACCAAGGGGAAGAACAGCTCTTCTGTGCCACCACCATTTAAACCTGCGCTGTAAGGAAATCTTTTCCCGGCAACATCTCTACTGACAAACTATAAAGAGAAAGGGGAGAAAAAAAGATCCATGGCTTCATCTTCCGCTTGGTTTTAGTGGAGCTGCTTGGAAACCAGCAGGATGTGACCAGGTAAGAGTACAAGCTCTGAGAGACGTAATGCTTCCTGTATGCTTAGGACAGCATCCAGCACCTGAAAACGGAAAGAACCCTTACTTCAAAAAAGAGCCTGTTCACTCCTGGTTTGGCAGTCACTTAACACCTGAGCTGGGACACGTAATTAACCCCATGTTCCCCAGAACTGCGCAGCTAAAGCATACCGGGGTTCAGGCCTAAAGACAAAGAGGCAAGTTGTCTGAATGCTTGATTAAAAAAAAAAAAAAAAAATCAGTATCTGAGCTATCTTCCCCCTCCTGTGCTATTGCTGTTAATTAGGGTCATTGTTGTTATTGGTTGCTTGCTGATAGATTACATATTCAGATTCACCTGTACGTTAATTTTAACCTTATTTCTTTTACAAGCAGCTCCTGGTTAATTCCGCTGTAAACAAGTTACACAGCCTGATTTCGTGTACTTACTGTACTATATCCTGGCATCCCTCTTACTCTGAAATCTCCTACTTCCTCATGTACCCTTATTATTAGTATCCTATTACTTCTTCATGCACCACTTTGGGGCAAAACTGGGACACGTAATGGGGGAGAGCGAGCGAGGCCTCCTGGGCGTGAGCTCATCCCCAAACACAGGCATTTGTCATCCCTGCCACGGAACAACCTCACCCATCTGCCTGGAGCGAGCAACACTTAATAACCCATTTTACGATGAAATCTTCAAATACCAGAGATGCGAGAAAGTAGTAAGGGAACAGAATGAGGCTCACTGAATGAAGAAAAGACAATGAGATTCATATTTTCCTATCGGCCTTTCAAAATAGAAAAGCACATGAGCAATTCCTCTTCTCACTTACCTTCTGGCCTTTAAGAAATCACTCATCAAAAAAAAATCTGGAAACAGCTCCCATTACCCGTCTTAAGAGAACCAGCGGTTGTTCTGGTTTTTTCTGTCTTAGTTCTTCATCCCCATTATGAACTCATCCCAGGACTATACTGACCTGCACGTTCTCTTATGTAAAAGCTTCTTCATGGCCTTTGAACAAGTATAAATAGAAATTCCATTTATTGGCTGGCTAGCGTACCGTTTTGTTAACTTTTCCAAAAATTTGTTTTTATTAGGTAGGCACGTTATCTAACAATTTTATTAGTTTATAAATACGGAGTGGCATAATTGCATGAGAGCAGAGAATCATACTTATTGTGTACCTGTACTTTAAAATTCAGTATTTTAACAGGAAGATAAAACCCCACAAGATGTATTATTGTCATATTAGTGAAGGGGAACCTCATTTAGCAAAACTTCAGAAGCAAATGCAAGTGAACTTTCCAGCACATCGCTTCAAGAACTTTCTTCACTGTATTTGTGAGCTGTGCAGGTACTGCATGAAGACAGCACTGCCTGTATCTATAGCCATCTCCGTAAGACTCCTCAGTTACAGCAGTTCCTGTTCGATTAAGTCATGAAACTGAAAAAAAAAATGACCAAACTGTGAAACAACTTTTTTCCCTGCGGTGACCTCATGCTGACCGGTACCTACCCTCTATATTTATTTTTTTTAATGGGCTGAGCAGTAAACTGGAATTATTTTGTAAAAGTTACTTCAAAATCACAATACACCAGTAGATCTGTTCTAAAAAAGTAATGCTTTTTTAGGACCGTCATGATATTATTCTAGTAAAATAAAAATGAAAGTAAAAGCAAGCTTTTTTTTCTTTTTCTTCTGTGTTGCTTTGCTTTCCTCGCTGCCGGCACAGGTGGCAGGTGAATCCTGGCAGGTTTGTTAAGTGCTGCAGTCAATCCCTACAAAGGCTGTCACTAATTAGTGAGGAGAGACTTAAAAATCAACATTACATCCCCGGCATATGTGATTATTCACTTCTATCACAGCCCATTAGCATCAATAACCTGAAAAGTTACAAGTGGATAGAAAAGGGGAAAGAAATTAAAATCCTCTGCAGTGATGCCCGTGTTCTGCCTTTTCTGCACCAGTTTTCTCTCTGCCTTTTGCCGCGCAGCACGGCTGGGAGAGGGCAGGGTAGTGCCCGGCGGGCTCGGCCCGCTGCCAGCGGCTGAGGCACGCAGGAACCATTTTGCCATCTGGGGAAAGACAAGGAAGGGCAGGGAGGGGAGAGAAAGAGGAACACCAAAGAAAGGAAAGCTGGCATTGTGGCAGCACTCAACAGCACAGTCCCCTGCCGGCCCTGCCAGCGGCACTGCGGGCGGCCAGGACCCCTGCTTGGGTGCTGCCACTGCCACCCCACACCTCCCGCCCCGGCGCGCCGACGGCTCTCCCTTCCTCCCGAAGGCAGCGGGAAGGGCAGCGAGGGCTGGCGGAGCACAGGGCTCACCAGCCCGTGTCACTGGTGCCGAGCCCGGGGCTGTGCCCCAGCAGATGCTTCAGGTGAGGCAGCTCCAGCTTCTCCTGCTCCATCGCCGGCTGAGCCACGCACGCCCGGCCACCACCCCACCATCCCCGCTTGGCCAGGCCACGGCTCCCGCTGCGGAGCGCCCGCAGGCCCGGCTCGCTCCCCTCGTCTGCACAGGCCTGCTTAACGAGGCTGCGAAAAGGAAAAAAAAATTACTTCAGGACGCGCTGCCCTTACAAGTCCTTTCTCAAGGGAAGGATGACCCATAACTAGTCACAGGGGGAAAGGAAAGGGCTCGGGCCGCCCGCAGGCCCTGGGTCAGCCCCAGGCGGTGGCAGGAGCGCGGTGACAGCGCACAGGGTCACACAGCGTCACCACCTCCCCTGCCCCAGGCCCGGGCAGCTCCGCAGAGCCCAGCCCGCACAGCACCAGCCTGCCGGGAGGGCTCAGCATGGCAGGACGAGCCTTCACATTGCAGAAAGCAATTTGCACAGCACCAATGGAAACACCTGGCTCTTCGCACTGCAGATACCGTAACGACAGCTCACTGATGCTCAGTTCTGCTTTTTCCTGCTCTGACATCTCCTTGGTCGCCTTGAAAACATCTGTTCTCCACAGATCAGCAAGAAACACCCGCTGCAGACACCACCCGTCAGGCTCCTGCGCTCTGCAACTTGAACTTTACATCAGCTGAGCTGAGGCCCAGGATCAGAAACGTTGTTTTCGAACCCTTAGCATCAGAGGTCACAATAAACACGCTTTCTTTAAAAGCTACAGAACTGCTCACAGAGCGATGAGCCCTTGGAAGAGCAGCAGCATTTGCAGCTTGCAAAGCAGAGGGTGGGCTGGTTTGTGTGGCGAAGCTGCAGACAGACGTGCAGCAGCCCCCCTGCAGCCCTCCCAGTCCTCAGCATGTCCCCTCCCTGGCTGCTGCGGGTACGTGCAAATCCACGACAGCCTGAAAACAGGATGGGAAAGGGAAATACCTGCTCAGTTTTACTTAGGAAAGGCTGTGTGGGGCTGAGGGACATCAAACCCAGCCACCTGCCCAGCGCAGGAGTGTTTCCAGGGGCTGGTGAGGCACAGGGCGGGCAAAGCCAGCTGCTCCTGGCAGCACCCGGCCCCCCGGCAAATGCACCGCGCTCTGGTGGGAGCCCACCCTGCCCACGGCTGCTGGGGCACCTTCCCCTGTGCCTGTCACCGGGGCAGGGAAGCAAGACCTCTGTGCACGCCAGCCAGGAGACCACTGACCCCCACGGCGTTCAGGTGAGACCTTGCACGATTGTATGGGGAAACCAGTTCCGCACACTAACTGTTCTCTTAAGTTACTGCAAGCGTTTCCTGATGAACACCCACATAAAGCTCATGTAAATTTTGCCATTTTGAAGCCCACTGCTCAAACTCCAGTCTGCTGAACGGTGTCCACAGGCGGGCAAAGCAGTCAGGCTGACAGCCCAGGGCTCAGCTAAGGAGATGCCGACCCCAGGGTGCTCCATTTGCCCCCGTGGTTCACTATCCAGGTCCAAGGGACTCCACCTGGACCATCAGGACAAGCTACTGGAGGGTCCTCTCTGTAAGGGAGTGCTGACCCCTTCTCCACCCTGGCCAGGCTCTCTGGGTGCTGCTGATGGAGGACTGAAAGCCCATCCAGTCCCCCTGCGGTGATGCTGGTCACCTAACGAAGAATATTTCCCCTCTCCTCACGCCCCCCCAAAACTGCTACAGCAACAGCTCTTTTGCATTAGTCTAACACTGTCAGGTTGAGGCAAAACTCAAAGGGTGCTTTTAAATCACATGTGCGCAAGTAAAGGTTTAATGAGTTTCCTTAATCTGGAAAAGTTTAAAATTGGAAAAGTGAATTTCTGAACTTTAAAGAAGTGTCCCCCACCAGAGCCCAGGCTCCCAGCTGAAGGGGAGCGACAGCAGCCCCTAATGGGCGGCGAGCCGGAGTCCTGGGCCGCCGGCCCTGCCCAGCAGCCACGCTCAGTTTTAAATACCAAGGCTGTTCATACTCACTTTTAATAACCAGCTACCAGCCAGGTAATTAAGCTTCAGTAAGCAGTAATCTTCAAGTATTATCCATGCATTAAAACTCATTCCTCCCCGCCCCCCCCCCCCCCCCCGGCTTTTTTTTTCTCCTCCAAAGCATGTGGATGCAACGTGCTGAGCACCCTGCAACTGGAAAGTCTCGTGACAAAACATGCTCCCACCTTGTAAGTACAGTAAAGTTTGCAAGGAAAAAAGAAAAACCACCACCAAAAAACATTCAGTTCACTGGTTTTACAGCTACTACGGCTAAACCCAGGAAGGGACACAAACACTCGGGCTCTGCAGGGGCTCAGAAATAGCCAGTGCAGAGCAATCAGTCCTGCTGGAAGACTCTGCAATCCCCATTGTTGGAGCTGAGGACAAAAAAAAAACAAACAAAAAAAACCCCCCCACACACACACCCCCCAACAAACGAACTAGGAAAAAAAAAAAAAAAAAACACTAGGAAAAACCCCCAATATTGCATGTCTGCAATTCCAATAAAACTGGTGTAAGATACATACAGGACTGTGTGGACTGCTCCTGTAAGCTCCCAGCACACAGACGCCCAGGCTGGGTGGCTCTGGGGGACACGTCACTCCTTGGTGTAACTTGCACCACAAGGAGCATGTGGCACAGGCACACACGGCGGGGCGCAGGGGGAGGCTCCTGCTGAGAGGGTGCCCGTGGCCTCGGGCCCGGAGAGAAGCTTGCCTAAATCCAGGCCTGGAGATGAGGGCTCACAGACTGGGAATTATGTCGAGTTCTGCTCCGTCTCACTCAGCCATTTTTCTTCAGTCAAAGACTCTACCCTGGACAAACTTTTAGTTTAAAAGTCCTTTGGGCTTTGACCAGCACCATTCTCCTTCTGCGCAGGCATCTCCAGGACATCAGGAGAGCAAAGCGCAAAATTGCCGTTGCTGCTCAGTTGCCCCATTGCCACTGAAAGATGGAAATACCAGCGTCCTGGTTTCACCCAAGACCTGTATTTCTCCCCCTGGAGAAGCCACAGGACAAAGGCTGGGAGCTCCCCAGCTCCACCAGCAGCTCCTTGCAGACCCACATGCCATGGGGCTGCGTGTTCCCACAGCCCAGCTCCACGCAGGTGCCCCCAGCTCCCTGTGCCCACGGCGAGGGTCCTGCATGGCAGCCACAGGGGCTCCCTGGGGAACGGCTTTTGGGCTTGGTACAGGCAGGGGAGCACAGGGCCCTTGCTCCGAGGAGCATTCCGTGACACCTCCAGCCTGCGAAGGCACAGGCAGACAAGGGCGCAGCAGCGTGGAGGAGCTCTGCTCACCCTGAGCCCGCCCGGCATCTGTTTGCCATCCGCTCTGGCCACCACACCACACCAGAGTCCTCCTAAACTCAACCCAGTCTGGTTTTCTGTTCTTCACACCTCAAGGTGCCGGCCCTGGGGCTCTGAACATTTCTATTCATACACACAAAAGCAGCAAAAAAAGACAACAAACAAGCCACAGTGAGATTTTGCTTGAATTCTGGTATGTCAAAGCCAGGGAGAGGCTCGTGTTACAGAGCGTGGCTTCAGCTCACCTCCACAGAGAGCACGCTGCGCTACCCAGCTTTACGGGCTTCTGCTTGAACAAATCTATGGACCAGCTCTCAGGAAACCCTTCTGGAAGGCAGGAAAAGGTGAAACACTGCCTTGCTCCCGGGTGAGCAGCAACCAGAAACACTTTGGAAAGGACACTAAGCCATGGCAGATGGAAAAGATGAAGCATTTCGTATCATTTTAACTAAACCAGCTGAAACGCATGCCAGTGCTCTAGTGAGGTGTGCAGGGACAGAAGGTGGACGGATCTACAATGCCAGACCTTTGCCAGGGCACCAAAGGCAGTAGGCAGCATCCCTTAAGGCTTCTTGAATCGTTAACTACTGTATGTCAACTACATATGCAGGCAAGGGTATTTTCTCTAAACAACAGACCACTACCAAGGCCAAATACTGGACATGTTTTGCATTAATTAAGTGTTGGTAGGAAAAAAAAGGTTATCTACGAGAAGTAACCTTGCAACTAAGCACCAATCTGAGTAAGCAATGTGTATAGTAGATGTATCCTCCCACACCCTCACCTTCTGGAGTGCCTTTTCAAAACAGACCCAGATCTTTGCAAATATCCCCAAACAAGCTGTTCTCACTTCCCCTCTTCCCAGAAAAAAAGCTGTGGTGCTTGGTTATCCCTGAGTAAATAGAGAGCAGAAAGTTTCAGTATCATCAATGCCACCAGAGATGTGACCAAGGTGATCACATCCCTCCTGCTTCACTATTACTGTATCGAGTTACACAGGACACCCTTCCTACCGGCTCTTCGCACAGAGAGCTGGGCAGCAAAGCGACAAGGCCACAGCTGCCTCCCTGACCCTCCTTCTGTCTGTACAGTTAATCACAGCTGCATTTATACCAAATACGTATCTGCCTCTGCCTGTTCCTAAGCAACTACGGTGACTGCTTAGGGATCAGTTGGCCAAACTGGTCCCTGAAAAGCTTAAGAGGATCTCAGGCCGGGCAAGGCAGAGGAGGGCGAGTCCTTGCCCTGCTCCACGTAGGCCCCGTGGCCCACCTCAGGGACACAAACAGCCACCCAGAGCAGAGCCAGCAGCTGCAGAGAAAGGCCGGGCACTGCACCCACAGGCAGGACCTCACCAGGGAGCCTTTGAGATGGGAAGAGCTAAATTTTCTTTGAAATTAGTCACCCACTTCTAAGATAAGAATTTTAGGGGAGGGTAGAGCAGCTTGCATTTGCTTTTTTAAAGAAAGTCTGCTATGCCAGTTAACCCGACCCCTCTCCTGCTACAGACACACGTGCATTTCTTCCTCACCTCCCTGCCCATGAGAGCCCCAAAAACATCTGCTAGAAAAAAAATCAGGGGGAAAGAACTAAAAGAGCCTGAAGTACAGAAATGTCCATTCATACACCCACTTCACTCTCTTCTCGTGGTCTGTCCTGCAACAGGCACCAACGCACACACCAGCGAAGATGGCAGAAAGATGGAGCATCAGGCGGCACGAAGACAGTAGCCGCTAGATACGGTACAATCTGTCACAGCCCGACTTCCACAGCCTCCCCACCACACTGCTCACCCACCCCCACCCCAGCACATCTCACATGACCCAAGAGCACAGTGCATCACTTGTCTAGAGGACAGCATTATAACGAATTGCATGAATTTACCCCTTATGTCAGCTCACAATCAATTCCCCCCCCCCCCAAGAACTCTCTCTCACAGCCGTGGGCTCTGGCAACCCCCTCGGTGTTTACCCCGCTGGCTTGCTTCTGTGCCCCCTCCACACAACAGCCTGGAGTTCCAACTCGCTGGAACATCTCACCCTGTCTTCTGCTGTACCGCAAGCAAACGCCCTTACTGAACTACTGCAGGTGTCGGGACTGGCTACATCCTTCCCTTTTTCTTTCTCTTATGAGAAATCTTTTGTGAAATCCATCCAGAAACACAGTAGTGAAGTGTGTCACCCTAAGACAAGAGATCTTTACAGCGACTTCTTACTAATGCTGTGTGATTCTGGCTCGCAATCAACAGGGCTGAAGGTGGTCTGTCCTGTGAAAAACCCAGCTCTGTGTTTCCTCTCGAGCTCTAAAAACAAGAGTTACTTGAGAAATACCTGCTCCCATCCCCTCGCCACCTTCTGGGGCTGGGACTGGCTTTCCGCAATGCCAGGGTGCAGTTCAGGGGACCCAGGGGACAGCCACATCCAGGCCCAGCACTGCTGCAGGTCCTGGAGGCAGGCAAGGTGACTGCTCCTGCTAACGCAACCTACACCTGTGAGAGCGCGGCAGCAGCACAGCAAAACCCAAACCGTGCCAGCTGGAAGCAGGGAAGACTTTTTGCCCAGAAAAACAGCTGAGGGAGACAGGGGAGCCAGAGGAGTCTGCACACTATGAACACACCTGACAAAGGTTAAAAATTTCTTCCCATGTTCTCCCTCAACATCCTGCAAGAGCTAAGGCAAATATACAATATTTTGACCATCTTTCCTGGCCCGAAATTTCTTCATCTACGATCCCCCCCTTTCAGAAAATACACATCACCATCATCAGAGTTTCTGTTTCCCTTGGGACACCCACTCCACTCATTTTTTTCCATACTACACTCACTTTTACACAACATAAACACACGCAACCAAAAAAAGGTTACTGCAATAATCCACTGTTTCCTCTGGATCACCCTTGCACGTGTGGATTAAGCTGATGACACCGTGCGGTACAAGGGGAAGTGGTACCAGCTGTAACAGCCAAAGCCTCCGTGGGGAGAAAGCAATCAGTGCAGCAACACTGGTTCAGCCGATCCTGTACTCATTCTGCAATGCAGCATCTCACAGCTGGAAGTTGATCCCACATTTTCTTCCATTAGCAACCAGCCATCACACAAGCTTTGTTCTAGATAGAACAACATGCACATGCCACACCAGGATTTAAGACAAACCAAGACGCTTGGCTCTTTTATGTGAGAATAGAAAATAACATTTACGTTCTGGTACAGAAAGTCAACGCAGATCAGCATCTCCCACCAGCGCAGTCTGTTCCAGGCAGGTAAGAAACAAGTGTTAGGACAAAGCCCAAAGCAGAACCAGGGAAGAAACCTCAGCAGGAAATGCCAAAGAGAAATGGGAACCAAAAATTTACAGCTTTATATTTTCTTGCTTATCAAAGACAAGAGTTTCTCAAGTTGCTGGAGTTCTAATTAGTGTCATTAAAAAAAAAAAAAAAAAAAAAGAGAGAGAGAGAGAGAAAACCCCAGACCTGGCTGTCAACCCCAAGGACCTGGCTTCCTTGAACCTCTGTCTTTCTCAACAGTTGAACTGAACAAAGGTCTTTCCTCACTTTTCACATTTTATTTACTATTTAATATAATTCCTGTTTAGGAAGCCCTTTGCATAACAAATCAGCTACATTATTTACACTGTGCTCATCACCATGATCCAAGTGTCCTGCAAAGCACATTAACAGAAGTCAGCAAAATCTGACAACGCCACGGAGATATTTTTATTTTTCCATGATTAGTCCTCTCAATCGTAATATTCATTCCATGGTAAGGCCAGGGTCAGCATCATCTCCCCAGTATATTATTAAATCAGTTTTGCTAAGAAGGAATCATATTACTAATTTTTTTTCCCTGGTGGAGTAACTGTTTAACCACAGGTGTATGCCAGTAGTTCAGCGGTAAGAGAATGTTTAGTTTCTCAAAGCACCATCTGCATTACAACACCCATTCTCAGTAGCATATTTACAATATAAAACTGATATTGCTCTCTTATTTTACAAAAACCTTCACGAACAATAAGGATTAACTCTGCAGATCCCTTCCTATCATCTGCAGCAAAATGATTCAGATTCCCTGAAGTCACCTACCACCAACTCCACCACTCACTCCTTGCCTGGGCTAGCAGACCTCCCAACTGCCCCAAATTCCACATTTCTACAGTATTTAGCTGAACCAAAACAAGGCAGCTTCTTGCTGTTTTTCCTCCCCATTCCCAGGATTTACACACCACGGCTTACGTACCTGCAGCAGGAGTACCATGAAGGATCCATCAAAGCAATTTCTTTACCAAGAAAGAGGCGTACAAAGTTTCCTGATCTTTTGCTAGGGAGTCTTGCCTTTTATCAAAACTACAGTCAAATGCCTTATTTAAAAGGCTTCTTATTCTAAGTCAAAAAACTGTGCACACTGAAGCCCGTTCTCAAAGTCCTTGGGCACTTCCACATCACCACCAGAAGTGACAGTCTCACTGTTGGCAAAGCAGCTGTGTGAAAACAGAGGAACTACTCTGCTCCACATTGCGTTTCTTCCACTAAAGAATGGTGGGACTACAGAAAGGCAGCGGCTATAACCAACATCATGGCTTGGGCTCCACTTTACTCCCTGAGTTCTCTCTCATCTCCCTCTTCTTCATGATTTTCTAGAATCACTCCCCACCTGCAAGAACAGCACCTTAGCCCCTGGCCCCACCATGAACATGAAAATGAACAAGAAAACCCAAACCCCAGTCCGTACACCTAGGAAAAACCCCAGCTCTATTATTGTCCCTTTTTGCCTGCTGCCTGGCCTTTCCACACATCTTGGGCTCTTTTCTTCTTGGAGTCTGCCAGCCTTCCCAGTCACAGAAACCAGACTGCAAGGATGCTCCAGTGGTCAATGGCAGCCATCACAAAGACATTCAGCTCGACCATGAATACTGAACTGGCAGCAAGGTTCCTTTCATCTCCAGAAGATGGCCCACCTCACTGGTCTCACAACCTCCTATGACTCCACGTGCACTCAGAAAGACAAAAAAGTTACACAAATTGTTCTGTTGGTTTGTTGGGGTTTTTTTGTAAAGGCTTCATTTTTTGCTGCCTGTCAGCACTGTCTCAGCATATTGCACAACATTTTTCTTTATTATAAAAAAATGTCTTCTGTATCAGGCAGGAAGAAAGAAAATTTTATCAGGAGGCTAGTGTGTACTATTCTCTGTCATTAGAGGTAAGTGGTTGCTTGTGTGGCCATCAGGAAGTGGGACCTAGTCAAATAGAAACAAAGTGTTAATAATGGCTTATCAGAAACGGAACCTCCCCTCCCTCCCTCCAAACACATACTTTCTTTATTCTTGGGCATTTCTTGTATGCTTTTGCCTGGTCTCTCAAACAAAAATTATATATATCTGCTTGCCTTCTCTCCTCACACTCACATAATCTTGCCAGGTGGCAAACTTCAACCAAAACTGAGAGGCAGAAGGTCATTAAGGCTACCTACAGCCTTAAATGGGAAAAATAAAAAGTAAAATAAAATCAATTAGTAACTAGGTGAGCAATCCTACCAGTGCCCAATGAAGGGAAAGGTAAAGACTGCTCAGCTCTTTCACATATCTTGGCAATAGCCTGTCAGGCTAATCAGTGGAAACACTGAATCCCTGCAGCACACGGTGCCTCTTCTTCGGTCAGCAGGCCAAATAGAAGAAGAATATGTTAGGGAGACTGACGAGGCCTGGGAAAATATGTAATTTTTGTAACAATATGAAAATAAAAAGAATATAGCAAGAACAACAGAGGGAATGTAGCAGAGAAACCTTTAAGAGACTCTGTTTCATTAATTCAGCTTCTTAGAAAACACCTTGCCTCCTTATGTCTTAGGTTCCCCAACTATTTTAAAAAGCTGTTTGAATCTCTGGTCACATGCATGTCAAGGGGAACGTTTATTGCAAGCGTCTTAAATTTTACTGGGACAGAGTCCCAGAGTTGTCCTTATCATCTATCCTCAGGTAACTGTGTCACTTATTTAAAGGAAGTTTTTCTTACTGATGTGGATCTGTTAGAGCCCAGTCTGAAACGGCAAAAAATAACTTCTGCTACAAATCTTCCAAAGCCATGTAAAATTCCTGCAATGTCAAACAAGATCTAAATTGTAACAAGTAGCAAAACTGTATTTACAGAAGTATTACAACAAAACTATACACGATACTTAAATGGGATACAGTGCAGTAAACTGGTATATAAATCACTGAGACATTAAGATAAAAAAGGAAACGTCAGGGGGAAATCTAACATTCTGAAATGCATCAATAAAAGCAAAACCCAAGCTATCCAAGCAAATGTAGTTCCCTCTGCCCAAGCTTCCTGGGTGAAATTAATTCTGTGGGACAGAAGTATCTATGTGGAAAGGCAGCTCTTAGTTCAAGGTCTCTTTACTATGCTCTCTTCAGGAAAAGAAATAACTTGTAATCAAGACACCCTATCATGTCTTGACTAAGTGAATCATGACTTTTCAAGGTAGTTTATTTTCTTTGAAGGAGCAGTATATTGACAAGGTACACAAGGAAAACCCTTCCAATTATTTCAGTGGAAAAACTAACAACTTTTGGCACTGATTTAGCATTGGATCCCAATTATTGGAAACGCACGGAATATAAGAATCAGAACTTAAGAGGTAAAGCACTGATAGTTACCTGTAGTTGAAAAAATTCCCCCAATAATGCCACAGAGCCTCACTAAGAACTGCCAGAAAGGCATGTGTTCTTCTGTCACCGTCACCATAAGTGAACTGATATCATATTTCATGAATATTCCTGACACCCCATGGCTGCCAGCTGCATGGTTAATTACTCTTTCCTGAGAGAAGAGAGTGAAACACAAGTTATTCACAAGGAAAACAATCTTAACAGACGTGATGACAAAGAGCTACTTCATCAGAGCTAGCAATCAACAGGAGACCATCAACAGGGAACATCAAGATAACTTTGGCCAGTACCTTCTAAAAGTCAAACATGATTAAATATTTACTTTCCTGGTCACTTGTCTTCTGTGCTGCATGTCAATGTTTATTACCATGCCTTGGTCTATCCTCTCAAGATTTGCTCACCCGGTCCTTTATACAAGGATGTTTATAACAAGGTTGCTTTTGGTACCTATGACTGTAAGTGCCACAGTCTTGGTCTAGTCCGTGAACTCAAATGAGTGCACTGGTCTAATACAAAGCCCCAACTCTTCCTACTTTATGTCCTATTAATCACTTAAATCAGGATGAGACCTTCAGGAGACATTTAAGTTGCTGAACAGCCTTAGCTACAGCAGTTTTCCCACGGGGTGCATATAAATCAGAGAATACTAGATTGGAAAGGAGCTTAAGGATGATTTGCTCCAACCTTTCCTGGCAAAAGCACAGTCTAGACAAGATGGCCCAGCACTCTGTCCAGCTGAATCTTAAAATTTTGCGTCCAACGTTGGGGAATCCACCACTCTCCTGGGGAAATTATTCCAATGGCTGATCATTCTCATTGTGAAAAATTTCCCTAGAGGTAACATTTACCCGTTACCCCTCATCCTCTCCACATGACCCCTTGTAAAAAGGGAGTAGCCTTCTTTGTAGCCACCCTTTCAATACCGGAACACAGTGGCAAGGTCTCCCCTAAGCCTTCTTTTCTCAAGGCTGAACAAACTCAGTTCTCTCACCCTTTCCTCATATGGCAGGCTTTCCAGTCCTTCAATCATCTCTGCGGCCCTTCTCTGGACCCTCTCCAGCCTGTCTGTATCTTTTTTGCATAGCAGGGACCAAAACTGAAAACAGCGTTCCAGGTGTGGGCTGACAAATGCTGAGTAGAGTGGGATAATGACTTCTTTATTTCTGCTGGTGATGTCCCTGTTGAAGCAACCCGGGATCCTGTTGGCTGGCTTTGCTGCAGCAGCACACGGCTCATTTATACTGAGCTTGCTGTCCACCAGGACCCCCAGGTCCCTATCCACACAACTGCTCCCCAGCTGGGTAGATCCCAGCCTGTGTTGCACTGCTGGATTATGTTTTCTCAGGTACAAGACCTTACACTTGCCGTTGAAGGTTCTTGTTAGCTCACTCTTCCAGCCTAGCAAGGCCTTCCTGCAGGGTGGCTCTCCCTTCCAAAGCGTCTACTTCCCCACTTCGTTTCGTATCACCAGCAAACTTCTTCAGGGTACACTTGATCCCATCATCCAGATCACTTACAAAGATATTAAACAGTGTTGGTCCCAATACTGATGCCTGAGGGACCTCACTTGTGACAAACTGCCAGTTTGAAAAGGAGCTTTTTACCACCACCCTCTGGGTGCAGCGCAGATCACCTGTCCAGACTGGAACCCATCAGCTTCTCAAGGAGGCAGCTCTGGGAAACTGTACTGAAAGCCTCGGAGAAATCCAGGTAGACAAGACCACTGCTTGCCCCACATCGACTGAACAGGTTACTTTGTCATAGAAGGCGATGGGGTTTGCCATGCATGATTTGCCCTTGGTGAATCCACGCTGGCTTTTGCCAGTCACGTGCTTCCTTTGATTTGTGATAGTCCCCAGGAGGGTTCTTTCCATAACTTTCCTAGGGACTGAAGTAAGACTGATAGGCCTGTAATTTCCTGGATTCTCCTTTAAGCCCTTCTTGTAGATGGGGGTGACATTAGCCTTCTTCCAGTCTTCTGGGACATCCCCTTATCTCCATGACTTTTCAAAGATTATGAAGAGCGGCCTCGCAATAACATCAGCCAGTTCTCTTAACACCCTCGGGTGAATAACATCAGGGCCTGTCAGTTTGTAGGGGTCAAGCTCCTGTAACAGTCCACGTACCAACGCCTACTTCACTGACCATGGCTCTGTGTTTGTATCAACCTGGATTTTTGTTCCCAAGGTCTAGGGCCCAACAGTGCTGGTAAAGACAGAGGTGAAGGAAGTCCTGAGAACCTCTGCCTTTTCAGCACTGTTAGTGACAAATTCGCCTCTCCTGTTTGACAGTGGGCCAAAATTTTCCTTCTGTTTCTTCTTGCTATGAACCTAAGAACCCTTTTCTTGTAGTTTCTGACATCTCTGGCCAATTTCAGTTCCAGCTGAGCTTTTGCTTTTCTAATTGCATCTCTGCACACCCTGGCAATATCGTCGTAGTTCCTTATCAGAAAGAGGAAGTCGATGAGGTCTTCTACAGACAGCTGGAAGTAACCTCACTATCACAGGCCCTGGTTCTCACGGGGGACTTCAACCACCCTGACACCTCCTGGGAAGACAACACAGCCAGGCTCATGCAGCCCAGGAGGTTCCTGCACAGCGCTGATGACAACTTTTTGACGCAGGTGACAGAGGAGCCAACGAAGCGAGGTCTGCTGCTGGCCCTTGGACTCACAAACGAAGAAGGGCTGGCTGGGGATGTGAAGGCTGGGGGCAGCCTCGGCTGTGTGACCACGAGATGGTGGAATCCCATGGGTTAAGGCTCTGGAAGGTAGGGGTGTCCAAGCAAGCCGATCTGTAATATACATCTATTTCTGGCTGCACCCTTTCCTCTAACTGGTACAATGGAAGAAAAGATAACTTAGGCACCAAAGCTTTTCACTTGCACCCCCAGGGCTTTGTCACTTTCCTTGATTCTGCCCAGGTTCCAGCCTGTGGTGTCATTCATGCCTACATGAAACAGTAGCAATGTAACAGAAATGCAGAAGTTTAACTTAAATTAGACCAATGCTATTTTTTTCCCCAGTGCATACCTATGCACAAGGCATAATCCACTACTTTGATAGAAAAAATAAAAATAAAAAGGAAAAAGATCAACATCTTTCACTGTGTGGTTTTCTTTCACTTGTACTTACCCTTTCTGTCACTGAAAATTGATGAGTTTCTGCTGAAATTTTGTATGTATGGAGTTTGGTTGGCACAACTGTGATAAAATATTGGAACATCTGGTTGTCTAGAAGAAAACAAATCTCGCTGTTGAATTAAGTAAAGAGTCAAAGACCATCTGCGACATTCAGAAATAAACCAAAGAAATCATATTTAAAACAGTTAATCAGCTAAGCCATTTATACTAGGGACATTCTTCAAGGAGTCCCAGTACTGCCAAGACTACTTCAGCACCATCTGTGTGAACAAAGTTAATTTCTGTGGGCAAGCCCTATAATCACATTTGGACTCTGAGAAATTCACATCTTACCCACATAATAAAAAGATTAATTAAGGTCAGGCCACTCACAGCTTCAAATACAATACACAGATTGTGTTTTCCAGGGCACTAGAACTGAACAAGTTTCACACAGTCATATTTTGCATGATACATACATCTTGACAGTTGTTTGAATATTTTAACCACTGAATTGTCTATACAATGCTGGAAGTCCTTCTAAACTGTTCATGGGTTTTCTCTTGATTAGATGTATCTTCTAGAGAATTCTTCTGGAGCAATCAGCATACTTATGTATCTATGATTGCTCTATCTTCATGCAATTCCCTAAAAGAACAAACACTGCTAGACTGAAGCAATTTGTTTCAACTACACTAAACCATTCTGGCTAGAACAGCCAATGGACTGACTGACTTTGAGACAACAGCATCTTTAGAATGTTCTGGGGCTTCACTCATGGGGGACGCAAGCCAGAGGATGAGATGTAGATAGCTCCATAAAGTAGGTTACTATACGCCTTAATTTATACATGAGGAAATGAAGTGATACACAAACACTTCCTGTAGTAGCCTCACAAAAGGCACTGTGGAAGTGACAAACTCAACGCAGGAATAGAACCCAAGATTCCTGATGCTATTTTCTTTAAACCAAATCTGACTTACTTTTCCCCGTTATGACAACAATCAGATCTATGAATCTCCACTGTAGCATACTGCTGCAAAATCCTTTGCATATGTTCATACTGTAACTTCAACACAATACAAATCTGGAAGAAACTGCAAATCAACCTCAGCAAAAGAGCAAGCGATACTGATACCAAAAAGAAACTGTGCATTTAAGATGCCATGTAGATAACTGAACAGTGCATTTACTCACTACCAAATTCAGGAGGACAGGCTGTAAATCACAACAATCATGAAACATGATAATATTTTAAATGTAATGATTGGAAAAATATAGAAAAGAAGATGCTTTTTTAAACACACAACACTTACGATCTGATGCTATTTTTTCTGTTCCATCCAAAGGGTTAATAATTCCTGGAATAAGCTCTCCAAAGGACAAATGATCTATTCTGTGAGAGAAGTTATAGGCTGAAAGACAATACAGAAGAATGACAAAACATTTTAAAACTATGAGGTTCTGTACTCAGAGAAGATGCACCTATTTCTCACACTGGAAAAGATGCTAGTTAATTCTATTTTAAACACTGGTGTGCTTTTCGTTGGATTTGTGCCCATGACTCATCAATATGTCCACGAACACGTTTCAAACAAAACTCAAACCAAAATTTTTAACCCAGAAAAAATTCAGTTTCTCTAGAAGAGAACTACTAAATCAAATTATAACTCTATCTGAATCAACCCTGGAGCTGAAGAGAGTTAAAATTTCACGACGGGAAATTTCTAGTTGGCCAAATACTTAATGTTATTCTACAGTTTGGGTTCTTGCAGGTAATGGTATTAAAAAGACTAAAATTTCATGAATTAAATGTACAGAAGAAGCATAAGGCAACTTCCAAGTTACATTGCTGATTTTACAAAGGTATTTAATATCTAGAAGATTATATACTTGTGTTAACATAAATTCATCGGCAGACATTTGGGGGTTTAACCAATACCAAGTTTATTTTTCACAGTAAGTCACTCTTGCCTCACAAGCAGCAGCAATATGCATTTAGTACCTAGACTCATAACCTAAAAATGAAGTTTCTAAGGACAAAGGTCAGAAATTTTTAGCCTTCTAAAAAATATTTTGCAGGAAATAGGTACTTTGGACTGAAATACAAGAATTTCATGTGGTATCTGTGTTACAACAAAGTACATCTGAGATTCCTGTGTTGTCATTACTGTAGAAGCAACCTGAAGATAATACTAATAGCATTAAATGTATAAAAGTAAGTCTCTGCCAAGGTGGAACACTGCAAAAAATACTCTTTGATTTCTTCTACAATGCAATTGCCCAGCTAGAACATCTTTGCAACGGCAACCTATGTTAACATATGAATTAGCAGACAGCAGTCTGAATGAAATTATATTCATACAGAGATGACAGAAAGAACTTACACTCATGGCTTACAAGGGCTGCCAAGTGTGCATGGCCTCGAGGGTGTGGTATTGCCCTAAAGAAAGCAACATATGTTTTATAAAAAAATGTGTTTAATGAATCCACACAAAAGAAGCATTTTTCCTGAACAGGACTACTTAGAAAAATACCTCTCCCCCTCTTATTTCAATAAATACTTTTTATATATGTATATATAAAATACGTGCATATATGTACGTTATAAATGTATAACATATATACATGTAAATATGTTATATGTATATGCTTTAGAACTTTTACATATATAAAAACTGTGTGTATCTACATAAAAAACAAATACAATCTTTTTATTACTGCCCAGTAGAGAGAGACTGAATGACAAAGGTACAGGAACGTTAGAATCATGAAAATCCTTACACAAAACTAGCATCTTGCATTTTTTAGAAATGTCAAAAACACATCAAGTCACTAGACTACTAGAAAAGCCATCAAGGCCTACGACATGAAAAGCTGCAGAACTGCTCAAGTGACTAATGAAAACTTGACTGTAATTGTTCTATGACTAAGCAAGTTACCTACGCTCTGTATTTGTTCCCTGACTAAGCAAGTTAATGTTCTGGACCCTTGTTCGCAGACCTGCAAACAAAGTACAATGCAGAGGCTGGTAACAGTGCGAAGGGCAGGGGAAATGCAACTCTGTCTGGAAAGTAGAGCAGTCTCTCAGCCACACTTCACACCTACCAGTCCAGCCAACAATGCAAGAAACTTTCCCTACTTTGCTTAAGTTAAATCATTACCAAATGCATGCAAGTGTTGGACAAACAGAAGGTGGACAAAGACAATGAGATCTGTCAACACGGAACACAATAAGGGCAATAAGGTACAAAGGCAGCCAGTGAAAAAAGCCTTAAAAAAAAGCCTACAAGAAAAGAAAGAGCAACTTAGCAGAAACACAAATGTAACAATGAGCAAAAGGAAGCAAAGGAAAGCAAAAGATTATTCAAGGTTGCAGAACTAGAGACAGGAAGAGAGAAGTGATGGCAGAACAGGTAAAAGGCTGAAATGATCGGCTCCAAGAAAGGCTTAAGAAGTTGGACATCTAGGGGCAAATCAGAGAGGTGGTACAAGACCAGACAGAATTGACATTTGGAGAAAGAAGCACACAAAAACAGCAGCTGGAATTACGTGTGGATAAATTAGAGAGTACAGATCGCACGCTAAGATCTCTGGTGACAGAGGCTGCAGGAAGACACAGCAGAACTGAGAGCACAGAGAAAAGTTAACAGAATAAGCTAAAGCATTGACAAAGCGTATCAGAAAGTCTCTCCTCAAATAAAGATGAGCTGGCATTTAGCTCCCAAACGATGGCTCTATAACTATGTTATCTCAGCACTGAAATGGCACATATCTACACTTCATCAGGGTTAGTGAACTGTGTACTAACAGAAAGGAAAAGTTTGGACAAGCCCGAAGAGTTGAGGCAAGTACAAGCAGTCTACTCCACATCATATGCTTACAGAGGACCTATCTGCAGGAGTTTTCATCCTGTAAGACACTGGAATCCGTAGCCACTACATTGCATGTAACAACACACTGCACCACATTTTTTTAGTAACTTATGAATAAATTTGGTTCTAAGTGTTCAAGAAAAGGTACCACATGGAAAATAATACCAATCATGTGTATGGCAAGGTTAATAAAAAGTCATTAACTGAAAAGCGTAAAAGCATACACACACATAGACATGCGTGCACTACATATAATGTAGAAGGCAATTCTTTTGTTTTATTTTCAGGAATTGAAAAGAACATACTTGCCCACAGTTATGTGAAAGTTCCCTGCCACTTTATTGACATAAAGATGACCATGAATTCTGCATGCATCTGGAGACTGTAGTGAATTATCTTCCCTGTTTAAACAAAAACAACATCAAGACCACTTCAGAATATTCACTAACAGAAATAACAGCAATACAGTTAGACTTCTTTTTCCTAGCATAAAAATATAGCACTATCATCTACCTCTTTTTATCATGTTCTTCTGGAATTACAGCAGGGATGATGGAAGGGAGGGAAACCAATAAAGGTCAGTCTGATGAAACCAGTAAGCTTTTGTTCATACTTGTATTCAGAGATCTGGCCTATAAAGCTAACTTATGATATCTGAACACGAGAACAGAAAACATAAGACCATAAGTATACTTCGCTGCCCCAGGGATGTTTTTTTTCCAATTACTTCTACCGAAAATGGGTTCTTGGGAAAGTTTTAATGCTACAATGAACAGAACAAAATACCTTAGTCACATTAACAACACTGTAGCAAGAACAGCTTTCAACATTTATTTTTCATGAAACCTTCCTCTTCCCACACTTGTTGGGATCTCCACAACTCAAAACATATTTCCAAATCTGCTCCTTAGAGGGAGATGGAAAAAAAAAAATGTATTTTTTTTAAAATCACTTCAAGCCTAAATACCACCTCAAATACTACATTAGCAAGTATCACAGAGGCTTCGACTTAATGAATATGAAAACATCAGCTAAATGAGAAAAAAGATTTTTTGAGCCCTCTTCAGCCTTGCCTTAGGAAGAAAGGATGTATTTGGTCCTCAGACAGGGAGATTACATCGGAAGTGCATGCAGCATTTTTGGTGTTTGTTTTATTTACAGTTTGCTTGTTTGGGGTTGCTTTCTTTGTTTGTTTTTAAGGGGAAAGGATTTTCAGCTTTCACATATAAAGTGTTCTCCTCTAAAAAAACCCAAAAGCAAAACAAAACAAAACACAAACCAAAAAAGCCAACGAAAAAAAACCCCAAACACATAGCATTTTGTGTGTAGTTGGAATAAAGTGAAAACAGCAAGGTTTCTCCACACAATTTTAACAGTGCCATCTTAGACCATGTTTTTGTTCAAAGGTTCATTCTATTAAAACCATAAAGTTTTAAGTCACAGCTAATAGCAGGACCTTTTTTAAAAGTTGCTGGACAGAAAACTATTCTTTCATTAAAAAAAAATACTTCAGTATTGCTTTGGCATTACTAATTCACATTAAGAAGGAAGCATCAGATAAAACTGACTAAAAGGTGTGTGTGTATATTTATGTGTGTGTCTGTATTATGTATATATACACACATATGAGAATACACACAGAAAACCCAGAAACCTTCTTCAGGTTAGAAACTCCACAGGTTTTCATAAAACAACAGCTCTCCAAAGCAAGTATTAAGTATATTATTTTAAAACGCAATAAAAAGCAGCAAGGTCTTCTTTTCTTACAACCTTATCTTCTGGGGGGGTAAAAAAAAAAATAATAAAATCATAACCACAATAAAATGTGAAGTCTAATTAAATAGGGCAGGGGGAGGGGGAACAATGACACAAAACCCCGATTTTTCTTACCGTGGTGGCAGTGCTGTAGAAGCACTTTTAAAAGCACTTTTGAATATCACATCTTGAAGAGAGTGTTCTTCCTGCAGCCTACTCTGAATCAGCTGCAGCATCCTAAAGTTTACATAGACAAGTGTGAAAGCATGCAACAGTAAACAAAAAATAACTTCACAATTAATTATTAGCTTCAGTTGCAGGTTATAAATCAAAAAGTTAGCAGGGTTCATGTCAGTATTAAAGCGATACATTAAACTTTGAGAATGGCATTTTATACAGAGCTTAAAGCTCCGGTGTACCCAGGAGTGTATGACCAAAATACTAAAACTAGCCAGACCCCCAAATAAGCTTCAGGTTCTATTACAAACTATCACTATAGCAATCACCCACGCAACCAAGCTGTTCCCCTTTAAACCATAAATAGTGTGTCAATTCAGTTATGTGAAAGACTCAAACTCATTTGCTTTGGCAAGAATGTATCTATTGGTTACTATGGTTCAGCTTTGACATTTAGATACCAAGCTATTGGTGTTACCCATCCGAACCCATAATTACAACTTGTGCTACCAAACATTTGTTTGGAAACATGAACTGAATGAGTCCATACATCTTGGCTTGCAACTGCATGACCCAATTCCACAAGTACGTCCAAAGCCAGTTTTTTCCATAACAGGGATCTCAAGTCATGAGAAAAGCAAAGTAAATTAGTATCTTTCAACAGGTTTGCACTCTTCAATTACCAGCAGGAGCTGTTAGACCCAAACAGTTCTGTCTTGTGACTCTGGTGTACCTCAAAGTCACTTCCAGTACAAATACTACAAACCATACACATGCATCTCAGTGATTTACCTTTGCCATTCTTTTTGTTGTGGGCTGAGCTCAAATACCACCTGAAACAAAAATAACACATCTGATAAAACATGCAGGAAGCATTGAAGTCCCATCCATGAAACCCAGAAAAGAACTGGGGTGTGGAAAAGAGCGGGCAGCTACCATCAACTTCACACTCGGTACCACGTTCTGCAGTTTATGAAAGGACTTTAAATAATACATTTAGTCTTAAAAGTATGGACATTTCTGCCTCTTCCCCCCCCAGAACTGCTCACTTGTTTGCATTTACAACTTCAGCATCTTTTCTTAAAGCTCTTGTAACTTGGGTCAGCAGTCTCTGCCCTTCTAGTCTAACGTGGGCTAGAAGAAGCAGTGAGTGGCAATTTAATTCTAAGTGATAACAGACATGCACAGGTTTGATGCATACAGCAATGAAACAAGCTAAGGAGCAACCTTTGAAAGACAAAGGTCCAGGTGCAGATTGTTTATCTCTAGGGCCATCCTACACTGAGCACTACTTGAAGACAAGCTACCAGACCTGCCATACTTCAATCAGCACAAGAGTATCACCAGTAACATCTGTGCACCACATAACACAGATGTAATCCAGGCAGTAAATTCAATTGCAATTAGTGCTCAAACATACCAAGAACATCCTCACTGGGGCAACTGCTAGCATGCAGCAGCTATAGCAGCACGGAGATGACTGTCCAGACAAAAAGAAGCAGCGTTCCAAGAACAAACAAACAAAACCAAGCCCCTTCCCAAGTGCGCCCTTCCATTCAGCCACCTCCTCCTGCTCATACATGAGTAGGAATGTGGACAAAACGTTTAATTTGGACTACCGTTCACTTATTAGAGAATGTAATAATTACAGCAGGAGGTTACATTCCCTAATAGATTTCCTGTAAATGATAGATTACTTTCATACAGCCTAATTACTTCAAAGCTTATTGTATATGCAACCAAGACAGCTTTAAGAGCACAAGCTTACAGTTCCAGAGCCTTCAGTTCACAATACAGAAATTAAAAGGATACTAACCCAACTTAGAATCTCTAATGCCATATTATAAGGCTATCATGGTGACTTTCTACCCCTTTTTAGAACCATAGTATTCTAGTTAAAAAGCAGCTACATCAATTCTCTTTTATAAGAGCTCCGATAATTTTCTTTCTGTATCAAATACTGTTAGCATTTACCCCTAGAATGTGCACAGGTAAAACCACTTAGCTGTAGAAATCCCTAGCTTGCTAAGAAGCACTGATCTAGGAGTCTGCTGTATTTGCAGAGAGTGAACACCCAGAAATCCTACTGCTAGCCCATTTCCCTAGCAGATTCCTGGGGCAAGTGCTGCAGACCTCACTCAAGCATCAGGCAATACTCAGGGAGGTTCTGTGCAGCCCAGATGTGGGGAAAAAAAACCGCACAAGCAAGCAAACCAGCCCAGCAGTGCTTTGCACCAAGTAACGAACAATTTCTTTTTTCAATAAAAAGGTAAGAATCAACTTACTGGTTCATAGATTAGCCCATCTGCAGAGGCAACCATTGTTTCTGCTAAATCCAGAACATCAGCCCCCACATCTTAAACAGGGAGAAAAATATGAAGTCACACAGATGATCAGAAGCAAACAAAAAAAAGTTCAAGTTGAAATGAACAGTACAGTAGTAAATTTTCAGTATAAGTTACTGTTCCTTCAATCTATCTAACCTTCAACATGAACTAAAAACAAACTTCAGACTTGCATATTTTCTCACTGACGTAACACCTACAGAGATGTTGTATGAACCACATATGCAAGCTTTCTAGGATCTGTTATGCATAAATATATTTTCCTGTTTCATAAGCACTGAATACAAACCAAGACTAGTCAAAACAGAGGATAAAGTTTTATTTCTCAAATTAAAAATAAATAAAAAATAATACAATCCCCACACTGATGAACCATACAATTAATACAAGGTTTAACCTAGCCCAAAAAAGAAAATGAGTCCTGAAGATCTGCATGCTTTCCTGGTAGAATTAGTGTTCTCTCTCAGTTCAGGACAACCAAAACCAGTCCATACAAATATTAGTTCATTAACTAAATGATGTCAAAATAATAATAAGCATTGCCTTTAAATGGGAAGGCATCCATATGTTCATGAAAAGGATCAAATTACCTGATGGTTCCAGTACTGTTAAACAGTAGACCAGGTTAATTTATTTATGAACTTGGCAAATATTAAGAGTTGTGATAAATTCCTGCTGCTGAATTGTGTCTCACAATGAGCTTTTAGAATATTCCAGCTAGAGAGAGACAACAGATCCTTCTCTTTCTGACAAAGCAAAGTTCTATGAGATGCAAATGAGATGGCATAAGTACTTTTCTTCACATCTCCTACCAATTCTTTAGTGAGTATACACCATCAAGATCACTACATGCCATCAGGATCAGAAGAAATATGTTAGAATATTTTGAACAATATCCAACTATTGCAAGCAAACAGATACTCTGAAGAGCCTTTAAAGTGTTTCAAAACTTTCACTGATGGAATACTTACATTGACACCTCATGGCAACTGTAATGTCAATATTGATTCTTAACTTACTGGAAAGTAAAAAAAAAAAAAAAAAAAAGGGTAAAAAGCTAATAAGTAACATTGAATGTAAGTACCAAGAGACATATTACTAAAATTCTCAGATTACTTGCAGAAACACAGTCAAATAACAAAATTTACACCAACAAATATAAACTTAAGCTGTTTGAAATTTGGGTGAACCAAGATGGACTTTTAATTATTAAAGCACTCGTAACAAGAAATAAAAGCATCACATTTCCCTGCTGAATTTTACTATGAAACACCTAACAAGATTTTGTGTAAATATCACTGGCCCAAGAGTTTGTTGGTCTCTTTACTAAGAATGTATGGTTTTCAATATTTTAGACACATTTTTTTTTTCCACAGAACTAGAAGAGTGCAGTAAATTCCACAGAATGTGGTGGACAGGACAATGTAGGAGTTACAAATCTAAACCTGAGTAAATATTTGAGCACCTTCTTCCCATTTTGTCCTTAAGACAGGCCATTGCATTTCCAACCCTAATCAGAATTTCTCAGGACAGTGACATTCAGGATAAGGCTGAGAAGCTGCTAAAGCCAGTTCCCAGGAAATGCTGCCATGTCATAAAGATCATTGGTTTTGCCAGTACTGCTTCTGGAAAAAGCTCTTTTCCCAAAAATGCTCCCATATTATAATAGTAAAATGCCTTGTATGCTAAGATCTTTACCCTGAATGTTTCCATAACAAGGGGAGGTAAAACATACTTGTTCTTATCAGGGGAAACAAAAAAAACCACCCAAACCAAAACCAACACCCAAAAAAACTCCATCACATCAAAAGCCTGATTGTGTGGCATTCCTCAATATTGTGGATGTATCCTACTGGTTTTCATGTTAGTTCCACAAGTCATTTAAACTATAATGAATAAATCCCCTCACTATAGTCATATGGTCCTATCACCTCCAGGGAGTTTCTTCTGGGAGCTTAGCTGACCACTACCAAACCACACAAGCAAGAGATTAAACAGTGGCTCAAACTTGGGATCAGACATGGTCAGCAGACAGGAGAAAGAAAAGCAGCTGAAGTGATACCAGTCTCCATTGGTTTAAATTGTCAAGCACCACAGGCTGAGTGATTAACTCACAATCAAACTGGAAAAACTGCAGCAGGACATCTCCCAGCTCCTGTAACTGTCTCTTAACTGCTAGACTATCCTTCCTGTGTGATAGCTTCACGAGGGAAATAACCTAGTTTAGTAAAGACCTGAATGTCAAACTCCCTTCTGTCTGACGGGATTTACTCTAACTTGAGTTTTTGATGCATCTCTTTCATTTAAGGTTCGCGTATTTTTTATTTTTTCATTGAAGAAACCTTTGGTATTTCTGACGTACAAGGCATCCAATTAATATACGTATCTTTAGCTTGTTACCACAGCAACCAGTCAAACAGCTTTTAAAGCTATTTCTGTTCCAGACACATGATATTTAAAGGTGTTCAGTGCACAAAATCTCTATTAACTTCACGTGGACTCATGGGTGCCCGACTATCTCGGGAAGAAAGGTGAACACAGTCCAGACAAGCACAGGAAATCAACAGCAAATGGATTTTCAGCTGATCTTGGGGGCTGTAACTGGAGACAAAGATCAGCAGCAACCTCTAGATATCGCAGCCGAAGTTCTGAGTGCTTACTGTTCACCTCCAGCAGCACAAAGTATAATGGCAATAAACTAACTGTATAAACTAAAGCAAGCATCATGCAAACATGGTGGCTTTACCTAGCTGATGTGGAGTTACATATTACAATGTCCTCCGAATTGTTAGCAAATAATTCCTCAGGGGACTCCTTCACCAACCAACCTATACTATTCTGACTTCTTCATTGCAGAAATCTTAATTTCTCCTCTTCATAGATTCCAGGAAAGAAAAAAACCCAAATTAATCAACCAAAGAAAAATCAAGTTCCTCTAATATGTCATTTTTAATTTCAATCATAAATTGCTTGCAAGTCACACAACCATTTTACATCTATTCTTTCCTGAAATGCAGATAACTTAAATTATAAAAGGAATTATAATGAAGAAAAGTTACCTAGTAAAATCCTTGTCTACTTCATACTCATATTTCATCCATGTGTCCTGGTACACCATGAACTCCATTATAGTCAGGAAAGCTATCGTCGTAAATGCTATCAGAGAAACTGAGTGGCCCAACAAAAAGAAATATAAGTTTAGATTGTGAGAAGTATTATTCAGAAACATAAGCAGAACAAAATTCTAACATTCCAGAATCTGATCATTACCAGTACAATACCAGTATCCATAAACTACTCTTGGAAAAATGTTTTCATATCTACAGCATTTACTTTTACGTAGGGGAAAAGAACAAGTCTGACCTTTGTATCAAGAAAAATCTTTTTCAACAAGTACAGTCAAATACTAGAACGATGGGGAGGTTGTGAAATCCCTATATGGGAGATTTAAGAACAGGAGGAGGATTTAAGATACTCCTCCACATATAAAGGAAAATACCCACAAATCACTGTCAGGGATGGTCTAGGCAAACTCAGTCCTAAATTCAAGTATGGAAGAAGGATAAGGTGCACCTCGAAGTCCCTTGAAGCCTCCACTTGTCTACAACCTAAGTTTTTATAACACATTTTTTATACCTAGCTTTAGAGCCAAGAAGCTAGCGGACAGAAGAAATAATATGCATTATATGCACTGTCCAGTTAGAAGAAGGTGCCTTGATCGTATTACTTGTGTATAGCTCCACAGTCAAGACTCCCACCCCAATTTTTCAAACCCTTCTCCCTCTGGCGATAAGCAACATGTAGCTACCCATTCTACCAACAGCTAAATAAGTGAAGAACTGATTTGAAATTATTTTTAGGAAGAAATCTGGTATATTTTAACGGTATGTGAGTCTCACTTATCTCCAAAGCAGCCTATTCATCACATTTGCAAAGTTGTACAATGCAAGGAGAAGACCATCCTGCTGCACATGTGTCAGAAACACAGTAACAGATGCCCAGAAGCACCTGCTACACCCCTTTTATTAAATCATGGCTTTTGTTAAGTTAAAAAAAAATCCGTTATGGAGCATGGTAGCGATTTGTGCAGCTTATCAACAGTGTATGTTTTCCATGTGCACTCTGTGGAGGATTTCTACAGAGTCTGTGAAGGGCAACTTGAGAAAAAGCAAGCCCATTGTTGATAGGCTTCAACTCACTACACAGTGGTCTACAGGCCAGAGGTGGCAGCAGGGGAATAAATGCACTGTCCTATGGGATCAGAAAAAAAACACTGACTGCAGCATTGACCGTTGCATCGATCAGCAACATTCAAGTTCTAGCTTTCAGCTAAAACTACGTAATGATCACGTATATGAAAACCTTCATGTCAATGCATACTGCGAAAGCAGATGCACTAACGGGTTTATTATTCTGGCTATCAATTTCCTTTTAGAACCCAGCAGGCCAGACCCACCCCAGCTATGCAATAGGAAAGCTGGAGCCATACTGTCTACCCAAAGCCACAAGGAAACAATTAACTTGTAGTTGCTTTCTGGGTAAATCTGAGCAAATTTTTGTGTATTTGTGCATCTGAACTGGAAAATAAAGTCACTGGAAATTCTGCAAGACTGATCTTCTTTTCTGAAGGCTCTCCCAGCCCCAGAGCTGGAGTCCCAGCCTGTTTGAGAGACCGGTACTACTTTTGCAACAGGTGTGAAGGCACTGAAAGCCTGAGAATACAGTCTTGATATGTTTTGCATCCCTGTCACACCAGAAAGTAAGTGTGACACTTCAATCCTGAACAGATCGGGAATACTGTAATTCAGATTTTTATAATAGCATACAATAAGACAATCCTATATTGTCATTTATAAGGTTGCTGGGATAGACCAAAGAATGCTAAACTAACTTCTGGTGCTGAGAAATCCTTAAGGGATCCTTTACCAAAGTGTCATGCAGGATGGTGCTATACTACAAAAAAGGAATTTTTAAGCATTTATTGTTTTTCTGCAAATTAGAACATAAAACCAACTCGCTTGCTTTCTCAGGAACTAACATTAATGCAAAGTTATTTAATAGGGTCTTAGAGATTATTTCCTATACAATAATCCTTTAATTATTAACAGTGCAATTCAGGAAACATAGCAAATACAGATCCTTGGGATATTTACTTCTACAGTACAAGTAGCACAATGACTTCAAAGGCTTATCTGTAGATTGCAATTGCTTCTTGTACTTTTTATTCAACTGAATTTCAGACATAATTGCACGAGAGAGATTTTTGTCCTCCATTTCAAACTAACTTCTAGCAGTTTCCTATCTAACTGCAAACAATTCCAACAGTCCAACAGATGAAGTCACTGTTTCCAGATCAGGCTACCTCTAACCCAACCCAACTTAAAGGCACAATTTTCTGTTCAGATACATATAGAAAAGGTACTTCCTACAGCTACAGCTTTTTGAGAGAAGCTCAAGTGACTACAAAGGACAATATAAGTACATGCCCTGGAGTAAAGTGTTTAGTTCTTCAAAGGGCTTTCCTTACTCTTAAAATCAACTACACTTTCAAGACAGAAAGCATTAGAAAGCTGCTCTTCATCCTGATGCTTAACTTAGTCAGCTCTTAGGCACCTCTGAAGAATGTTTTTCCTCTTTTATGAAAGCATAGAGTTTGAATCCCACCTGTATTTCAGCTCATGCTGACACGGTCTCACCCAGATATCTGACACAGAGAAAAGGCCTAATGAGACAACAAATGAGAAAGTTTTACCACAGCCCTGGGACCGTGCACTTCCAGTTGTAATTGGTTAGAAGTTTTTACAGTGAACCTTTACAATGATTTGCGTCTCACCAGTTTTACAGAAAAATCTCCCTTCAGATGAGCGATGAATGCATCTGTTTGGATGAGGTACTATGTCTTCACTTGAAGGAGATGAGCTCAGTCCACAAAAGAAATCAAGAAACCAATTTTGGCTAATTTCAAGTGATCACAGATACCCATCTTCCTCCTATTGAAGTTTCTATTCCCAGAACATACTAGACTGAGATAACAGCCAACATGAATAATGTCAGCATCTCAGTAAGGCCTACCTGTGCCTCCACTTGCTGAAGTTTCCACATAGCTTTCAGGAACCTTTGGAAAGGCATCCAATTCTTTCATCAAATTCAAGGTCTTCTTCCGATTCAGTCGCCTCATCTTCAGCACGCTCTTCCACCACCTCCTTCATATATTCCCTCTGATTTGAGAATAAATTGTTGTGATTAAAAGACAAAAGCAATATTACTCAAATTGATTGGCTATAATTATAAAGCAATAATAAGTTAATTAAAGCCTAAGAAATATGTCTTGAAGAAACATATGCTAATCAACTGGGTGATCGCTCTTGCTTCAAGAAAACTGTTAAAATTGACCTGGACACTGCTGCTTACATTCCAGACACATCCAGCAAATTCACCATTTAATTACTATGATTAATTTCTCTCTCAATTAAATTCTTACTAATATTGGATATATTTAATATCAAATTAACAAAACCAAACTCAGTCCTGAAGTAAGCTTGCTAAACAGACCTGACAATGCACAGAAGTCACTGACTTAGCAGGGAATACCTAACAGGCTGAATAAACTTGGGGAGGATGTTAAACTGCTCTGGGCTCCTATTTTCAGCCAATACGGGCATGCTATATGCATGCTAAAGGAAAAAAAAGTGCATTTCATATTTTCACACCTGTAGAATTTCATCATAATAATAAAATCAGCAGTTTTTTCCTCTACAAAAACGTCCCCAAAGTAAATTAAGTATCAAATCCTAGCTCCATACTTCAGAAACTTTTTTTGTCCATGACACGATCTCTGCTCCACTTGGAGTTGTTGATATGTTAAGCAGCAAGATGCTGAGAGAAGCAGCCTGCCCAGGAAATAACTGTCTTAAACTGTTTCCAAATCATGTAAATACTCTCACAACCCAGTCCTGCCAATACTCTGCGTGTTTTAACAAGTTGGCACTGCTGTTTTCCTTCTGAGGAAATGCTGCACTTCGCCCAGAATTTCTGAAGCTACAAAAACCATCGTGCATTTACTGTACTCTGAGAATACGTCATACTATCATCCCCTATTTAAAGGCAACAAGGCAGGCAAACTAAGCGATACTGCCAACATGTGAGATGGTCCTCATCATCATCTTGTAGAAAGAGATATTAACTCATCTCACCTGTTTCAAGAGCATATCAAGTCTCCAATGCGTCCTAGTGAAATTATTCAAGAGCTATTCCCTGTTCTGCCCCTCTCTGCTGCTGAGCAGGCTTCCTACTGTGCAATAACAAAGCAATAGGCTTTACTGGAAATGGGAGTTCACACATGAAGAACCCCGATCTATGCCTGCAATTTCCTCACTACACAAAGTCGCTTCAGACCTCAGTGAGAAGATACAGGCACTTGGTGGAAGCATCAGTCAAATAAGCCTGCAGGGACCAACAAAATACTGCACGTGTGGCAGAGGATTTGAAGAAACCACAGTTAAAGTAGGCAGAGAAGATGGGTGCTGAAATTGAGTTTTGGTTACACAGCATCAGGGGTAAAAAAGAAAAAAAAAAAAAGGAAGCAAGGTCCTGTTTTTTTCTACACTACATAACTGTGGTTTAACCAATTACCTCAAATCCACTCAAGAGTGGATTAAGGAAAAGTTGGAAAACTTCAGAACACAGATATAGCAGCTGTTTGGACACAGTGACTGGAGCCGTAACACTCATTAGTAGACGAAACACCACACAGGGCTGCCTGATCCTACACAGACAGCACTGAAGTCACACAGTCAACTTTGCACTGTTTCATTTTCCGCGTCTTCTCTGCGACTGCATGTGTATGGACACACCGTAAAGACGTGCAAGACAAATCCAGAGAGTTTGAGAGCCCTTCACTAAGAAACTTTCTAAATTGTTCTGCACCAGTAAGCATGTGGATTTTTGCACTCTAGCTAGAAGTGCCCCATTTGGTCACGGTTCTGTAGTCCCACGAAAATCACTTTCTGTTACAAACGAGACTGCTGCCCCTTTCCCCCTGCCCACCTCAGAAACATCACATACAAAATGTAGGATCCGTTGCTATGAAAGTAACATGTTATGGATCCCAGAACCAACTACATGGCAAAAGAATCGTTATTACAAGCTAAAAAAACAAAAAAGGGAAAAGCATAGCGTGAACGCCACTGGCGACCCGAGCGCCCGCTGGAAGCGCCCGCAACCCAGACCCACCCGAGGAGCTGGGGCAGCCGCCGCTTACTCGGACAGCCTGGCAGCGGGGCCGGCGGGCCGCGCCTGTGACCCTCTTCTCCCGGACCCGCTCCCGGACCCACGCCCGAGCGCCTCCCGGGGGCATCGCCCCAGCGCCGGCCGCACCCCCCCGCCCGGCGGCCCGCGCCGAGGAGGCCCCGGCAGGCGGCCGCCAGCCCCAAGCCCGCACGCCTGTGCGCGCCAGGCCCGCAGCCAGGCACCGGGGAGCCGCGGGACAGGGCAGGCCGCGCCGGGCAGCCACCGGGACGGGACGGGACGGGACGGGACGGGACGGGACGGGACGGGACGGGGCAGGCCGCGCCGGCCGCCTGCCCCCCCCCTCCCCTGGCCGTGCCCCTACCTCTGGCTTCTCTCGCCGGTACCCAGCGCCGCGGGCGAGGCCGGAGCGGGGGGGGCAGCCGTAACGCCCTGCTCGGCGCCCACCTCGCTGAGCATGGCCGCTCGCGTGGCCCGGCGCGGGCTCGCTCCGCCACCGCCGCCCGGCGGGAGGCCCAGCCCGGCGGGAGGCACAGGCCGACGGGAGCGGCGGCGCCGGCCCGCCCGCGCGCATGCTCGCCGCCCCACGGGCATGCGCCGCCCGCCGCCGCGGCCCGGGGCACCGGGTGCCGCCGCGGGGAGAAGGCCGATCGGCGGCCCCGCGCCTACGGGGACACAAGCCGTACGGGCGGGGAGCGGTGGGCGCCGCAAGGCGAGCGCGGCGTCCCCTCGCTGCCGGCCGCGGGAGAGCAGAGCCGGCAGCAGCCCGGGGCTGAGCCCCCCGAAGCCTCACTGAGTCCCGTAGCCCGAGGGCGCAACGCGGGCTGCAGCTCCGCGGAGCTTCGCGCGCTGCCCCGCAGCCGGTGGGGCGGGCGTCCCGGGCAGCGGGAGCGGCGGGCGGCGCCCCGGGGCGGGGAGGGGAGCCCGGCTGCGCCCAGGCGGCGGGAGCCGGTACCCAGGGGAATTCGTGCTGCGGCGAGCTGCTGCGCGGGAAGCGGTGCTTCAGAAGCAAACTGGAAGAGCCCCGTAACCCAGCCTGCGGGGTGGTACTGGTTTAGAAGCTACGAACGTCAAAGCACGGCAGCGTTTGAGAAGAGGCAGTATTGTATCACGATAACTGTGAAGGAAAAGGCTTTAAGACAGCAGCCTGTAATGGTTGGGAAAGACAGATTTTTACGCTCACAAGCCAGTCTTCGGACCTGATGTGAAAAAGGTGAAAGGGCTCGTTTGTGGCCAAAATCTCTGTTCTCATCCCTGTGTTGGTGGAGCTAAAAGGCACTGCCTCTCACCACAAATCTTGCCCCTCAGTAACAGCAGTGTTCTTTTATCCCCGCATTTTACCTTACAAGTGCAGAAGTGCCCGTGTCCCCTGTGCCACTACCAGCACAGACTTACAAAGTCAGTTATCACAGGGTTATGTTACACTGCTGCCACTGTGCCCGCAAGTTCACGGGTAGCTGACCCAACCTAGACATCTTCCTACAGTTGGTATCTTTTGGGAAGTGCTGACATCTTAGATGACATCAAAATTACTCAAGAAAAAGTGATCCGTGTAAGATTAAAAAAAATAATAATTTAAAACATTATAACCAAGCATTTATATTCATAGATCAGAAAGAAGAGAGACTGAAGACTCCGGTATTTTTTTATAATGAGGCAGGCAAATAAAACTGACACATCCCAGAAACACAGTGATGAGTTTCACAGCATCAGTGCAGATTTGCTCTTTATAATAGTTCAGAGGAAAAAGTAGATCCATGACAAGAGAGTTCCAAGTGGCATGCCAAAGTATATACAATTTGAGTAAAACAACTGCTTGTCTGGGTATCTACAGCATTTGAGAACAAAAGGAACCCAAAGCCAATAAAGTAGTACAGACCCAAAGAGTATTTTTTTTGCTTTTTAGGGATAGGCAGACTGGGTTTTAAGGAAGGAAAGAGGATACAGCCACAGACTCATGTTCTCACTGAATTCTGATTGGTGTGTTTTGATAATTTTTGCAGCTATAGTAACAACTGGATCAGAGAGACAGAAAAAAGGAGGTGGGAGAATGACACAACAGATAAATAACCAGGCTGAAAATATGTTTTATCTGTATGTTTGTTCCCTCATCTCAGAAACAGCAGGCAGCTTTAGCTACACTTAAAACTCTTACATTGACATGCCAATGGTTGTAGGGTATAATTCAGCAGCCAGGGATTTCGCTGGCTAAGCTCTATTTTCCCTTGAAACACTCTCAGCACAGAGGCCTGGAAAGAGCAACTGATAGATCTGGTTATTAGCTGTGCATCAGAGATGCTCAACAGATGTTCTCACACAGGCTATGAATTAAAGCAATCCAATCTGCTTGCAGACAAAACCAACATTAGTTCTCAACGCCGCCTTGAGATGCCTCTTACAGAGAAGTGTCATGGGACAAAACTGCTTGCAGCTTTGCACCATTATAGCTGTATTTTTAACTGCAGATGTCTCCATAGGATTTAATGGGGAAAACACAGCAAACATTTTTCAGAATGCAAGAAAAGTAGAGAAAATTATATAGTGATAACAGTGCATTACAATGACACTATATATTTGACTGTACTGTGCGGAAGCAACATAACAGTGATCATACTGCATCCATCAAGTACCAGACTATTCTAATTCAAACTGTGCTCCTTTCTTCATGCCCCTGCATGTTTGTGTTCTGCTCTCCTGATCACACCTCAGCGGTGGCAGCCTAGAAGCACCTGCCAAATTACCTTCAGGAGCAGAGAAGGGGGAAGAAATCCAGCTGTCAGCTGCAAGCCATGCAGGCGAGCCAAGGGGCTGCCCCTCAGCTGCTGCTTTACACACATTTGTTTCACTACAGTATTTAACAAGATCCCAAAGCACCCCGAGACTCGAGTGCAGTCATCTATGTAAAAATATAACTGCCTTCCCCCCCAAAAAACAGCACTTGTTAACACTGGTGATTTGTGAAGTTCCTTGATGTGTGCAAACAGGGGAAACCCTGTCAGATGTCTCATAGCCATACAATGTAGCAAACCACAAATGAAGCAGAACATAAAAAAATAAAACCAAAAATAAAAACCAACCCAGGAATGTTAGGCTATGAAGCACACTGATATCAAAGACAGTAACAGAGAAGATGGTAGGCCGAACATGAGGAGCGAACGTAAACATGCAGATTCCCCACCTGCGCTTCACCACACTGCAGCGTTAACATGCTGGAAAGTATATGCAAGATGCACGAAATAAAAGATCTGGCTAAAGCATGTCGAGCCTAAACCCAAGCCCCCATCGTTTGCTGCTGCTACGGGCAGCGGCACAGGTGGCTCACGACGGCTGAAAAGGCACCGGGTTAGCGAGGGAGGGCGAGAGCAGCAGGCCGAGCGGCAGCAGGGGCTGGGGGTCGGGGGCTGCGCGGCCGGGGGAGCCCGGGGGCGGCGGCAGCGCGGAGGGGCTGAGGCGAGGCAGGGGGAGAGAGCAGCCGCTTTACCGGAACGTGAAGGCATCGAGGTGGCATTTAGGAAGAAGGAGGAAATACAGGTGTAAAAGGTAAAATATGGAGATGAGGGGGTGGGAGTGGCTGCGAGGGGGGTGGAGGGCCAGAAAGTCAGTCCTGGGGCCGAGCGGCGAGGTGTAAGGGCCCGGGCGGGGCGGAGGGGCGGCCGCCGGGGCGGTGAGGGTGCGGAGGGGCGGCCGCCATGCCGCGGCGCTGGCGGTGGGCGGGCCCCGCCGGGCCCCTCAGCCAATCAGAAGGAGCCACGCTCCCAGAGCCCAGCGGGGTGGGGCCGCCGCCGCGCCTGCTTAGCGCCCGCGGCGGGGGCGGTGCGGGCCCCACGCAGTCGGCTTCCCGCGCCCGCCCTGCGCCGCCCTCCCGCTCCGTCCGCCCGCCCGCTCGCCTCCCTCCCGCTCCGGGCGGCGCTGGGTGAAAGCCCCCCCACCCCCATCCGTCCGCCCGCCCGCCCGCCCGCTCGCCTCCCTCCCGCTCCGGGCGGCGCTGGGTGAAAGGCCCCCCACCCCCATCCGTCCGCCCGCCCGCTCGCCTCCCTCCCGCTCCGGGCGGCGCTGGGTGAAAGGCCCCCCCTCCGTCCGCTCGCCGCCCTCCCGCTCTGGGAGGTGCTGGGTGAGCCCCCCCGGGCCGCTCGGAGCGGGGTGTTGTGCGCCGCCGCCTGCGTGCCGCAGGGCCGCCGTTCCTGCCGTTTTACGGCTGGGGCGGCTGTGCCTGACGCCCGCCCCTCAGGCGCTGAGGCTGGCCGATCGCCGGCCGATGGCGGCGTTTCTACGTTCCCTGCTTCACCGGTTTATACAGTCACAGGCTGCCGGAGTCTGCCTCCTGCCGGTGAAGTAGCCCGGTGCCGGTCAGCCTTGCGGGGCCGCCGAGGCCGGCCGGGCCCTGGGGTGGGTGAGGCGGGCGGCAGGTGCGGAGCGGGGGCGCTCGGAGCCGGGGCGGTTACCGGCCCTTGGCGGGGGGATCACTTTGCAAGGCCGTAACGCCAGTGGCTGTGGTGGCATTTATTCACGGCCCTCCGCCTGTAGCGGGCGTGAATAAAACCAAGATGGCAATGAAAGGAGGCCTTGGTCGCTTTTCTGTATCGCTTTTCCCATTCAGCCCCACGTCTAGTCTTTTGACAGATCCTTGTCTGAAAGATCTTCATGAACATTTCTTTTCATGCGGTCTCAGAAAGCAGAACAGTCCAGTTCACTGGGAGGAAAAACACATTAAAGCTACTTGGGGTATCGAACAGTCCTGTTTACCATTAATGTATTGTGTAAACCGGACAACTTTGTTCTAAAGAGCCACCACTGTTTTAATATGTAATCCAAATGTATTTAGCACTACAAATCTTTTCTAAAATAAATTAATCCTAATTCTTCTTTTGAGTATTTCTATGACTTGGCTAATGTTTAAAATGCAAATTACACAGCTGCTTCGTCAGGCTCATACTTCACCCGCAGGAGAGCTGGGGCGAGTGCTGTACTTGAGTGAAGTACTGTGAAAGCTGCAGTTTAAAATATTACAGTGTAATCTTGGGTTTTTTTCCTTTTCCCAAGAATTTAAATTGTTTGGTGTAGACAGATAACTGATTCGATGTTGTGTCTTTCATTCAGCAGAGATTTGCTGTGTGTTGTTGATAGATTGTGTGGTGTGTGTGGGGAGAAAGGGAACATAAGTCACTGAGCTGAATTCCTGTCTAGAGTACAAATGGCAGGTTAGTGATAAATCCTGGTCTATCACCGCTTGGCTATTTTTAGTAATTAGATCATGATTACGAAACAGAAATATCTTGGTAATTGATCAAGTTACATAAAAATGCTAATCCTTTCGCATAATGGTTTCTTGAATAGTATAAACACCGAGCAGCACAAGGTCAGCAACTCTCAGGAGACAAAGACTCTTTACACTAGTGCACATTGTGACCTTCAGTATTTCTTTGATTTTAATGATCTGTTTTCCATTCTTTGGAACACAGTTTTACTGAATGGGCTTCTCAAAGTTTCTTTGAAGTTGTATTCACAAATAATCATTATTTTTTACTCTTTTGTTACAAGTTTGCTGTGTCCCGGTATAAAGCTTAGTCTTGAAAAGTACCACTAGTCTTAAAAATCTGGATGGTAGGAAGGATTTGGGCTTCTGCAGGGCTACCTGGTTGAGAATGGTGTTAGCTGGCATAGTGGAGAGATATGAACAATTTACCTTTGATAGAGGAAAAGGGATTGCTCTTTTTTAATTGCATAAAAGACACTAAAGTCTTTTTCAGGGTTTGGGAGAGGTTTGGATAAGCCGTATGTGAGCTGATGTTGATACTAGGTTATTCATAGATAGTAACAAGATTGACATAGTCTTGCTAATATTTTATCAACATTTTTCACATTGTTGTGACCCTTGTGGTGTTACAAATATACTAGTAGATGCATGTAAGTTGATGCTCAATCAGCAGAATAAGGTTCCCCAAACTTACCATGAAATCCATGTAGGTAAGTATGCACACTTGATTGTTTGGGCTCTATAAGAAATAAATCCTTAGAGTTTTCTTGAAAATTATTCCCTTGATGTTCTGCCAGGCCAAACAGGTTGTTAGAAAATCTTGGCAAATTGCTAGAAAGGTTTTCTTTATAAGAATATTGGTTTGATTTTAATAATAATGAACGTTAACTTCATGTTCTGGTGTTGACTTTTTTTCTTTTACCGTGCCTGTTGCTTTCTGTAAAAATTTTAATATGGTTGGTGAGAGCTGAACCTAGCAAAAATAACAACTGTTAATTAAGCTTTACCTAGTCTAAGTGTGATCTGGCAATCACCAGGATCTCACTCAATTCATTTGCAGGACACTTCTGCAAGGCAAGCTGAAGGGGTCAGGATCTCTTATGTGAGCACCTCAGCATGCCTAGTAGGTCCAATGCACCCCAACTCTTTAAACAGACATTATATTTGTGCAAGATCTGCCCACGCAGTGAGTGGAGACCCTGTAGCCACACCTGTGGATAGCCCTGGGTTTTTTCAGCCTCTGTTCCTGTGTACTGAACACAGACACTTCTTTCATGTCCACCTGACTAAGCCACAACTTCCAACATCTTCTCTGTTATCCCCTGCCCAGCTCTCTCCACATCTTCCTTGCCCAGTCTATGTCCCTATGATTACCTGTGGACCTTCTCAAAACACTAAATCTTTTCCCAGCTAGGGTACCTTAATCAGCTACTTGTCTTCCCTCTCCCACCCTCTCAGTCCCCAACTTCAAATTAACCTGGTTTCCCATGAGCTCTGGCCCTTTCCTACCCTGTTGCAGGCTGCTTATCCTTCAAGATGTAGCAGAGACTCTGAAGTGCCATCTGGCTCAGTTTTCATAGACACCTACTCACTTCACTCCTAGGAGCTGTGTGTAATGGTGAGAAAGGACAGGCAACGTCTAAGCAAACCAATTACTGTTGAAATACACTCCACACGGATGGTCAGCAAGGGAAAGATTGCTTCCTGCCTTCTTCTGCTGAAAGGGAACTGTCTCAATAATAGTTTGAAAGCAAGAGGTGTTTCCTTCTCCGCATTTGCTGCTGGCATCTTCTGTGCTTGGCTGGGTTTCCATCGTACCCAGCTGCTCCTGCCTGGTGGTGACAACACTTCCCTTCCATATGACAGGGGGAGATCAGGAAAGTGAAGGGAGATATTAATTTTTCTGCTTTCTCCCATCTGGTATTAAGTACTTGAGAGAAAAATAAAGCAGTGGTTATATATTCTTGATCCTGGGCAAATAGTATAAGTCTATGCACCAGTTCCCAACTTGCCAGCATGCATTGTTATTGCTGTGCTACTGTTACATTGGTTATATCGTTAGGGTCCATGACAAAATCTAATAATTCCCCTCACTTATTTTATGCATGACTTGTGTTTGATGCTTCATGTGTTGGTACAGATTCCAGGATAGACACATAAAATTAAACAGCTGATAATCAGCCAAACATCATTCTGTCATACTTTTAGGTAATTAACATGTGTATGTTGATAGATTTAAATCCTCTCCAGAAACCTTTGTATTAAATTTCATTCGGGGCTGAAAATGGAGAATCTCCAAAATTTCAGTTTAGCTGTTTATATTGCCAAGTGAGGCAAAAGAAGGTATGTGTAACTGTTGAGGCTTTTGACCGAGATCGTTCATCCAACACCTGTACGCTCTGCACTCGCTGTCTTTTGCAACCAGGGACCTTGTGGGTGACCACAGGAGAGGGGCTGTGTGAGAGTGCTGTTGTGGTGCACAGCCGGACACCACGCATATCACAGGTATTGGCAACTACGGATGGAAAATGTCAGATTTACCAGTTATTTTACCATGCAGGCCTTTCTATTTCTGCAGCTTGAAGCTATATTCATTCTGTCGAAATGTACATTTTCACATTGCTAGTGGTTTTGTGCTACTTTTGTTTTCCAATTACATGAGAAAGAAACCATTACTTCCAGCCAATGAAGTAAGGAGAAAGAAAAGTGATTTTCAGTCCATCTTACTACTAACCAAAGTGAAATAATTGATCCAAAATGATTTTATTCCAAGTCAATCTAAAACTTAATATTTAAATTTGCAGTTCTTGTAAAAAATAAGGAGAAGCTATGAGGGCAGACTTCTTTCACTCCAGAGAACTGTAGTTTGGATGCTCCCCAGGATGGTGGAAGAGCTGGTTTCACTTTGTGCTTCCAACTGGAAGACCAGAGCCAGTGGCTCCCACGGGAGCTCTCTGACCATCGGGCTTTGGTAGCTCAGCAGTGGGTACTCTTGCTCCTGCTGCCACCACCGTTTTCCTCCAGTGGACACATTTTTCTCTCCACTCTTTTCGCTCCTGAAACTGGTCAGGTTCTCCTCCCAATGGTCTCAGTTTTCTAGTTTGTTTTTTTAACCCTGTGGAATTGCCTGTTTTCCTTTTATTTATTCTTTAAATTGCGGTCTCCTGGATTCTGATTTTTGTTTATTCCACCTGCCCCCCCAAAAAACCCCAAACATACATCTTTGTTTCCAAACAGACTGTGGTTCTGCATTGGTAACAAAATGTTTCTAAGCCAGTAGGCAACAAAGAAAGGTTCCTCAGGGGGCAGAGAGGTTTTCTGAGTGCAGCATAATTTCTAAACAACATCAATTTAACCTTTGCAGAAGAATTTACTTTAACCTAGAGAAAAATGCTTTGTACAGTTTAGGCTGACATGTATGGAAAATCTAATAATAGAGATTTAAAACAGAACATTGCCATAAATTTGAGTGAATAAAAATAGGAAAATCTTTTCTTAGAACTTTCAACAGTACAGGGACCATTAGCACAGTAAGGGCACTGTTATGCCTTATTAACAGGTACTGTGGTGGAAAAAGCTTTCCGCTGAGCAGCTTCATTATTTTATGTTGCAGGGTAGTGGCTGTCGTGTGAAAAACTGTTGCCATCATCCTAGCTCTGTGTATATTGTCCTCGTATGTACAAACTGCACTTTAAAGTTATAATAGAATTTTAATCCCTGGTTTACTAAGGGGAGGGGAGGAGAGTTGCCCTTTTTTTTTTTGTCAAAATATAGCTTGATATTTTAAAACAAAAGAATGAATGACTTTTTAAAAGTGTGTAAGTAAAGCTAATTCAATCACTGCTCTTCATGCTGCTCGAGTCAATTTTTTGGCGGAGTTGGAAGGACCATACCCCCTGACCTGTGTTGTATGTACTTTATTTGTTTTCTTGAAGAAAGTAATTGAGCAAATGTCTTTAAAAAATAATCTTTGGTCAAATTATCTTTAGATTATTTTTTTTGTGACTCATGTGAAGCACCTTGGCTTGAACAGCTAAAACAAGCATCAGTTCTCTCAGAAGCAAACCTTTCCATGTGGTTAAAATAGTAGATGTGTAAGCAAATACTAGGTTTTAAAAATCTTTTCCAGTTGTCTTATTTGCAGACTCTAGATTATTCCTGATAAAGTAATCAATATAAATATAGCTTAACTGCTGCAAGTCTGATACAACTCTCCCTTTTTAGTGGAGAGTGTGTTTTAGAAGAGAAAAACTGCATGTTTAATCCATGAACAGCCTACAGCACTTCCGTTAAAGCCTCAGAATGCAGTTTTCTCCTCATAATCATGGAGGTAACTTGCATGTGGGCTTAACGGGGCCAAATAAAGCCAGGAACCCAGAGAATGTGCTTTGCGGGGTAAATATGCTTTCCTTGGTGTACTTTCCCTTTATTCCCCTGTGGAAGTTTGGCAGGGACACAGGAGAACTTCCTTGGGCAGCTGTGGGTGACGACAACCCGTAGGAGCAAATACTCACGGGTGAAGCACTTCTTCAGTCTGGGTCTTTGTTGGTGTCTGAAAATCTGAGGTTCTCCAAACAGCTGTGGAAATTTTGCTATGTGCAAGCAAGAGCAGGGCATGCCAAGGGGGAAGAGTTGTTTGTGGCTCCCCAGGCTGGGCATCGCTTTGTGTTCCCACCTGGAGGGCAGCCTTCATCAGGGGGATGCCAGTTCCATGGGGTTTTGCAGTTTATTATTCAGGTATAATAAATTATCACTAGAAAAATATATCTAAAAGCTCACCATAGCTATCCTGACAATGTATGAAACAAAAAGCAGGGCTGTACCTCAAGCCCTGAGGACCCATGGTTACTGACACAAGGAGGGTAAGACTACTCGCGAGGACTGTGGTAAGGGAACAGGCCCCTTTGGGAGGGCATGCAGAGCACCTGCAAGTTCATATGTCTTCATAGGGCTGTGCTGATCTAACATTTCACCACTGCTGGTGCTCTAGCTTCAGTCTGTCCACATACCTGGCATCAATACCTCTGTGTCTCTGATCCCACGCAGGATGGTACCATGGGTGCGGTCCCATGACATCTGGACACAGCAGCCAGACCTGGGTACTGGTAATGGGGTTTGTCCACACCCCCAAGCCTGATCAAGGGTGAAGCACGCTTGGGGTTAATCCAGGAGGTCTAGTTGGGAGGGAAGAAGAGGGAAAGGGGCCAGAGGCAGCTCTGAGGACCAGGCTGTTACACCTTGTGGAGGCTGGAAAAGCTCTTTTGCTTTCTTTCCTCATATGCGTCTTTGGTTGTTTCTTCCTGAGCGTATTTATTTTCTGTTTTTCTTTCTAGTTTCAATTCAATAATTTTTCTTTCTCTCTCTCGGGTTAATAGGCCAGTAAAGCAATGAAAAGTGAAAAATTTCAAGCACTTTTGTTTACTGATGTGAGAAGGATCATAGAAACAGCTTTGTCCAGTTGTACTACATGAACTCACCAATTCTGAGTAAACTAACATGAGATCACAACAAGGTATGTGACTGATTTCTCATCCTGCCTGTCCTGTTGCCTGCTTGGAAATGTCAGGACCTTAGGAAATAACATGAAACGTATCTTTAATATATATACCTTGAATAGCACTTTGAAAATCACACTGATACTTTAAAACAAATCCACTCTCTTCTTTGTCTTTAGTGCTGATTACTACTATCAGCAACGCTGTGCTTGCCAGGGAGATAATGTTCAAGCTGAAACTGCATTTCTTGTTTGTGGTGGAAAACCCAAAGACTTCGAACACCTGACTTGCACTCAAAAGGTGGAGGGCACCATGAGGTGCTGTGACTGTTAGAAAAGGAAACTTCTACTAAAATATAGATTTTACATCCTTTTGAAATGTGGAAAAGTTCTTCCAAACAATTATTAAATAGAATTTTAAAAGTAGCTGTTTGCTCTAGCATGGAGGAGCAGACAGCCGGTGGGATGCAGAAGCAAGGAGGCTGGGGGCCAAGGTAGCCTCTCTCTCCCCCTGCCCCTGAGCTCTGCAGCGTATTCTTCTGCTGTCCTTAGCTCTTTCCTGATCAGATCTATCAAATTAAATACTTATTTTATTGTAAGCTTTTATTTCATTCTGGTTTTATTATTCAATGCTACATTCTCCCAATGTTCTGAAAACCATTTTGCCTTTGAGAAATGAGACTTTAAGCGTAAGATACGCCTGAAGAAATGAGAGCAGAAACAACAGAGGGAGAGGGAGAAATGTAGCAAGATGGTTTTGCTTTTTGGACCATTAGCTTTCATTTATGATTTTGGGCAGTTCTTTATGGGATGGGATTCATTTCAGTACACTTTAATTGCTTAAAATACAGGCATCTATCCTAAGCTAGGGAACTGGGCTGCCCATAACCAAAGGAAAGCAGTGGATACCACCAAAGGGGGATTTATCCCTTTAGGGTAGGTATCTAAAGGTGGTAGGATGGACCCTGTGGGGATCCCTGTCTTTCTCCATTGACTATAAAGGAAACCCAGATGATTTCTTTAGATTAAATACTTATTTTTCACATGGCAAGAATAATCTCAGGCTCAAGTAAGTTTACTTCTTATTTAATCTTTAAAGAAATCTAGAATTTTTTTTTTTTTTCTGATGTTTTTCACATTTTCAATACAGGAGAAAATAACCGTATACCCAAACAGCCATTTTTATTCAGGAAATCTGTTGGAGGAAAATATGTACCTGAAGGGGCTGGTGCCAACTGCCCATCAGCCGTCATCCTGGGGCCAGGCTCCGAAGTGTGGCGGGTGCCTCTGCTCCTGCCCTCCTCCCTCACTGCTGGCTGGTGTCTGTGAAGGGAATACATGCCAAAGTACCAGCAATTCCCGTCCTTTGTGCCTATTAGGGATATGCCTTGGGCCTAAGAAATGACAACTGTAGGACCTGTGATGACTTGAAAAATCACGCAGCAATGCTATCTACCCTCCAGCCAGCACGGGATGAGTGATAAATCCAGATCCTTTACCAGTAGAGGCATTAAACAAGCAAGAAAAAAGTTTCTTAATCCTTGCCTCAAGCAGTTTAAAACCTCCTTCTTGCTTGGGATCTTACATAAATCAAAACACAGGACTGACTATATTCTGCAAGTAAATCTTCCTTGATACTTACTTCTCACATAACTTCTCTGTAACAAATTCTGAATTCCCTACCAAATATGCCAATAAAACGTCAACCATTCTATAATTTAGTAGCATAATAATAATAATACTTTCTTCAGTTATGTCACTCTTTCAGAAAGCAGTTGACATACTGCTTACACATAAAAAGTAAAATTAATATCTTAATATATCATTTAGTCTTTTATTTCTTAATATTGAAACTCACTAAATATAAACTATCTGTCCAACAATTAATCATGCATGAATACAAACTGAATGGAGATTAAATTAACCTAAAAAAAAAGTCTCCCACAAGCAATTTCCACATGCACTTGAGGAAAATAATTTCAAAAAATGTAAGTATATGAATTATTTCTGCTAGAATGAACAGTCATAGTAATTGTAGAGGACACTTAGTACTGAGCTTTGCAATAGGATTAAAGAACACCTCTCTTTTTTTTTTTTCCTGAAAAGATAGGAACTACCAAAAGAAAAATGCTGATTAGTTTATAAAACATATTTTGCACATATAGAAAACCTTCTTTTTTACAGGCAATCATGAATTAAGACTTACAAGCAGTCAGAGGAGAATTGATAACAAATATATCACAACTAAATATGTATACCCAAGACAATCTGCCATTCTGAAAACTGGAAGCAGTGCCACAGGTTTCAGCAAAGACACCAAAAAGCAGCGACCAGTTCTGTGCATGAGCTGGTGAATGCCATTTCAGATCTTCTCCATCACCATGTTTCCCATGACTGCAGTGTACCCCACACACCACCCTGCTCTGCTCTCGCTGCTGTGGATGGTTACAGACAAAGCTTGTGCTGAAATGCAAAGCTGTGACTCAAGTTGCTATGTTGTCTTCAGCTTTAAATTGAAAAAAAACACTGCTCTCAGCAGTGATCCAGAGCTTGAGCTAGTCTGAATCTAGCTCCACAGGTCCATATGGGTGCAATCACAGCTTTCAGGTGGGCATGTTTACAGTCACTTCAAAACCCAGTCATCCCTTCCAGATCATTTGCACCTACTGTGAGGAGTCATCCTTTCTAGCCCACGTTCAGATAAACCAGTGCTACTAGACTTCTGAAGTTAAGTAGCTGTAAAGACTTTGACATTTGATTGCAAACCAGACCAACTGAACAGTTGATTAATTAAGCAATTAAAGAGTTGTTTGCCAGCACTTTAAGAAGCCCAGCCTCCTCTTTTCAGTTGCATGGACTTTTTCTGCCATGAACTTAACCTGTCACAATTTTCTTTCACTGCACATATTTGCTGATGCCAGAAGCTCCGGCAGAGAAAGTTCACAAATCAAGCCTTTGGCAGGTTGCAGGCTGGGTCTCATTCTCACCTACACCTTGGTGCCTCGGGGGACACCTGTCTTCTCCAGCTGAAGCACACAGGTATGCCTTTGCTTGCTTCCCTCAGTCAGTTGTGCTCATTTCCAGATGAAACATTTCACTGTCTGAAACCCAGGTAAGACCTCTTCAGTATTTAATTGCCTGCTAAGCATGGAACTAAAGTATGTTGGGGTTTTGCTGGGCTGTTTCTCTGTTAAAGGGAGTCATGTTTAAAGAGTATTGTTGGTATTGATGTTGGAGAGGATAGGGACTAGGACGTGTACTTATCAAGATTACTCTAGTTGTGGATACCTATGTTTCGCTACAGTGCTGTTGCAGTAGTTGCAGCCTAAGTCATCTCTGAGTCTGTCCATTATTCTGACAGTATAAAATTTAAAGTCCAATATAGCAGGAAAATGCTCGGGTTTGCCTCAGACACCAGCTCCACTGCCAGCTGTCTCTGCAGCTGAGGAGGCAGGCGCAGCTGTGCAGATGCTCACCAGCATCATCTCCCCGTCACACGCCAGGCTCCCTACAGTCATGGCAGTGAAGGCAGCTGACGTGGCATGAGAGGCTGGTGACCCTGGATAGCTTTCCCTACCCGTGGATGCTGAAATAGCCATCTAGGTATGGCTGTTGCGTCATGTGCTGTGTAGAGCTGCATGAACCAAGCCTACCTGGAGCCTATAACATCTGAAATACTTTGAATGACTTTGCTTATGTTCCCCCTACTCTTGGAGGGATATTTTATTCTAGCTCATTCGGCACAGTGACAGCTGTGTGAAGATGAGGAAAAGAACAGAGCCAGGGAGCAGCACTTTGTGCATGTTTATGCAGGGATGCAGCAGCAGCTGGAGCTGCATCAGGGTATGCTGGCCTTGCTGGATGGAGAAGGAGGTGGAAGGCACAAAGATGGGAGCAGGCTGTGGTTTGAGAGCTCTGGTGGCAGAATGCTGGGTTGGTTTTTATACCCATGGCTGCCTTCTGTTTTTCCAACAGAGGTGTTGTGTTGGCAAGTCTTACTTTCCTCCAGGTGAGCAGGAAGAGGAAGGATGTGAAGTAAATGCCACAATGAACCTCCCTTGGATTTACGCTGAGGTTCCCCCGTACGAGTCTTTTGCATTGATTCTGATGTTACCTGTTTTTCTTCGCCATACTTTGAGATGCCCTTGTAATCTTGTCTCTGCCAAAATTCATAGCACCTGACATCAGGCATTTCTTAGTGGCATCTTCATTAGGACCTCGGTCTTTGTTTTAATTTAATTAAAAGAAAAAAGAACCTCCAGGGAAGGGGTTAGGTCTGTGCAAACAGCCCTGCTGAATCTAGTTAGGATTAAATAGCTTGTATTTGAATGCTACAATATTTTTGCTAATAACATTCTGGTTTTATTTTACACTAAGTACGAATATGTTTTCACAGTCTTCTCTGAAAGCCCTTGTGAGGTGTCCCTCTGTTTTCATCCTGTTTTCAGTGCCGAAATTTCAGTCATGAGAAGTTTTTGCAAGAACAAAATCAAAGCCAGGGTTTCCTTTTAACCTTTATATTTTTATTATGGCTCTGCCACTTTATTAAAGGCTAGCCCAGGTTAAGCCTATGTGCAAGGGGTGCCTTGGCGAAGCAGAGCACCGAATAACCCACCAATTCATCTTCTGCAGTGGTACCAGTTTGAGTTTCCTGGGGAGACATGAGGCTGGGGCTGGCCATCCTGCTACAGCTCAGTAAGTACACATGTTACAGTTACTCAGACTAATTTTGAAATATTACCATGTGATTTACATATCTCCAAAATTTTGTTAGAGTGCTGCTTTTAAGTACTCTAGTAAGACCCATGTGACAGTGAGTCCTTATTCCCCACTCTCCTGCCTGGGAGTTATGAATGATATGAAACCTTTAAGTATAAAGATATGATACGTGTTGTAATTGAGTCTGAATCAGGTCCTGAAAGAGGCAAATCAATATTTTCTAATGAATAATGAGTGTGGTTCTGCATAAATAAAGAAGAGCAGGCTAACCAAACTTATGTACTGCTTTAAACCTAAAGAGTCAAGCGTCACTCATAATCTGAAGTATAGCCTGAGCCATAGACTGAAATCTGGCTGTGAAATACTGTATTTTTACTGTTGTAATTGCATTAATGTTTCTAGTGTTCTGTAGGATATTCATGTATCGATTGTTTGGTTTCTTAACTGCATTTTCTGTAGCAAGTTGAGCCAAGTAAAGCTGAACGGATAAAGCCTCCAAGGTAGCCATTCCTTTTCAGGGTTTCAGGACAGAACTTGTTTAAAAGGACAAGCCCTGTAAGGGAAGTCTTAACATAATGGAGAAAAAATGTAAAGTTGTTTCAGGCAAAATAAACAAAAGAACCTGCAATTATTTAGAGAATTCAGAATTATTCTCTTTTTAATCATTAACGACTGTTCCATGGGGTCTGAGTGGAGGGTTCTGGGTCCAGACCAAGGGTTTAATTGCAAATCATCAGACAATCTGAGGGACGCCTGACGTCAATTCTGGTCTCAGTTCCACCATTATTACTTGGAAATCAACAGAAATCAGTAGAATTAATCCAAATCTGGCTGTGCTCACAGAGTCAATTGAAATGCCTGTGGCTCTGCTGCAGTAATGCTGGCTATGGGTATAGGTTATTTATATATATATATATAATCCCATTATTCTAGGATAAAAATCATAATTAATTATTGCTGATAGCAGACTGGCATGTTTGCTGTGCAATAATGTGCTAAGAATTTAAATTTTAGCATAGATTTGCAATATTGTAGCTGTTTTTTATAATTATTTTGCAGCAGGTGTGTTCATTACCAAAGCTCTGCAGGATTCCACCAAGTGATATTATTAAAGGAGTACAGACAAAGGTTGATTTAGTTTTCTGCTGATGTTGGGATTTAACTGATTTTGTCTGGAGAACACTGCTGGGTATACAAAACAATTTCGCCTCTCCTTTATCTTCTTTTGTGCTCAGTGCTGATAAGACTCCAGCATGCACAGGATGACTGTGATGCTGGGTCCTGCCACCCGGCCATTGGGGACCTCCTCCTCGGCCGCAGCAAGCAATTAACAGCCTCATCAACCTGTGGAATGAACAGCCCTCAGAAGTACTGCATTATAGGCTACCTAGAGGTTGGTTTGCTCTTTCTTTTTTAGGGAACTGAACTCTGCTTACTAACAATATTCTCATCTGTAAAAGGAATTTGCCCAGTTCGGATGTTTCTGTTGGAGTTGTCTGAATAATCATCAGACAGTGTGACATAAGCCTGCTAGAAGGCTCTCCCTTACTGAGGCACATACGGAGGGTTTGGCAGCAAACAGCCTCCACAGTGATGTATAGCTTCTCAAGAGGCAGAATCATCCATGAGATGCAAATGAACACAGGGATTTCTGAAGGAGCTTTGGTCTGCGAGTCCTTTTCCCACTCATGCCTCAGAGGTGGAGACCACGGTTTGCATTGTGCAAGTGCAGGAGTGCAGTCCTGCAGGGTGTAGGCACTGCCTTGATAACCTTCACTGGAGGACATGTCCCATACAGTGTTGAGACCTGAGGCAGCCTGTTAAGAGACTTGCACCATGTCCTCTCATGTCTTTATATCTGAAATAAGGCCAATGTCGATAAAAGCAGATAAAAGCCACCTCTGGCAGAGGGAAAACCTAATGGTGTAGTCCAGACTTTGACTGACTGGCTGGGTGGGTAGGCAGATCCAAAACACAGGGGATCAGAAGGATCCCTTTTGCTCCATGGTCACAGTGATGGGTGCTGTGGGGGACAAGCAGGTGTGTGGGAGCTGCACCAGGCAGAAATGGTAATTCCCCTGTTGCATGTCCTAGAGGACTTGGCCCTGCTGAGCTAATAAATTGTTGCAAATGGAAATATTTTCACTAAATACCAGCTTAGGCTGAAGAGGAATTTAATAAAATACAGCTTAATTTATAAGCAATTGAAAATAATTACAGTTTACGACCTTCTGGAGAAATGGTTGGACACATTTGCAGAGTAAAGCTCTGCCATACTCAGATGGCACCAAGCGCTGTTCTGAGTTAGATAGTGCAACCACGGCTTTCTGCAAAATGTAAATACCTCTTTCCTCTTCTGAAATACCCTGAGTTTTGGCACTGCTTCATAGATGGGCAGAAAGAGCCATCACAGAGACATTGTTTTTCTTGCCCTTAGCTGGATGATTGCCTTTTGTTTTTGCCTTTTACGAGGAGATCGAAAAAGCAATAAAGAATTAATGTTTTCACTTGCCTGAACTTATCCGTTGAATTATGTAAATACAGACTCATGAAAAAGAACATCTGTTCCACAATAATCCCTGTGATTTAATGCTGCTTCAATGTATCTTGACCCCTGGTGACCGTTCCCTGAAGAGGGTGAGAACTACTAATTCTGCTGCTTTGCAGAGTTTGAGAGAGGCTTATGCTCTTGCAATGTGTTCTGCTCTATCAGCTCACCTTAAATGTGTGTCACCTATATATGAGTTCCAGTCAATTCTCTTTCTCACCAGCACACTTTGAATGCTTTGCTGGAGGCAGGCCAGGCAGCTTTGCATCTTGCATCTTTCAGAGTTCTTCCTCCCCAACTTCCCCTCCTGATGACCTGTGTCAGGCATCAGGACAAGAGCAAACTTTGTGTGAAAATGTGTGTTAGTCAACAAGGCAAGCTGCCAAGAGGGACTTGGATGGGATGTCTTATTGAAAATTGAGATTGAAAAAAAAATTAGACTTCGGTTGCTTTGTGTTTGAAAAGAAGCACTACAAATCATTTTCAGTCTTGAATGTGTCTTATTGTTTCTAAATGTAGGTTAAGTGGTTTTTAGCCCTGTGATTGGATTTACTACTTACACATGTTTTGAAAGGTAAAGAAAGAGGGCTCAGTACTGGGGAGACTATAAAGCTACTCACTTCAGAGGCAGGCATCTGCCACACTTGCCTTATGTGGACATGCACATGCTTGTCCTTTGGGGTACAAAAAGACTTTTATGGAGCAACTTTAAACATCATTTAACTGAGTATCGTATTGTATGTGTCTATATAAACCAGAGAGTGGGTGTGTATAGTCCTGCCAAATGCTTTGATAAGCTGAGCTCTCTCTACCAGGACTTTGTGAAATGAGATGGAGTACTTTTTGTATTTCTGTCTTGTCTTACATTCATACATTTGTCAAATGTGGTATAGAATGACTGAATATAATATATATTTATCATAATGTTTTAAACACATGAATTATACCATGCCTGTAATTCTATATCTTTTCTTTTATTTAAATGTCAATAATTCCCAGGTGATTTCATAATACAAAGATGTGCAAATCATTCGTAATACTTCTCTGTACATCCTGAGTGTGCTGGGCATGTTGCCTCTCCACCAATCCTCTCTCTTCTGGATTGTTTCCAGCCCAGCTGCTGCCGCTGACTTCCACTTTCTATTTTCAGCAGCATCCCTGCCAGCCTCCCAGCCACTGGCACTGAATCTTTGCCTCCTCCTTCAGCTCCTTCTGGGATGCTGTGTTGTCCTCTCCTCTCCCTGCCACTGTCCCTGCCAGCCAGGCACAAAGCTTGGGCATCACCCTCCTCTTTAGCTTATCCCTGTCGCGACGGAGGGAAGACACAGTCACTCAATATGAGTGATCAGCAGACTTCGTTTATTGTCTCTTACAGTCACCTTTTATGCCTTGTTATAATTAGCTCATACATATTACAAAAGTTAAGCTCATTATTGGTTAGTTGCCTAAATACCAAGCCCGCCCCTAGTTTCTCTTCTGTAGTTTTCTGTTCCCACCTGCAACTTTCTTTTCCCACCAAAATCTTCCTGTTACTGTGTAACAAGGACAGCCAAAGACAGTGTATTTTGCTTTACTTCAGATAAGCTGAGAGCGATGTGCATTTTTGTCCAGCCAGCTGGACTATGAGACCTTTTTCAGCTAGCCAGTTATCCACATATCCCCGAGTCCTCACACTCGGACTCTGCCCAAATCCCGTAGAGTCCGGCGGTGTAGCACAGCCACCCATGCCCACCCTGCCGTACACTAACCTGCGGCCCTGTCATCTGCGTTCACATGCTGCCTGGGCTTGTCTGCAAGCTCAGCACAGGTCATCTCCCAGCACAGCCTGTTAACCTTGTCACCTCTCCTTAAGTCTCCCAGTCAACTCCCCTCTTATCACCTCTAAATGAGCTCCTTGTCCTCACTTCCAAAACCTTTTTGCAAACAAAAGTCTCTCATTCAGCATTGAGATATTGGCTAATCATTGCCACCTTCATCTTCTGCTTGTCTCATTTTCAAACAAGACCCTTTCATCCTACTGACATTCTGATTTTCTTCCTTTGCATTTCTTTTTAAACTTTTCCAGCTTCCCTATGCCTACAAAGGGTGCTGACAGGGGTTGGGGTGGTGGCGTCAGCCCAGACCACCTCTTACGTTTTACCTGGATCCAGCTTTGCCTTCCATTTGTACAACAGCATCTGTCTGCTGCTCCTGGCTGGGTTTCTGAGCTGCTAGAAAATGTGCAAAAGAGAGAGGAAAAAAAGGTGCAAATGATTTAGTGAGTATTCCTCTTTGAAGCTTCTTCAGATCTTGAATGATCCATGTATTCCCTCAGCCTCCTCATTGCCATCTCTGGGCAAAAATTTCTACAACCTTTATGAGACATGAATAAAAGCTCAACTTTTAAAAAATATATTTCTCCAAGAAACTCTTGCAAAACAAGCCCTCTTGCAGCTAACCCAGAAACAGCACCTTGATAAACTTCTTTGCTCTTACTGAGATCCTTTTCCAGTACTGAAAAAGTGTATTTTTTTATACATTACCTGAGGCAAACTGAGACCAACATTTACTATGTGCATGCTTTTGTGCATATGGTGATTTTTCTTGGGCTTGTCCCTTATATATGAAAGCCTGAGTGATTAAAAGCACAGGCATCCAAAGCAACACAACAGGTTGCAGTCTTGCAATGACGTAGATGTGTACATCCGCTGTATCTTTAGAAAAGAGACCAAATTCATCTTTTATTCTGCATGTTTTGTTTTCTAGGCTGAACAGAAGTGCTTTCTCTGTGATTCCAGATACCCATATAATCCCTATACACAGCACAACAGTCACATGGTTGAAAATATTATCACAACTTTTGAGCCTGATAGGAAAAAGAAGTGGTGGCAGTCAGAAAATGGTAAGTTTCTTTAAGAAATGCAAAATGTAACTGTGACATTTATTTATGTATTTGGCATTCACCACGTTGCCTTCATGAAAAGATGAAACAAAACTGCATCTATTCTTTGCTTCAGTAATACTGAATGATTTAAACATATTTGTATGTAGCAATATAGGATTTCAGAAACTATATTTTTCTAAAGACAAATTTTAAGCACAGTATCTCCAAGAGCTGGCCAGAGGACCTGCGGCAGTGCTGTGTTATACACAGTGGCCATGTGTCTTTCACAGGGTGCCTGTCTTTCAGGGAAATGTCATTTGTGGTAAAAGGTACATTTGCCTACAGATGTGTAATGACAGAGTGTGTGAAACAAATATCCTTTTTAAAAAAATAGTGCTTGCAGTATAAAGCACTAATAATTTAGGAAATAATTAAATAAATCCTGGCTGTCAGCACCCTAATTGCCACGTGTTAATTTTGTTAGAAGCTTCTCTATTGTAGTTCTTCACTGATATAGAATCATGGAAGAGTTTGGGTTGGAAAGGAACTTTAAAGTCATCGAGCCCAACCCCCCCTGCAATAAGCAGGGGCATCTTCAACTAGGTCAGGTTGCTCAAGAGCCCCGTCCAACCTGACCTTGAATGTTTCCAGGGATGGGGCATCTACCATCCCTCTGGGCAACCTGTTCCAGTGTTTCACCACCCTCATCATAAAAAATCTACTCTCTTTTAGTTTAAAACCATTACCCTTTGTCCTGTTGCAACAGCCCCTGCTAAAAAGCCTGTCCCCATCTTTTTTAGAAGCCTCCTTTTAAATACTGAAAGGCTGCTATAAGGTCTCCCTGGAGCCTTCTCTTCTCCAGGCTGAACAACCCCAACTCTCTCAATCTTTCCTCATAGGAGAGGTGTTCTGTCTCTCTGATCATTTTTGTGGCCTCCTCTGGACCTGCTCTAACCCATCCATGTCTTTCCTGTGCCCAGACTCCAGAACTGGATGCAGGTCTCACCAGAGTGGAGTAGAGGGACAGAACTGTATTAAGTAACTAAGGGTAATTTGCTGATCAAAGGGGTTTTTAACAAAAGGAATGATCTTGCTGTAACAGATTTGAGAATGTTTTGTCTGGAGAGAAAAGAGTTAACTGTTAACCATGAGGTTGAAGATGTACCTCTTCAAGGCCAATGTGAAACCATAATCTCATGTTACTATGACAACTTTGTCTTCGTCTAGACTTCGGTGTAAAAATAGTTTAGTTCGTAATGTACAGCTTCTTGCTACGGGACTGAGAGCATAACTGTTTGCTTAAACCGGCCTTGAAGCTGAGAATAAAAGCGCTGTGTTACTTGTTGGAATTTGTGAGCCTGGATGGAGCTGTGACTCCCTGGCTGCCCAGCGCTGTTTTTGCTTTCCTGCCTTAATAAATACTTAGTGAATTTATTTTGGACTTTAGCTATTTCAATTTCAACTGTAACAAGAATCATCTCCTTTGACCTGCTGGCCACACTTCTTTTGATGTAGCCCAGGATTTGGTTGGCTTTCTGGGCTGTTAGCACGCGTTGTCGGCTCATGTCCAGCTTTTCATCTGCCAGTACCCCCTAGTCCTTCTCTGCAGGGCTGCTCTCAATCCCTTCATCCTCCAGCCTGTATTGATACCAGGGATTGCGCTGACCCAGGTGCAGGACTTTGCATGTGGCGTTGTGGAACCTCATGATGTTCACATGGGCCCACTTCATGGCCTTGTCCAGATCACTCTGGATGGTGTCCTGTCCCTCAGGCATGTCAACCACACCTCTCAGCTTGGTGTTGTCTGCAAACTTGCTGACGGTGCACTCGATCCCACTATGTTATTGATGAAGTTATTATCCTTACAGCTTCTCAGTGAAGGCATGCTAGGAAGAATAGCATTTACGCAATCTCATTTGTCATACAGTGAATATGACTGTTTGGAAATTAAAGCACAGAAAAATTAAGATAATATGTTACCTCTAGTTTGTGTATCCAACTAAAAAATTCCTAAGCCTTGTTTATTCAGTGAGTTTAACAAGGAACTGTCACCAGATTTGGATACCGCTGCCAATAAAGCTGTGGGTCAGCTGTGAGAGAATCTTTTTTTGCTTTCCTCATTTTTCTTCTGGGATGAGGTCTCATGCACAGCCTGGTCAGCAGGAGCCCTGAGATGCTGCATGCAGATGTGAACAATAGAGATATCTGCTGGGTTCCTGCAACTCTCTACAGAGATGTGTGAATTGTGTGTGTGGGGTTCCGTATTTGTTGCAAGTTTGGAAGATCCCAGGTGCAGTAGCACTGCTCATGGTGAATTGCAGGTCCGGAAGTATAGAAGGGTTCAACAGATCTGCTTAGCATGAAGAAAGCCCCGTGGTTTTATTGAGTTTCATTTTTTTCTTAGAAATAAGCAAATAATTTTAAAAATAATTTAAAAATTTTTACATAATCTAACTGGATACAGAAAGACAAAAGCCCAGAACCTTACCATTACCATAAATTAGAATCTGAATGATCTGAGTAGGATTTTTAACTACCTTGTGCAGTCTCAGTGACATGCAGCACTGACAGTACGGGTGCTGGAAAGGCAGCACATCACACTGTCCCTGAGAATGATCCAGCCACATGCTGGGTTTGTGCACAGGGGATGCCCCAAACAGACTATAGCTGCTGTGCTGGAAAAGTCATCTTTAAATTCCCCATGAGAAAGCTGTCTCAGCAACCCCTCTAATGGGTGCGTTGTGCTCTTAACTTCATTTTCATTCTCCTTTCAGGCATTGACCATGTCAGCATTAGATTGGACCTAGAAACTTTATTCCAGTTCAGCCATCTTATCCTGACTTTTAAGGTACATCTTTTACCAGAGCTTTTATGTAATGTTATACACTAATTACTTAACCACAGGAATAAATTGCTTAGAGAGGCAGTGAAAGCTCCATCTTTAGAGGTTTGTAAGAACAGGTTAGATAAACACCTGTCAAGTATGGTTAAATTGTAGTTGATCCTGCCTTAGGGGAGGAGGATAGACTGAATAGCTTTCTGTTCATGTGCCTTCTGGTCCTATTTTCTATAAATCTGAAAATTAAAGCTGAAAAAAATTTAAATTGCAAAATTAAGCCCTAAAAATTAGAACATCTCTGAAATGCAGGTGCTCCTTCAAATTTAGTTCAACCTTCTGATGCATATCCATTATGATCCGGACAGTTACAAATTTTTTTCTACATTTTTGTAGAAAAAAATTACATTACATGAAGTTTACGACACCAATGTAGTAAATTTCTTACTTAGAAAGTAATCTTGTGTCTATATGGAAGGTTACCCTTCCCTTGTGCTAGACAGTGGTTCTAATGAAGTATCCAACTTTTTCAGAGAATCACATAACCGGCACAGTAGCCCTGTAGTGAACCTACAAACTCTGAAACACAGAATTTTAATTGGCAGCTGTTGGCATCCCACAAACAAACAGGAATGTCAATCAACAACCCCTGAGATGTCGTCTTAACACCTGGTTAAGAAATTCTTGAAATAATGCTTCTTGCAGACATTTCGGCCTGCAGCAATGCTGGTTGAGCGCTCCACGGACTTTGGTCAGACCTGGAAAGCATTTAGATATTTCGCACAGGACTGTGCAGCTTCTTTTCCCAACATCTCTTCTGGTCCAGCAAAAAGTGTGGAAGATGTCATTTGTGATTCAAGATATTCGGACATAGAGCCCTCCACTGAAGGCGAGGTATTGCCATGTGTCTGTGTTTGTATGAGTTCAGGTCATATGTGGCTATTTTTCTGGAGCTGAAGGTCTTTCATCTATATCCATCAGATCCACTTCCACAGGTTCCGAGACATGAATTGCTATTGACTTTACAGAAGTAAGTTGGAAAGACATATATATATATATATATTTATATACCCTTAGTTTCACACCCAAATGAATTCATAAGACAACTTGTACAAAACCTTTTAAGTGCTCTTTCCTGGTTTCCAAACTCACATGGAAGTCCACCTCCTAAGAGATCTTGACTCCCCACCAACCTCTACCGCTGAAGACTGGGGCCTGTCCTTTGGGTGCTCATCCTGTCTCTACATCACTCTAGGCTTTTCCTTCCTCCTGACACCTCAAACCACCAAAAGGCCTTCTTGCCTTGCTCAGCCAAGGCCAGGTTGGAGGGGTGAGAGCACTTCCTTAATCAGCCCACAGCCTTGTTCTTTTATTTTATGGGATCAGTAAAATGGCATTAGTAAGAATGAGGTCTCGGGTGACAGTCTTTATACCCCAAAATCATAGCTTCAGTGATCTATAGAGCTGTATTAATTTATTTTGCAGGTTGTTTTAAAAGCTTTGGATCCCAGCTTTGAAATAGAAAATCCATATGTGCCATATATCCAAGGTATGGGCAGTACAAGTTTTCTCCAGGGATACTTTGATGGTGTTGCTTGTTTTGTACACTGAAAGAGTCAATAGCTCAGCTTGTGTAAGACAATGATGTTGAAAATTAGGTACCTAAAGGTCTTAGGGAGACATCTATATTAATAAATAAAATGGGCCAGTCTTATTCTCTAGCCCTGAGGGCAAACAGCATGGCTCTGCAGAGCTCATCCATGCAGCTAGGCTGTCTTTCCTTCTGGGAACAGGTGGCTCAATCCACACTGCTCCAAAAGGAGCAGTACCAGAGGTGTACGTGAACCTATGAAGACAGTGGCTGGGAAAATACAGGTTGGCCCTGGCCAGAGCCATACCAAGGAGGGTGCTAACGTTTACACGGCTGTGTGCCAGCAGTGGGTCCATGCCCTGGCACTGGACAGGTAACTGGTCTCAGCCAATATCAGATCATTTTCACCATTTCTTCAGTATGGAGGAATTCTTCAATGATTAATCCAAGCTGAAGATGTCATACTGTTAATTTTGAGTGAATTTAGGCTCTTGATTTCTCTTCTTTTCTTCCAGAGCTCATTACAGTGACAAACCTAAGGATCAATTTTACTAAACTCCACACCCTTGGGGATGCTCTGCTTGGAAGAAGGCACAGTGATCCCCTCGAGAAGTACTACTATGCTGTCTATGAGATGGTTGTGCGGGGCAGCTGCTTTTGCAATGGCCATGCCAGCCAGTGTCGTCCTGTGCAGAATCTGCGGGGAGATGTTTTCCATCAGTCTGGGATGGTGCGTCATTAACACTGTCTCCGTCAAGGGCAGTCTCTACCTGGTGTTTTGTGGGAAGAGGTGGAGGGAGGGAAGGAAAGGAAGATCTCTGACGATCTTTGGATTGACCATTTGCAACTCCAAGCTGTAAAATGTTTCAATACAGCTTCTTTAAAACCCTGGGATGGATTTCTCAGAAGCTGTCTCTTTGTTGGCACTACCATAGTGTTTCAAAAGCAACTGGGACGAGACATGTTGATAATAACAGCAAATACCAGAGCTGTAATGGTGCAAATGTAATGCAGTAAGTGGCCTGTGCTGTGTGCAGACTTGAATGGCCACTTGTTGGGTGCATTCCACAATCCAGCTGGGCTTGAGGCCTCTGCAGGACGAGAAGAGGCATTGGCACAAAGAATAGCTGATAATGCAAAGCTAACCCATGAAAAATGGATTATTAAAAAATTCAAGAACATGATTGTGAATTCTTTCCCTCTGGGAACAAAAGGGGTTTTGTTTCTCCTGGAAAGTATGTATCTCAACATAGAGACATGTAGGGAGAGAGAGAATTTAAAAGTTTGAAGTCTCCTTTGATATCTCTCAAAGTATTTTTTTCTAAATGTTGCTCAGTGGCTTTAAAACTATTTGGTTAAAATTTGCAAGTATTCTCCAGACCTTTTACTCAAATAAATGATAATTATATGTCAGCTGAGGGAGCCAAAGAGCTTTGAATTTTCCTGATCTTGCTGGCATACTTCAAGCAGATGTCTCCCTCCATTCAGCTTCTCTCCTCCCACCTTACCTCCTTTCTGTTCTCACCACATTGCAGGTCCATGGGAGATGTGTCTGCCACCATAACACTGAAGGTTTGTCATGTGAAAGATGTAAAGATTTCTACAATGATGCTCCCTGGAGGCCAGCTGAAGGGACACAGGATAATGCTTGCAAACGTAACTCAAACATATTATTTTCCTTTTTGATAGGTGGGGGGTGGGTGTAGCACAATCCCAGCCCAATCCATAATGGGATGTCCAGGTTTCTGGGAAGGAGACTTTTCCATGCCTCTTCTAGAAAAACAGATGGGATTCCTGTATCCATTGGTACTGTGTTACCCTACAAGAAGGAGGTTCATGCTCTTATTTTTCATAAAGAGAAAAAAAAAATGTAAAGAGGAAAAAGCAACTAATGCAAAAAAAATCATTCATTGGCTTGCACAGGGTCTTTCTTGCAAATGAAAGAACAATTTAGACAAAGCTAAATTATTTATTTCCACAACAATGAGTAATATAAGATATAAAAGAATAGTATATTAGGATCTGTAACAAATATTCAACTGGATCTTTCTTCAATTAAGCAGTGTTCCCCACTGCATATCAGGCACACTGACCTGCATGGGTACTGTACTGGTTTTGGCTGGGATAGAGTTAGTTTTCTCCTTAGCAGCTGGTACAGTGCTGTGCTTTGGGTTTAGCATGAGAATAATGTTGATAACACGCTGATGTTTTAGTTGTTGCTAAGTAGTGCTTACCCTGCGTCAAGGACTTTGCAGTTTCCCGTGCTCTGCTGGTGAGGAGGTGCGCAAGAAGCCAGGAGGGAGCACAGCCAGGACGGCTGGCCCGAACTAGCTAAAGGGATATTCCATACCATAGAACGTCATGCCCAGTATATAAACTGGGGAGAGCTGGCTGCGGGGGGACAGTCATTGCTCGAGGACTGACTGGGCATCGGTCAGCGGGTGGTGAGCAATTCTACTGTGCATCACTTGCTTTTTTCTCAGGGTTTATTCCTCCCTTTCTTTCTGTAATCTCCCTTTTCATTACAATTATGATTATAATGATTATCACACTTTTCTTTATTTCAATTATTAAACTGCTCTTATCTCAACCCACGGATTTTACCTTATTCCGATTCTGACCCCTATCCCACTGGGGGCAGTGTGGTTGTGAGCAAGTGGCTGTGTGGTGTTTAGTTGCCAGCTGGGGTTAAACCACAACAGGTACGTCTGCAAGTGTAGGGCCCGGGTCTGTCATAAGTCTCCAGTGTTTCCCCCTAGCTGTAAAGCACAAGGCCTGGGAAGCTATCATCTTGTTGGGGTGCTGAAATCCTGCAGGTAACAAGTAACCCTGTGTAATGGTAGACAGTAGTGGTGGCAGGACCACAATAATAGGGGTCATGGTGAGTAATACCCCACTGTTGGTTTTGGTTTCAGGGTGTAACTGCAATGGCCACACTGGTAGATGCCACTTTGACATGGCAGTGTACCAGGCCAGTGGCGGGGTCAGCGGTGGTGTTTGTGAGGACTGTCAGGACAACACCATGGGGCAACACTGTGACCAGTGCAAACACTTCTTTTACCAGGATCCACTCAAAGTCATCTCAGACCCTCAGGCGTGCCTCCGTAAGCTTCCTTTTTTTAGCTTTTATAAGAATGACTCAAGACAGGGTGGTTCTGATTCTCTTTGCTCTGAACCCTATGGTATCCTCGTGCTTAAATGTTCGTATGGTTATAAAAATGTTACCAAACCTATAATATCCAAACTGCCTTATAAAGTAGCTGCACGTCAGCATTTTTAAACCAGCATTGCAAAAAGAGCTGTATATTCCAACTCATTGCTAAACTGAGCTTAGAAATCCAGCAGAGCTATCGTCTTTCTTGAACAACATCAATATGAATATAAATAGCAGTAGTGCTGTTGCTTCTGTGATAGTCAGGGATTACAAAAGAGGTGTGAAACGATGGGAGGAGTAGTAACTTTTGCTATATACCTGCCATATGCAAGAAAAATAGTCTTTCAGGTATAAAAGCCCTTCTTCTGAAAGATGAGCTGAATTCAGTGTTAATGTAGGATGGGAAAAATGCTCTGAGTATAATTTAATTGTAGTAATTGATTGGTGTGGAAAGTCCTTAAGGAGCCAAGGGGTGATTACCCAGGGGAGTGCTGTGCAAAGATGTCAGCTCTGCTGTGTGAAACGGGTAGCGCCTTAGGAAAAACTGAGATGCATCATGAAGGCAGCATCTCATGCTGAATCCATTGCTTCCAGTAAATTATTCAGCCATGGCCAGCTCAGACCAGCTCTGGAGTGACGGCTCATGTGGGGTACTTCTGCGACCCTACAGCTTTCATGAGAGCATCCACAAAACTATGGGCCCCACTCCCTCCCAGGTACTCTGGAGAGGGTAGGGAGTGGATGAGTGATGCCTATTTCTACCCAAAGCAAAGGGTATATTTCTACCAAAGTGAAGATTGTAACTGTCCTTCAGAGAGAAAGCAGATCTTGGAAACATGCTCGTAATATTTCTTAACAGCAGCTGTGCATTAATTGTAAAGCATCCAACACAACGAGCACAGATGAACGTCTCAAATCTTTACAAGGATCCTGAATCTGTGCCTACCCACAGCTCCATAATTGCATTTTCATGCTTATATCTAAATGTGCTTTTTTATGTCTCTCCTTGACCGTGCCTATAGCCTGCAACTGTGACCAAGAAGGTACGTTGCACAATGGCATGTGCGAGCGCCACACAGATCCTGCTCTGGGAACAGTCGCGGGACGGTGCCCTTGCAAGGAGAACGTGGAGGGTATCCGCTGTGACAAGTGCAGGGCGAACTACTATGGACTGAGTGGCAGTGACCCTCTGGGCTGCCAACGTATGTAAACCACCTCTTTTATTCTTCTTTTCAAAGCATTTTTAAGAGGTAGTTGAGTGCACAGATGCACACGCTAATGCACTACCTGCTTCACAAAATACCCTGTTGCTACTATAATTTAATGTCAATGTAATTTAATGTTCCTGGTGCAGCATCTGAGACTGAAAAGATGCAAAATCACTTGCAGAATACATAATATACTATAATAGATCAGGCTGTTGTTAATAGAAGGATTGTTAAATACACAATTTAATTGAAAAGAGGAGGTTAAAACACATGAAGATTATTTTAACACCAAACTCAGCATAACAGTGAATGGAAAGCTACAGATGAGCTATTAAGATAGCTGGACTCTGCACTGCAGCGCAGTGTTGAGATGACAGGAGCTGCTGCCTTGCCATGAGAGTTTCCAGCCAGCCGTTCCCCTGAGAGAAGCTTGTTGAAAAACACATCCCACCCCTACCCAAGTGCACTGTGGGTTTGCGAGCATGTTACGCCCACAGCATGGTACTCAGCAACGTGCAAGGGCTGTGTGGTATGGATCAGCACACAGCGCAGGGTAAACCAGCACACTGAACTTCTGCCAGTGGCCCTGCTCCCCCCAGTGAGGGTAGCCACTGAGGAAGCGGTCCGTTCCCCAAGGGCAGTCTGAGGGCTGCAGGGTACCAGGGCATGTCCATCCGCAGAGCATCTGTCCGGAGAACCGAGACTGCCTGTCACACTGATGCCACATCTAAAGCAAATGCCAGTCCTGCTGCCGTCACTGGGGCCTGCAGGGGTAACCGCTCATTTCTCTCCCTGCAGCCTGCAACTGTGATTCCTCCGGCAGTCTGCCTTTCTCTGTCTGTGATCCTGGCACCGGAGAGTGCCTCTGCCAGCAGTTTGCCACGGGGCGACGCTGTGAAAAATGTGTTGTAAGTACTCAGCTTTTCTTATTACTCCTGCATGTGGTTTTAGAATTTCCTCTCCTGTCTCCCACCTTTTCCCTGCCAGAAAAGTAAACAATTAGTCAAAATGCGAAATAATTTTACAGCTGTGTGCTCCCATTTTGCATTGATACATCTGGTTTGGTTTTTACTGCTTGCAAACACTTGTGCAATAAAATTGCAATAAGAGGAACACTCCCAGGAAGGAAAGGAAATGCAAAATCACGTCTTCAGGCCGTCTTTACTTTTACAGAGCAACTTGCTTGCACAAATGGGTACATATCTGGCTCTTCTTGCAGTGGCTGAGTGCAGAGGAATGAAGCTGGGTTAATTATCATTGATAATATCCAGCTGTGGGCTGGCTTCAGGGGCGGTGGGCTGGCTGATGTAGACAAGGTGCAGCTGTGGCTGGTTCTGTTGAGAGGTTGGGCAGCCAAGGAAGAGAGGGCTGCCGAGGAAGAGAGAGGAGGAATAAGTAGAGAGAAGAGAGAACATGAGCGTGCCCTGGGTGAGGAGAGACGAGGAGAAGGCAGCAGAGGGACTGGTGTGAAGAGTATGTTGGTATGAGATGGTAAAAGACCTTGTTGCAGCGTGAGAGTTTGGAGAGCGCTGTGACAGCTGGGCACCCCTGCAATCTGGTAAAAGAATCTCCCACAGCCAAGCACAAGCAGCAGCACAGCAGTGCTCCAGAGCATTGTTCATCCAGAGGAATAAGTTCTGTTGTGCTTTAGATACCTAAATATTGAAAAAAAAAAAATAAAAATTTTCTTTTTATCCCAGGTAGGTTACTGGGGTCTTGGCAACAGCTTGTATGGCTGTTCTCCATGTGACTGTGATATTGGTGGATCCCAGAATAACTTGTAAGTTAATGTTCTTCAAGTTCTTTCTTGGTTTTAATTTTTATAAACTCTTAGGCTAGATTTTCTGATTAGGTTAATAGAGTCTCAGTACAAATGGGAAAATAGACTGTAGATGTAATTTCATCGCATACAAGCAGTGTAAAGTTGGGTTGAGATCTTGGAAATTTATTTGCAATAAGAGGATTTACCTTTTTCCTTTGAAGCCAACTTTGAATCACTTTGAGCCAAGTTTTGGTTAATATAAAATATAAACTGCATGGTTTGAGAGAACCAAAGGCCCTAATATTAATAGAAATTAGAAGTAAATTAGAGGTAACGTTTTCAACTTTGCTTCCTACATCTACTTTAAAAGCTAAAAATATCTTAATTTTTTCTGACATACTGTTTCCTATTCAAAATATATCATTTTAGAAGCAAGCTTGATTTCAGTTGGGCTCCCCCAAAAGTCTAGTGGGCAGGGGTCTTCGCTACTTCAGACACAGGAGCACATAGTCCAATGCTGTAGAGCAGCTCCTTGTGAGCAGGTATATCAAAGCTAGTAATCATATGATGTGTTAAATAAGAGTGTAAGTATATGAAAACTATCATGTTGCATCAAATTAAAGGTCATTCTGATCTCATGCCCTGCCTCCGAAATTACAGGTGCTTAACAGCAGTGATAGATACAGTAATAGATATAGAAACAGATACAAGAAATGGATACAGGAACAGATAGTAATGGATGCTCAGTAAACAAAAGGATCTGTGCTTCAGGTATGGAATGGACAGAGAAAAACAAAACATGTCATATCTCCTAAGCGATGAAAAAATAGCACTGAATAAACCCAGCATCACAAATGGAGCGGGTGGGTGGTAGGAAGAAGTTTGGTACGGGAGGCAATCCAATAATGGAAGAAACGAAGGGAATCTGAATCAAGGGTGGAGCTGAGCTGCTCTTGTGCTGTGAGGACCCAGCCACGCCACACTCTGACCTCCTCCCTTTACCAACTCTCATCCTAGGTGCTCACCAAAGGACGGGCAGTGCAAGTGTCTTCCCAACATCGTTAGCCGCCAGTGTAATGAGCCAGCCCCAGGCTACTTCTTTTTACCCCTGGATTACTATATTTATGAAGCTGAGCTTGCAAAGCCCCTTTCTGGCTCTGCACCCTTGGTACGTAGTTGGCTTTTTAGGTGTTGTACTGAGAGGGAATACATACAGTGGTGGCACAAGAGCTGAGGCTGAGGTGAGGAGCCCTTGCCTGGGGAGCAGCCGGAGTGGCTCTTTAGCAGGAAGATGCAAAGCTAGTCCCTTGACTGTCCCCAGTTCATTCTTGTTCCTCACGGACGTGACTGTCCCATAACTGTGGCTGTTCCCAAGGGTCAGTTGCTACAGTATTCTGTGACCTGCAAAGCTGTCCTAGCTGCTCCTCACGAACAGGCTGGTCTAGCATGAATTGGAGAAATTAATTTAATTATTTAAATTAGAGGAAAATGTTTGAGTTGCCAACAGCTATCATGAACTGTGATATTTCTGGGGATCTCCAACAGGGGAAGAATAAAATTCCTCTCTGCTCCATTGGACTCACTCCTGCTGCCTTATATAATGGCACTGACTGCAGCCCAATTTCCTCAAGAATCTGGCATCCATTTATAGTGTTTTTTAAAAAAATTAATTTCTTTTTTTTTTCTCCATGACATGGAGGTAGTTGTTCCCCATGCAGAGTACAAGCATCTTTTCTGCTGTCTATGTTTTCACTAACATTTCTTCTCTGATGTGTTGTTCAGGAGCTGTAGAGAAGAAGTAAGAAAAAATGTTTATTTGCAGGTCATATCCGCAAATATTTAGCTATAAACACAACCAGTAATCATTCTACAGTCCAATAATTAAATGGAAAACAGATGTCTGGGACATAGCTTATGAGGAAGTACAAGTTAATTTTAAGGGATTGAGGAAAAGGATTTCCAGCAGCTGCTGCGCCATAGCTTAGAGTTTTGCCCAGCAGAGAACAGAGCTTGTTTTAAGAATGTGGATTTTCATTTAGCTGCTTACCTACCGGTCAAAATTGCTCAGACCGTGCTGCCCCGCTCTCGTTACTTCATAGGTTAAACCAAGCACTCTTCCACGGTGTGACATCTACTTCCAGAAACAAGGCTATGAGTTCATGATTGAAAATGGAAAGATTGTGTTAAACAGGAGCAAGAAACGTAGCATAAGAAAATCTGGACTGGAACAGGTAAATTGGTACTTGAATAGTTACTGAAGATTACACCAAATAGTAAAATTTTATTTTGCAACAGAGGTCAATGAAATGTCTGAGCACGTGGAATTCGCAGTTCCAGACATTACAATCCTGACACAAATTAAATCAATTTTTTTGGTACACAGTTGGGCCAGGCACTCCATAATTCACACAGACAGATTTGGTATGCTATGTCCAGTGCCATTGTAGTCTCGGGTTCAATTAAATGTTTAGAAGAGAAGAGCCCCCATGAAAGGTAAAATCTTTTCTATGTTTGTTTTGCTTGCAAGATGCCTCCAATATTTTCTGCTTTCCAACAAGTTTACCAAGACATTAACTTAGAACCTACTGCATTTAAATGCTGTCAGCTTTGTAGTTTTAAGTATTGATACTTATTTATTCATCTTATAATGAAAAGTCCAGCCACATATGAAATAAAGCTTAATTTGTTTAAAGTTTGCAATGTAAATGCTTGGAGATGCCAAATATGCAGAGATGAATGGGTTATTCCAGTCGCTCCTGCTGCTGTTCTTGCAAAGCTACAGGAAGCTTTTATTATATGCGACCCTAAACATCATACATTTGGGAGAGTTCTTAGATTGTTGAACTCGAGCTTGTTCTGAAAATGAGGTTGACTGATGGCCAAAATAAGTAAACAACAAGGCAAAAATATTTCCTTTCTCTTTTCTGAGTTTGTTTTTTTGTAATTTGGCTCTGTGCGTTGTTGAAAATGTCACTATGACTTTGCAGGGTGTGATGCAATTTGGACAGGACGCGGCTGTGACGGTGGTTTTCAGACAGCCCAGCGCCGGCCGGTCTGTCACATGGACAGGACCTGGCTTTGCCCGCATTCCTAGCGGAGCTGGGCTGAGATTTGCCATCAACAACATTCCCTTTGCTATGGATTTTGATATCACGATTCGTTATGAGCCTGAGGTATTTGTGATGTCTTGTGTGTCTTGTGATGTTGTGATAAATGCAGGGTCTATTTGGTCAATAATAGGAACACAGCAACTTGTCCCGCTCCTTAGATTTAAAATTAAAACAGGTCGTCTTTTCATCCTTATCAGCCAAGCAACATGCCCTCCACTGATCCCCTTAACCCTTTCCACACAAATCTGAAAAATCAGCACTATAAGTGTTTTCTAAGCATCAGCCAAGATTTCATCTTCTGGAGTTCCTCTTTTGGTACCTTTGCTTGGACTGGACTTTTGTGCACAAATCAGACACATGCAAAATGCAGCTCCTTTTAGATAGACATCCTGTATTTCTAGCTGGGATTTTCTGGGCAGGAAAATGTGCACAGGCAGGAGCAATCTGATAGATACTTATCCAGGTTTTGCATTTATTAGATATTTGCGACATTCAGCTTCTCGGTTGCTCAGGCTGTGCTGAGGTGCGTGAAAATTGTAGGAAAATAGCCAAAGTCGTATTTGTTGCTTGAGCAAAATGTCTCAATGATGAAGACATGTCTGGGGAAATCTGTTAGCCTAAATTTGGTTAAATCCATGTCTGCACCCCTGTCTTCAAAAATCCAGGCAAGTGTTTTCTCGGTACCAGTGTTTGTACATGCCTTGCTCTTTTTGCTTTGCAGCTCCCTGGGACAATCCCACCGCTTGAGGTCCTCTTTCTGTCTGTTGTGCTCTATTCTCTTACTGTCATTCTGAGGCAAACAAAACCCCCTGTGAGAACAATTTTGCAGTAGGCTGGTTTGATGTAGCTTTTTTCTTCTAAGGGTTAGCTTAAACAGCTGAATTTTAAAGACTTTTACTACAAAGTCTTTTATGTTTGTTATTCCTTATTAGATACAAGAGGCAGATAATAAAGGGTATCTCCGGAACAACACTGTGCTGAGAAAGGAAACAACTCCAATGACTTAACAGAGCTGTTTCCATTTGCACCAGCTGAGGTCCCATTTCTGTCTCTGTTCTTCAATTAGCCATTGCAAATACAACACATTTTTCACAAATAACTTTTTTTTTTTTTTTTTTCAGTCCTGTAAAGAACAAAGAGAAAATCTGTTTTGTGTATTGCAGTGTGGAATCATTCAGATGGCTTTCATTAGCCCTGGCAAGGAGAAAGTGGGTTTTCCAGATATGAAAAATGATCAGAATTTTGTGTCCTTTGTTTATAGTCCTTGGAAGACTGGCTAGCAAGTGTTGCTGTTCAGCCTGTTGGTATTTTGTCAAGTCAACACTGCAAAACCAAGGGCCTTTCACAGGAGCCACATGTGTTGCCTCTCCCAGCTACGAAGAGGTCTGACTATTCCTGTCTTTTTGCCTGTAGATTTTCTGTGTTCAGATCCTTTACTGGAGTGCTGCAGAGTGATAAATGTATGAGAAAGTGGGAACGTTAGGAACACATTGTGGCCTTTCATGTTGCTGTCACACCACAATACTATGTAGGCTCTAAGGAAGAGTCTGATGCTCCAGTCCTCAGCCTGGCAAAGGCTTGCCCAAGCCAGAAGAGCAGCCTGAGATCCTGCTGGGGCTAGTCATTGCTTTGGTAAAGATCCAGCTGCAGGTGTTTCAATATAAGAAAGGAAATACTGACTTAGAGTCACTGTCCTAGCCTATTTTCAAACCTAGCTTTTCAGCTTGAACCTATGGAAAGAGTAGAGAGGGACCAAGAGGATGTGACCAGTTTCGGTCAAACAGGGACAGGAAAGGACAAATATGAACCGTGAGTTGCAAACTCCTCTGCTTGAAGTAGTAAAACCTGCCATTTTCAGTTTAATCTCACCAAGTTTAAATTGTGCCTGGTGAATCATCCAGGCATGAGTCGTGCAGCTTTCCCAAAGCCTGCAAGCAGGGGGGCTGGGTGGGCTCCCGGCAGCAGCAGGGCTTGCTCTGGGCTGTAGGTGTTAGGATGCAGGCACAGAGGGAAGCGAGAGCTCCCAGCATCCTGTAAACTTGCCTTGTCCTGACTCCTGCCTATAACTGTGCTTTATTTCTGCTGAACAGGATTGCACTTTTGCAAACTACAGTCTGCCTGGAGCCAGGAACAGAATATTCTGTGGATGTGTATTTTTCTCAGCCCTCTGCCTCTGACCCAAAAGTGAAATCTTTCATCTTGATTGACTCGGTGAGTAGTTCTGTCACAATTCCCTTGAGGCTGTGCCTATACCAGTGTGATTTATTTATTTATTTATTTTTACTCCAGATACTTCAAAATAATTTATAATGTCTTTTAACAGAAATTCAGGGAAGTGTGCTTCTGCTTACCTCTGTTGGCACTGTGTTTGCATATTTTTGTATGGAAAGACAGGATTGTTACTGTTTTAATTTTCATGGAGAAATACCAAAACAGCTCATCAAGTTATATTTGTTGCATATGTTAATAATCAGAGTATTTATCCCTATCTGTTGCTCATTTATTATGAGCACACTCCACATATGCTGACAACATGCTGTGGTCAGGGGTATAATAAATTTATGCAGTCCTTCATCACTTAGTTTTTTTAAAAATCTCTGTAATTTGTCTAAATCTAATTTTAAAATCATGGATATATTTAAAGATTACATTGGAAAAGTAAAATTACTTCTGTACTTTCCCAGAAATTGGGTGCAGACATCTCCCAAGTTTCCACCAAGTCAGGAGCTGGGTGTTAGTTTTGGGTCCTTCTCTTGAGAAAAATATTTTTAAGTCCATTACTCTAATTTCTTCTGTAGAACTGGACCTGACAAGGGCTGGCCATACTTGGACATAGACCCTTCAGATGATTTTTCTCTGTCTTGGTAATATAAGTAAAAAAAAAAAGCCAGATACTGGTTTTGGAATCATCAAGATGTCACCTCTTAGAAGCAAAACCAGTTCTGAGCATATATCTGTCTTATTATAATCTTATTCTTTTATATACAGAGTCTCTTTTATTTGAAGAACTCAGGGAATGTCTAGACCTTCAGAATAAATGTGAATTTAGATGACCAAGCAGCACAACAGCAGATTTGGAAACGTAGTGCTCTGGGCCTCTGTCCTTGCAATGCAGAGCACAGTAAGAGAATGTGGGAAATTCTGGTTTTCAGTACATCTAAGCAAAAGTATTTTCTTTTCCCTTTTAATGCCAAAGCTTGGACTTATTCCCAGAATTGGCTCCGTGGAGAACTTATGCAGTGAAAAGGATTTAGATGAGTACCAGAAGTATCACTGTATTGAAATTGCATCAGAAGTTGGACCTCATGTCCTGCCTGAAGCATGCACACGGCTCATAGTGAGCATGTCAGCTCGTATTCACAACGGCGCCGTTGGTAAGGAGCAGCCTGCACAGGCAGCTCTTTTGGACAGTTACTGGTTTTCCCTTGAGTTTATAGAATATGTTGACTGGAGAGCTCCCAGCCCATGGTGGTGTAGGTAAGTGAGGCCAATCAGCATGTGGTATGTATGGACATGCAGGATACGTCCCCTGAACCCTGAGTGCTCTGCAAACACCTTTTGGTGGCATGGCTCTTGGGCTCCATCACACCTGATGAGCTTCATGGAGCAGCAAGATGGGGACCACGGCAGTGCTCATGTGTTTTCTGAACAGCATTTCAGTCAGATGCGGCTTCACCAGATAGCCAAAGCAGTAACTTTCCTACTTTTCTTGCTGCTGTAAAATGACAGAGGAGTTTTCAAGCCCCCTCCCTGGATGCTGCAGGCCAGCTAAATGCCCTGATAGGAATCCAGGCATGCTGGCACACAAGCTGATGGGCTGGAAAAGATTCACCAAGAAAACCTTGGAGGTGTCCTGGCAAGAGGGTGGTGGGAGATGGGGTTTGAAGCCTCAGGCAGTCTTGTGGACCCACTGTGGAAAGGGCAGCTGGGCTCGGTGGCTTAGGAGACTTACCTGGTGTTGGGGCCAGAGAAATGGAACTTCTCTGCACTTCCAGTAACAGGAGGGGCCTTCCTGGACAACTTTGGTGGCCAGCTCCTTCCAGGGAGACTTGACTCCAATGGGCCTGATAGTATTTGCTTGGTTTGGGCTATTTTTAGAAGGACCAATGCCTTGCTCACACAGCATGTGATGTGCTCATGGCTCTATAGGCACAGACCCTGCTCATTTAAGTTTGGGCTGTGCTGAACTCCCCACTAGTTCGATTCCCATAGTGATGGGACTCTCCCAATGAAACATGGCGCTTGGCTTTCTAGCGTTGACATCTGAGCATCCTAGACAAACACCCTCTGTGGGTTAGCAGACCAGGTTCATTCAACGAATTAGTCCAAGGTGTCCAGAAAGCAGCAAACAATACACAGGTGCAGGCTGTCTAAGTACTACTTGCAGGTTATGTCCAGTGCTGCAGCTAGACATAGATTTATAGCAAACCTTTCTAAACTTCAGGATATCTCCATTTTGGATCTACATTTTGCTATGCCCTCTTCTGCCCTGTCCCAAATATGCACTGAAGGTGATGCCCTGAAAGTGGCAGCTCCAACACCGAGACTTGTGCTGGTGCCTGATACACCATCACCGGTGATGCTACAGCATCAAATAATCCAAGCTATGGCCATCAGTGGTTAGGGAACCCCGATAAGAGTAATCAAGCTCTTTCTTTCCCATGTTTAAGTGCAAGCTTACGAAGGCAGTCACACTCCCTTATAACCAAACCTGTTTTCATTTTCTTTCCCCTTGGCAGCATGTAAGTGCAATCCCCAAGGGTCACTCAACGCCAGCTGCAGTAAACTGGGAGGACAATGTCAGTGCAAAGCCAACGTTGTGGGACGCTGCTGTGACACCTGCTCTGCGGGCAGCTATGGCTTCGGCTTCCACGGCTGCTACGGTGAGTACTTGGCAGCTAGCACCAGTGCCAGTATCTGGCTCTTCATGCATACCCCGATTTTTTTAGGGCTTTGGATCCATGATTATGTGTGAAGCAATATGAAAAATGTTTCCACAAATAATGGATTTTCCATGCCTGCTGTTCGCGCTGCCTTTGAGCAGTCTCAGCGATGAGTAGGGTTGTGGGAATAACTTCAGGACACATCTTTGCTTTTGGTGTTTTCCAGAATGTGAGTGCCACCCGCAAGGCTCACTGAGCTCGCTGTGTGACCAGGTGACAGGGCAGTGCTCCTGCCGCCGGGAGGTGGATGGTCAGCGCTGCAGCCGATGTCTGGCTGGGTATTTTGGATTTCCCCACTGCCGTCCTTGCCTGTGTAACGGCTATGCAGAGTTTTGCGACCCGTTGACTGGAGAGTGCCTGAACTGCCGTGGGTTTACGGCTGGAAGCCACTGTGAAAGGTAAGTTGATGGACAGTGCTGCAAAGCTCACCCAAACACTGGTGCTCTTTGAAATGCCTGTGTTGCTGGAGGCCCACCTACAATGCCGTGAATGCATTGCTGACCTTAACCAGAAACACGTACCTAAGCTCAATATTAAACTGGGTGTAGCTGCTGAATGGCAGGTACCTATGGCAGGTTTGACAAATGCCTGTGGGGGGACTGCGGGCATGGCACGCAGACAGCATTGCAGTGGGCTCTCTGAAAGAATGCATTTGAGACATGGGTGCCATGGCACCATGGGGTTGGAGACATGTGCAAAGCACTGTGTATGAGATCCGCTGACTCCTGCTAGCTTTTACATTGCCAAGAGACTAACCTCGTGCTGAATACTCATTTTAATACCTGCAGTTATCTCTGAGGAGCTTAAATAAACACGTACTGTTTTCTGGTCATATTAGTTCCATACAACCAGCAAATCACTTTTCCCATGTGTTCCAGCTCTGTTCAAAACAGTGCTGCTCTTTTTTATTTTATACAGTGGCGACAGCATCAGAGCTCAACATGGATGTCAGAGTTAAATTCTTTAGCTGTTTAGTTTGGCTAGACTGTACCTTGTAATTCACTTTTAGTATTTCCCCATGAAACCTACTGAGGTTTTCTTGCAGCGCTTTTGGACGATACAGCCTTCGGCTATTGTGCTTGTAGGCAGCAAATATATTAAAATTGGGAGACTGAACTACTTGTTGCCCTGTGCCTCTACAGGAGCTCCACACCCCAGGGCAAGGATAATTGAATAGCCAAGACTTTTAGCCTGGCTTGTGTACATAGAGAGAACTGTGCTCCCATTTGTCATAGTAAAGCAGATCAAAGACAGAGGATGCTTCAGAAGGTGCTGTGTTGCTACAGCTGCAGGGCTACAGGGTGCTGGGACGCAGAGGTGGTGGTGACAGATGGGATGGCAGGGGTAGCTGAGCCCCCAGAGCTCCCTGCCTGTATGGGTAACAGGACAGCCACCACTGCCTTGAAACAGCCGTCACCCCACGCTTGCAGAACATGTCAGACAGAGCATGGCTGACTTCAAAATATATGCTGCATCTAAAACATGCAATATTCTCCGAGTGCTCTGAATGAATCGTTGCTTTTTTGCCCATGTCAGGACTTTCCAATGTCGTCCCAAACACTTTGTGTGTGTGTATGGAAATAGACGAATGTGTGTGGTTATAGGTGAATATGCAGAATTTTTACATGGCAGCTTTAAGCTGTCTATGCAGAGCATGTGTGGTATGTCATATGCATATATTATAATTTAGAATAAAATTGTTCCAGAGTAGGTGAAAGTCTTCAGAAATATTCTTTGAAAAGAAAGGATATGCTTTTTCTTTTTGGGATTCCAAATTTTGGGAATACAGCTCTGATTTTCCACTTTAGAACATCTTTGAAGCTCAGTATATCTGTAACCAGTTAATGGGGATAGTATTACAATGACCTGGAGTGTTAAATTAATTATACATACATTACATTGGTTCAGCTGAGGGGACTGAAAAGAGTACTTGACAATTTCTTCTGCTTTGTGTTGACTGCTTTGACAGGTGTGTGGATGGCTATTATGGAAACCCTCTGAACGGAGAACCCTGCCGCCCATGCATGTGCCCAGGGGCACCTACAAGCAACAGGTATTTCGCACATTCCTGTTACCAGGACTCCCAGTCTGCACAACTGGTCTGCAATTGTCTCGAGGGATATTCAGGTACAAAGCAAAATAAGGACTTGTTTTGATTCTTTTAAAATTAACATAAGAGAGAAAAATGACCATCCTCAGCTTATCCTCTGTTCAGAAATGACAAGTGAGGTAATGGTAATGGCATAGGTAAGGAAAGTTAACACTCAAATTTACTGAAATTATGTGAGGAAGTCCTGACTGAGAAGAGTAGGGATTATGCAATTAGTGTTTGAAGAAGGGAATCATCTGTGTGGATACAGTGAAGCCATTAGTCTGTTGAAATTCTCTGAAAACCTCCTCCTTTCCAGGGGCAGTACATTAACCTGATGGGGAGAGGGGGGAAAACTGTAGTTGCTCCTTACCTCTGAAAAACAAGCATTGGAAATTCAAATCAGAAAGAACAGGACATCAAAAAGACCCAATAAAATTTCCTAATCAGAAAAAAAATCTTTCTTCATATAGAGGAATCTAGCTTTGATGTTATGCCCAAAAGTGACTGTTTCACCATTCAGATGGTCACTTTAGAAATGAAGTTCCCATTCTCAGTTGTCTCATATACAGATGTTTTTGCAGCAAACTGATGCCTCACTTCCTAAGATCCCGTTGTCGTAGCTTGAATTTCTGCAGGGAAACCTGAAGGTATTTCCCTCCCCCGGGGCATTAGAAAGGTCTCCATTGATGGAAGCAATCCCTAATGGGAAACGCTGCCAAAAACTAAACCAATGGTGTCATCTTTACTTAGGCCAGGTTCCTTTATAAGTCAAGAGCAGTTTTGCTTGAGTAATTGCTGTAGGACCAAAATGATCCTTGTTGGTACTCACCCAGGGAACTTCTCTCCTCACAAACCACTGCAGTTCTTAGTTCTGGACTATCCTCCTCCTGCTCCCTTCTGACAAGGCTCTTGATCACCTCCGTGGCACTGGGCTCACTTCTTCAGAGGTTGTTAAAGGCTGTGGTCCTGAAGACCATGGTGAAGGAGTAGTGTCCTTGGTTGAGGATGAGCCAGTGAATGAGGTCGCAGCAACACCAACTCAGAAGGGTTTCTGAGATGCAGAGAGGGTAGCACTCCAGTCATGGCAGGCATTGGGATGGCATGCAGAAGTAATTGCAATGCCAGCAAGCGAGGACAGTGTCCCAGAGCTGGTATATCCTCCTGAGGGTCCTCCACTGGGTTATGGAAAGGAGGGAAGGTCTGCTGGACTCTGTGTTCCTCCAGGAAAGGGCAGCCCACACCTTCCCATGCTGGTGTTGGGGTGAAGGGCCCAGGGAAAATCCTGCAAATATGGCCAATCCTCACCACTGCCATTGAAAGGACTTCACTGGAAAAAGATATTTGGAGGTATTGTGTGAGGGGGTACCTGTTTACTCCTATTTCCTCGATAAAAACGGCATGGGATGATGAAAGTGCATTTCCATCAGATTTCAGTGTGGGACGTGTAATTTAAACTGACCGTAGGATTGAAGGGCAACAGTCTCAGACTGGTGGATCTTTTCCATTGGAAACGTGCGTTTGAACAGACAATCTGAATCCTTTAACAGTATTACATGGAAATTACATGTTTCACTTGAATTCCCATCAGCCAGCAAATATTTTTACCTTCCTCCAACAGGCAGTCAGTGTGATGAGTGTCCTAGTGGGTTCTACAAAAACCCAGGCAGCCCCAGGCTTGACTGTGCACCATGTCCCTGCAATAACAACATCAATCTGACAGACCCAGAGTCCTGTAACAGGGTCACCGGGGAATGCACCAAGTGTTTACACAACACCCATGGAGCAAACTGCCAGTTCTGCAAACCAGGGTATTTTGGCTCAGCCCTCGATCAAAATTGTCAAAGTAAGTAAGCAACAGCATTGCAACCGTGTATTACTACCCAGAAAAGTTCTCAAGTAATTAGGCTACAGGGAGAGGTTAGCCCTTGGAGGGACAGTAAAACTAAAGCAGATCAATGGAGCAAAACATGATGAGAATATCAAATACATTTCTATGTGTACCAGATAGATATCTATCAGTGACACAAATAACTGTTAATGTGGCATCTATTAAATTCTTTGTCGCCCAAGTCTTGCTAAATCTCATACTGCATATCACTTCTAGGAAATACTAATTTGTGAAATGTAATCAGTACTCTGTTAGAAAAATAAATGTGTGTTCAGCCCATTCAGGAAGGGATCAAAAGTAAAGGACTCAAAGATAACTGTTTATCCATGTTGCTGGCTGATGCCAACTAAGCAATGCTCAGTTAACCAGATGATCCCTTGCTGAGCTCCCTGCCTTACCAGTTGTTTTCATTAAGTGGCTAGAATGAGTCTGTTCAGGCAATTTAATAGACTCCATGAGGACAGTCAGTAATTCAGCACTTTAACAGAAAGCCAGGAGTGTTTAAAAAAAAAAAAACAAAACAGCAAGGCATGAGTTTTTTCCCAACACTTCTCAAAGACACAAATTTTCACAAATGTGCCTGACTGAGGGTCTAATTTCTACAGGCCAGACAGTTATAAGTATTTTCAAGAAACTCTTTCTGGGAATCTCTAAAATACAGTTCAAACCCATGTCTTGTGCATTCTTGGAAGATGTCCGCTAGAAATGGTTAAGCAAGGACTTTTGGCTCCTCACAAGGAAGGCTTCTTATCTTATTTGGCTTACTGGAGTTTCCCACACTGCATAGTGCCTACTGTAAAACAGCTTCTCCTTACCTAGCATATTTAACATTTCATTTTAATAAGATCCAAAATTCACTACACCTTAATTTTTCTTGCCTGTGTTAAGTGCTGAATGTTCCCAGTAAGTTTGCTCAAAGCAACATATAAGCTATTATGGAAACATAAGTAAACTATATGAGATCAAAAATGCGTTCAAGGTTACTAGGAGTAAACCAACAGCATGGGCTTTATATGCAGCTCTGATTGTCCATCCGCTGTCTATATGCTCATCTGCTGTAGCAGTTGTCCTTCTTTTTCCAGGGTGCATGTGCAATCCAGCGGGTGTTCACCCTGCCATGTGCCCCGGGGGAGATGCAGCCTGTCTGTGTGACCCAGCCACTGGAGCTTGCCCTTGCCTGCCCAACGTGGTAGGCGCGACATGTGACCAGTGTGCCTCTGGCTACTGGGACCTGGCTAGTGGAAAAGGATGTCAGATCTGTGACTGTGATCCAAAAAACTCCCAAAGCAACCAGTGCAACCAGGCAAGAAAATTACTCTGCTTTCCAGGAACTGGGGTGGTGGTGTTCTGGCATGGCACAGCGGGGACCCTCTTATAAATGAGGATAGTTGTCTGTCAGGCTCTCTGAAAACAAAAAGTCTTTGGAAGTTTGCAGTTGGTGCCATCACACTTGGAGTCATTGTATCAAACGTGCTGTTCTGGTAATGTGGCTCTGCTTGTAAACAATTTCTCTTTGTCTATGTGTTTCTTTGTCATGTGGATCTAAGAAAACGTCACACAGGAAAAAATGGCCTTGTAAGTATATGTATAGGGAAGAAGGAAGTCCAGGCTTGGACCTGAGGGTCTCATGAGTACTTTTTAAAGTGTTTATTTTTATAAAAGTAGCAGCTGTGGCCATTACAGGAATCATGCCTCATCTATCAGACTGCTAGAGTAGCTTTTCACATCTTCGTTTCCTGTGCATGTTTTAGGGCTAGAATGTAGAAAAAATAATACAGCATTTCAGAACAGAGAGGTGGAGTTGTGGTCCCATGGAGTCAACAGCAATTTTGCTATTGACTTTAGAGCACCAGGAGCTTATCCCAAGTCCTTGCTGATGTGCTTTCACATTTTCCTTTCAATGTGCTTTCTGTTTGTTCAAGTTTATTTAGCAGACTTATTATTTTTCCTAGCAAACGTAGCTTTTAACTTCAAAGAACTACTACTGCTGTTCTGAGCTGTACCAGTTATCAGAGCTATAATTCCCTGCAGTGTAATTTAGCAGCTGAATTCCAAAATAAATTTTCTAGGACAATGTGCATAATGTACCCTCAGAGTTTTCAGTTACAGTTATATCATGTCGTTAAAAGTTGAAATGCGAAGGTGAGTACTTTGCTCATTCATCTGTTTTGCAAAGGAAAAGCATCCTCTTTTCAATCATAGTCAGAGGATGAGTTCTTGAAGAACATCTCTAGACTGGAACATACAAAGTCTTTCATATTAGTAAAGCAGAGCCACCTCTCAAAGTCCACTTTGTTTTCACAGCCTTCAGGAAGAAGACAGGAAGCATGGGCCAATACTGTGTAAACCATGGTGTTCAAATACCATGTGCAAGCAGGATCAGTGCAGTCCCCACACAGCTATATAAGTCACAGGGAGAAAAAGAAGCACAGTAAATAATGTATATCCAGCCATATGGCTCTGCAGGAAGCTATTTAATCCTAACTGTCTTTACAGCTTACAGGCCAGTGCCCGTGTAAGCTAGGTTACGGCGGAAGACGTTGCAATGAATGTGAGGATAATTACTTTGGCAATCCCCAGACGCATTGCATTTGTAAGTATTACGAAGTGGGGACAACTGGATTAGAAACTGCTTCAAAAGAAGCATTTACTTTTTATATTCATAGGGGAGATGGGACATGCATCTAAAGAAGCAGGCTTTCATACATTTGTGTGCATGAAATGGTTAAAAGTGTTCATATTATTTATTTGTATTGTTCCTTCTATGGTTATGATGGGACCGTGGAAGTTAGAGATGAAGCAGAGGCGTTAGCCAGGCAATCCACTTTGCTCTACCATTTCAAACACTGGCTTGCATTTATTGTCTTGAAGTGCATGATTGTACCTTTTGCATGTCCCATGGAAAAGGAACAACTGGATTTAACTTGCTGTCCCTTTCTTGCAGCGTGTGAATGTAACCTGGAGGGAACCAGCCAGCCCAAGTGTGACAAAGCCACTGGCACGTGTAACTGCCGTGCTGGTGTCACTGGCCAGTTTTGCGACCGGTGTGGCCGCGGCTTTGAGAAAAACTTTCCCTCTTGCCGTCAGTGTCATCTTTGTTTTCATCAGTGGGACACTGAAATTACTACCCTTGGTCAGACTGTTCAGGGGTTAATGAGGTTTGCTGCAAATCTCGACGATAAAGGAGGACGAATGGCCATCTGTGACATGCGCTTCAAAGCCTTTGAAGATGCCATTTCTGAAACTGAAAGAATTTTGAGACATCCTGTTCTTTCACTGGAGGCCCTCTCAGGCATCAAGAATTTTCAGGGCTATATTCAGTAAGGGCTCAGCTGCTCCTGAAAAAATCCTTGGCTGAGAAAGCAGTCTTCCCCCGGGCTCCACCAGCCATCCTTAGACATAAAGTCCTGCTTCTGAGAGCACACAGATGCTGGACTCCTAAGTCGCTGTTTTCAATAAATCTGTGAACAAAATAATCCTTATATATATTATTTGTCCCTCACAGCCGTATAATTAAATGCTGGAATTTTCCAGTTCATCCTAAGGGTTTTCTAAATAAGCCATTACAAGTAAATGTTTCTGTTCATTTAGAAATTTCTCTCTTGTCCTCTAAAATATTGTGTATATCAGTTCTAGTTTAAAACCAATCTGGTCTGACTTCTGCTTAACTGCCATTTCCCTCTCAGACGAAAAGTTGCACAAATGGATCCTCTTCACAGTACACCGTATGAGTTTCCTGACCTTAACAAGAACATAGAAGACATTGGAGAAGAAGCTGACCTAGTGTATGAACTTCTACAGCAGAAAATACATCTGCATCAAAGTTTTAATTACTTGAACCTCAAAGGTAAGGCAGCCAGCAATTAATTGAAATAGGTGAACAATTTCTGTGAAAATTCAGAATGTTTTTCTCACCATTGAACCTTAGAAAACTAGAATCTAGGGATCTTTGAAATGTTGTATGGCAGCACAAAAATACAAATACTAACAACACTTTATACTGATTTTCCAAACTTGCTTTTATGTTAAAATGCCATGATTTCTACCATCCTAAATTTCAGATGCATGTGCTGGGGTCATGTCAATCAGAAGTCTTATGAATCCCAATGTTTAGATGGAGATTTAAAAGCCACCCAGTTTGACACGGATCATACGGTAGAACAGCAAAGGATTTTTTCCCCACTTATGACTTCTCTTGCTCTTAGCAATACTTTAAAGAATGTTGTACAGCAATGGGGTTTGTTTAATTAAAGCAGAGAGTCATAGTGCAACTTCTTAGTGTTCCCATGGGAATATACTTGACTTTATGTAGTAAGGAACTAGCTCTCCATCATCAAAATATATGACATCAGAACTGTGTTCCTTGGCATTTTTGAAAGAATTACACTGTCTGTGCTTGAGCTAAGTATAGTCTCCATCAGCTGCTAATAGCAGTAATGACAATGTCACAGACTGGCTTCTGGAGAAGGACGGGAATATATGGCAGGAGACTGTCAGCAGTATACTCTCCAAAGAGACAGCCGCCAAGATACGAACCCCCATAAAACAAGATATGCACCACAGAAGACACAAGCTACAGGCATTCCCATTTACAGTTCCTGTGTTTCGTTTGGGCAAGAAAAAGATTGGCCTAGGCAAGATCAAAAAAAAAAAAAATAAAGGGAGGAAAAGTCTAAAGGATACAAAGCTGAGGGAAAGGAAGAAGGGATACAGAGGGATTAATTAAGATTTAGGGCTTCCCTGCCCTGTTGTACTTGGAAGCGCCCCTGGGGCCAGCTCTTCCACTCAGGTCCCTGCGAGAGCGGTCAGTGCAGCTCTCCCAGGCTCCACTTCCCAATCGAACTGAGTCGTGCACTCTGAGAAAGGCAGCAAGGCAAAGAAACAACAAACCCCAGGGAGGTCAGTGGATGCACAGCTGAAGCATCCATGGTGCTGTCTGGTCACGTTCCAAACCCACTTCATCTTTCAGCCTCCAGAGATGGATAAACAGCCCTATAAAAAGCACACGGGGGTGTGGGGAGGGGAAGACCTTGAGTTTAAGCTGAATTTCTGGTTGGGGCCACAAATATTCATTGGTCCTGCTACCAGGCATCTAACAGCACAGAAATAACATTTCCCTCAAGATTACCAGCTTCTCTGATATCCGGGAAGAAGCCTTTCTCCCTTACCCCATCTTCATTTTGGGACCAGCAGCACATCCTGGGTCTGGCTCTGTCTGCTTTTTCATCTCTCTCTTTTTTTGGGGGGTGGGTGGGTTGTTTTTTGGGTTGTTTTTTTTTTTGTCCTCGGGTAGAGCAAGATGTGGCCATGTTCACCATCTGTGGCACATTTGACACTTGTGCCCTAGACACACTTGGGAAATGGGCTCCTCCCTCCCTCCCTTTGCAAAGGATCAGGACTCAGACTCCTCACAGGTGTGCATTCAGCCGGCTGACCTGGAAACATCAATATCTAATGATGTATTAAAATCACTGGAAAAAACAGGACACAAGTGTCCTTGAAAGAACGCCTTTATGAGATCTCATTAAATTACGGCTTTCCAGCCTTTGCAGCCACTGTGGTATGGTAATGCTGTGAGTACAGCTTCCTAGGCTGTAAATCAAGCCTGTGCTAAGATGCTATATTTAATGTAAAGGAACCTGGAAGCTCTACAGCTCTGTCACAAACCAAGTGTGAAAAATGCATTTGGGCCACTTAAGGGAGAGCTGAACCACTGTAAAATATTCCTGCAATGGAACTGTTGCACTGAAAACAGTCTCTGGCTTAGATAGGGAGTTACAGCAGCCTCTTGCCAGGTATTTTGTATTCGGAACTAACTTTAAACTGTACATTTTTTCCAAGAGTTACAAGATAAAATAAATAGCCTTGGTTCCACACAATAGCTAAACATTGTTCAGCTTCAGTCAAAGCAAGGCCCCAAGGGCTTTAGAACCTGATTCAAAGCATGCAGGACTCGATGAATGCCTTGTCATTGACTTCAACTAGTAACTGAGTCAGTTACCAGCACAAAGAGGGATGTTAATAAATGACCTCTAATGCTTTTTCACTGCCAACACATCAGTTCTGGCTCATTGCCCATACTGGAGATTTGGGGACAACTTGGGTTCTCTGGAGATCTGGGAAGCCCCAACAGCAGCAGCTTTAAATTATGTGTTTTGCAAAATGCCTGAGCCTTTTCCTTAGGCTATTAATATGTACTATTCTCCAACCCTTTTGAGTATGCTGAAGGGAAAGCTTACACTAAGCAAACAAGAAAGACTCTTGCTGGAAAGTATTTTTTGCCTGGTCTACAAGCTTATCAAGGAAATTTTGGGGTTTTTTTAAATACGTCAACCCTGAAATTGGATTTTCCAGATCCAAAGAAAACTCATAAATTCCCATTTGTAATCTAAATTTTGGGCTCAGTTTAGCAGACCATTTAACTTTTGCATGGTATGCTGAACAGACAGGACAAATGCTTTCCTGACTCACAGTCAGAGAGCTGATAATTTCATAGGTTTTGCAACTGGCAGAAACAGTTCTCCTGCCTAAACTTCAAAACAGCATAAATGATAGGAACTTTATCAGATTGACAATGGCAGCAATGCATGAGCTACTGACAAATGCAGATCAGTAGCAGTTTGTGTTATTAATGGGATCCCCTTCCTACTTTTGTGTCTTCCATTGGCTTCTCATACAACTTGGACTCTGAAGAATGACATGGGATCCACTGTATTTGCATCTAGTTTAGGAGGTTTTATGAATATCAAACATGATTCCTGTTAAGAGTCCTGTTTGGCAGCTGGCTGAGTAAAGGATTAAAAAGCTTGACTGAGGAAATGACAGCTCCTGTCCCTCCCTGCTGTCCCAAATCAAACACCAGTGACAACAAACTGAATCGCCTGTCACTCACCGTTTGTCCAAATTCAGGTAGATACGTGAATTAAATGCAACCAAAACACAGTTGGTACTAAACCCTACTTCTGTTGCTACAGAGGCTGTCAGCAACATTAGGAAAGACTTTGAAGTATCATTGCTGGCAGAACAGGAGACCAGTGGGACAACCCCTGTTGTAAGGGACTCAGAGTACACCAGGAACCATTCACTGGCTATGTTGGGCCATCAGGCCTTGAAAGCAAGCAATGTTCTGGAACAGCTCAAGATGATCAAGAGCCCCAACATCCAAAACTTGACTGAAAAGGTAGGCACTGTGAATTTTGAATGGGAGCTAAACAAAAATCTCTTTTTTTTTTTTTTTGATGCTGTTAGGAAGTTTTATTTTAAAAGGGTGCTTTATATGCATTTCTAAATCTAAAAAACAACACTCTTCTGGCACAGACATGCAGTCACGTCAGAAACAGCTGCACTTCTCAGTTGTGGTTACTACCACCATTCTGGAAGCCATTGCTCCCAGGGCAGACCTAGCACACAGAACGGTTTAAGCACTCTCTAGCCTCAAGAGGATGTCAGTGTAAACCCAGAAAAATTAACCCCAACCTCCTCCATCAGTAACTTAAACTAAGCAGAGCAACTTTGCCCTGGAGTGGATGGGGAGCGCTCACCTTATCCTTTGCATCACCCATGGGAGAGGAAGGGAATTCTGTCCTTCTGTGGGACAGCAATGAATACCTGAGAGCACCTTCAACCAGCCCTGCCAAATCTGGGAGAGATCATCCATCTAGACCTTTAGTCTCAACATCTGTGTCAAACTATATGGAGGGCTAGACATGGTACCATGTTATGTGAGAGGTGATCTGGACCCTTTAGGATAAGCCATTGACCCGTGGGCTGGATGTGGCCAGGGGACAGTTCCAGCCCTTTTGGCACAGAGGGGTGAAGCAAGGGTCTTAGTGCAACACGTGAAGCCCAACAGATGGCTCCTGCAAGGATGCTTGGAGCCATGGGCTACCGTTGCATCCTTCAGGGAATGGGAAGGGGACCTGCACCTGGCATCAATACTCACCTTTGGAGAGACTAAACCAGCATCTCCTCAGGAAAATCCCATCATATGTTCAATATTTATGCGTCGTCAAACATCTTCCTTCCCCCAGGAGTGTATCTCATGCCCCAGAGGAGTCCTGACATAAGCATTTTCCTTATTGCAGATCTGTGGCGTGCCGGGAGACCAGCCCTGTGCCACCGCAGCCTGCGAGGGAGCTTTGTGCCAGGACAGTCACGGACTCAGGCAGTGCGGTGGCCCAAACTGCAGTGGAGCTCTTCCTCTCTCCACTGAAACCCTCCGGAAAGCTGAGGAGACTGCTGTGTTGCTAAACAACTTGACTACTCAGCTACAGGAACCTGAGAATCAGGTGCTGTATATCAAACCTATATTTGTTCAGTACAATGGATGGTGGGTGAGATTTGGGAGGTGACAAATCTACAAAACCTCACCTGCTCCTTGGATAATAAAGAGCAGTGACATAGTGATGGACCTTGTCCTGACGTCATAGACCTATCACAGCTCAGTACTGGAAGTATTAGGTGCCAGTCCCACCAAGAGACTATGGCTCTAGCTATGCTTTCCTCTTCCTCACAGCTGCCAAGATCTCGCAGGTCATGGTGCCCTGTGGCAACTATGGAACTTGGTGGCATCAGGCTAATATTGTCTGTTTTTATTGGGAAAGATTCAGATGGCACCATTTGTCAGAAGCCTGAGTATGGCCCATGCGTATTGCAGTGGGATTACAGCTGTGCACACCGTTAAGCTCTATTTATACAACTTTGTATTACTCTTATGTTTGCCATTAAATAATTTTTGCAAATAATTTCAAGACGAAGCTTTTTTGCCCCTGGTGATGTTTAGAAGGGCATCAAGTAGTCAGCTGTACTGCACAGCAGCAGTGAAAAGTAACTCAAAGCAAAGTGTGGCCAATGCAACATGTGCCAAGGAAACAAAACTGACAAATCCCAGAACACCGGTAAAGACAGTTTGATCTTAATAACAGTCAGAGACGATGCCTGTTTGAGTTATAGGCAAACACGTTTTCCAACAGAAGTGCCATTCTGCTGTGGCTTTGTCCTGTCCCTGCAGGGTGCCTGGGCATCCATTTCCTCTTTTTAAAATGCACGCGACACTGCACCATAGCTAACGCTAACGGGTTTAGAAATGAGCAATCGGGGCACATGCCTGGGGCCCCAGCACACAGAGAGGCAGCAGCAAAAGGCATTTGCTGAAGTGGTGAGTGCCGGGTGGCAGGGACATTGCCTTTGGTGCTTGCAAGCCCAGGCAGCTCTGTGATAAAATGAGTGAAGTACCTCAAGACGTTTCAGAAGTAAAAACATCACCGTTTTTCTTGTTACATGGGGAAATGGCAAACCTTTTCCCTCCACAGATCGCAGAGAGGTGGTACCTGTGCATTGCCTTAAGGCAAAGCATAGCCCCCAACAAAGCAAAATGCCATTGAAATTCGATGATTGATTAAAAGCTCTCATTTAAATTATCAAGAATACTAATTTAATTTTTAAAGACAAGCCTTAAACTCTATCTTCCTTATTTGTGTCCTCTTGAGCGTATTTTTAACAGCAAATGTGGAAGGGCAAATGAAATTACATGCCTTTTCTGTACTGAATCTGATCACTGACATACTGCAGTACTGCAATAGAAAATAAGTTAGCACCTTCTTTTAGAAACAGAAGGGGCTGTGGTTTAGCATGGTTGCAGAGACAAAAAAATGCTTGATTTAGGCTTTTTCTGAGGCCAGATGAAGGCCATGACATAGCAACTTGGGGAGTTCCCCAAAGGGGTCTCCTACTACTTTTCAAAGCCACATCAAATGATTCCACCTGAGGCTTAGATAAAAATCACTTTTGTGTCAAGAGCTCATCTTGTCAAGCAATGATAGCTAACCTCCAGAAAATCGCACTACGATTTCTAATAATATTTCCAGGTTGAAAGCATTACAAAAGTGGCAGAAGACAGCAAGTTGAAAGGTTCACAATTCAATGCACAACTGGAGAGGGCTAAGAATCAAATTGAAGTTGATGGAGAGATCACTAAGGAGTTCATCCGAAAAGTGAGAAACTTCTTACTAGGTAAATGTGCAAAGTTCCTTTGGACTAATTTTTAATATATATTAATTTTAATTTTATATATATTCCGATATAATATAGCATAATAGGTGACCAGAAAATGATCTAGCTGTATTCACACATAATTTCTCATCTTCCTCCTGATCTGTGCAATCTTTTTCAATCCCTTTTTTTCTAGTGCTTCTTTCTCCCAAGTGACAGTACTTTGTATTAATTTTCCAATAGATCTGTTACATTCTGATTGTCATTTTTTATTAAAGTGCTTAATTTGAAGCATGCAGTTCCCTCAGTTCCTGATTTATCTGAGTAAAGGGTTACTAAGATAATTTCATACAATGTAGATAATTTCATACAATGTATAATGACCAGCCATGTCCAATGCATCCTCAAATTGTTATTCCACCCCATTCTTCCAGGCCCATAAATAGAGGCTCTCCGTAGGGAGCGTGGGAATTAGGACACATACCACTCCGTCGTCTCCGTAAAGCTGTAACTCGAGGAATCAAAGGATTCTGGTAGAACTTCACAGCTCTCACAAAAAAAATAAAAAACCAACTATATATACCCTAAAACTTTATCCACCCTCACAAATGCAGAAAAATGCTGTAAGAAAGGGACCCTAAGGTTGTTCACCAGATGTACATCAAAGGAGTTCAAATGTGGTAACATTTTTTCAACCTTTTGGATGGAGCTGGTCTCATAAGTTTCTAAGGATTGCATGTTGGCAGTCCTTTGGCATTCGTAACTCTACAACCAAATGTGAGTGAGAGCAGAGGACTTCCTTTGTTCAGGAACATTGAAATTATTTTACTGAAGTGGAAGAAAAACTCCTTAAGATTCTCAGATCTTTATTTGATAGCAATTGAAAATTCCTTTGGCTCTTTTATGTTTCTTAGCAGACATACAGCATTTACTAACAATTATAAAATCATTTTTGAATGGATTTTTGTTTTGTAAATTGAAGTTTGAGAACAGTAACAGCTGAGATGCATATAGTTACATTAAATCTGCTGTATTCCACATCGATGAGAATGGTAATTTTAGATTAATATATTCCTACAGAAAATAGCTCTCAGGAACGCACTACTGTTTGCACAGTAAATGTCTTCTATTGACTTCTTGGTGAGTTGCTTTGGAGCGTTAGCAAAAACATTTAATATGTTTCAAATGTTTTACCACCCAAGGTCTTGTCTATAAAGGGGAGTGAGCAGAAAACAGAAGTGATGGTGAGACTTCACAAGGCATGGACTGCTCTAACTGTGTGTCTGTGCCTCTTAGCGAAGAGCTAGGACAAGCTCATTTGTAAGGGGAGTTGTCAAAATAAGTTTTTTCTACTGTAAATTCCCATCCTATCTGAGTCTGACCCAAGTTCCCTCTGTAGCTTAGCCTTTCTCATTAACCAGCAAAGGAACCACTTCCTCAATGTTGTGGCGACTCCAGGGAAGGGATTACACCCACCAGCCGGCTTGGAAAGCTCCATTCACACCCCGGTCTCTCCAGCACCTCTTTGATCTGGGGGCCAAGGGAGAAACGGGCTCTGACACATCTAGCTGTGCTGTGCACTGATTTAAAACCTTCTGTGGGCTCAGTTCTACATCAGAATTTTAATAACCCAGTTCAAAGTGGGCTCAAATCCTCATTTTAGCCAGTTCTGACAACGCCAACAGCAGTACCGGGAAGCATAATATTAAATTACAAAATTCTCTTACCCCCTTGCTGTGTCTGTCAGCTTTATTCTCCCACATAATTCAAAGGGTAGGCAGCCACAACGACCACTTACATTCCCCTAGGAGGAAAGAGCTGCTTCAGGATATCCTCACCTCCATTTCTGTTGCAGATGAGAGCGCGCCTCCAGAAGACATTGAGAAGGTGGCAAACTACGTTTTGCAAATAAACCTTCCCCTGACTCCACGAGAGCTCACAGGCATGCTTGGCAAAATCAGGAGCATTACGAACCACTGTGAGAAGTACAAACTGAATGCAAATAAGAGAAACAGAAAGAGGGAGGAAGCTCGGACGCTGCTGGTGGAGGCACAAGAAGCTGAGTGAGTAGGGTATTCTCGTATGATGTGCAGGCTCCAGCTGGGGTGGCACTGTGCATGGTAGGACTGCTCCATGCCCCAGGCAGTATCCTAGTAACGCTGGAGGGAAAGTTCAGGTGACAGCAGCTTGCCAGCAGGAACGAGCCACAAGCCATGACCATGCAGGAGCCGACAGTGCTGCAAGGAGGCAGCTCCTGCCAGCTCCTGGCTCCTCAGCCTGCAGAGTCAAAAAGAGGCCAAAGCAGCTACTTACTTTCACATTGGACCTAGTGGAGTATTACACCTGGGAAGTTTAAATATGGCTGAGAAAGAGCCAACAAGAACTAGGGAGGGAGAAAACATTCACCCACGAGTCTTCCTTACGAGCAGGGCACCACCAGGCAGCCCGCAGCATCCAGCCTGGCCTGTAATACAGCAGCACATCTGCTCCCACACAAAGTCCCTTACTGAGGTTTTTCTTTGCCAATTTATGAGCCACAATTTTAATGGTTGTTGCTGGACTTGAGGGAACATTTCTGCATGGCAGCATGGCTGCATTTGAAATGTGTTCTTCCTTTGCTCTCCACATCACTACACACACTTCTATTTTTCTGTTTTAGCAAAGCAGCTAAAGCTCTTCCACCTGTGGATAAAATTAATAATGAACTAAAAAATGTTGCGAAGTCCCAAGGACACTCCAAAACCACCTTCATAAAGCTAAATGAAGAGATACAAGACATCAGAACACAAATCTCACAGGTATCTTGCTGTAAATATTTTGATTTACTTACTAGATACATTTTAGAAAAAGATACTTAATCTCAAAGTTTCCTTAATGTAAGCTTAAATAAATAAAAGCAGAATGTGGCACAGATATGACACGGATTCCATAATCAGGAATCTCCTCTTCTTAATCGCTTACTCCGCTCAGGAGTCTCCCTCCTCTTCTTAGTCAGTTGATATTAATCTCCCTCATTGCCACACTCTGCAGGCTGGATGGACATTGCATAAGAAACCACAGCCTCCAATTGCTCTGTTTTAGGCTGAGAACCAAGTGAACAAGACAAATGATGAACTGAATGACTTGTCAGCAAAACAGTCTGAGATGGAAGATGGAATTGCCTCACTGCAGGCAAAAATGCTGATGAACAAGAATCAAGCCACAAAGGCAAGAGCAGGGGCAGAAGCAGCACACAAGCGAGCCCAGAATATTGATAAAGTAAGTATTTCTGTCATGTGTTAAGGGAAAAAAGATTATCTCCGTGTTTAATAGTAATTTTGATTCAGAAGTGTAATTGTGTTACCCTGCTCTCCTCAAAACTGTTAACATTTTCCTTATGCCATGCAGCATAGAATGTCACAGGTTAAGAATAATTTACTTTTTATTTCAAGGCTTCTGGCATGTAACACTTCTGTTTGCTTGAATGAAAGAAAATGTATACATTTCTCTGGCTGCTCTACGACATTTTTCCTTGCACTGTGTATAAGACTTGTAGTCACCATGGGCACCAGTACACACAACAGAAAAAATCATAAAACCAGGTATTAAAATAAGTGAGTGATGGAAGCAGCCTGGCCATTCATCCCATGACACTTTCCTTCACAGAAAATTGCTGTGGGAGTAACTTGGAGTTTTTAGTTGGCGGGGTGCTTTTCAGTAGCTCAAATTTTTGAGACTGCATCTAGAAATTTGCTAAAATTGCGAGAACCAGGCACCCACAGTGCAAGCTTGGAGCATGATCAAGCTTCCAGATTATAAGAAATCTAGGTGAAATCTAATCTGCAGCCTCAACAGTGGCAACCTAAATCAGCAGGGAATAGATTAGCCAGTAAATATTACTACAGCCAAAAATGTAAAAAAACCTCAATGTTGCTACACATAATTCATTAAATTTGAATTAAGCCTCATGGCAAAAAGAAATTTACCAAAAAGCCCTATCAAAATAAGTAAAAACAGCATAAGCTTCAAAAATCTGAAGTCATATTTTCTTTATATTCTCACCTTCCTTTAGATTGCTCTACTGGCCATTTGCTTTAATTTATTTCTATCAGGTTTTGCAAAGCATTGCTTGATGCACACATTATGGATATTATTTTTTTTAAGATAATGAGAGATTCAAAGTTTGGTTCAAAGAGGATATTGAAAAAAATATAAAAATCTCCTTCGGCATACCAGATAAATTATGAGATGCTCTTCAACTAAGTAACAGAATTTTGTTACAGGAATTTGCTGACATTAAAAGAAAGTACACCATTCTTCAAGAAAAGCTAAAAACCCAAGGACCTCCCAAAGCAACACTAGAAAAAGTGAAGCAGCTGAAAGAAGAAGCAGAAAAACTGGCTGAAGAGACTGAAAAAAAAATCAAAAAAATAACAGGTGGTGTTCTCACTTCTTTCTATAGCAAGCAGCAAAAATTGTGACCGTTATGAATTAAACTGAAGGCCTTGCCCACAGACACTAACTGACTAGGTTCACCTGAAATCGGGTTTAAAACAATTTAACTGGTGAAAATGCCTGCTTGAAGCTACTCAAACAGTTTAAAAGTAGTTGAAATGATTTGGCTTATGTACTTTTTCTGGCATAAACTGGTTGCTATAAGCAGAGTTTCAGAGGTGTCCACATAGGGACTTGCAGTCATTTGATTCAGCTTAAAAACAGGACAAGTGCAAAATCTGCACAAAACTTGGCTGCAGATTTAGCTGGAAGCCTTGATTTATGCGCTTGCTTTGGCCATTTGGACCTTAATCTTTCCTCTGCGCTCTGTCTTTTCTTACATTACCCAAGTGATGGCTTGCTTTATACAGAGCTGCAGGGTAGCTGTTTTCCACCAGCCCATACTTACTCCCCTTCAGACATCACCTCTGAGCAATGGCAGAACAAACCAGGTACAAAAGTTGGCTTGTGGAGACTGAAGCCAACATGCCCTGGACCTGCGGGGCTGTGGCCAGGAGGCCAAGGGGTCATGGGCAACGGAGATGGCAGCTGCTGTGGCTATACCAGCACCAGTCCTCATGCAGCTGCTTGGGTGGGTCTAGACGGTCACCAAAAAGGAAGAGCACATCTCATGCAATCACATGCAGGGAACCTAATTCTACACGTAGTGAAGGTCTGGGCATTCCCACTGGGAATCCTTGGGCCTAGGATCCTGCCAGGCTCAACATCCAAAAATACTGTGTAACGTCAGTGGAACTGAAGCAGAAACTCCATCCCAGGAGCAAATTCTTCAGGACAGGATCTGAATAACTTTTCTAATCATACAGCTTGAAGAGAAGCATTAAGAGCATCCCAGTCACTCCAAATGCCCAGATGATGTGTGTTGGAAACAGGCAGTGAATAATGTGGGTTTGACTCATTACCAATATGTTTACATTGGTGTAGCTTCACAGGGACCAGCAGCAAACATGTGTGTAAATGAGGCAGACCTAAGCTCATTACACCCTCCGTTTTCTAGGCTTTACACACATCAGTGGACACAGTGTTCCTTTGAGCATTTCCATTTAAACCAACTCCTTTAAGAGTTCTGTGTCGGGCTCCATCCTAGCTGATGGACAAAAGCAGATGCTAAGAAATTAATATCTTTAAGGCTGTCACATTTGTCTTGCTATCCAGAAGCCAGACTTTTCCCTCCAGTTGCATATATAACATTCCCCATTTGAAATGGGCTTATTGCCTCTAAAACTGCTGGAAAAAGAAACACTGTTAAACCCTGGATTTTAGTTACACAATAAATAGGAGTATCATTGCATCTCTCTACTCTTCCAGATTTGGAGAAGAAGCTTCAGGACCTGAATCAAACCAAACAAGACAAGGCAGAGCAACTGAGACAACTAGAGGAACAAGTGATAGCCATTAAAAACGAAATCATGGAGCAGGAAAGCAAGTATGCAACATGCAAAAGTTAGGATCTGAACAGACCATCAGGTAAAAGGCAACTGAAGTCTCTGTGCTTACCACCTCCTGAGCTTCCCAGCATGGAGGGCTGTCCCCTGTAAACACATCTGAAGGTGCCTATTGTATTTTGGCACAGTTGAATAATGTAATTTTCTGTTGGTTTTTTGTCCAGTGGAGTTTATATGGAAATACCTTTGAATAAATCAGCTCATTAAGTAATCAGGCGTAGTCTTTGAGGGAGCTCTGTAATAAATGCCTGTGCACAGCCTAGGGCTTCTCACTGTAGAGGGTTGGAAATGCAAAAGCAGGATTGCTCCGAGAGCTGCAGGTCACTGCCTCAAAGACAGACTCCCAACACCCTGTGTCTTCTGCTGAACCCTATAACCTGTGGCTGTGCCACAACACTGCACAGGGCTGCACAGACTGGGATGGGGTGACGCAGATGAAGGGCTGTGGGCTTCTGTAGCCATCCCTGCTGACAACCGGCAGCATCCCCAGGGTACCGTCACTCCTCCATCCCCATCTCTTCACTGAGACAGAGCAGAGGGGGCACTAGGAACCCCTGACCATGTGGGGGTTCCCCTACGTTCACTGAAAATCCACTGCAACTGGCATTACCTCCGTGGAGCAGCGGCCCATTAGCGGTGGGTGATGGGGAGCCAACTCCCCAGTGCCCACTGGATGGCAGTGCACAGATGCTTAATGCTGAAAAAACTTCAAAATCATTTCTTTGTCAATGCCCCTCCTGCAATGCCTGTTTTTCTTATGCTTATAAAATTCCCACATTTTTTGTTAATGCAATCAACAACTGGAGAATAACTCCAGCTCTTAGGATTAAGCAGTGAATCTAAAGGGCCACAAGTGTTAAAAAAGTCTGTCCAGCCCTTCTCCTACATGCAGCACTTCACAGAAGTCAGGGTTCACTCAGCAGTTTCTTGTAGCCATAAAGAACACAGGAATTGTCCTTAAATTTTAGCTTATAATTTTATTTTTTTTTTTAACATGTAAAGAAGGAGACTGGGGCTAACCAAATGCTACAGAAGGACTAGGGTTTTGAAAGACCGAAAGGAGCTACACCTCAGTTTCAAAATCCCACCCTCAGTATACATACTCCTGCAGGATGCTGAACAGACTAACGATGGCTTTTCATCAGTTAAAACCAGTCATGTCACTCCCGGATGGACTGTCCCACAGGAAGCATCCATTATAGGCTTCAGTCAGCTGGGGTGAGGAGCCCAGCACTGCTTCAGAGCTAGGATGCAGCCCAGCCCACATCTGTAGAACAAGGAATGCTCTGCCGGAATACAGGGCTCTTAGCATTTACCCGTCCTCATGTCATCAGCACCCATAAAACAATCCTTATCGATTTAATGGAGATAAACCCTCCGTAGCTATCACTCTGTGTTTAGCAGAGCTAAAGTAGCATTTGTTTGCAGTGGGAGGCTTGGGTGGGAATTGCTGGCACAGAGGAGATTTCAAAGATATTCTTCTTAACTCAAACCAGCTGTGCTCCAGGGCAATGTGCAACATGCATTACCCATATAATAGCTTCTATGGTGAAGATGATGTTATCAAATCACAACTTCGACATAATCTAACAAAAGACACCTAAAAGCAGGCATGCCCGTAATTTGCAGTTTAGCTTTTTCTGAATTTTAGCACTTTCAAAAGTCATCAGTGAGGTGTGAGGCTTCATTAGAAGTTACTAGCCTGTAATCAGAGGAGCGTATTTAGACTGACTTTGCCATAATGAAATTGAGCATCTCCATTTTACTTGGAGCACACAACTCAACAAGCTGCTCACATGGGTGTCTCCAGGTAACAAAGGATTTCCTGCAGGTTTCAGTACGGCCCCTGCTGCTCTGTACCTGAAACAAGCACACTGAATCACCGAGACAGAAATTCCCAATTGCATATAAACCAGAATTATTTCATTCATGGCTTTAAAAATCTGAATTCAGAAGCAGAAAGTTGAAAGAGAACTTCCTTTTAGAATCCACTCTTGGCTGTGAGTGTTGCCATATGGCTTTTGACAAGCCGCATGGATGAGAAGTCTGTAAAGGCAAGGCAGTTAAACAGGCCTGGAGGGGAGTTGTATTCTTGGGGGTGGGGTGGGGTGGGGTGGGGGAACAGAAATCGCTGGGAAAAAAAAAAAACCCAGGAAGAAGAAAGTCAGCGTGGAGTCTAACCTCCCCTGCCTTCCTCCAAGCATGCTCAGACACTCAAAGCAAGCAGACCTGATGGGACCAGTGGCTACAGAACAGCAAATCTGTCCTAGGACAGCTTCTTAGGTTTACAGCTGTGCAATATTCCTCACTGGAAGTGCCACAAAAATTTTTAAAGTGCTTTTGCAAAGTTAATTTGTGGGAAAATGCTGTAACTTGGATAAAAAGTACCTATTTTTAGTTCCCCTGGCCCTCTTTCTTGTGGTTAGAAGTGGCTTCAGAAAACCGTTTCTTGAAAAATTTGAATCAGTATCTTGCCATGGAGCATTTTGACTTCAGTGACATTAATCAAAATACAAACAACACTTAACCAAAGCCACATAAAAATGATCTCACCAGCTCCACTTGCTAGGCACTGACCCCCTGCAGTGTTGTAAGAAAATGGGTGATCAAGTGGGTATCACTGATGTCAAATTCTGAGATGTGGTTCTTTGAGAAAACTTTCAAGCCAGCACAAACAGGACTGTAAAGCTGCTTCACCAGCCACAAGGACAGGCCATGACACAAAACCGGATTTTTACCATTTGAACAATCAAATTAAATTACTCTCACTCACTATTGCTCACAAGCACTGCAGAGAGAGACATGAACAAATTTGCTGCACCTAATTACTCACACAGTGAAAGCTGGTGATTTCGGCTACCTCTGAAAGGTGATCATGGTTATGGGTGATGGTGGCCACGGCCACCCTGCTCTGTGGCTCAACTCCAACTTGATCACTGATGCTGCACAGCAGGGTCACCCCCAGGCTGGCAAGGTACAAAGGAGCCTAACCACAGCGGCAAGGAACTCCAGAGGGCAACTTTAGCCCACTTTAGGTTTAGGGAAGGATAGGACTTCTACGAGGCTACAAAACAGAAAAAAGAAAAAAAAAAAAAAGGAGAAAACTTCAATAAAAACTGAGAAAACATGGGATAGAAAAATGTCCAGTGGCAATAAAAGACTCTGCCCTTGCAGTCACACACGGAGCAACACCGCTGCCCATCTGCCACAGAGCACAGAGGTTTCTAACCACAGCAGAGTAAAACATTTTCAGTTAGTGGGATAAAAATGTTTGTCATACTGAAGCTTAAAAACAAAGCCATGCCGTGATTTACATGACAGGATTGTGAAACAATTAATGTTGTCAATTTAGAAGACCATGTTGCAGAAGTAGTTTAGAATTACAATACCTGCCCTGCCAGCTTAAAAGGGTTTGATTTTCTGGGTATCTTTAATGAAACGGCCCCAAGAGTTCTTCAGTCGGGATCCCGGGGTTATGTTTCAGACCTGGTGTTTAACCTCTAGGGCAAGTCACTTGGTATCTCTCTGTTTCTGCTTATCCATCTGTAAAATGAGAACGAACATATTTACCTACCCCGGCAGGGCTTGCTGGGACAGACAGACCGCAGCGCCTTTCCACTCGGGCACCACGGTGAGGGCAAAGCGTACCCGCGGGACGCCAGCGCCTGCTGAAGGTTTATACAAGTTTACGTGCTGCGTGTGCGCCAGCATAACTCAAGTACATAAACCCAGGCACCTGCCCCAGCCTGAGCCCGGCTGGGGCTGCGCTCTTCAAACCCGTCCGTCCCTTGTGCCCGCTCCTCGGTGTTTATTGACCAGTGACCCTCTCCCTCGCGCGCCAAGCCGGCAGCCGGCAAAGCCCCCGTGTCCCCCAGCAGAGCCCACAGAACCGAATCAGAGGCCGGGAGCGTGGGGGCAGCTCCAGCTCAGCCACCCCCCCCCGTACTGCCCTGGGTGGGCGGGCAGCGCCGCACGCGCCCGGCTCATGAGGCACACGAGGAGCCCCGCTCGTGAGCCTGGGCGCAGGCGGCCCCGGCCCGACGGGCACCGCTGCCACCGCCCCCCGGCACGGCACTGGTGGGCCACCCGGCCGACCCGGGGCCGCTCGGCACCTCGCGGTTCGGCTGCGGCCCCCGGCCCTTTGCGGGGGTTCGGGCCTTGCCGCGTGGGCACGCTCCATCCCGCCCCCGTCCCTCCCTCCCTCCCAGGCGCCCAGCCCCAGCAGCGCCCCCGGCAGAGAGCTGGATTGGGTCAACCCCCCCCGTCTTGCACGTTTCCCCACACGGGCAGGAAGACGGGTCGTCCCACCGCCGATTCCACCCTCCCCGCTGCCCCCCCCGGTTGCTGCCCCCCCGCCCCGAGCCCGCTCCCACAACTGGGGAGCAGCGGGGAGGGCACTAGCTGCGGTGCCGGGGTTTGCGGCCCCCCCGCTCCGCCCTCGGGGCTCCCCGGTTGCAGCGGGGCGGGCGGCCCCCTCCCCGGCCCGCGCCGGGCCGCTCTCCCCCGGACTCCCACCGCGGCTGGGCTGCCCTGCCCCGACGGCTGCCGCTGCCCCGGGCCCTGGCGCCGCGGCGGGGCTGGGCAGCCCCGGGGCGGGGGGCCGGGGCGGGCGGGGCCGCGGGGGGCGGCCCGGGCCGGCCCCGGAGGAGGAGGGCCGGGGGGCGCCCGGCGGCGCGGAGCCGCTCCCCGGGAGCCGCGGGGAGCTGCGGCGCTTGCGTGGAGCAGCCAGAGCAGCAGCGTGCGGTGGCGGCGCGGAGACGGAGCCCCGTCGCGTCGCGTCCCGTCCCGTCCCGCCGGTGTCCGCCGCCCGCCATGGGCCGCCTCCCGCTGTACCTCTGCTGCTGCCTCGGTAACTGCCGCCCCGCTCCGGCCGCCGTCGGGGCACGGCGGGCTGGGCGAGCCCCTGCAACGCGCGGCTCGGGGCGCCCAGCCCGCCCGCTCCCGCACCCCTCTCACCCCTCTCTCCCCCCTCTCTCCCTCCGCGGTCGCGCAGCGCTGGCAGCCGCCGCGGCGCAGGAGCCCGAGTACAGCTACGGCTGCGCCGAGGGGAGCTGCTACCCCGCCACCGGCGACCTGCTCATCGGCCGCGCCGCCCGCCTCTCTGCCTCCTCCACCTGCGGCCTCGGCCAGCCCGAGCCCTACTGCATCGTCAGCCACCTCCAGGTGAGCGCCTCGACACGGGGGGCAGCGCCCCCGGGGCACCCCCGGCCTCAGGGGGGGCGGCGGGGGGCGCACGCCCGCGGGAGCCCCGGCGGGGTTAGCCTCTGCCCACGGGCGGGGGGTTCCCGTGGGGCAGCGCCGTGGCCCTGCGCGGGACCCCACGCCCCGGCGGTGCCGCCCGGGGCACCCCGGCGGCCCCCGGCCCCCCTTCCCCGGTGGAGGTTAATGAGGAGGAATGTGCCGCAGTCGCTTCAATTCAGACTTTATTTTCCGACTTTCCCGGAGCCGTCTAGACGGCTTCCTGACGGAGAGTGGGCTGTAGGACCCGGGTAGCGCTTTGGCCGCTGTTCCCGCAATGTAATTGCGTTTGTATGGTCTCCGAGTGAAGGATGCAAACAAGGCTGGCTCGCACATCTGGTGGAAAGCACAAAGCTGGTTCCTAATTACGCCACCAGGCTGGAAATCTCAGAGACGGGAGGGATGGTGGGGAAGAGTAAAATATCAGCTATAAGTGCAACTCCGTTGAACTGAAAGTAAGGGGATAATCTGGAGCCGAATTTACTGCGGAGACAATAGGGCCGGATCCTGGCGCTGGGAAGGAGGGCGGCGGGAAGCAGCAGCAGCCCTGCCCGAGGGGCTGTAGCGCTTGGCCCGCTTGTGCCCTCCAGTTCCCAAACCTCCCCCGCCTTTAGCTTCGCTGTAGCCCTCCATCTGCTGGAGTTAATACTGGATTTAACGTGGAGTTTAGCTCTGCTGGTACGTTTTCAGAGTATATTGGGGTTGACTTAAACGGCGTTAGCATCTCTGGGAGAACAAAACAGCAAAGGCACTTTGTGATGTTCTCTTGCCTCAAAAAATGCTGAAGTGCTGTGGTAAAAAGCATCACTTCAGAAGCTCACGTGCCCCTACTCCTGAGCTCACAGCCCCAGTTCAGCGCTGGGGATGGCCCTGGTTACTTCCGAACCCTAAGTGGTATTGAAGCACTTGCAGGAAGGTGCCAAGTATCCTCTGGTAACAGGGGGCTGTGCTGTGCTGAGGGCTTCGCAGGATTGGGCTCTCTAGGATTCGGTTTCAGTGGGAGACAGGAGCAAGCCATGGCATGAGGTGGGGGCTGTGGTGGTGGGGGAGGGGAGCCTGGAGCAGGCAGGAGGGGACATCTTCCCCGGGACCCCTGCTCGGGCCGTGCTCTCTGCTGGAGGGGTCTCCGGGGGGCTGGGGGGGGGGGGGGGGGGAGCGCCGGGCTTGAGGAGCCGCTGAAGCCAGAATCGGTGAAATGGAAAGCCTGCGTGGCACGGAGCTGCTAGCTCTCATGTCCTTAGCGGATGAAGTACTGCATTTGTCTCCGTAAACCCGCTGGAGGAATGATGCCTGTGTAGCTTCTGACAGTGATGGGTTGCTGCAGGGAGGGAGCCCCGGCACTGCGAGGAGCTCCGCTCCCTCCCCTGCCCCCTGGTCTGCCCAGCTGCAAGCTGGCTTGGGCAGGAGGCCTCCTCTGGGTTTGGTTTGCATCCTACCTTGCAAAATTGGAAAATGGTGGGTTTAGTCACCTGGACGGTGCAAAAATGGCATTGTTCGTAGTAATAGTCACGATGGGGTTTTGTCCTGGTGCAGAAGCTTCCAGCTTTCCCAGGCAGCATGTGCCGGACTTGTACCCAACCGGGTTTTTTTGGGCACACCTTGTAGTGTGTGCTAACAGAGTTTATGTGCATAGCTTGGGGTTGCAGTGGCCTTGACAAGCTGGATTCGGAGTAAAGTTAACCCCGTGCTGAAAGGGCTTGGTTACCAAATCACTGGTGGCCCACTGACATGCACTGAGCTTCGCTGGAGGTATCCCTAATGCAGAGAACTTGCAACTCCTAGCTAGCTCCCAAAAGCCAACATTATTTCACACAAGTCATGGAAGATGTAGTTTTGCATGTGTATGTTTGTATAGAAGCAGTTCGGCGATTTTCTGTAGATGCTGCCTTTGAATCTGACTTCTACTGGAGAATATGTGTGCTGGAAGAGATTTCCTGAGACTGCAATTTCAATAGAAAGCATACTTCTCCTAAAAATAAAGTTTATGGAATTCCTGGCATATTTTCCATTTGGCAATTTGCATTAATTCATAAAGGTAAATACACTTATCGTTTCAACAAAAAAAATACCTTTGATGACTCCTGCAGGCAAAATGAGTGGAATGTGATATGGATAGAAAATGCTCTTATCTGCAGGAAGCAACTATTGCCCTGTGGATAAAATCAGTAATGCTGATTGTTTTGTTGTTTCAGGAGGACAAAAAATGTTTCATATGTGACTCTGAGAATCCCTTCCACGATACTCTCAATCCTGACAGTCATCGCATTGAGAATGTCGTCACCACATTTGCTCCAAATCGCCTGAAGCTGTGGTGGCAGTCGGAAAATGGTACGGGGGTTTGTCTGGGAGCCATTTCCAGGACTGGGAGCTGCTTTCCCCCCTTTTGTTCAAGGGTACCTGCGGGGTCGCTGCTATCTCTGGCCTGGTGGTTATTGTGGTGTGAAGGACCATGTTGTGCGAGGAGGGCTGAGTAAAACTGGCTCCTTTTGTGTGCCCTGGAGCAGTCCTTTATCCATAACGAAGGAGTTTCCTTAGTCCTTTGTGGGAGTGTTAGGACGAGCTGTCCCACTGCTTTGCAAGAATCCTTTCCTAAAGAGAAGTTCCTTGTGCTGGCTCCGAATCTCCCTCGTGTTTGGGCAGCAGGAGCAGAGCAGCCTTCCAGGAGGAAATATCCCGGGGCAGCACTGCCAAGGAAGCGCCGCAGGGCTTCCCCGGACCGACCCAGGGCTTCCCCGGAGCGCTGGGCTGCAGGGAGGGTGTGGAAGGAGGTTTGGGCGCGGGGCCGGGACTGCTGTCCTGCCTGCAGACTTCCCATTTCCCTGTCCTACGCCGGCAGAGCAAGGCCGGGGCATCTTGTACCCTGCAATCTACCTCCTCCCTCCTGGGCTCCCTGAATTCCTGTATCCATATGGCAAGCAGTAAAATGAACACCAGAAACAAGCCAGCTAGTTAAAAAAAAAAAAAAATGATTGCATGTTAGTTTGGTGGCTTTTTTTTTTTTTTTTTTTAAATCCTTCCTCTGTCCTTTTTACTTTTATGGTTATGTTTTTGGCATGCCTTCATACAGAAAACAAGGCATTGAGGTTTTTCAAACAGCAGTTTTACCCTGAAGCCTTAAAGCCAGCAGGACAGGATGGGATTTCTGCAAATACATTGGCAGTAGCTGTCTTACTGTTTGTGAAGAAAAAAAAAAAAAAAAAAAAAAGGTAATATTTGTAACATTTCTGCTGCCCGGTAAAAAAAATTTTCACTCAATCTATTTTAACCATTTAGATCAGCCTAGCAATCCAGTTGTCTCCAGTGGGTCTCTTCTGGCATTCCAAATAATTCATGTTTTTTGCAGCAGGCTTGGCAGCATTCACACAGAAAAGGCCTTAGCTCATAAGGTCATGAAAATGTCCTTCAACAATAAATAACAAATGATTCTTTCTGTCCAACTCATGTTTTCTTCTATTCAGGCATACAGCAGAAGGGACCGTTGCTGCATACTCCACATAATGTTACAGCTGGTCAAAAGTCTAAGCGCTTTATTGGTTTATTGTTTTCATTTCTCACCCTTTTTCCTCTGTAAATCTTGATTTTTTTGAAAAATTTCTAACCACAGTATAATTAACATCCAGCTGTTTTGAGAGGTCTCTTCGCATGACAAAATAATATTTGTTACTGTTTTTCTTCTTTTCTGTGTGGAGTCCTTGACCTTGGGTAGTCCTGCAGCAGAGTCTGGGAAACCTTTTGCCTCTCACCAGTTTCCTAGCCAGCATGATTGCAAAGCAGGGCTGTGGTGCTTGCTTTAGGGGTATTTGAAAAGCAGGTTGTAAAGGAACCGTTTCTGCATCTGAACGGACAGGAGAGTCCAGAGAGGGTGAAGGAAGGTGGGAAACAGCCCCCATCAGCTGCTGGTGAGACTTGGGGTGATGGGACTGCAGAATCTCACCCCTCTGTTGCTGCTGGATGGGCTGCAGCGTGTGAGGACAGCCTGGAGTCACCGTGCGGGTCTGGGCTCAGCATCCCCAGCTGTACCAGCCTCTGGGGGTGCTTTGGAGCCAGGACCCAGCCCACAGCAGTCCCCATCCGTACCCTACATCTAGTGATGTTAATCGTGTTACGTGGTCTGAAATAACGGCAACGCAGGCTCACACTTTGAGTGTAGCGCGCGTGACGCAGGTGATGCACAGGAGTCCTGTGTGGCATGCACTCTTCAACAGGTCCGTGGTGTCTTCCCTGTACCTCAGTAAAGCGCTGACACTCGTGTCCCTTTACGACAACAGAGCTAAGTGGCAAAGAAAAGAGTCTCCATGCCACTGGAGCAAAGAGCTTTGGCAGAATTTAGATGTAGGGGCTGGTGCGTGTCCTTGCCTGCTGCATGGCTTCTTTTCTCTGCCCCTGCAGGTCTGGAGAATGTGACTATCCAGCTGAACCTGGAGGCTGAGTTTCATTTCACTCATCTCATTATGACCTTCAAGGTAAGGAAGCCACAGCCTTACCCCGAACCCTACAACACAAGGAAACGAGAGGTCTTGTAGTTCTTCACAGGGATTTGGGCTTTGTCTGAGCTGTTCTCCTGATTTTTTAGAGGTGCCAACCATGAGCTCCTGCTGAAGTTGTGCAGGAAGGCTGAGTTGTGCCTTGTGGCTTCAGCTGCATTTGGTCTCTGGTGAGGCTGCAGGAGGAAGCTGCACCCTGAAGCTGGGGGTTGTTGTGGTGTCCATCTCTGGTAGTTGCGTTCTAGAATAAATCGTATAGTAGCAAGGATTTTTCTTCTTAAAAAAAAACAAAAACAATTTGGCCCTGATGTCGGTTTTCATTTGGCAAATGGAAAAGTCTTCAGGAAGAAGGAACATCTGTACACAAAGTGTCTTTGTTTCATTGTAAACAGATGTCTTGGAATGGCAGATTGTCCTGTACATCCTAAATCCCAAGCAAGCAGTAGTACCAAACTTCAGCTGAGGTTTCGGGGGCTGCAGCGATTTAGCCCTTCAGGAACTGCTCTTTGCATGTAAACAAATTCACCTCTTTGTTTTTACCCGTCACATTTCTAGGAGAGCTGGTTCCTCTTCCCTGTGGCATTGACTTGGGTTTCTCCCGCTGCCTCGGGGTGGTGGCTGAGGTGGAAGGTGGTCCTTTCTGCTGGACCGCCGAGAGATCCCTGACCCGATGCAGGTGCTGTGGCCGGCTTGGTCTGCCATCAGGAGGAAGGATGCAGGGGAAAGACAGTTTAAGTCATGATTTGCTGACTTTATTTGTGTGGTAGACACTCGAGCTGCTTTACCTTTCCTCTGGGTTGCTACGTTTGTTGTTGGGTGAGATACCAGTTTGTAAGTTGGGTGATACTTTCAGCCAGGAAGCAGAAAGAACATTTCTTTCCACGTGTGACTGAAATGCTTTTGTGCTTGGCTCTGGGGGGGTCTTCTCTGAGCACATAAAAGTAATGAAGAGACTGTTGGTATTTCTTGGTAGGTGCAAGCCAGGTGTGAAACTAATGCCCACTTTTTGAGGGGCAGCGCATAAACTGGAACATGAGATTTTTTAGGTCAGAGGGTTTAAAAATCTTGTAAAAGTCTCATTAGTTAGTTGTTCTAGAGTTGAATACATGTGGGTAAGGAGGACGGTGGTTTGTGTGAAGTACGTGCAGCCTGCTGGAGTCTGGGCACAGCCAGCTGGAGGAGTCACTGGGGACTGGGGGAGTCGAATGCAGCGTGAATGGCTGAAGCTGAGCCTGTCATTCTCCTTAAAGAAGAAGGTTTTCTTAATGCAGCGCAGAGGACAGCTGGTACTGGGTGGCAGAGACGCTGCAGAAGGGAGTGTGGTCCAACAAAGAGAGGTGGGCGATCCCAGGGCTTTTCTGAGCATCAGAGATAACTGCTCGGCAGGAGTTTCTTGGCCACTGGAGCTGGAGGGGAAGCACTGAAAGTGGCCTCCTGGTTCCCAAGGCAGGAGAGGAGGCCCATTAGGTCCTTTGCAGAAGATTAGGCAAGGAGGTACAGCGTGGAATAAGGCTGTGCTGCTTTCCACAAGCAGAGGAAAAAAATCTTTTTGTCTCCCTAAAGGCCTGCTTTAGCCCCAAGTTTTGAGAAAGGATTTGGAATAAAAAAAAATCTTACTTGAGTTTGCTCATTTATTGTGAACGTATTTAAGTGCTTGGCCACTGAATGCTGTCATTTTAAGGATGGGTGAACAGAAAGTGGGATATCAGCAGAAAAATATTTCCAGATATTGGAAGTAGTCAGTGCAGGGACAGAGATTAAAATCCAGACGTGTGGATTGCTCGCACTTAAAAGCACCTGATGTAAATGCAAGTAATAATGAACCTAATAAAATCTCTTTTGGTTTTCTTACTATTAGACGTTCCGTCCTGCTGCAATGTTGATAGAAAGATCCTCTGATTTTGGAAAAACGTGGCAAGTATATAGGTATTTTGCATATGACTGTGAGAGCTCGTTTCCTGGGATTTCAACTGGACCCATGAAGAAAGTGGATGATATAATCTGTGATTCCCGATACTCTGACATTGAACCTTCAACGGAGGGAGAGGTCAGAGGGGTTTTTTTTCCTCACTATGTTTATTGTATAGCTTTTTTCCATACAAATTCAGATTGTCTTATTTTTAAAGCTGAATCTTCCGTTGTACCATTTTTCCTCCAGGTAATATACCGTGTTTTAGATCCTGCTTTTCGAATTGAAGATCCATACAGTCCAAGGATTCAAAGTATGTATACAGTTACCTCCAAGCTCCTTTGAAAGCATTTCTGTATTTACTTGCTTGCAAAAAAACCAGTCAGCCACAAATAAAACCAATAACAGTTTTGAAGTCATATGTTTGTGGTATGGCTTGGCTTCTTTCGCTGACTGGGATGATGACATGCTGGGAAATAACAATCAGTGTTGTCAACTCAAGTGATTTCTCTTATGCGCATCATTGAAATTGGTCCTTTTCTTAATTGATGAGGGATTTGGTATCATTAAACACCCCGTCTCCCCAAGGCACATGCAATTGCTGATAGAAACCTTAGAACGTGATCCTGTAGTTGTACAGTATTCAGAAAGCAAAAGAAACAACTGCAGAGGTACTTACATCATTCTGCATTTCCAGCTAAAATCAAGGGGGTCGTGTTTTATTTTTCAGAACATCTGAGTCATGGCTTTGGGTTGGTTGGCCTTGGTAGCACTGTGTGGCTGGCCAACACACATACAGTCATAAAACACAAATTACTGTAGTGTTCATATGTGGTCGTGACAATCTGGGCATGCCAAGGCAGATCTGTTGCTGAGCATGGCTCAGAGAGAAACCTCCTGGGGCATTTGGCCTGAACAGGGGACTGCAGCGCCTGGCCTTAAACTTGACTGCCAATTTAATGTGCGTTCTCAGTTTCGGTTTGTGTCCTTCACTGTAAAGCTAACTGAGCAGAAGAAAAGATCTGAGGTAGAAGAGTGTTGCTAGTTGCTAAATAAATTGAGTGTTTCTTTAACCAGCATTTTAAAGGAGAAACTCTGCTTTCGTGGGCTTGAAGTGGTTTTTCAAGCCTAGTTTCAAGGCTCTAAGAAATGACACAGGATTCATAACATCAAAGCAAACATGCAGACTGAATTAATTACTGCAATATTGTCTTGCCATGGATTGTCCCTCGAGAACTTCTCCTTTGTATTTGGTCAGTGATGGGGTCTTGCTTCTTTCAGCAAAATGTAATGTTATATTTGCTAGGAAATTCGGCCGTGTGAGAAAAAACATTTGTGTCTTGTTGTCAACTAAGATTTTTTTCTAAAAGGCTTGTAACTCTTCAAGCTCTTCGTCCACTTGTCAGCAGTTCCTTAATATCGGTTCCTTGCCCATCTTACACTTTAAAGGCCCAAAGAACCAGTGGCTTTTTGGTGCTACTGGTTTGTGCACCTTTAATAATATTTGTGTTTGTGCCTGCATATGTCTTTTATTATAAATAAAAGAGACTAGTATTTTTAATTAGGCTTACACTTACTTATACAGTGATCAACTTGTGGTAAGATAATGTAATTTTTTTAAAATTTGAGAGTATGAAGTGACGTGTGTAGTATGTAACTGCTGAAATTACATCTGATCTGAGCTGCCCATAGGAAGTGTGCTTGGGAAGTCACTCTGGCTTCCTCCCATTCAATACAATATCTGGTAAATAATCCCAAAACGGCCTTTGTTTTTGGTGGGTTTTTTTGTGTGTCCCCTGCAGACCTATTAAAGATTACAAATCTGAGAGTCAAATTCATCAAGCTGCACACTCTGGGAGATAATCTCTTGGACTCGAGGATGGAGATCAGAGAGAAGTACTACTATGCCATCTACGACATGGTGGTTCGTGGGAACTGTTTCTGCTACGGGCACGCCAGTGAGTGTGCACCAGTGGATGGCTTTGAGGAAGAAGTGGAAGGAATGGTAAATACTCGCTTTTCTGCATAAAGCTGTTCCTGTTTGTGCCTCTAAGTGGCTTAAAACAAATTGAAAGATGATAGTCTGCCCCCCCACGCTCCCCACCTTCAATTATCAAACAAGAAAACTTAAAACTGTTCCTCCTCAGCAAATGTATATTTTATTATTGGTGTTAATCAAGCGGAGAGAAGGTGAAAATTGTTTTAGCTTTCCTTCTCTAATTAGGTTAAAGAGCTGATGAAATTAAAAGGCAGGAATGCAGAAAGGGAGTGTAACAGTATGGGGCCAGAGATGGGCATGGGAATCAACTTGGTTACTCTAAAATTGAAGTGAATAGAGACATCAAAGAATGAAACACCTTTGCGAATCAAACATGACGTGTGTTTGTATCAGTCGTTATCAACTGAGAAATGGAGGCTGTAGCCGTAATCAACAGCAGGCTCTGAAGGAAAACCCTGCTGCCTGCGTTGTACGCTGCTGTGCAGGTGCTGCATCCCTTCTGGGTTCTGGTTTTCCCCCAGATTTTTGCCTGACAAGCAGTAATAGCACCCTTGTTAATGAGTGAGTTATTAACGGGACGAAAACGTGGAGGCACACGGGGAGGTTGTGTGGTTGCCCCAGGGGCAGCGGGGTGCTGGCGAGCGGGTATGCTCCCTTGCCCTGTGCTTTTAGTGAGTGTCTCCACCTGGGCAGCAGCAGGACTGGCTTTGCTTTTAAAATCATAGCTCCCGTGCCGGTTGTCCTCGTCGTCTACAGCAGCAGCTGTCACACGGTCACTGCTGGTCTACTTAGTACTTTTTCTGTACTGTACACGTTGAAGGCAAAGTCTGGGGTTGATGGTTAAAAGCCATCCAAACTGGCTGTTGTCTTTGCTTTGAGAACCCAGGCAGGACTGGAAACAAGGTGCTGAGCTAGCGACTGTGCTGGTATAACTAGATGCATGTTAATAGCTAATTAACAGCTAATAAACAGCTAACTTTGAAGTCCAAGAGGCTTTTGTGATTATTGAGGTGGAACTGTGCTCTCCTTGTTCATGCCTGAGAGTGTTTATTCAGGCAGTAGTTCGGTAAGGAAAGAAGGACAAATTTGTGTGAGGACGTTCTTACCTTGGCAGGTAAAGGATGCTTCTATGGCCCTTTATGTCTTCCTACATGCAGTTACATGCAGTAATGTCTCCAGAAGTATATTCTTTATGTACTGGCTACATTTTGCATTTATGTTTTGCATGGGGTTTTTTCCTTTCCTCTTTTATAACCAGCTGTATTCCTCTTTTTTAATTCTTTCTTTCTTTTTTTTTTTTTTTTTTTTAAATGACAGGTCCACGGACACTGCATGTGCAGGCATAATACGAAGGGGTTAAACTGTGAACAGTGTTTGGATTTCTACCATGACTTACCCTGGCGACCTGCTGAAGGCCGTAACAGTAATGCATGCAAAAGTGAGTTTGCGAAAAACGCAGAGCTGAGTTCTGGAGTGAGAATTACGTACCTGTTACTTGGGAACTTCTGACAATACGTAAAGCCCTGCATGTTCTTTGGTTGACTTGGTGCGTCTTTTCTGCAGGCTTGTTCCTCCCCTGGGACCAGACTCTTACTTTGCTTTCTGTCTTTGTCACAGAGTGTAACTGCAATGGCCACTCCAGCCAGTGCCACTTTGACATGGCAGTGTACATGACGACGGGGAATACCAGCGGGGGAGTGTGTGACGACTGCCAGCACAACACTGTAGGACGCAACTGCGAGCAGTGCAAGCCCTTCTACTTCCAGCACCCAGAGAGGGATATGCGGGACCCCGACATCTGTGAGCGTAAGTGCAGCCCCGCTCCTTGGGGTGGGAATAGCCATTGCATCCCGGCCATGGCCCCCCCTCCAGCTTTCCCTGGAGAGTTTAGGAATTACTGGCCTTCTTTTGGCCAGTGCCGTGCTCCCAAACAAAGATCCTTGAGGGAAGGTGGTTGTCTTGGTGGTCTTGAGTGAGCCTGGCTGGGTTTTGTTTTCTCTTTGAGAATCTGGAAGTGTATCTGGTCATTACATGTTCAACCCATGTCATGTCTAATACCTCTCTCTACACAGCAGCCGAATTTAAATAATTCGGTGTGAGCCTTTGCCTTTTCTTTTGTAGCAGTTAATCACACGCAGTGCTTCCTTCTTAGCTTGCAACTGTGACCCAGCTGGCTCCCAAAATGGTGGCATCTGCGATCGCCACACTGATTTCTCTACTGGCCTCATTGCCGGACAATGCCGTTGTAAATTATTTGTTGAAGGGGAGCGTTGTGACCTCTGCAAAGAAGGATTCTATGGCCTGAGTGCTGATGACCCAGCGGGCTGTCAGTGTGAGTAAAAACATATGTTCCTTTATGTGTGATCAAAAGCTGTTTGAGGAGCTGTGAGAACCAGGAGAAGTTGGTTTGTGGGGTGGGTTTTTTGCCTTTGTTTCATGGTTTTGCTAAAGGAAAAACATTCTTACAGATTTGCTGTAACTTGGAGTCCACCCGCCCTTAAAATTCAGTTCCACAGCTGATCCTTCTAGTGTATTCAGTGGAAACAGCAGAATCCTCCTTATTTGTTCTGTTATTTCCAGTTTTACGGGGGTGGGTGGTGGGCAAAGCATGCAATTAATCTCTGTCCTGGGAGGCGAAGCTTTAATGTAAATATTTAGGTTGGATGCTGTCTAAAACGTAACTCCAATCCTGCGTTTTGACCTGCCTGTTTGTATTTCCCAATCTAGCTTGTGCATGTAATCCTCTGGGTACCCACCCCGGGGGGAATCCTTGCGATTCAGAGACAGGAAACTGCTATTGTAAGCGCCTGGTGACAGGAAAGCAGTGCAATCACTGCCTGGTAAGCAGCCTGCCAGAAAATACGTTAGGAGATGCTAGTGTGAGGGAGGGTGGCTTGCGGAAAGCTGGGAGCAAGGTGCTGGCCGCTCTCTGCCCGCCCTGGCGTTCAGGCTGGAGCGGGCACCTCGGGGAAGCCAGGAGGAGTGAAGCACGCTGTGTTACAGGGACCGGGGAGGCACGTTAAGGCGGACAAGAGCATCCAGATTAATTCTCAGGACTGTAAGGACCGAGACATTAGTATATCTGGAGTGGTTGCGCAGTGAAAATGAGGGATCTGGGGCAGTTCCTGCTGGGGTGAAGGACAAAATGGTCAGAGAGGCAGTGTTACCAAAAAAAATGGCTTTCTATACAGGCTATTATTTTAGGCAGGGATTATCTCATACGCATACATTTCCATGTAGTGTTTATATGTGCTGGAGTGTTATAGAAACACACTGTCAGATAACGGGATGTGTTTGTATAAACACTGACGGGCTGTCTTATCTAACAGTGAACTATATGGAAAAGCTAAACAAGGCTGTCTGTCCGGCAGGCAGAGCAGCATCTCTGCAAGGGCAGTGCCCCGCACAAAGCCCCATGTGTAGCACTCTGCTGCAGGGTGACGTACCGGGCTGTGATTTTTCAAGCTTTTCATGGGTCAGGAGCCCAAACTGGTGTAAATGGTGCAGTAGGAGTAAGGTCTCTGAGCTTGGGTCCTCCTGAATCTTTTTTTAAAAGCTAGATAGAAAGAGGTGGGTTGTTTTTTTCAAGCCCTTGAGATGGTCAGTGAGGAGGAGGCGAGCAGGTGGGGAGGTTGTGCTGGTGGTTGTAGGGGTAGGCCCCCAACCAGGGGAGCAAGATTTATAGGTTGGGGGGCAGTCTGGGGTGGCTTACGCTGAGTATTTCAAAATGTGCCTTTGGGGTAGATGGGGTTAAATCAGCACTGGGTTACAGTGCTGGTGATGTTTCCTCCTACAGCCTGAGCACTGGGGCCTGAGCAATGACATGGATGGATGTCGGCCATGCGACTGCGACCAGGGAGGAGCGCTGAACAACAAGTGAGTCTCAGCCCATTTACTCTCCTGTAATCATTCACCCCAGTGAGTTTCCCTTCATTTGCAACCACAACATCCAGGGCTCAGTGTGCTGTGGAGGAGGATGTTTGGGACCGTCTTTCTGCCCCAGTGTGTTTGCCTGGCCACCAGCATGGGGGGAAGCACGCTAGCTGCACAGTACTGCTGCGCTGCCCCACTGGTGCTGCGTGGGGTGGGATGCGGACCAGGAAACGCCCACGGGGGAGGTGGAGGTTTTTCAGAGAAAAGCGTAGTTTTTGAAGATGCATCCATCAGTAAGAGCAGGGAAAGTCCTGGCTTAAATGCCTGGTCAGAGGGGTCCTGGATAGCCAAACTGCTCCTCTGACCGGAGCAGTTTCCTGTGCATTAGGTGCATGTCCGACCCCAGGCTTTTCAACAGCAGCATGTTGCTTTGCTTCCCGCCCCCCCACTTCCCTCCACAAACCCTTTGAAATATTCTACTTTTGTCCAAAGCCGCAGAAGTTTCCCAAGGGAGTGGACAAACTGTTTCCCACTGGAGCCCACTGGACTGCACCAGGGGAGTATGGGACTGGTCCCAGTGTGCCTCCTGTGGGACATCACAGCCTGCAGACACCCCATCTGTGGCAGGGATTGCCGTGGGAATGCCCCGTGGGCCGTCACTCCCCTCCAGTCCTGAGTGAATTATTACTCCTTGGCAGACAGCGGTGTAGCTGTTAGTGATTATTTACTCCCCCGTGCTTGCTCCCTGCACACAGGTCGGTTACACCGCATAGTTCCTAACAGCTCCCGCAGTGCAGCCGCGGTTCCAGGGGTCTGGGGTACAGGCTCAGCCACGGCCCAGCAAGGCTTTGCAGCCTGTTTCCCATGCATTGAGTCCAGCGATTGCAAAACCATGTGGGGAGGGGACATGCAGTGTCCTGGTGTGGGCGCAGAGCAGCCGTGCTTCCCCACAGCCACAGGAGAGCTGTGAAGCCTGGTGCTGGCTCCTGGCTTTGCTCTCGAACCTCAGTGGGAAGGGGGAACTTCCCCCTCCCCAGGGCTCTTCTCGGCTGCTGCATTGCTGCCTCCTGGCTCCTGTTCAAGATGTGGGATGCAGCACCTGGGGCAGCCACACCTTGCCTGACATTATCCCCCCCACCCCCCTGCCCCGCTGTAACCCAGGTGGTGGAGTCATCGCCATCCCCAGAGGGGAAACTGCCCAGCTCCCCTTCTGGGGCAGCTAGGGGACTTCTGGCATCTCAAAGTGAATGATTAAGTCAATCTCTGCAATTTAAAACATGATTTCGATTAGAAATTACTCTTAGAATGGGGGCCTGAGAAGCCTGGAGGTCTTCCATGGAAACCAGAGGGGTTTGACTTCTGGAAATGTTTCTAAATTCCACTCAGATTTCAAGAAAGGGGTGTGTTTTGGTGAACTGAAAAAACCCTGCTATGAAAAAGTGTGACCAGGTGTATGCAAAAATAGAACGTGGCCAAGGGTTCTTCATAATGCGGGGTGGACTGGGGGAACAATAAACCCGCCAAAAGGCAGTTTGGGTTAGAGATGTCTTGAGCAAATAAAATAGCTCTCTATGCAGGAAGTGGAGCTGCTGTGTGCCACCCTGGACAGGCCTCCTGCATTCCCCAGTGATGGCTTTGTCTGCCCCATTTCTTTGGCTGTGTCTGTCCTGCTTTAAAGCAGCCAGGTGTGGTTTCCCGCCCCCCCGCCCCCGTGCGTAGCTGCTGGTGGGCAATGTCTCAGGATGTGCTTTGCAGCACAGGAAGGCAGCCTGACGTCGGGGGGGCATGCAGGGTCATGCATGTTCTTGCTTTGCCTAAGCCAATACAAACAGATACGCTGCTTGCATGGCCTGCAAGCCTGGAGCCGAAGGCTTGCAGGACAGACATGCCCCTTGGCTATGTCTGTGGTAGCAAGTGAAGCTCTCCCAGGACTGCTGTCTGGGGGGAGCTGCCTGCATCCATAGCAGAAATCCTCTTGCCATCCAAACAGAGGAAACCACACGCAAACTGCCTGCTGGAAACGGTCCCTGGCCCGTGCTTGCTCCCTAGGATTTGTTTGGGAGAGTGATAGTTGGCTTGAGCCAAGACTGCCATTTTAGCAGTACAGATGGTCCAGCTGTGCAGAGCCCGAGAATATCTCATGTTTAGATGCAGCTGTGTCCAGAAGTCCTTCTCCTGTGTCACACCAGAGTGGAAGATTGCTCCAGCACTGTCTCGGCATAGCCAAGATGAGCTGTAAATTCATTGCTCTTCTGTTTTAGCTGCTCGAGTCAATCCGGCCAATGCGAATGCCGGCCCCACATGTTTGGACGTCAGTGCAACCAGGTGGAGCCTGGCTATTACTTCATTTCACTCGATCATTACATCTATGAGGCGGAGGAAGCCAGCTTGGGTCCCGTGAGTAGCAGTTTTAGTGGGCTGGTGTGTCTGGTCAGGTGTGGGAAAGTTGTTTCACCATTTGGGCGTTGGAAGCATCTGTTTTATACCCTGAGTGTTTTGCAATTAAAATGTGGAAAACACAAAACTGAATTAAGTCTGAAAACTGTCAACCTGTAGTTCTTCAATCTTTGTATCGATAAATAATGAAGCAGTTTAGGGGGGGAAACTGCCATTTTCCTTTTTAAATCTGTTTCTTTGATCATGAATGTACAGCAAGTTTCCTGTCAGCATCCCTCTCTGTACTTCACTGTGTTCGCACCCACCGTACCTGCTTCTCCTTCCCCTCTTATCTCAAGAGCAGTGGGACAATGACACTGGCCTTCTTTTTGGTGCGGCTGAGACCAGGAGGGAACAAAGTATGCATTTAAGCACATTGCCACGGCTTTTAGAGTTTTTGTACGCCGGTAATACTTCTTTTATTAATGACTAAAACCACAGATGATTGTGCAAAAACCCCTGTTTTTGTAAGTGAGGTAGCCTCGTAACTTGTTTTGCCTGCTGGGCATGGTACATCAGCGTCTGGCTCTTTCTGTTTGCCATCGAACAAATAGCCTTGCTTTTAATTCATTAACAGCAGCTAGGTGATTACATCAATTTTTTTGCCTCCTGCAAGGAGTCAGGGAGAGGAGATAATGGTTTCTCTAAAGCAGCAGATCCTTTTCTGCCTGCAATTAGGGCACTTGGTCCTAATTTCTTTATTTCAGGCAAAATGCAGCACTTGGCAGTTTCAACCAAGGCAGAGGGTTTTTGTTCTCAGATAACCGCAGAGAGGGAAGACAGTGCAGAGCAGAAGCTGGACCACAGCAGAGGGCATGTGAGCTCGCACAGGGGTTTTGGTGCACTTGTGTCTGCGCAGCTGGAGAGGGGGTACCCCAGGCCTCGCCAAGGCTCGAGGGTGGAGGAGCCTGGCATGGAAACCCACCTACCTTGCCAAGCAGATTGAGGGGATGTGCTGCTGGTTTGCCTTTTGAAACCTTCAGAACAAACCATTTAAAAAAACTCCAGCATCGAAAGCCTTTCTCACAAATCTGGTGGCGGAATAAAACTCTGAATTCCCAGGCAGGGGACCAGCACAAGACAAAATGAAGTGACACCGAGTCGCAGGGGCTTTCAGGCAGTGCCAAGCCCCTGTGCTCCCAACAGCTGCGTGCCCTCACTTCCATCCTGCCTGGCATCCTCTCTGGGGAGCTCTGACCCTTTGTGCAAAGCCAAAGGGTAATAACTTATAGCCAGGCTCTTTTCAGAGTGTGAGAATACATGAGGGGACATCCTGAACTGATACGCATATATATAGATGTTTCCTTTCATTTTATCGCTTTCTAATGAAGCAGCTTCGTTAGGAATGCTCAGGATGTTGTTCTATGGAGAACTATTTGTGGATGCAGATATATTTGAAATGGGAGGTTCGAGCACCACACGTTTCCATTTTCTGTTGCCTTTTTCCTCTTCTTTGCTTTATACAAAGAGCAACAGATAAAAATCTGGCACCTCAGACCGAAAGGAGTGATTTGGCTATTAAACGTCTATCAATGGTTAGGATGTCTGTTACTTAGTGATCTACTTTTCAAATGTTATGCTGAGCTGTGCTTTGGTTTGGAGACGCCCGGTGTAGTCAGGAAGTAATTAGCACTCAGCTTGAGTGCAGTTATGTGCCACTGCAGTAAATCCTACCACTACAAGTGTGATGTGAAAGTCTTTACAGTGGACGAGATGTTGTAGATGGTGGATTAGTTACTCACAGCAAGTTTTTTAATTTAACTCTCCACCATAACAGTGTAATGGATGAAGAGTTGTGCAGTGTTGTTTTATTTTATCTTCCTTGCTTTTTCTGTATGGTGAAGCGGAAGGGTAACAGTGTGCACACATACGGGTTTAAAAGAGAGTTTGTGTTGTCTGGGATGCAAACAATGGATGCTGCGATCCAGAAGTGATCCATCAGTAGAACTCATCACTTCATGCACTCCCATGGGGCTCGCAAATTTAATGTATTGGTATTCAAAATTCCGTTCCTTGTTTTTGTAGGGAGTAAATGTAATAGAGCGCCAGTACACGCCAGACCGCACACCATCGTGGACAGGCATAGGATTTGTAAGGGTCCCCGAAGGGGCATACCTGGAATTTTACATCGACAACATCCCCTACTCCATGGAGTACGATATTGTGGTCCGCTACGAGCCACAGGTAGGTCTGTGATTATGGGCATTGCTGCCTCCTGGCAGGCGCTGGCTGTCCTGGCGCATGACTGACAGGAGCCCGGCGCTTCCAGGCATCTTCAGGACTCGGAAGACAAGAGTGGACACTCAGCTGAATGTTTGAGATGTGTCAAAATCACAAAGACGTTGACTGTTACAAGTATTATTTGCTTTACAGTTTCTTTCATTATTGCATTGTTTCAGCACTTGTTTAATGAGCAAATTAAAAAGTGACAAGTCCTGTCAGGACAGATTAGAATATAAATTTGGTATCAGCCAGATGGCTTTCTCATGGGTGGAAATGCTGTTACGGGTCTTAGAAGACAGCTCACCCATCCTGGATGTTGAATGCCAGCAGCCAAGAGTTTGCAAGCAGTTGGTTTTGACAGTGGATAATTCGCAGGGTGAAGGGAAAGGCAAAAAATCCCCACAGCTCCTCACCTAGAGCTTGGCAGCAGTTGACTGCAGTGAAATACTCGGGTACAGTACCAAGAGGTGGGGGGAGAGGAGGCTGCCAAACCCCCTGCTGATGCCGTGCTACAGATGGGGCTGCTGACCACCTACACCTAGTCATGTTTTTTTGGGAGGGAGGGAGGCTGTTGTGCTGGAGGATGCCCAGGGGCACTTGCCTTGTCTTGTCTCAGCCCGAACCTTCAGCCAGTCGATGCCCCATTGATGCTGGGGCCGCAGCCCCTCCTCTCTGAAGCGCAGAGACCACCCTGTCTGTGCTCATGCATTTCCTGCTGGCCTGAGCTCTGGATGCTCCTGGGAGCTTATGGCCGTTCCTTGATGCTGATCGGCCTTTTTTCCCCCCCAGTTGCCAGATCAGTGGGAAAAAGCTGTGATCAGCGTCTCACGCCCAGGGAAGATTCCTACGGGTAGCCGGTGTGGCAATACAGTTCCTGATGATGATAATCAGGTCATCTCGCTGTCACCTGGCTCCAGGTCAGTATAACTGGATGGGACAAAAGGAGAAAAAACATCTACAAAACAATCAGGACAGAGTAACATCACGCTTCCAGTTTGCCGTGGCCTTTATGAAAAGGGATGAAATTTCGTTTCCAGTGAATTACAAAAACATATTTAGCATGGTATCTGTAGACTCAAAGCTTCTAAGTTTATTCTTGTTTTCTGATTTGTTTTGTTCGCCGAGTAAAGAGGGGAGGGAAATGTTTGCACAGCCTGTGAGTGAACATCGGTATGGCTCTTTATCTAGTGGATTAACTTTTCCAGTTATGACTTGCACAAGCCTCCAAACTGTTTCTTTCACATCAAACTTTTGTTCTGCCCAGTCTTGGCCTCTTTTCCATTATCTTGATTGCTTTGCAGGGCTACCTGAAATGCTTTATGGCACTGGATGTTTGAAGTAAGAATTGTTTCCTGTTCCTCATCTAGATACGTCATTTTCCCGCGGCCTGTCTGCTTTGAGAAGGGGCTGAATTACACCATCCGCCTGGAGCTGCCCCAGTACTCCTCAGTGGATACAGAGACGGAGAGCCCATACACGCTTATTGACTCTGTGAGTAAAAACTATTTTGGGGATGCTCTGGGGTACAAGTGTATTTAGAAGCCTGAAAGTTTGCATCTCTTCTGGCATGAGTCTGTGTAAATCTAAAGTAATGTTTTACAACGTTGTTGCTTATGGCTGAAGCCAGGTTTTAACTGAGCAAGATAAAACAGTTTAGGTTTCTTCAGTCTCAAAGTATGTGGGTTTTTTTTTTGCTAAGAGGCTTTTGCTGTATTTTACAGAACTGCAGCTAGTTCCAATGGCCTGTAGTTTCTTCGGGGAGGATAATGTGTGCCATGTATGTCATGAATGTCAGCATCAACCTTTTTCTTTTGAATGGATAGAATTTGGTAGATTTGGTAAGAATTTGGTAGATACCAGAACTATTCCACAAAAAACTAGAGAAATACCGTCATTTACCTTCCACATTCTGTCTGGCTGTTTGCTTTTTGGCCAATGAAGGATGATAGGAAATGGGATAATACTGAATTTTCATAATTTTGGCAGAGACTATTTATAAATAGTGACACTGTCACTGTAAAATTGTTTTGTAGCTTGTTCTCATGCCATACTGCAAATCACTGGACATATTCACAGTGGGAGGCTCAGGTGAAGATGTGGTCACGAACAGCGCTTGGGAAACTTTCCAAAGATACCGGTGTCTGGAAAACAGCAGGAGTGTTGTGAAAACTCCCATGACTGATGTCTGCAAGAACATCATATTCAGCATTTCTGCGCTATTACACGAGACCGCATTATGTATGTAACTGTCTACTTGTAGGGCACCCTGCACCTGGAAGCTGGGCAGCGCGTGCAGGCAGAGTGGTTTGCGTGAGATGGGGCAGTTGGTTCGTGTCCTGCGCCACGGTACTCACTCCTCCCGATGCTTTTCTCTGCTCAGCATGCCAGTGTGACCCCCAGGGCTCCCTGAGTTCGGTGTGCGATCCCAGCGGAGGACAGTGCCAGTGTCGTCCCAATGTTGTTGGAAGACAGTGCAACAGATGCGCCCCTGGCACCTTTGGGTTCGGGCCAAGTGGATGCCGATGTACGTTAAACCCTTGGCTCCGGGCTGTGCTGCGGCCGCGGCCCCGTGTTTAGGACTTGCTGTGGAAACGCAACCCCTCTCCCCCTCTCCTTGCAGCGTGTGAGTGCCAGGTCCGAGGTTCTTACAACGCCTTCTGTGATGCAGAGACGGGCCAGTGCCACTGCTTCCCCGGGGTGTACGGGCGGCAGTGTGACCGCTGCCTGCCTGGCTTCTGGGGCTTCCCCAACTGCCAGCCCTGCAACTGCAATGGTCACGCTGACGACTGCAGCCCCTACACCGGAGAGTGCCTGAGCTGCCGGGACCACACGGCAGGGCACAACTGCGAGAGGTATGGCGTGCATGCCCCCTCCCTGGCCCCTCTCCTTCCCTGCAGAGGATGGGCACAGCAGCTGCTTCCCTCTGGTACTGGTGCTCAGGCGGGTGTGAAGCCATGGAAAGTCCCTGGACCCCTGGAGCCAGAGCAGTGCTGGTGGTCCTAGAGGAGGATGCAAGCGGGGAACCCCCTCTTCCCTGCCCACCAGCTTGCACTTCCCAGCAGCGCCTGCCCAGGCGGCCGGGAGCACGTTGCAGGATCCCAGGGCTTCAGAAAGGCTTTCTCCATTGCAGCCTCCTGAGAGGCATCTGCCTTGGGTCTCCTGCTCTTACACTGGCATAAACCAGACAAATTTGCTTCTATGGGCACAGCTGCTTGGAGTGTGAGCGGCGTGAGAGAGCCATAAGGATATTTTTTCACCCTTTGGTTCTTCACAATGGTTGAAACCCAGAGTATAGCTACGTCAAGGCTGCGGTCTGTTTGCCTGTGGTCCCCTGCATGCCATGTACCCCACCGCATAGGTGCCAGGCTGGCTACTATGGAGACCCCATCCTGGGCTCAGGTGACCACTGCCGCCCCTGCCCGTGCCCTGACGGCCCCAAGAGCGGACGCCAGTTTGCCAGCGGCTGCTACCAGGATCCAGTCACGCTGCAAGTCGTGTGCGTCTGCAGTGTGGGATACATAGGTACTTGGTGGGTGTGTGGAGGGGGGCTGGGTGGGTTGAACCTCCTGGTGAGAAGGGCTGTGTTCGTATGGATTGTTGGTTGCGACCACAGTGCCAGTGTCGGTGTGTTGCTGCTGGAGGTTGGCAGCAGTTGGAAGGTACCAGGGCTGGGCAGCTTGTGCAGGTGATGCCGGCCGTGAACCTCATCTCCGCCAGCGTGGCAAGGGGTGACCAGTGGTCAGCAGAGATGGATGGGAAGGACAGCGATGGAACTGAGGGGACAAGTGTGCTGGCAGCTGGGCTGCAGCACTGTACCTCGGTGCCCTAGGCGGTACCATCCATGCTGCGCCAAGCTACCGCAGTCTCACGGAGCGCTGCCTCTGTTGCTCCGAGCATGATCTGATTAACACTCCCCACCCCTTAACGGCCTTTTTTGTCTTGCCTCAGTCTTGCCGTCTGTGGGGCCGCGCACTAGCGAGCCATGATGGCAATTCCCACCGTGCCTGTTTGTTCAAACAGGCAGTCGATGTGATGAATGTGCGTCTGGCTTCTTTGGGAGTCCCGACGAGGTTGGCGGCTCCTGCCAGCCATGCCAGTGCAACAACAACATCGACACCACAGACCCGGAGTCTTGCGACAAGAGGACGGGAACGTGCGTGAAGTGCCTGTATCACACGGAGGGTGCAAACTGCCACCTCTGCAAACAGGGCTATTACGGGAGCGCCCTGCAGCAGGACTGCAGAAGTGAGTGGGGAGGCGCAGCCGCAGCCCCCGCCAGCTGTGTGGTGGGGCAGCAGCTGCCTGCGTTGTCTCACCTGGGAGTGTTTGGGGCGGAGGGGAAACCTCATTACCTGCAGCTGGAGCTGGTGCCTGGCCAGGCGGGGAGTCCTTTACATTTGACAGGGAGAGCAGGGACAACATTTACATGTGCTGAAAGGATGAGGCTTATGTGGGAGGGGGGTTTCTTGCCCTCTTGTTAGCAGTCTTTGTGTATCCCTTTCCCCAGAGGTGAGGGTGGCGGGGTGAGGGTTTGGCTTTTGCATGCACCCGCGTCCCTGCAGATGTGGCTGGGCAGGGGGAGCAAGGGCCGAGGTGAGGAGCCGAGCCAGGCGGCGGGGAGGCAGAGCCACCTCCTGTGGCACCAGGCACAGCCCGGCAGGGAGACGGGCTGCTGGGGGGAGAGCGGAGCCCGGCTCTGCTTGGCACGCCATCGGCCACCCCACGCAGGTCTGCTGCTGTAGCCAGCCGACCGGAGCTGGCAGGCGTGGACTTTGTCGCATACAGAGCGGGGAGAGGAGAGCAGAGGGAAGGCTGGGCTGCTTGGACGAGGGGCTCCTGGCACCTGCTGTGTGCTGGGGCAGAAGCTGCAGGGGTGGCCAGCCTGGGATGGGAGAAGAGCTCTTGTATGGTCCTGGGAGTTGGGTCAGCCACGGGCTGGCCCGGCCTGGCCACAGGCATTGGGATGTGCCAGCATCTGCCCACACCTCTGGGGACTCGGGAGAATGAACTGAATGTGGGCTCCGGGCAGCCTGGTGACGGGGGGCAGGCTGACAGCGAGGCGCCGTGCTCTTTCCCTCACAGAGTGCGTCTGCAACTACCTGGGCACCATCCGGGAGGACTGCGAGGGCTCGGAGAGCTGCCGGTGCGAGGCGGCCACGGGGCAGTGCCGGTGCCTCCCCAGCGTGGTGGGGCAGACCTGCGACCGCTGTGCCCCGCACACGTGGAGGCTGGCCAGCGGCGCCGGCTGTGAGCCCTGCGGCTGCGACCCCGCGCGCTCCCTCGGACCCGCCTGCAACGAGGTGAGGGGAGCGGGGGGCACGCTCCGCCAGCTTGGCCCATGCTCCAGGCGGCCGGGCTGCTCACATCTCCTCTTGGGGTTCCTTTTGGCAGTTCACGGGGCAGTGCCAGTGTATGCCGGGCTTTGGAGGCCGGACCTGCCGGGAGTGCCAGGAGCTCTTCTGGGGTGACCCAGGTGTGGAGTGCCGAGGTGAGTCCCCAGTGCCTGCTTCTCCTGCTCCTTTTGAAAGGACCGGGTGGTTGGGTGTGCCATCACCCCCTGGTGCGCCGGGACACCCCGGTGCCAGGAGCAGCCCCCCCGGTGACCCCTGCCCATGCCCGTATGAGCCTTGGAAATGAGGGAGGAAGGTGGGGGGGGGGCCCTGTCCCCGGGGTTGTGCTGCCTCCGGGGACGGGAGTCGCGTCAGGAGCCTGGCCTGGCGCTTGTGGTTTACTTTATTTCTTGTAGGACCCTTATTTAGAAACAAAACTTCTCTGTTTAGAAAATAGCTCTTCTTTAACCATGAGGTTGCAGTGCCGTAAGGTAAGCTGGTGTGGTAAGAAAACATGCTGAAAGTGTTTGGGTTCGAGAATTGGTCTGGAAACCAGTTTCCTTTGCCTTTGGATTGTACGTAGTGGAAGGTGACTGCTCTTTTGCCTCTTGATAGGGAGACTGAGCCTGAAGAAATAAGGTTTTTGATTTAGTAGGGAGACTGTCCTTATATCTCAGACTAAAATAAAGGAGCAAGCAGAGACCATGCAGTGCGTTAGCCATAGCTACATGCCACAAAACTGAGCACCATGAAGTCGCTTGTTTAGAAAACTGGATGCTCTCTGTCCTTTTGTTATAAACAAGTCTGTTCGTTAGCTGGAAAAGAAACTTCAAACACTGTCCAGACCAGAACAAACTTGTATCTCTGATCTGTTCAAATAGGAGCCTTTGCCAGGAGGGTTTGCAGTAGATTAAGGTATTTTTTTCCTGCGGGGAGGAATGTGCTTGCTGTGGTCTTTAATAAATCCCTTACAATAGAGATACCTTAAAGCCCATTATCTAACGAGATAGGCAGGTCACAGCTACTTGGTTAATGCAGCAGATGAAAGGACTGGGGGATTGTCCCAGCTCCTGAGTACATACTGGGTTTCTCGGGGGAGAGGCAGCCTTTTGAGGAGGCTGTGTGTATTCTGGTGTGGTGGAGGGCACTGACCCTGCTGGCTCCAGGGCAAGGATTGTGTCTTGGTATCAGCTGTCGCCATCAGGGTTTATTGATGGAGTCCATCTGCATACCTTATCAGCAGGATTTTGCAGCGTACCAGCACTTCTTGTGTCATGGAGTTTCTGCTGCCTTTTGAGCATGTGAAAACCTGCTCTTTAATCTTTCTGAAGTAAAGAGAGGATATTATTCAGGGCCTGGTTTTACCATGTAAGCTCTATGCTCTCCTTCTAGCTCGTTGCACTTACTGCCCCCAAGTGACACTGGAGACTCACAGGAGTAGAAATGCAGATTTTTCTTCAGGATTGCATCCAACATGAAGTCTCTGTGGCAGGTGGGGAGAGCTGGTGCCCAGAGCTGAGCTATGGCAGCCTGTGGTGTGATGCTCCAGACGGGCTTCAGGCATGCACTCGCTCATGGAGCACATCCAGCCCCACAGCACTGCTGAGTCTCCTTGGCATGGTGGGGTCAGTGTCTCCTGCCCCGTCTCCCATCCTTCCTCCGCAGGGAGAAAAGCGATTTCTCAGCCCGCATTTAGTCCTGGCGAGCAGAGGGGTGATGCTAAGGCTGGCAGATGTGCAGCCGCCGTGTGGGCAGGTGACAGCTCTTAGTGGTGGGCAGTTTGCAGGCACACTGGAAAGCTGTGCCGTTTAAGGAGTTGCAGAGCAGTGCCCCTGGAAAATCGCTGAACTGTGGCCTGCAGCCAAGGTGAAGCTGGAACTGAGATGGGGATTCATCACAAATATGTCTGCTCCAGCTGTAGGGGGACACCTGGGCTCCTGGCCATGGTGGTTGCCACCTGCCCTTGGCGGCGTGCTCGTGCTGGCCCAGGCAGCCAATATGGCCACATTTGTGTTGCGTTGGGGAAGGAACTACGAACCAGTCTGGATGGGGAATGGCAAGAGCTCTGAACCGCGTGAGTATGGACGGTGTTTTTGCTGTGGGCGCCGAGCTGATGTGGAGGTGTGGATGTCAATCCTGACCACTCCAGGGTGGGATCCTTCACTGGCTGGGGCAAGTGTCTTCTGCTCAGGGTTGGTAATCACAGGGTGAATCGCTCAAGTGACAGTGATATGTGATCTCTTTACAAGAGGTCTTCAGGCTGCTGGCACCAAAAGACATGAGTTCCTGCTGAGAAATGGGGGCTGTGCTGCCTGAATTGATTTCACACGCTTTACAAATTTTTTAATTACTAAAAAAAAAGAAGTGAGGTCATGTGAACACAAGTGCCTGCAAATAACCTGTAGACACAGCTGTGTGGAGATGTACAAAATAGCCCATCTAGGACAGGCTGGGGGCTGCAGCCCCCAACATGTTCCCAGGCACTCACAGCAGCACCAAGCTGTGGATGTGGCCCCGGGGTCCCAGCACACTCTGCTGCAAACCAGAATCCAGGGAACGCTGCTGCCTTCCCCATCAATGGTAGTGACCATTGCTGGCTGCTGCCTGTGACTTGTTTCTGTGATCTTCGTAAGATCAGAGATGGTGAAGCAAAAGCTGGGGGAGGCAGGTTTTGCACCTGGTTTGGGTGCTTTGATTTGCAGTCTGTGCTCCCTGGAGGGGAGAGAAAGCATCACCTGATGTTTCCTCTCTGCGCGTCCTCTCTGCATGCATGAACAAGATCACACGTGGACCAAACCGCTGGGACAAGCTAAGGTGGGTGCCTACGTTTGGGCAGCGTCTTGACCCCTCGGTACCTCCTGCCACCCACAGATGTCCATTGGGGATTACACACTGCAGAGACTATAGGACTGGGACTTTGGAGACTGCTTCCCCCATGCTTTGCGAAAGCACAGCAGTTACTCATTTAATTTAACATAATGCATGAAACAAGCACAGGACGGGTGTAGAGGACAGGGCCACAGCCTCAGACTCGTGCAGGTTCCTACGAGAATTAGTGAGCAGGAGCTGTGCTGTGAGTGTCATCTGCCTGGGCGGGGGGACGGGGGGACAGTGGCAGCCCCTTTGCAGGTCTTCTCCGGGCATTGCTTCAGAGCTATGCAGCTCTGCGCGAGCCTGCACGTGAACATGTGCGTGTGCATAAAAATCCTTGCTAGGGTAGTAAATAATAGGATTACAAATTTCATCAAACTTGAGTCTCCCAGGCGTCTGCTGGACCTTTTCCAAAGCCTGGCAACCAAAGTGCAGGACTCTGCATGCTGAGCTCTGTGCTGGCTTCAGCCTGCAAAGCACATTGCTGGCAGGAGGCTCCAGGGAAGGCTGAGGTCCCGTGTGGCTGCAGATGGCAGCTCCAACAATGCCCTTGCACAGCAGATACTTGAAGTTTGTGTTTCATGTAATATAAAGGAGACAACAATTTTACTATCATTAGTAATCACCATTTTTAATATAATTTTTAGTTAATTGAACAAACAGAGTGCAAGTTAGTAAAAGGTACTGTATGAGATTGAAGGTTAAGTTATATTGCTATATCCCCTTTACAAGAAGCATACCTGTGTCAATATTTTTGTGTCTGACTTGAGTATCAAGCCCTATTGTAAAAATCAGAATTTAATTGAAATTGATGGTTTTTATCAAATACTCATTTCAGACGTTGGCAGGAAATTGTTTTTTTCAGTTTTTAGACTTTGTTTTGTACCTGATGCCAAAACATCTGTTCACTGAAAATTACCTCATTGCCATTTAAGAATAGGCTTCATGGTCTTAATGTAACACCTGGGTCTGTCACGTAGGCTGATTTTGTAGGAGGTATTTATGTTGCAGAGGGTAAGATTAGCAGATACTTCTTTTCCTTCTCTGCTAAGTGTCTAAAGGAAGCCAGACTAATTCTACACTAAAGAAAACAGAATTTTCGCCATGAATTTCATAATTTCAGTTGACCTGTGGTTTTAAAATATTGTAACGTACATTGATTGTTTCCAGAAAATTGCCCTTTTGGCAAGGTCTGCTAGCATGTTAAAATGCAGCACAGCTCTAGTAATTCTAGGCTGGGATCTTACCTTACCTGGTGTACTGAAAGTTGTAACACTGAGGAGTTAGCAACATGCTTACAGGGTAATTTGAATCAATAGCTGATTATTCAGAAGAAATTTGCTAGCTCTGCAAAACTTTCAACCTTGTGAATGGTTTCCTCATCATAGTGCCTCACTACCACTGGGAAATGATGCCAGGAAATCATGTTTGAACAAACCCTTTGTTTTTTTGCTGCGGAGGAGTTAAACATTTGATGCTCTCCATCCCTGATCTCAAGCAGGAAAGAAAGTATTTCTGCAAAAATGATCTGTGTTCTGTGTAGGATGATGTATGGCACTTGCTCGTTCCTAGCATCCTGCAATAAGGCATTAAACACTGAGGCCGATCTTCATACAGCCCTTTTAGTACCCATTATATCATCTCGGCTGTACTAGCAACTGCTGTGACACGCCTTAGCTAAAATTAAGTGATATGCAAATATGCCACATACTAAATTTACAGTCGTTTAAATGGAAGTGAGTTCTAAATATTCAGAACCAGAGGGAAAGGTAGCAGAGCTGTCAGAGTAAGTGAAAGATGAAGCGGTTCATAGATCCTTGTAAGCATAAAGCAAACCACTCGAGCTAGTCATTTACTTCTATGGGATTTCTCCCCTTAGGTTTCCACAAGATTACATTCAATAAATATTTACGAGTGTTACTTTTATCTTTAAGATCAGGAAAAAAATACAGAAAGAGAAATGCATTGATCAAGGTGGCATAAAATTACCCATGGATAGTCTGTGTGTGCATGTACATATGTGCATGGGCATTTGTGAACAGATGTGGCTACAATCTTTTATACTCGTAAGCTGATAATTAGCAGATCCTGACTGAAGAATTTGGCTAGAAAATGTTCCTGTCAAAAATGTGATTTCATTTCAGTCGGAGTATGCCACAGAAGAACGTCTGATTGAGTTAAACAATTAAAGAAAACAATATACCCAGTTCCAAAATGACATTTCAAAACAGAACCCTATTGTTTAATTTGGTAAATGCTCCTTTGAAAACCCTCAGATCTTTGGCCATTCATTACAAAAGACTTTTCCTCCGCTATATTTTCTATGAGAGGTACTGCAATGTCCTGCTCTTCTTACCTGGGGACAGATTTGAGCCCTGTCCAGCACTGATCTTCACAGCAAGCAGCCTTGTCTATATTAACTTGCAGCCCTTTACCTCAGCCTTGGTCCATCCCCCCTCTGCATGAAGGGAGAGTTACCAACCATTGGTCCTGAAGGCCATTTCCAACTCAAACCTGTTAAGGCATCTAAATATCTCACGGTAAACTCAACATCTGTGTATTCCCAATTCCTAGTCATGTAAGCATAGGCAAAGCATTTAAAAGGAGCTTACAGGACATTGCGTCTTTCCCAGTTCCACGTACACTTTAAGTGGAGTATAAAGCCATCGCTAGCCTCTGCGTAATATCTGAAACATGTCTGCATCTCTAGATGTGCCTGTGTGTTTCTTGTTCTTCTTGGAAAAACAGAGTTGGATTAACCAGACATGCTAAAATCAGATGTGGTATAGCTACTCGGGTGTTATATCAGACTTGTGAGTGTGCTGGTTAGAGCCGAAACCTCCAGAGCTGAGCAATACTTTATAGACTGTGTTTCAGTTAGGTTGTTTGAGTATATCAGAAGCAAAACTGCCATAACAGAGAGCATCATTAGCACTGGACTGCATGGGAGTTGACTCGTGGTGGCCGTGGAAGAGTTGGACGTTAATGAAGGAAGTGTTACTGTGGCTAGAAGTGATGCTGGCATAGTCTTCACAAAGATGATGTTGGGTATGATGTGCTGGAACATTCCGCAGAGCACGGTGTTCACTCTGTTTCTAGCGAGTGATAGGAATCGAGGCGTCTCCTGTTTTCACATCCCAATTTGTTGGCGGTGATAATCAAACATCGTGTAAATCCTTTTGTTGGGTGTGCGCCCACCATCATGAATGATGGATGTGTAACTCGGTTATTCTTCCATGAGCTATTTGCCAATCCTGTGCTAGACTTTTCCGGTTTGTGCCAGCTAGGAGGTCCTCCTTTCCTTTCACGTGGATCCTGCCATTGCCACTGTGCTTTTGTCCCTTTAGAATAAAGTTGCTTGTTTGCCGCTTTTAGGATGAAGTCGTGCCCTGAAATCTCACGGAGACTGAAGCCAGTGGGTGCTTGATAGGCAGGCGTCGCATGAGGCAAAGAGCTGAAACCTGTGCACTGAGCTATTTGGCCGGTGGCCCACGGTGTTCCAGCCATTCCCTGCTACCTAGAAGGCTTTGTGTGGTCTTGGCCCGGGCTTGCTTTTCTCCTCCCAAGGACTGGCCACAGCTGAAGTCAGTGGAGGGTTTGATCCCCACCGTGCTGTAAAGGGAAGATGTTCTCTGCAATGGCCTTGGATGTGCTCCATGCTGGGGTGTAAAATAGCTGGGGTGTAAAACAGGGTGCAGGACTCATCCGCTAGAGGTGTTGGAGATGGTGGAGGTCCTGTTCCACATGACTTTGGAAGGCAGTGTCTGTGGGGTTTTGGCTAGCTTAATGTAATTATTAACGCGGTGTTCAGAAATTGGGCCCCAGCTTCTGATAAAAGTACTCAGGACTGACTGTAGCGAGGAACAGAGGTGGTTTCAATCATCTGTCGTCAAAGTGCTTGGCTGAGGTCATCTGGACTTTAAAAAAGAAGATCACTGACATGCGTGTGTCATTTGTGAGATGAAAGGTTTGCTTGCAGGGTGTGAGCTGTAAGAGGAGCAGTGATGCTTTTGTGAGAATTTAACAAATGGTTCAGTTAGTGCCATAGCCAGGAATTGTCCAAGGGCTGTAGCTAGAGAGACCATACCACCAACATGTAGAAATGCCTCTGAAATTTTCAAACTGGAAAGAAACTAAAATTGACTAGAGTCTTATTCCAGTACTGAGGGAGGCTTTTTCTTTTTTTCCTTTAAACTATGTGGGTTTACTTAAAAGTAGAGATAAAGTTATCTTCTGTTTTACCTTTTGGCTTGAAAGCTGGTGTGGTCCTGCACACAGCTAATGACTTGGGAAGATAATGAAGAAAAGAAAAAGCAAGTGTGAAACCAGCACTTTTGCAAGCCAGTTTATATGCGTTGGATTCTCACTACTGAGGTAATGCAGAGCCAGTGTCGCCTGCTTCTGGTCTTGGTAGAGAACTCTAAAATGGAGAAATAACCCACAGTAATGTTTCTAGCTGCCTTGGACGATTTTCTCATGAGTCCCACAAAGCTCAGCTTGGAAGTTTTGTAGAATTCTAGAAATGTGATGATTCTTCCAAATGTTGTGCTGCATTTAGAATAAATTACTACTTTGTTCTTTGTCATCTCCCAAAGGCAGCTGTGGAGTTTGGGTTTTCACTTTGCAAATGAGTTAGTACTTAAATTGTCCTCTTCCCTTTCCCAGCGTTTTCTGCCTCCAGAGATTTTGGAATCCACATTACCATGTAAATGCTACTAAAGTCATGTCATCTGCCTTTCCTGAACATGCAGGTATTCAGGAGTAGAATTACCAACATGGGGTTTTTTTTTCACTTTAAGCTTTTTAAATCCGCAAGTAAATATAGTGATCTGATTTGCCAGCAGCAAGTATTCATGTAACTTGATCAGATCTCAGGATCTTTGAGAAAAACCACAGGCCATTTAGCCTCTTTCTATGCAGAGGAATTTGGACAATTCATCATTATACTGAGGGCCTTATTAGCTGACAGAAGGGTTAACTGACCTTCAAACAGGAACTCAACAGTTTGCCTGCAGGGAACATATTCCATGGCTAGTCGACTACTTAAGCACTTGCGATGTAAAGTAAAAACAATCTCTTGTGTCAGGGTATGATTCCAAGAACAAAGGACCATTTTGCTCAATTGTGCAGGCAGCAGAAGTTATTTTTGTCTCTTGCCTATCATATTCACATTGTACAAGAAAGTCGTTTTGTTGAGGAGCGATTTGTTCTGCCGAGGCTCTTTGTGTAATTTTTGAACCCAAGACCACCACTGTGTTTTGGCATTGAAGCAAACAATGTACGCTCTTGAAACGGCTTTGTGTTTTGCCCTTTTTTTTTTTCAAGGGGGCATGTGCTTGGGGTTTGTGAATTGATTTATGGACCTTTTTGAGCCATTAACTTCCTTCAAGGATGCCTGGTAAATGGATGTGTGAGCAAAGGCTTTTATCAGGTATTGCAGTCCTTTTCCTGTTCAAGGAACGTGTGCTTGTCCTGCTTCAGGTGTACTCTGCCACTACGATAGGTAGATGACCTGCATACTCTCAAGCCCTCTCTTTTTTTCTTTGATGCCATCCCTTTATGAAAAGCTTTGCAGGTTGGTAATTTCCTTTGCTGCTGTTGCCTGCATGACTGAGGAGGAGAGGAGGTCCAGTGGCAGCCCCACTGCATGGAAATGCTTCTCTAGCTAGCATTACTGTGTACAAAGTGTGTCTGCTTTTAGAAATGACCGTGCGTCAGTAAGTTAATTGAGTAACTTCTCTTCATGGTGGGTTAGTACCAAAGAAGAGCAGCTTTATTCTAAAAGCTTGTTAAAAAGGGGTGTTGCCCAAACCTTATCGCTCCAATTTGGCAGCCACCTGGAGCTCCTGGGTCTTACCTGACTGGCATATAAAGGTAGGTAGGTGATCATGGTTACAGAAATAAAATAAGAATGAAATTCAGTTCGAGGAAGGTGTGAATACTAACTCCTGATTTGGTGCTCAAAGCGTGAATTAATTAAAACAAAACATATGTTTATTATTCGTCCTTATTCCCACTTGATAGTGACAGTGGTTAGGCTCTTGGTCAATAGCACCCGTGTCAGAGATTTCTCTTTTGTCTCTTAGACAGGGCTGCCCATGACCACATTCTTTGTTCTGTTCCACTTTTCACTGCCCGATTTTTTTGTCCCATTTTCTGTATACCCAGAATGGCAGCTCAGTGCCAGGCTCCTTGATGCATGTTGTGAATGTTTTCCCACCATCTGTGGCTGGAGCATGTCCTGAGCCAGGTCCTGTACCTCTGCACAGAAAAGCTCGAGGGCTGTTCCTCCATAAATTTGTCATGTTCTTCTTTGAAGCCACCTGAACTTTTAGTCCCCACAGTGTCTTGTGGTAGGGAGCTCCACCACTTAATGCTGTGTAATCAGCTATCTCCTTTTATTGTGCTGGCTGGCTGTGGGAGGTGCAGGGGAAGGTCGTTGGGTTTTGATCTGCTGGATTCCTCGGTTGACCTCTACTGCTGTGCGGGAGGAGACAGTAAATGGTTGTTCCTGTTTGCTTTTCCCATTTCAGTCATGTTTTGCTCTTAAACTCTCTGTTATGTGCCTGCCTGTTGTTTCTTTTCCTGTCTGGAAAGCCTTGCTCTACTTACTTTTCATTGTAGGAGTGAAACTGGGATCTTTGTCTTCAGCTGGTATCCAACTGACATCCAAACACCGCAAGAAGCATCCGTCCTTACTCTGTTATTGTGCCTGTTTCTGAGATAAGCAAATCCTGGTCTCCCCTAGAGTTATTTCCCTGCCTCTTACTCCCCTTCCATACTCAGCCCCGCTTCCCCTGTACCCAAGCAGACTTACCCATAATTAGCTTTTTATAATGCAGACACAGACCGCGGCTATACTCATTTCACCACTTCATTGTAACCGATTCTTTTTCTCCCTGCCAATCACTGTAATTTCCCTCCCCATAGCCTTCACTTGTGTCTTTTTCTCCTTCCAGCGTGTGACTGCAACCCTCATGGCATCCAGACCCCGCAGTGTGACCGTGCCACCGGGCAGTGCATCTGCAACGAAGGGGTGGAAGGGCCACGCTGCGACAAGTGCTCCCGGGGCTACTCGGGCTTCTTCCCCAGCTGCCTGCCATGCCACCAGTGCTTCGCCCTCTGGGATGTGATCATCAGCGAGCTGTCTAATAGAACCCAGCAGTTCCTGGATAGGGCTAACGCCCTCAAAATCACAGGAGTCACTGGCCCATACCAGCAGACACTCAACACCCTGGAGGAGAAGCTCAGTGAAATCAAAACCATCATCACTCAAAATCCAGCTGCTGAGCCCCTGAACAACATTGGGAATCTCTTCGAGGAAGCAGAGTGAGTACAGTCGCAGTTATGTGGGTAAGTCTAGTGTGGGAGGGAGTGGGAGTGCCAGTGAGCTGGGATTTACTTGAGTGACTGCTGTCCCCACGCTGGGCTGACACCCCAGCTCCATTCGTCCAGCTGGGCAAGGTATGCTGCAGCTCCTGGGGCTGGCGGAGCACCTTGCCATGCTCAGCACCAGCAGTGGGCATCCATCCTGTGAGCAGAAACCAGGCTGGGGAAGGTGGGAGCAGTGCAGCTGCCACGCTCTGGGCAGGGGTTGTCCCGCTCCCACTGGCACCAGGCAGCTAATTACCGCAGAGCCACTCATGCTTGCCTTGCGCTCCCCTGGGGCAAAGGACAAACACTGCTATTATGTGAGCGAATGAAGAGGGGAGAGATTAAATTCCTGGATTTCCCTGTGTAGCTGATGAGTTGGAAACTTGGGCTCCTTTCTGCACTCCGAACGTGTGGGGGGAAGCGTCAGCTTTATAACAAGGATTGCTTCCATTTTTCTCAGGGTATGAGCCTTGTATTTTGTTTTAGGGCTAAGCATACAAAAGGTAGTAGTTTGTGCTTTTGGAGATGGGGCAGTTTAACATCAAGTAGGATTACAGATGCTTTCTAGCCCTGTGTGCAACTGCTCGCACTGGCTTGTGCATTGTAAAGGAGACTGCACAAAGCAGAGGGGCGAGGATTAAAGCACAAATGTCCCAATTAGGGATGTGCTTGTGCCCTGCAGCTCCCTCCCTCCAGCTGGAGAGCTGGGGGCTGCTGCTGCATTTGAGCTCTGTGTGTACTGAGCGTGTCAGACAGGGAAAAAGCAGCTCCTCAGCTGCTCTAAGGTATGTGTATATACGTATCTGTTCTTGCTTTACTCTGGCTGCATAGAAGTAATGGGCTTTGGAGGACTCCTGGAAAACAGCAGGCTGCTGGGCTATTGAGAGCACTGTAAATTGATCATGGAGTTTAAATACTGCCTGATTCTTTCAGAATGAGGAAACACTGGGTTTGGTGGAATCGCCATGGATGGGAATAGCTTCCTATGCCTAGTTCCACATCAGCATTGACGTGTAACATCATACGCTTGCTTTTCCTTTTAGGGTTATCCCATTAGCTAAAGCCTGCTCTGTGGCTCGCTGAGGCTATGCTGCATGCTGAGGGCAGGAGGTTTTCCATCATAGCCCTAGAGAAACGGCTGGTGAGGAGGGATCTTTACAGACAAGTTAAAAGAATCCATTGTGTTAAAACTAAGGCTCCCCCCCGCCCTGCTTCCTGAAGTTCAGATCTGTCCCATGAGCTCGTAGTAATCAAAACTGCATTTGTAACTGTGTGGGATGGGAAGCAAATTATGTATGGATCATAGTAGTCAACTCTGACCTATGCAGTTGCCGTGATACAAAAGCATTACACCAGTCCTCTGGAATCTGCCTCCAGTTAATCTTACACAAAGCAGCTGTTTTCTGAGCAATTTGGTGCTTTGAGTTTATAAACGTGCTGTAGATTAAAAAGTAGTTTTGTGTGATAAAGGAAACAAAACAGTATTCTAGGTAGGCATGTTGTTACAAATCACTCGCAGCTCCACAGAGGGAGGACAGGTCGTGCCGTGGGAGAAGCTCGGCATGGCTCTAACCACCACTCTTCAGTGAAGTGAAGCACCGAGGCTTACAACCCTTCCTCCTCCCGCTGTTGAGTCCCATGCCTCTGTTTTACAGAAAGCTGACAGCAGACGTTACAGTTAAGATAGCTGACATAGAAGAAAACCTGTCAGCCTTAGCAGTGAAGAGCAATAGCACAGACACTGACCTGAACGCACTGGAGACGGATGCCAAAAGCCTAGACCATGTCGTGAAAGAACTTGCAGAACAGCTAGAGTTCATCAAGATCTCCGATGTTCGGGGTAAGTGTCACAGGGAGGGGGAGAAAGCAGTGGGGTGGCCAAAGATTTAATTAGTGCATGGTTTTAAATGGCAGATTACTCTTCTAACTTGTAATAAAACACAGTTCCTAGGAGGGCGCCTTCTTTCTGTGCATTAACAGAACTGCTGAGGCAGCAGGAATGTTGCTTTGCCCCCTCACTTTCCCTCCCTCTGCGCATTGCAAAGCCAGGTCAAGTTCTTGGGGCACAGAGTTGTCTTAAAGTCTCTTGTTTAGATGAGACACAACAGCAGAAAGTGCAGCGGATTCCAAGATATACCTGGAGATCTCCTTTGCTCTCCCCAGTCTGTTAAACTGTTGTTTCTGGTTGAAAAAACTACCTGGGTCTTTGTGACTAAGAGGACACCATAAGGGCCCAGTTCTTCTGAGCTACCCAAGCTTTGCATGCCCCTTGGCACACTGAAATGTGCCAAGAAACAAAATTTTCTGGAGAAACAGGAATGTCACAGAATTCTTGAGAAATTTTGACGACTGACTTCATTCCAGCTTGAGACAAAAGATTTTATTTTATTTTACATTTCCTGAGAAGTTTAAAGCCTGAGTTTCCAGTAAAAGTGTGATTTCACAGAGCAAGGCACGTAGGATGTAGAACAGAGGAGTCCCCAACTGGTGGCATTCTGCAGAGATCTGCCCTGAGGTGCAGAGTGTGGCCACCCCCGTGGGGTCCCTCACACCCGCTCAAGGCCTCTCCAGGAGATGTCCCAAACTAACAGTTCCGTAAATCAGCATTTCTCATCAAGCAGTTGTTTCTTGGGAAAGCTCTGACCAGTTTCCAAGCAGTGACTCCATAAGCCAGACATCCCAGGGCAAACCCTAAGAACTAATGGGATAAGTGAATCCTTAGATAATGGACTGTTGCCCTGTAAACCTAAAAGGCCAGATCTCCTTTTGGCCTCGGGGCAAGCGGAATTCAGTCGTTAGGGTCAGAGAAAGGCTTAAATTCAAAATTCAGCAAACTTGACCCACTGTCAACCATGCAAAAAAAAAACCACCAACCCAACTTCCCCAACCCCCCCCCCCCCAACAGGGCAAATTCTGTCATCCTTGCAATGGTGCTGAATACAGCTGCAAAGGCTAGCGTTTCATTTAACTTGATACTCGTATCACTAACCTCGATGTGTCATCTGCCAACCTCCGTAACATAAATAACTTTGGGTTACTCAATAGATTTTTGAGCAGCTCCATCTGATTTCTGCAGGAGCCTTGGACAGTATCACTAAGTATTTCCAGATGTCCTTGGAGGCAGAGGAGCGGGTCAATGCCTCCACTGTTCACCCTGATAGCGCCGTGGAGCTGTCGGCACGGACCCGGCGGGAAGTGGAAGACTTAATCAATGAGAAGGAGGCCCAGTTCAAGGCTAAGCAGGAGGAGCAGTCACGCCTCCTGGATGAACTTGCAGGCAAGCTGCAGAGCCTGGATCTCTCCGAAGCAGCTGAGAAGGTACGCGGCTGAGAATCGCTGGTGGTATAAAACCTGTAGCAAAAATGAAGTTGGGTTTGTGACAAAGCACTGGGTGGGGAGGAACTGTTGAGGGCTCAACAGTGTGAGGAGATATGCAGTTTGTTCGTGAAAAACCCATGTTTCTTGGGTGACAGGGGGTATTCATCAGTGAGCTCCGAGACCTGTTGGCTTTCAAGCACCAGCCCTGCATGTTGGTCTCCCTCCTACCCCTCCCAGCCCCAACAGAGCACTCATTTTTAAACGGCCCCTGCTCTAACACAACACCCTTTGCTGTGGGCAGAGCTCCCACATGCAGGGAAGTGTAGCGAGTCTGCTGGACGGAGCGCCATCCTGTTAAGGCTGTCCTCAGTTCACGTGCTTGCTCTGTCCAGGTGCCTCTCTTCCTTTTTGCAGCTCTGTAGGGCACATGCTACGCCTGGGCAGCGCCCAGCCAGGCAGCGCTTCTGCCCGCACCAGCGGGCCGCCCTCCTTGGCATCACGCTGCTGTCCTCGTGCTTGAGACAAAGCCGAACTTACATGGAGCTGGAGTCAAAAGGGCATTTTCTCTGTTGAAGCTGCCTGTTCATCTGTAAATATGATCAAGGGTGGCTTTTTCTTGGGAGAGGCTGGGTGTTCCCTTAGTTTCACTTTGAAGTCGGCCAGCTGCATTCAGAACAAGCCGGCATGAAGGCAGCATGAAGGCTGCTGCAGGGGACTGCTCATTAACTCTCCTGGGCAGGCCAGGCCTGTGTCAGAGGATTGTCCCCTGTCCTTTACAACTGACTGTCATCCCTCCCTACTCCCCCAGCCCTCCTTTTTTCTCTGGAGGGAAGAGAGAGACATCTTTTTGTTTAGCTTCCCTTCCCCAACATTCCTGCCTAACTGTTCTTGAGGACTGAAAATCTTGGCTAGATGTTTATCAAGGCCATAAACACCCAGTTGCTTGGAGGTGGAATCATGGGACACCAAAAAAAAAAACAACCACCAACCCAATGTTTCTGCTTTCCAGCTGCTGCTGGGTTGCATGCCAAACAGGTAAGAGGGACTCATTTACACTTCACAGGAGGCAGCTGCAGCTAACTTGGCACAGCCCCTAGGTTTTCCCGGCTGCAAAGTATGTCAGTGAGTGACTATCATTTGGCAAAAGGGTAGGGGGAGGAAGGGAAAAGAATCTCACAAGAATGGGGAATTTCCCAGTTTTCCTTCTGGCTAAAACAACTGTGTGGTTTCATTGCCAAACAGTTGCCCAAGTAGTGGACAATTCTCAACACAATGTTGCTGATTGCAATAGTTTTGCTTCTTTTTTTTTTCTTCTAAAAATGTCAACCTTGAAACAAGTTCAGGGTTGTTTCTGTGGAAACACATATGTGTTCCCACATGTGTTTTCTATGGAACACATCCTTGATAACAATTCAAAAACTGGAAAGTGTTCTGAAAAGATGGAATCAGAGCAAACATTTGGTGGAAGGGAACGGGACAGCTTTTTAAAGGAGATTAAAAAAAAAATTCCTGTTCAACTTGGAGCATTTCAGCTTCTATTTCATTTCCAGGGCATTAGAGTAAAGGAAAAGACACTACTCTGCACCAAACACTTTCTTCTTTATAAAATAGCTTCTAGGGATGGCCAGTTTTGTCTCCAACAGTAGAGAAGACTGACTGCAAACAAAAGGCATACAGACGGTAGCAGCTTCCAGCTTGAAACTAAAGCTTAAAGGCAGTTCCCAGTGAAAGAAGAAAGTCGATGAAGGCACAGCAAGGCTTCCCTCGACTTCTAGCTCCTTCAGCAGCAGGGAGCTGCCTATTTGTAACCAAGTTAAACACAGGAAGGTGCAGGGGACAGAGAAGAAAGACTGAAGTCATGCTGGTACAGACCTGCTGCAGAACCCACCTCCAGCTTGCAGCTCTACTTCAGCTTCCTTCCCTTGGGGTACTTGGGATGCTACTGCGAGGGGCAGAAACATCGCGTTTCTGTTGTGGTCGAGCAGCGTCCTACTCCACCCCCCTCGCAGCTCAGCAATGGAAATAAAGCTGTGACCGTTTCCTTTGTCTGATGTCTCTGCAGACATGTGGCACTCCCACGGGAGCCTCTTGTGCCGAGTCAGAGTGTGGTGGTTTGAACTGTCGAACAGACGAAGGGAAGAAGAAGTGTGGAGGACCTGGCTGCGATGGGCTGGTGACCGTAGCTCACAATGCCTGGCAGAAAGCCATGGATTTTGACAGAGACATCCTCAGCGCCTTAGCAGAAGTTGAGCAGCTCTCCAGAATGGTAATATGCCAAATCAATTGCTAGATACTGAAAAAATCTTTGAGTTGTAACACAAGTTTAGACGCTAATTGACAAAGTATGTGCCTGGCTTACTTCAAAATACTTCTTTTCAATTGCGTAACTTCATCATGCTTGTAAAGATCCTCAGAAAGGGAGCTTGATAAAGTGAACCTTCATGGATAACTAAACATTAACCCGAATTGTTTGAACTAGCATTGGTGGTGTGGATCACAGCCAGCTTTTAGAAGTGTTCTGTGAGTTTTACGAGGAAAAGCATTTCTCATTACCATTCTGACTCCCACCGATAGTTTCTTTTTTAAAACAGGCCTTGAAGCATAGGCGAATATGCAGTCAAGCCCTCCATTTTCCTCTCTTTAGGTTTCTGAGGCGAAACAGAGAGCTGATGAAGCAAAACACAATGCACAAGCAGTTTTGCTCAAAACCAATGCTACAAAAGAACAAGTGGACAGAAGCAACGAAGATCTGAGAAATCTTATTAAACAGATTAGAGACTTCCTAATGCGTAAAAACCTTATATTTAAATATTTTAACTCTGGGTTTGTGAAAAACTATCTGTATCTCTGAATCATCGTCTAAAGGGTAAATGCAATAGCTGTGTTGTCCATCCCCCCTGCCCTTTTCAGCCAGACTTAGTGCGTATGATGAAATCTGGAAACAAGAGAAAATGAAGACAATAGGAAAGTGAGAGCAAACTGTGCCATGTTCTTGTGTTCATTTCGGCTGAGGCTGTTGTACTGCTGTAGTTGCCAAGCATGTTCGTAAGTTCTGGCTGGAAAGACAAAGTACTGTGAAAGTGGAGGAAAGTCAGAAAGTGGGTTTATCTCTTAGTAAGAAAGCAGGCACAGGTTAAACGAGGGCCTAGTTCACTAGCAAGCGGCAGCACGGCAAACCCATTCCTTCCCTGTTTGCACAAGACTGAGTATACTGTTAGCACAAACACATTTATGTGCAGCTGTTGGCTTAGTTTCCTGCAGGCTCGCATCCCCATCCCCCACCCCCCCTCCCCAGCATGGTGTAGCTAATCACCAAGATCTTCATATGGCTTCCAAGAGAGCTGTGCCAGCAGGGCCTACGTGCCTGCTGGGCCTCTCTTGACAGGCGAGTTTCACCCTAAGGATGCAGTTTTAACACTTAGATTTTCTGTAAGTCTGGGGGAGGGAGTTTTCCCATTATTTTCTTTCTTAAAGGAGAAGCTGGACAAGAATTTGAGTACTGAGACTTGACAGAGGGAGGCTTTTACTCACATCTTTGTCATTTGTGTCCATCTACTAGAAGACAGTGCTGACCTGGACAGCATCGAGGCAGTGGCTAATGAAGTGCTGAACATGGAGATGCCAAGCACTCCCCAGCAGCTGCAAGCCCTGACAGAAGATATTCGTGCACGTGTAGAAAGCCTTTCTGATGTTGAGGTCATTCTGCAGCAGAGCGCTGGAGATATTGCCAGAGCAGAAATGCTGCTGGAGGAAGCTAAAAAAGCAAGGTATGCAACCCTACTCACCAAGAGCCTGAACAACACTTTCATTTCGTTGTATCAGAACATGCAGAGTTTTACTTTCCCTGATGTAGATTCTCATTCCTTCACTCGGGGGCAAAAATGGCCCTTTGCAGTGTATGACTAGTTCTTTTTCCAATTCCAAAGTAAAAACGTTTTAAATAGCATTAACATAGTTTTGGTCCACAGCAAAGGTGCAGCAGATATTAAAGTCACTGCAGACATGGTGAAAGCAGCACTGGAAGAAGCTGAAAAAGCTCAAAATGCAGCTGAAAAAGCCATCAAACAAGCTGATGAAGATATTAAAGGAACTCAAGACCTGCTGACCTCAGTGAGTTCTTCCTAACTCTTTCTTAAGATACAGCAACAGCACCAGTCTGATAACTTAGGTACTGACGTAAGCCTGTCTAGGGAAGGCTCTTGGGTACTGCAAATCAAAGACTGCACTTAATATGAATCTAAACCATTCCTGCCTTCACATCAACTTTTGAGTTAATGTGACAGATGCTGGGGGACCATTTGCTCTTAAAAAAACCCAAGCTTTTCTCACCCCATATCCTGTACCACTGAAGTTAAATGAGCAGGGCTGTGGCTCTCTAGTACAGTAGGTGTGCCAGGATCCCTGGAAAGTCATACATGTCAACCACAGTGGTAGCACATTAGTGTAGCCATGCTATCAGTGTCCTCTACCGCTGCAGCGTGAGACTAAAACAAGGAAATGCTGAATGAAAGTGCTAATTGCTGTAGTCTTGTCAGATAATCTATTTTCAGACTCTATCTCAAAGCCCTTGTGGGACCATAGTGCTGTCTATACCCATGAGGCTTGGGCAGCTTAGAGATAAGCAGCTTCGCAAGTCCATTATTACACGATGGAGTCACGTGCCTGAAGTTTTGCCTGTGGATTAGGCAACTCTTGCATGTGTAATACAGTCAAGTACTTTTTAACAGTGTTCCTTAATGCTTTTGCAGCTCTATATGGACCCTGACAGCAACTGGCCAGTTGTAGCAAAACTAAATCACTGTTTTTTACATGAGACCTGCTGCTGTAATTAGTTGATCAGGGCTTATTCTGAAAGTTTAGTATTATTACATTCTGTGTCTTTTGAAAGTGTAATTCTCCTACTTCTTTCTGTTAGATTGAATCTGAAAATGCAGCATCTGAAGAAACACTGAAGAATGCTAGCTCACGTTTGGTTGAGTTAGGGATGAGTGTTGAAGACCTTACGAAAAAGGCTGCTACAAATTCAAAGAATGTGGACAATATAGAAGAAAAAATTATTACTGCAAAACAAAATGCTGAAGAAGTTAAAAAGGTGAGAAGCTCAGGAAAATGGTTAAGAGAAAGCCAACAAAACTCTCACCCTGGGTTTGCCTAAAGGAACATTGGTGATATTTGTCATCCATTTAATTTATTGGTCAAGTACTGAGAACAATAACAAAAAAAGCATTTAATGCATTTACCAAAGACAGCTGCTTTTCACTTACTTTGCTACCAGGTACAGAGAGGAAGAAGTATTGGCAAGTTTTCAGGTTCTAAAATAAGCTGCAGGAAACCAGTCATGCTGTCACACTGTCAGCCTTTCATAGTAAAGCTAAGGGACAGAAATGAATCTGTCTGTCACAGGAGTACTGGTAATTGTTTTTCCCCATTGTCATTTACGGTTCCATGACAATGACGGGTTCAAGACAAACAACCTGGAATTTGGCATATATAGAATCAAGTGACAAAAACTCTTAGCTCAACATAAAACCAAAGTAATTTCTAAATATCAGAGACCCCAAACTTGCTCTGTGACCATATGTTGTTGCTCCCACTGTCTGCTACACACCTTCGTAATAGCAAAAGAATGCTCATTAACTAAACAATTGACAGATCTACCAAAGGAAGTTTCATTGCTCCTGTCTCTTGTCTATAGTTAACCCACCAGTCTCCAGAGAGGCATCCTCTGCCGGGAGAGATGTATTAACCATCAAATCAATTAGTTCTGAACACTTAAGTAGTATTGCAGGTGGCTGTCAAGTAAACACAAGAGACTTGCAGGACTGCCGCAGCTTGTTAACTTACTTATTGGTTGAATTCATTTGGGTCATATGACTTCATCATAACCTCACAGGGAAAAGCACAGCTGAGAAACCACCCCTCGTGACTTCTCCAGCACCTTCACCTACACAGACTAGGCAGCTGTTCTCATTACTGAAAGGGTAACGAGGGTATTCCTCCCCAGCTGCAAGCACTCAGCCAGAAGCACTGCCAGTTCCTTACCACGTGCAGCTTTCCAGCTGTACTAGGAGCTATGGCGTGGTAGTTACAGAATTGGGTGACTGAATCCCATAAATCCTTGCCAAGTGTCAGCATTAAAGCCATGAAACAGCCACAGATCTGACAAAGGGGAACTGATGTGTCTTCACCCTAACTCTTAAAGTCTTTTAATATTAAAAGTAGGAAATACCCTAACACTGTTTCTGCTTTTTGTTAACTGAGCTAAGGTAGACTCTCTTTACACCCGGATTACTAAGGGCAGAGGGAGGAAATGCAAACCCCGGTATTGTCTTTTGAGTGAGCTCCATCTTGTGCTTGGGTCTGGAAAAACAGGTCCTCAATACCGAGCTGAGTGACAAGTACAAAACCGTGGAAGACCTCATTGCAAAGAAGACAGAAGAGTCGGCTGATGCTAGGAGGAGAGCTGGCACGTTGCAGGATGAAGCTAAAGCCCTGTTGACTCAAGCAAACAACAAACTCCAGCTGCTCAAAGGTAATTCTTCGTTACTGAGGTCTGACGGGCTTTCCTTATTCTTACTGGTCTTTCCAATCAAAGATTTCTATAAAAAAGCCTGAAACTTACAAGTGAGATGCAGAGTTCTGGTATGGCACCTATCACCGCTCCAGGGAAAGAACATAACTATTAGGCTTAGGAACAGGGAAAGAACATAACTATTATGCTGAGGAGGAGGACTCACTCTTTCAAGCAAGACCACCATCTTCAAACAATACTCCACCCCCCCACCCCCTGGAAAGCTATTAAAACAAAAGGTAATTAGGATATGTCAGTTCCAGTTTACAGTAATTTAACCTTCACTATTGACAAAGTTGATTGAAACAGGAGGGGGCAATCTGCCCACAGCTACCAGGAAGGGAGCTAGGTTTTCCTTCTGGTTTTGCCAGGCCAGGAACTCATTCTTCCCCTTAGCTGCTCCCGCACAGTTACAGTGACTCACTGAATAGTCTTAACCGTAACAAGCCAAAACATTTCACTGTTCTGTAAAAGCCACCATAAAGCAGAGAATGACAGTTATTTTCAACGTGAATCAAAGTATACTTCTGGATTTGCATTCATGGAAAATTACTTCCTTGTTGCTTTACGTCCCAGTGTTAAGGAATCAAAAAGGTGCCATTCCAGCCTTTGCTTTTTTTTTTCCTAATCAGATTGTCTTCTGCTAAATAAATTTTAATAGTAGTTTATCCATGATTATTATAATGGATTATTTACATTTAACTGCATTAAAACACCCCTAATAAATTGATTTTCCCCTTCCTTTGCCAACAGACTTGGAAAATACATATGAAAACAATCAAAAAGTTCTGGAAGACAAAGCTAAGCAGTTGGTAGAGCTGGAAGAGACAGTTCGCTCCCTCCTGCAGACAATCAGCCAGAAGGTTGCTGTTTATAGCACTTGCTTATAAATGGGAGCAGGAAATGCCTGTGTTCAGGATGGGTTTTACAAGTATTATACTAGTTCTTTTTTGCATTACGCTAAGACCTGATAAAATGAACAGGTTTTATATTGACTTTAAAGTCACAGAACCAAAGACAAGTAACTTTTTGATGTTGGAAATAAACAGTACTTTTGTATCACTGTATGTACCTAGTATGACTCATGAAGTTCCTTCCTATTTTCAGCAGCTGAAATAGCACATCAATTAATCCTTTAGCAAGTCTTGTTTTTAAACTGGTTAGAGATCTAATAAAGTCTTGGCTCCAAATACATTACCTCTAAATAAGGGCTCCCATTACTATGAACTAAAGCGTTGTCACTCCAAACAAAATTACAAGTGAATGAAGTAACATCCTTGTGTGGTTAGCTAGCATTCACACCACAGTACTCAAAAAAAAGGATTATTTACCCTCTGCATGATGGCCATTTAGGCTTGACACTAGTTTCATGTCACCAATTATGAAACACTTGATATGTGAAGTGGAAACAGAGGTCAGCACTGAAGGAGCAGATGTGGTTTACATTTCAAGCACTAAATTTATGTGATAAACCAAGCTTGGAGGATCAAGGCTTTCTGGAAAAGGAACTGTAAAAATTGACAGGGCATCTGATGTGAATCAGTTAAGGAGCCATACACAGGCAGCTTTCTAAGAACAGCTTGGACTTCACAAAACACAAATAAGATTCTTTTCAAAGTGCAAGAGTAGCATCCAGTTCACCATACTAAAGCTCAATGTTACTGGTAGAACAGTGCACCTTCAGACAATTGTACAGTACTACACAAATCGATTTACAACATTCATCAGCTAAGTGACACAAATTAGCATCCAAAACTGCAACATGCACTGCTAACCCTGACCCGAGGAATGTAGCTGCATATATACTTCGATCAGCACTTAACCTAACTTTCACTAACGTGATTGAAAGTCAGTCAGGACAACTATGGCAGAATACATCACCACCTAAGCAAACTGACAAGCACCCTGTTTAAATAATTAACTAAGCTCCATAGGTTAGAAATGCTACAGGAAAAAAATCCATCACAGGAACCATTACCATACCACCATCATACAGTGTTTCACTGCCAGGATAGCAACTGTTAAAAACAGTTTGCAAACTTCAGAACATTCAGACTTAACTGCCATCAGCTCATGGACAGGGGCTCAGTAGCTCATCCTACTTCTAACTAGAACAAGAATGACAGTGAGAGAAGCAACAATACAGTAATAATTTTGAGGCCTTGGGATTTTATTTTCAAGTGTCCGGGAAACTATAATCTCCAGTATAATTTTAGTGGTATTCTTGATTAAAGTTTGCATGCCTTTCCGAACTTTATTTAGCAAATTTGTAACCGGTGAACTTCAAGGCTGAACTGCATTAAGCCTGCCATAAGTACTGAGGGAGGTGGACAGTGTGGATACAAAGAGCAGACCTTCTAGGAAGAACTTGCAAAGTGCAAGATAGACACTTAATAGCATTTACCTGCAGTGGGTAGAAGTGATTCTGAAATGTTGACATCTATTGGAAAAGTTTTTCTTCCCTCACTATTGTCTTACCTTTGCTTTCCCCTCGGCAACTTCCTGCTAAACACCTGAAAGCAGATTCGCATTAATTCATTTAACCTGGCGTATCCATGAATCAGATTATCTCATAGCCTGGTGGTAAGCTTAATGAGTTGTCATCGTTTAACCCCATCTACATTTACAACAGGAGTTAAAAAAAACAAACCAAAATGAAGAACAGTATCACTGACATTTGTCGATTAACTGGTATCAACAAAATGGTAATGTTTACATATGTATTTCCATCGCTCAGTATGGATAATGGATCAATACTTGAATAACAAGCTCTAAAGAGAAGTACAAGGATATACCCAAGTAGCTTTTTAGCTTTTGCGTCACTTTCTGAATGCACATTTGTCATTCCACTGGCATAATGAAAAAGGGCACGCACAATACCAGCAGATATTAAAGTTTTCAAGGCAGAAGAGTCTAACAAAAAAAAAAAAAAAGTACTCTGCAAAACAAAATTTAAAATGAGCTACTGGAGTTGGGCACATTCCATATACATGTTAGGGATCTTCCAAAGAGATGCCATTTCTATGTGAGTTTCTTCATGTATTCAACAACCTAGACAGTAAAAGGAGTAGAGTAACGGCCGATCAGCAAAAAACCAACCAAGAAGACCCTCCAGCATGTTAAATATTTATTAAGCTCTCTTGCTACAGAAGAGACAGAAAGAGAGCACAAAATAGGAAACAAGAAGAAAGTGTGGAGAGCTGACACTGCAGCCCTTATGTGTGGAAGGTGCAGAATAACCCTCATATCAGCACTTACTTAACAGCAAATGCTGCTTCACTACCCAGTTTTAGCATTTCAAGTTTAAGAGAGTTGGACATGGAAGCTTCAAAACCAAAAAAAGATTAAGTAGCAGTAAGACTAATTTCTCTTCAGTCTTTCATTTCTCCATCAGCACTCGATTTTTCCCTTGATGAGTTTTCAATATGAAAACATGACATGTGGAGAATCACACACACAGAGTAGTTTTCTCTTTAAAAAGTCAATATAGTTTTAATCAATCTACACGAGCCCCTCTTCTCCCAACATCCTAACACTACTAGGTCAAAACGGTTATGGGACTTGAATGTAAGAAATATTTAAATACTGAAGTTAATTCTTCCAGAAGGAAACGTTTTTGTGCGGAAGTGACAGTGGCATCAGAAGTGTCAGCATTCGACTGGTGCAGTCTATCACTACTTCAAATACGAAAACACCAGGTATGCTGGACACTCATTCAGCATTTTGACCAGCACACCATGCAGCAGCAAAATGTTTGGTTTTGAAAGAGAGAAGAGTTCTGTCAGGCTGTTTTTCTGCAATATTCATCATGTAAATAAACATGTAATTTTAAGTATTTGGTTTAGAGAAACTGGATAATTCCACTTGTTCCAGACTCCACTTCCTAAAATATCTGATGTTTAAAATGAAGAGATTCACTTAATTCCACCCTAAAATCCTCAAACTCAGCCTTCCATAAGGGCCCACAGTCCATTTTCAGAGATGTACTATACATGTAGAAAGACCTGCTCCTTCATTTTAGAAGTTGATAGCTTTGCCAAAAGATGCTGCTAGGTTTGCTTCCCTGAAGGCTTCTGACACTGTCTGTAGAGAGTAAACACAAAAAGGTACAGGTTATTAATAGTTCCATGTAATGACAGCATGTCTGTGTAACCCTGGTGTTCAACAGTCCATTTCAAAAAACAAACTTACTGGATGGGCATGGCAAACCCTGGCTACATCTTCACATGATGCTCCATATTCCATAGCAAGGGCAGCTTCATTAACCATTTCACCAGCACCCTGTAATTTTAATGGTATTTTTAATTGGCACAAATCTTTATGCAGTTGTTCTTCTGCTAAAAAAGAAAAGTTGTATTGTAACTAGCACTTCAGCTGTGTTCTAATATAAGTCATAAATACTCGATCTGTTCTGTGACCGTGCTCAAGCCTAGCACAAATCTAAACATAATTCTTAATGAGAGTGTCTGTTCTCTCAGTAATGAGAATTGTGCAAAATTTTTCCACTACAAGATAGTGGTCAGATAATACATTCTCAAAGCTACAGCGTCTATTATCACTGCTGAGACCTCCCCAAAACTTTCCTCCTGGGAACTTAAATAGTTAACTAGATGAACAAAAGCATGTTACTACATCTGCACCCTCATTTTTGTTTGTTGTATTTTTGTGTATTTACTCAGGGAACACTTCTCTGAGGAGTTAAAACTAGTGAAATCTCCCGTTAACATTTTTAGCATTCAGATCCACAATCACGTAAGATTTCCCCCCTTTTTCCCAATGAAGAAAATTAGTCTGCCTCACACTGATAAACCTAAGTTGTGCTTCCTTTAAGGCACGCTGATTTTTAAATGACTTGCGTTGTAAAAGAAAATAACTAGCAGAGTGTCTTATGTACTCTTATCGGCAATTACGATAATTGGATTCAGAAACAGTATATCCATCCATAGGAATACAATTTCCTTTCCAGGAAAACAGAGCAGTTCTAGTGTTTCTGTTAAAGAAAGCTATGCACAAAGATGTATGGAAATGTTTCTGCATGCATCTTTAGGGGAAAAAAAAAATATTTAAAGCTAAGAAAAAGAGATTAGGGTCTAACTTTGGAATGTGTGGGACAACAAAGAGTTATACTTTCCCAAATAGAATTTTCTGATTTCTCATTTTTAAAAAGGATTTTTAATCTAAATTACTGACCCCAGATTTGGTGACTGCAGCATAAGGTTACCAGCTTTGCTGAAGTCTGAAGTTCAGGGGGAGGGGGGAACCACCAATGAAAAAGCAACAGTCTGTTCAGCTCCCTCAACTTCCAGAACTTGAGTCAACAGTTTCTGCTGTTCTCTTGAGTATTCCACAGTAGTAAAAAAAAAAATAAATAAAATTATCCAACCAAAACACTACTGGTCAGAGAAACCAATTAACCATAGCAATTCTAGGGGAAAAAAAATAATGCTGGGTCAACACTGAAGTAACAGAGAAGTGGGGAGGACTACAGGGCTGCAGAAAAGAACAGTAAATAAAAATAACTATGGTAGACTCAAATATTCCTTCTTTTTACAAGCACCAGTTTTAACTTGACAACTACTTTGCAACTGTGCAACACGAAATAAAAAAGACCAAGACAGCAGCACAATTTACAATACTTACTGCGCCTAAAATGTGAGCACCCAACATCCTGTCTGTCGATTTTTGACTAAGTATCTTCACCATACCATCTGTGTCAGCATTTGTCTTCGCTCTGCTGTTCGCAGCAAATGGGAATTTCCCAACTTTGTATTCTACACCCTACAAAACCGATACAGGTTGTTGAGTTAATGACCAACAAGAACAATGCAACCATACAGACAAGTACGAGAACAGAAGCAATACGAAAATAAGAGGCACATAAGACACACAAAGCAATGCATGTATCAACCACCAAAAGAGCTATAAGGGGTTATTAAAAAGATTAATTAGTAAATGAACAGTATTAACTTCACAGAATAGAAGTCATTAAAGAGAACTGTGATCCTTGGGAGAGTGAAGTGCAGGAGAAATCATTCAATCATACACCCTAAGCAATAAATTCAGATGCAGAAATTCTCCTGGAAAAAGTAGCTAGGTAAACTACTAGACAATGAAACCACAGCCAGGGTGGGAAAACAAGGCAGTTTTGTCCAAGAAGAAAACAAACAGTACCTCTTCTTTCAGCTGTTCTTCTGATTTGCCAACCCAGGCCACTTCAGGGTGAGTGTATATCACAGAGGGTACGCAGTTATAGTCAATGTGAACTGCTCCCCCAGCCATCCCTTCTACGCAAAGAATGCCTTCATCCTCGGCTTTGTGGGCCAGCATAGGTCCAGCAACTACATCACCAATAGCATAGATGCTATCAGACCAATGAAACAGAATGAGACACTGTTTAAAAACATCCTAGCACACCTAGGCTACCTTATATAATAGTCAGTTTGAAACATATTACTGAAAACTAATCAAAACAGATTAAAATACCAAATTTCAAAAGAAATATGAAGTCTAAAAGAGCAGTTTCCACAGAATGACCACACTTCAAGAAGTACTAGTGACTTTTAAATTACAACACTTAAAAGGTTGACTAAAAATCTTTAGTTCCCGAAATAAACAGAAATCTCGAGTTTTCCTTTCAGAAAAGGAAGTTATATTCTGCAATTAAAAGCAGAAAAAGTGCTTTAGTTGGCTAAACTCTTAAAAATAAGACTTCACTTTAAAAAAAGGTAAAAAATATTTAGTCTTACTTACTTTGGAATTTTGGTTTGGAATCTGTTATTGACTGGAATTCTCCCCCTCTTATCAAGTTCAATTCCAATGTCCTCAAGACCTAGATTTTTTGTAAAAGGACGTCTACCGATGCAAACCAGGAGCACATCACAAGTTATTACTTCTGCCTTGCCACCAGCTGCAGCTTCAACACTACAAAAAAATGAGTAGCAAAAATGCTCAGCTGTAAACTTTCCGCATTGTATTTCTCTGATTAGTAACTGGTATGATCCAGACGGTGACCTACTGGCTGGATCTGTCATCCAAAACACTTGCATTCAGCCTGCCCCACACTTCTTCCTTGCAAGAGTTGAGGAGTGGAGAAGGGAGGAAAGGACGGTAACTTTTTACTACTAGATGGAGAAACTCAGGGTATATACCCACTAGCAAGTAGCATGACCTGATAGGATAAAATCTGTACAGCAAACTAATTGATGCTGAGTACTCAACATCCAAACTATATATATTCTGGAGTGGGGCAGGGCCATGCATTCTGAGCAAGCTTTCTTCTGGCCAAACACCTGTTAGGAGCTGCCCTGCATCAGGTGCATCCCTCAACTGTGTCTGTGTTTAATTGCACACCCAGAACAAGTTCATGGGCTCTGAGAGCACGAGGACCAAAGCATGGTAAGCAAGGGTAAGTAGGAAGTGTGTTTCAACAAAAATAAAACTCTAAATGTAGAAACAGACCAAATACAAATCACCATATTAAGATTTCAGTGAAAACACATTTAAACTTGCTTTTGTTAAGTAACATTAAGCATTTTCTTAAAACTCAAACTACAGTTTCTGCACAGAGAATACGTTAACAAGAAAAAGAACAGAAGTAGTGTATATGTATGGGTTTTCACAAAGCAAACTTGTTTTATATGTTTCCACATTAGCTGTTCATCTGGAAGTCTTCAAAGGCCTTGAGCACGGCCATTAAAAGACACTCTGGGGTAGCTTCATTTACCTCTACGCAAAAGCAGTAAAATCTCTGCCATGCTTATTTTGAGACAAGAGGAGGTATGGACAAAATGACCCCCAGGAAGCAGCCAAGAATTAATGGCTTAAAAATGACTGTATGAACAATCATGATATTTGTGTTAATTATACCAGAAGCAAAGATTTTCCATGAAAAGAATTAAGAGTTCTGGTTTTATTACTGATCTCACTGTAACACCAGTTTTATACTAGCATGCTTTCAACTCAAGTCAATGGAACCCTCCTGTATAAGCAAAGCCAAATTTATGAGCTCTGTAAGTTACTAACATTACATTTCACTAAAGAATTAAGTTTCATCCTAAATCCATCTTCTCCTGTTTAAAACATAGTAACAGATTGTATTTTTTAATAGGTTTGATGGGATTAGGAGGAAGAATATATATTCCTTTAGCTTTATGTTGAACACTTACGCTACATCAATTGTTCCATCTGGTTTCTTGGTAGCACCAGTAACTTTGGTGTTCAGTTTAAACTTAAGTCCCTGTTTCTGAAGAATACGCTGGAAGTTTTTAGAGATCTCCATGTCAATTCCCATTCCACCAACATGCCCCATGAACTCAACAGCTGTCACATCTGCACCAAGGCGCTGCCAAACCGAACCCTGCAGTCACAACAAAATACATAAATATAGTTTTTGAAAAGCAAACTTCAGATTTCTTTAGTATTTACCAGAGACTGTAAACTTTGCAAAAGCAGGACAACACAACAGCGAACTGGTCAGTTTTTACAAATGCTACAGTGCAGAACATGACAAGTCCAACTTTCCCTAGCCTTTGCCCAAAAATAGATTGATCACTGCTTGCTTACATACCCAAAACTTCAATGATTGAATTCATGGAATTAAGCTTTTAAATACATACCTAATTTATACTCAATTATTTTGTTTTGTAAGTATAGAAAAGTTCAAAATCAAAGAACCCAAATGTAGCACAGAAAACCCAAAGTAAATTGCTTGTGGTGTTCTAATACCACTACAAGTTAAATCAAAACAAAACTACAGTAAGGAAACCTTATGCAATAAAATGGAACCACTGCTGCCTCTGTATGTATTTGTAACCACAACCACTATCATCAGTTTCACCAACAAAACCCATACAGATCCTATTTACTTGCAGTTACCCACATTACCTAATCTATCATAATACTATCACAGTATTTGACTTTACATACTCTTTCCCTGCTTAATGGTGAGCAGGCTAAGCAACTGCTATGCAGATGTGCAAATTTTCACACAGTTGCAAAACCAGCAAATACACATTTTTTTAACCACGTAGGTATGAGGCAAAAGGACTCAGACTCAGATGAACTACAAAGTCTCCACTCCTTTGGTTGTTAGACAGAATGTGTACAATCATACCACAAAAATTTCTTGGGATTAACTGCTACATACAAGATTGTGTCCTGGTTTAAAATCAACTTCCCTTAACAAAAGTTCTCTCACCTACACATAGAGCAGGTACAAACCTCAGAGAAAGTTAATCCCCACACGCCGCCCCCCCAAAAAAAACCACCCCAAACCAAACCAAACCAAAAACATACTGTATGTGAGACCCTGTATGTTTCCCTCTCATTTCTCTGCTTAGGTAACCAGCTGCAGGAGTATTGATCCTACAAACGCTTACCTCAGCTTTTTGGGTAGGGAAGGGAGCTACCAGGCTGTCTGCATAGTTATATTACAACTTGCTCAAAACATCTGTTAAATCACAGCAACATCGTCAAATGTAACACTCATTTCCTCTATAAATGGAAGACCAAGTGGCTTAAATATCCTCTCACCAGTTCTACACCAATGACTCCTGCACCAATGACAACCATCTTTTCAGGAACTTTTTTCAGCGACAGCGCACCAGTGGATGACACAATATTATCTTCATCAATCTAATGACAAAGAAATCCACAAAGGGAGACTTACAATCTCTTTTATACACTATATATAAACACACAGAAGGTGAAATGCAATATTATATCCACATGTTTTAACGTCTTAATAACACATTGAGAAAAAGTACCATTAAGACTTCAAATACGTACAGTAATTCCTGGGAAGGGAGCAACTTCTGAGCCTGTGGCTATGAGTATGTTCTTTGTATTGATAACTTGCGTGCTGCCATCTTCTTTGGTTGCAGTGACTTGGTTTTTCCCTGTTATTTTTCCAAACCCAGATACATGTACAACCTTTAGTAATCAGAACACAATGAATTCAGATTAAAATTACTTTATATAAATTATGCTGCATTTAATCTCACTAAGCTTTACAGAAGCTGCTAACATGTATATTTTCATCACCATCTGGTACAAATCACAGAATAATTGTATACCATTCTTTTAAGTAGATTAAGAATGAAGGAACTGTTCATTTAAAAATCGCCTAGAAGAGACACATTCAAATTCTGCCCTTGCTGAGTCAGTCACTTGAATTAATTTATGTGGCAAGAACACAAACAGGGAAAAAGCAAGAAATTCAATTCAGAAAAAATCATGGATATACCTCAGTACAATCCAAACTAACCTTGTTTTGTTTAAATAAATGAGCAATTCCACCTGTTAAGGCCTTCACTGCACCACTCTTCTGTTCCATCATCTTCTCTAGATTCAAACGGATTCCTGTAACTAAGGTTAAAAAAGAAATTCTGTCAAGCACTGCAGTGCTTTTATTTAAAACCTAAACACAACTAACAGCTCTGACACAGTAAGATGTGTTGAATGGCCCTACTAAATACTAAAGGTTACATTCAACAACTGCTATATTAAAGAGCAGCATTACACTTTTCAGATATAACTTGTCTATCCCTAATTCAGGATTTAAGGAGCAGACACACGGCCCTAACACTCCAACTGACAGATAAAGAATATTAATTAAGATTTGAATTACTAAGTTTACTTGTTGGTGGGAACCATTTATGTTAACAGTCACTGACCAGCTGCTCTTCACACTCACTTTCGATTCCTCTGTTAGCAAAGTCTTTCCCGTGGGCCAAGTGATATAGATGCGAGTTGTTCAGCAAAGCCTAAAATACACACAGAAAAGTGACTTGTGACATACGTTCATGATTATTCTGAGGGGAAAAAACCCACCTGATGTTATTTGCAAAACATTCTCAATATCAAAAAAGTCTAACATCTACATATTTTAAAAGGTATATTTCAAACACAGAATTTTTACACAGTAGCTCTTACTGAAGTGTTTTATAAAGTTAAATATTTAACAGAAAAATAGAAAACATTAAATCCACACCTATCCTTTTTGCTCATGTCACCACAGAAATTGGAAATGACTCCATGGGGATTTTAAAAAAGAATAGGAACAGACTTTAAGTAGAGAAATAAAGATAGAATCACAGAGTATCTCAAGCTGGAAGGAACCTGTAAGGATCATCAAGCCCAGCTCTCTGCATCTCTGCAAGACTAAATTTTACCTTGCAGATAAAGACTAGTACATCTTACTACATAGATTCTGACTGACTCACAGGAGAATTTCCTTGTTACCTCAGACAAGAGATTACTTGTTAACAGAAAAACTGGATGAGGAAAATCTATACTGAAATCCCTGTTAAGATTTTAGCCTGTGTAGACATAATGTGAGTTAAAATTTTGTAGTTGAGTTGTGCGGCTGCATAGCTAGTTGAATTGAAACTAGATGGCTTAGAGCTACCTCAGGTCACTGACATTCAGAATTCAAAGATAAAATTACAGTAGTTTTCATAAGGATGTCTATGAATCAGCAGCTTGAAATGCAAAACCTCTAAACCTGTATTTTGATTAGAAATAGCAATATAATTAGGGAGGGACCTTAGTAAGAAAAATTATGTCTTTTACTATAGCTATCCCAGACATGAAATTATCAGTATCTTTACAAGAAAGACAACAGTGGAGGTCTGTGCAGACTGAAGCCTAAAGCAGCCATAATAAATGATTCAAAGTACATTTTGAAATACTTGCCTTATATACACATTTGAGTAAAACTAATACTATCAGAATAAGATAATTCCATTTTTATAAGTCTTATCAACTCACTCTCTTTAAAATTAATTTGCTCATTTCACATAACTGTCACAATCCCAAATCTGTAACAACCAACATTAATTACACAGCCACCACTTCAGACTTCAGCAATTAAAAGGAAAAAAATTCCATGCCCAATGTATTATTTTGAGTGGCTTTTTGGAAAGGAATATTTGAATAATTTGTTATTCTTCAGTGTATGCAGCCTACGTATCCGCTTCTTCAGAAGTTTATTGCCATTCAGAAGATTATAGATAGCGTCCAAGTTTAGCCATGGGTTCAGAAGCATTTTCATAAGAACTTCACAGGATAAAAAAAAAAAAAAAAAAGACAAAAGATAGTAAATAGATGCCAGCAGAGTTCCCAACTTTCACAGAAACACCGTGTTGGCTGACACCTCATTTTTGAGTCTTGCCTCTATATATATTAAGATATTCTGAACTTCATTAGAACTATTACTAAAATGTTTAGGAAAATTAATATATCATTTGAAAACCTTTGTATTTAGACTGTATTTTTTCATACCATGCTACAGGAACCTCTCTCAGCAAACAGATTAGAAACAGCAATACAGTTAAGAGGGATCTTGGTAAGAATCTTCTGTCTGTTACTATAGCCATTACAAACCTGGCACTACCAGTGTCTTCCTTCACCTGCTGGGTGCTACACGAGGCAGATCTCTCTCATCTAGCAATAGCACTGTTCTTACAAGGTCCTCATTCTGAAATGACTTAAAACTGGATTGACAACATCAAATACTAGGTTCTGAATTTCTTCTTAGTTCTCCCTTCTTTCAGAGTACATGCCTTGTACTCTCCCCACCTGCACTACTCCACACAAGCACCTCCAAGTCATCCTATGCAGCTGGTGAGAATACTAATTTAGCTTAGACAAATATTTAAAGAGCTACTCAGCTAGGCTCTTTCTACAGTCAATGGAGACACACAGCTCTCTTTAGAGCATGCTGCATCCAACCAAAACCAGAGTTTGTGATTTTTCAGGGGTGCCTTTCTCCCTCTAATTTAGATTTACTTTCCCTACCGCTAGTGACACAGTTCAGCATTCCTTTGACGTAGGGACATCATCCTGTCCAAAACTACATGCTTATTTTGAACAAACGTATATGAGGCGATCAACAGCACAAGAGGTACAGCCACCTAAAATAGTCAAGGTAGACTGTAAGAGATATGGCCACCTGAAACAGTAGTCATTACTGGTTACAACACAAATTCAACAACTCAAAGTGGTAAGATACATCTGTATGTTCCTCTGGTTTTCATCCTCTGCCTCTCATCTAGGAAAGCCCACAAAACAGTTTGCAAATGAAACCTTTCTACTGTGCAAATAAAATTCTAACTCTGTGTTACTTCTATCTATTTGTATCTTCAGCTCATTTGGATTACAATTTCAATTTTTGAAGTATGTCAATCTTGAGAAACTCCTTCTTAATGTTCTTCCAAGTGAGGCATATAACATCTGCTGTTTTTAATGGAGTTATGACAAACTGTATACACTTACCTTGGATGGAATACATCCAACATTCAAACAGGTTCCACCTAATGTTTCATTTTTTTCTACACAGACAGTCTGAGGAAAAAGAAGGGGGGGGGTGGGTGGAGAATTTTTTAGCAATACTATGCATTAATGTGTCTCCATTTCATTCCTACATTTATTCTGTGGCTCACATTTGCCCTCAAACACAAAATGGCCCTCTGCCACAAAATCCTCTACCAGAAGAGCACCACGTTCCCCACTGCACCGTTTATACTTTCATAAAAGTTTAAGTCCTGTTGTTCTACTTCAAAAATCCACCAAGCTGCCTCAATTAAATACAACACTCAGTTCTGTGAAAGAAGTTTCCCTTACAATTAAAAAAACAACCCCCTGCAAAAAGCAAAAAATGTAAATCATGCAAGATTGCTAAAACCAAGTAATCACAAGTGAACAACAGATAAATGAACCACCACAGGTTACAACTGTACAAAGTACTTTTTTCTTTAAATAAAATCAAACAGAACACCCAAACCACAAACATTCCCTCTCTAAACAGGTTATCCTGTGAGACACATGGCTATAAAGTTGTGCCAATACCTATAAAGAAAGAAAAAATAAAAATCAAGTAAAGCAAACTCAAGCAAAGATAAGGTCAATACCAACACATATTGAAAATATTTCATCTCATTAAGTTGCCAACAAAGTGTGCAAAGGAAAAAAGCAACGGACAAAACTTCAAGTAAAATTAGATCACTTTAGGAGGAAGAAAGTATCGTAAACTTTTTTTAATAGAAGCAAAATAATTGGTATTTCCTTCTTTGCAAGGTACACACATGTTCAAAATAATAGTTCCTTGGTTTATACTCCAAGAGCTCCAATCTGCTGACAAGTGACTACCCAGGTGAAAACCTCTCATCGTTTCTTTAAATTGTTGCTTTTATGCTAAAGTAGAGGTGCTGGTAACATGAAGAGCAGAACTCACCATATCAAATGACAGAAACACACTGAGACACGCTGATCCCCTATCTATCCTTTCCCCTGTTTTAAGCACATGAATGCATGAAAAATGATCCAAGGGCTTTAAAAGCTGCGCTATGGATCAATCAGCACCAGACTGCTCCTACCTTTACCTGATAAGGAGGTTCTGCCTCGTCCACTTTACATCAACTTCACCAACAAGGCCAAGCAAAGCTTTTGAAAAGCCAATGCCCAGAGAACATTGTTGGCAATAACATGGGATGCTGTGATGGTGATACAAGGACTTAACACTTGTGCTAGCAGATGCAGCACTAAAATTGAAGGTTAATGTTCAGTAATCCAGCAGAGCCCACTCGGGTTCTTCCATCGATGGTATAACTATAGAATCCAACTTTTTGCCAGTCTTACAAAAACATCTCCTTACATTCCTTAAGGGCAGAATAAACGTGCTTCATGTTTATCCAGTGCTACAGGTGACGGATGCAAGCACGTCCATGTATTCTGCCCACTCCTGATTAGCTGTGAAGCAGTATAACAAAATTATTTCTTACTATGATTTAAAACAGAAATTCCCAGGCCCAGAGCACTTTTTAACCTCCTTGTATATGGTATCCTATTGTCAACCACAGGTAGGAAGGACCTGGGGAAAACATTGTTTCAAGAAAAGCAGGGATACAGCCACAAAAAATAGCTTTAGAATAAACAAACATGAACGTATGAGGCAGAAGGCCTCAGTCTCAAATAAAACCTGTAGCACTGAGCACATTTTCTCTCAGGTATAAAGCTCAGTAACAACGTACATCTAAAAGCAAGAGTATTTATTAAGACAAAAAAATAATTCACAAGCATGGATAAAGACAACTCAAATTATCTGTACTAGGCCACAAGTAGACTTAAAACTTCTTAATCTGATCTCAAGGATTTGTGTTTTGGTACAGTTACACATTAGAAGGCTGAAAGATACCCAAAGAGACATCCCCAGTTGGGGGAGTAATGACTAATGATGGACAACACTCAGAACTACAGAAAAGTTTAGGCTGAAAGGACCTCCTCTGGAGGCCATCTCGTCAACCTCCCGCTCCAAACACTGTCAACATCAAAGATGTATCAGGTGGCTCAGGGCTTTGTACAGTCAAGTTCTGGAAATACCCAAGGGTGAAGATTACACACTATCTGAGCACCCATTTCAGCACTTCATTGGAACTCCATTCATCAACAGGAGCTCCTGTCCTTACCAGGTGGTCTAATCGACTCACTTTTGCCATGAAGTCCAGCTGTCATAATTCAGAAGCATTGGAACATACCAGCCAGCAGGACCATGCTCAAGACTGCTAGCACCTCCTTCTCAGATTTTGAAAAAATTAACAAATGAATAATGCAGTACCAATAAAGTAAGTTGGTCTCATATTAAGAAGTGAAGGTAAAAAAATATCCTGAAGTCACAATCCATATTTTCGTAAGTTCAGAGAAAATCTGAAATGCATTATGCACCTGTAACTCTCCCAATACTGTTAAGCAACACATCATTAGTACACACCAAATAAAAGTAATGTCTTTCAAGCAGCATTCAAAGACAATGGACCAATGGACAGAACAACATAAACAAATGTAAATTAGATACTATAGTATTTCTACAGACATATTTTCACCTCTATAATTCTCACATAACAATGGAATTCCTCTACCCACATTCAAAAAGCACATCAGTTGAATATTGGGTTTTTCCTCTTTTTAAGTTCCCTCAGTCTGTTCTTCAGGACAATTTTTCAGTGGCCTTTTTGTCACTGTAACTTTCCCTGCCCTCCCCCCTGCTTCCCTTTGCTGGGAGAAAAAGTCCTTCCTAGCATTCTTTTCCTACCTTCGCTTCCACAAGAGTGTAAGCCCACCTCAATCATTACTTCCAATCTAAAGCAAGCTGTCCTGAGCAGCTTTGCCAGTAGTACAGCTATAGACAGTAAGGCCTTCACATATCCATTCCAACTTCTGTATAATCTGGGTAAGCAAGGTAAAGAAAGATTACCAACGTGTCAACAGCATCTGGTGGCCCAAGATGTGACAGAATTTCAGTTTTTCAGTATCACACTAACACCCTTCAAGTTCATCTGGATGAATATTCTGCTGAATGAGATCTCATTTTACCTTAAATCCAAGCTGAGCTGCTTTGATAGCAGCAACATACCCTCCAGGACCAGAGCCAATAACTGTGACATCGGCATCAACTGAAACAGAGAACATTTGAGTTATTGTTTCAGCAATTAAAATTTTTGTGCAGGAATACCAGTTTATGATTTCTGAAATAATTCAGGTTTGATTTTTTTTTTTTAAAGAAAAGCAGAATAGCTAATAAAAATGATGCAACTTAATATAAGTTTAGATAAGTAAATTACACTTTACATCTAAAAGTAACTTTCTGGACAAAGGGAAAGGTTGTACAGAGGTATTCACTCTGCAACAAAAACAGCCAGTCTTAAATTTTACAGGGAAAATAATGCAAAATGAAATGAAGAAACTGAATTCTGTCTGTCCCATCCCTCTTACTATAAATCCTTTAAGAACTTAACCCAACATGTTTGGATAGTTTATTATAACATTTTTCCGATACAGTTTCTATTGATGTCCAGTGCAGAAGAGAAATGCTTACAGTTTACAAAGAAGAAAATATGGCTGAAATAGATATCTATGCAACCTCTATTGATTATGAATGCAGCAGGAACCTATGAACTTTGTACCCAATTCATATCTCATAACCACAGCCTCCTTTGGAATATTAATTACCATCACTGTTCTTATGTTATATAAAGTTCAACTTCTATTTATAGCTTTAGTTTGCTGTCAATTAAGGCAAGTAAGACACTATTTTTCATTTAAATCTCCATGCTGACATGGATTCCACTGTCACCAGGAAGACCGATTTCTAAGTTTGAAGCACTGCTTTGGTTCTTGTGGGTTTTAGGCGTGTGTGGGTGTGTGCACATGTTGGGGTTTTTTTGTCCAAAGAAACTCTTCACAATTAATTACCTTGATCAGCATACGACCTTTGTGACACCGCACAAACTCCCTGAAGGCCATGATGAATTCTATCAAAACAGCTTCTCTAAAGAGAGTGGGGAAAAAACACTTGGTTTTAAAAGTCAAAGTCTACCCTTGAAGAAAAATAAGCATTCGGCAACACACACAGACGGACACAGGGGCAGTCACCAGCTAACCACAGCAGGAACAACATGACGAGCAGGCACAGAGGGCCTGGAGCAGGAGGTGGAAGTGGCTCTGCCGTCTCCAAGGATCACGACAGTTCTCAGATCAGCCTCGCCTAAGGCTGCGCCTCACTACGAAAACTTCCAGCCCTTCATACGGGGCTCTCAAACTACTTAATGACATAAATCAACACCTACAGGAGCCTGTGAAGTCCTGTTGTTCCACAACCACCCCTCCAGGCACCTCCTGTGAGCTGTTTCTGGAGGCTGCGATGTTGTAACTGTGACGGGAGAGCACAGCACGGCTGCTACCAGGGTCTCGGGGGCCGCTCACCCCGTACCCGGAGCAGAGGACGCTCCCGAACGTACTTCCGAGGCCGCAGCGCCGCGCACCAGGCGGGGAGCGCCCGCAGCCGGCGGCTGCCACCGCCACGAAGGCTCCCGGCCGAAGGCTCCCGCCCCCGCCGGCCGCAGCCTCCCGCGGGCCCGGCCCCGCAGCCCCGCTCTCGGGAAGGCCAGCGCCCGGGGCGAGACCCCGCGCCCGCCCCTCCCGGGGCCAGGCGACACGGCGGGCACCTCGCCCCCTCAGCCGAGCAGAGGCCGCGCCATGCGAGGAGCGACGCCCCGTCCCGCCGCAGGAGGGAAAGCGGAGAAGCGGCCAAGCGCGGCCCAGCCGCCGCGCCCGCCCCAGGGCGCCTGCTCCGGCTCCGGCTCCGGCCCCGCCCGCCCTCACGCCGCTCCGGCGAGGGGCGGGGGGCGCGAAGAGAGCCCAGGCCCCAGGCCCCGGCTCCCGAGCGCGGCGCGGCTCCCCCCGCCCGCCGGCCGGCCCCGCGGCAGCGCCGTGCCCCGCCGGCGCCGTACCCGAGCGAGCGCGCAGGAAACGCGCCCCCAGCGCTGCATGTCCGCCACCGCCGGCCCGCGCCCCTCAGCCGCCGCTCCAAGGACTCCGCGGACTGGCGCAGGCGCGGTGGGCGGGGGAGCGGCGGGCGGAGCGGCGCGGGGAGCGGCGGGCGGAGCGGCGGGCGGAGCGGCGGGGGCGGGCAGGGGGCGGGCAGGGGGCGGGCAGGGGGCGGGCAGGGGGCGGGCAGGGGGCGGGCAGGGGGCGGGCAGGGGGCGGGCAGGGGGCGGGCAGGGGGCGGGGCTATGCAGACGAGCCTCTTAATGCGGCAGGGCGCTGCGGCGGGCAGCCAGGTCAAGCGGAGCGGCTCGCGGACTCGCGCCTGAGGAATCAAAATAAAATTTGGGAACAAACGGAGGAAGTACAAGCATTTCGTATTACACAAAGAAGCCCCGTTCGTCTAAATGGCAGTGGAACGCACATAAATTCAAATTTTAAATATCCGAAAATATAAAATATTTCAGTTTGGAAAGGATGTCAGGTGTCTCGGTATAGTTGCTTTCAACTTATTTAATGAGGGGGAAAAACAGCACCAGAATTTTGAGACATATTTATAATTGACGCTGTTTAGTTTAATGCTATTTATATTCTTCCAGATTATTTGTTATCTAGGAAAAAAAGGGGTGCACGCCTCCTGGCCTGCTGTTGTTTGCACTTCAGCCCATCAGATATTTGAAAACCTAAATCCTTCGTTGCCTGGGGGGGGGAACAGCAGTGGCCGAGGCCGCGTTTCTTCTATACTGGGTTAGAACATGTGCAATGTTCTGTTCAATTGATGCTATAAATATCTCAGTGTAGCTTTAGGTAAGTAATGTGCGATGTAGTTCATAATATTGATCACCCGTCTTGCCTGAAAGTGAAAGTATTTGCTGTGAAAAAGGTTTCTCGCGTTTTCTAGACTTAATAATTTCTTGCTTGAAACCAAGATCTCCATCGGGTGGCAGTGTTCGGTTATTTTTCATACAGGGAGGCACATCACTGAGCCCAAATTTTGGAAATCCCCTAGAAGGGAGGCATAATGCTCATAAATGACAGTCTTTCTGATTAGAGCAGACATAATGATCTAGAAGAACCACCTGGAAGAAGAGCAATTCACCCATTAATAAACTACAGTCAGATCTGTTGAAAGTGTGTTAGTTAATGAAGGTGCCAGCACCTGGGTTCAAAATGAAAGGCTGTACTCAGTGGGCAGAAATCCTCTTCTGCTTTTCCACGTAAGGGTTTCTCTGATTGCACTCCAACAACACTGGAGACTGGATGTGCCTGATATTTTTACACTTAAATCTCTAACTTAGGCTGGCTTATGAGAAAGCATCCCAGAGTCCCCAGTACTTGCAGAGAAAATACCAAGGCCCCACTATTTCCTCCCATCCTCACTAATGAGCGGACCAAAGAGAATAAAAGGCAAACATCCTGCATCTGCAGCTAACTGAAAATACTCAGCCAACATGTTTTCAGTTCTCCACGGCCTGTCCCCTGGCCTCCCAGCCCTGGTGCACAGCAGGGTATCGGAGCCCTCCCTTCTCTACAGGCACTGTATGAGTATTTGTAGGGAAATTAAATTTTTGTCAGACATAGATCTGAATGCCATGAGCACATTGCTACGGCTATCAGTGAACAAGACCATCTTCTGCAAGAAGAAATTACTTGAGGGTCTGAAAGATGTGCTTTGGGCATGTCATGTCTGGCTAAGAGAGCAATGTCTGGGTAGCAAGTGCAAGAACAGGACAGGGCAGAGAAAATGCCAGCTCCTCCCTGTGCCCCTCCAAGAGGGAAGCCGAGGCCCCAGCAGAGCTGCTGGAAAGCCCGAGGGAGAAGTCTCTGCAGAGATGCAACACCTCTGTGCACTTCCTCTGTCCCAGCCCAATGGCTCAGCCATGGGTTCGTGCTGCACCGTGAGGTTTTTGCAAATTAAAGATCCTGATGATTACTGTGGCCATGGAAGGGAAGGCGGCTTGTGTGGTGATTGCTTCAGGATCCAGGAGTAGTGAGAGGGTGTAGGGGACCTGGGGAATGCAGAAAGCATCAAGGTGTGTCTTGGTGGATGGGGACTGTGGGAAAGCAAAGGGGCACAGGGGGAATGCAGGGCTGGACCTCTCCATCCCATTTTCTGGGGGCCTGGCAGTCACCTCCAAACAGGCTTGCCCATTAACAGTGTGTTACTTGACACATTACAGTGTCATGGTGGCTGGATCTGCATTTCTGAACCTTCTTGGGGACTTTGCTGGAATTTGGAGCTAGTTAAAATACTTTCTTGAGGTTTTACATCTCTGAGTAATACAGACCATAAAAGATCAGATCCTCAGTGGATTGCCTTTAGCACTATGGTAGTTGTAAACCATGATCACCCGAGTGCTTCTTGTTCTTTTGCTCCTGGCATGACTTCTTCACCTTTCTTTGCTTGTGGCACTCCTTTTGTGAACAATGAGGTTACGGTACCTGGGTACACTCCTGCTTTTTATTGGATTCATTAGTACACATGAAATGTCCCTTTGCAGCAAAGCAGGCTCTCAGGATCCTGGGCTGTGTGCAGAGGAAGGAGTGCTGCCAGCAGGTCGAGGAGGCACTGGTGAGAAACAGCTGGAGTGCTGTGTTCAGTTCAGAGACATGGACACACTGGAGAGAGTCCAACGAATGGCCACAAAGATGGTGAAGGGGCTGGAGTGTCTCTCCTGTGAAGAAAGGCTGAGAGAGCTGGGAGAAGAGAAGGTTCAAGGGGGATCTTGTCAATGTACATAAACACCCAAAGGGATGGTGCAGGGAGGATGGAGCCGGGCTCTTCTCAGTGATGCCCAGTAACAGGACCAGAGGCAACAGGCACAAGCTGAAATACAGGAGGTTCCCTTTGAGGAAACATTTTTTCACTGTGAGGATGACCGAGCACTCTCCATCCTTGGAGAGACTCAAAAAACATCCAGACACAGTCCTGGGCAACTGGCTTTAGCTGGCCCTGCTTGAGTAGGGGGTTGGACCGGGCAACCCCTAGAGGCCCCTTCCAACCTCAACCCTTCTGTGATTCTGTGTCAGGAAGATAAACTGCATCATGGAGCCTTCTGGTGAGCTGCCCTGAGAACTCTGACTGGGAGCTAAAGGAAAGCTGCAGGCACATACTGAAGTCAACAGAGGGCAACATGACTGCATAGACTAACAGACATCTGCAATCATGTTTTAGCAAGAAGCATAACATCATATTTCTTTGAATATTTAGTATTTTCTTGCATTAAAAATTGCATTTTTACATATATGAATATGCACACATTTTTATTTGCACACATCAGGATTACCAGTCTAGACAGACTATGACACTGGCTCTGACTTGGGAAAACAGAACAGAAAACATCTACCATACCCCATCCCAGGACTGGATGGTGGCCATCAGTGTTTAATACCTTGCAAAGCCATATTTAACAAAACACATTTTCAGATTATTCCTCCTATCTTTCGTAAATCATTTTGGTAAACTGTCTTTGGTGAGAGGGAGCACCGTGGCAGGGTATGGTATATCCAGGCAGAGGGGTGGCATTTGGTTTTGCATCCTTGTCCAAGGCAGGGCACTGTAGTGCTTTCCAGACTGCTCAGCTTACCGCTCTGCTTAGCAAAGCTTCCTATCACTCAAGCTGTGAAGCAAGATGAGTAAAGAAGTGGGGAGAAAGTTCAGCAAGTCCTTGACCTCTGTTTGAGGTTCTGCACCAGTACATGGGCAATATGGGATAAATAGGAAGGAGGAAGGCAAGTGGGACTGGGCCAGATGCAAAATAGCAGCATACCTCAGATTCACTGGGGAGGCAGAACAAGCGTCTCAAATGCATATCAGGAGTTCTGGTATGTGCTCTGTTCTGCAGGTATTTTGCCAAGATCTATGGCTCCCAAATGTTTGCAGGAGAGTTAAGCGGTTGGGACATTCCTCTGCTAGTTGGAGCTCTGAAGGCGCACACGTAGGCAAGCAGGGGGTTGGGGAGGATGAAGCCCTGCATTTCTGAGCCAAAGGGAAGTTAGAAAGGAGTCCCAGACACTACAAAGGCCACCAGAGCTGGGTCTGATGGCAGGACCCATTTGGGTTCTCTCACACCACATGGTGACCACAGAAAAGCGTATTGGTCCAAATGAACCATGGCATATCTAAAACCTTGTCACATACCTTGGTTAAACACCCAGCATCCTGCCCCTGGCAGTAGCTTGTGAGTGAGGTGCAATCCAGTTGCCTCACCTGGGGGACTGACTGTTCTTTGCATTTAAATATTAGGCACGTAGTAAAGCCATCCTCTTAAAGCAAGTACCTAAATTCCCTGTGCAGGTGCCTTTGAAAAGAAGCACCCAGGAGATCCTGTCTGCCTACCTTCTATGCATGCACCAAGACCAGCATGACCTTGCTTGGGGCCTTCAAGGATTCCTGCCTCTGCTTTTATTATACAGGGAGAGCGAGCAATCAAGGCAGGTTTGTCTCACATCAGTGCAGCCGTCAAGATCAGACATCTGGTTTAGCAGGTCTAATAGAGAGCTAGGCTTCTGGGCTCCTATGGGAGATGCAGAAAGGCTGCCAAATCGAGAGGGTCATTCATCCTGTCCCAAGGTGGGTGTCAAGGATTGCCCTCCAATGTCCGACTGTAGTGCTGCCATCCGCTGAGCAGAGAGGGGACCCAGGTGACCTGTGTTAAACATCAGCCTCTGAAACAGTCAAAGCTGGTGGGGAAAAAAGCTCACCCCATTTCTGAACGAGTGCCTCCGTAGTCATGGAAAAATTGGGTGCTAGTTGGGCATCTCGAGCAGTTCAACTGGGTCCTGCCCTGAGCCTCCCAGGGACACAGTTGCACTGCAGCCCCTCGAGGGAGGCAGAGATGAATCTCCCTTTAGTCATCACTTTGCTTAACTTCATCGTTGTGCTGCGCTAAGGCAGTGGGAGCTCTATGCTTGATGTCCTTCCCTCCAGTTTCCTTTCATCTGACTTCCTCCTGGGTATTAATTATCTTGCAATAGCAGTGAGTGGCTTTGCATATCAGTTACACAGTGTACCTTGTAAAATCCTGTTCCCTGCACATTACTCAGTCCTGAAAATTTGCGACCTTCTAGCTACAGAGGAGATTACCGATGAGGCCGATGCAGGATAGGAAAGCCTACTTTGAGCACGGGGAAGTCTGCATTATTTCTAGTAGGTTACACAAAACAAAAAAAATTATTCATTGCAGGATAAAATTGTGCAGTGCTCATAATTCAAAATCTTTGCAAGGAGACAGGATCGGCTTATGTATTACTGATGTTTTCTTTCTCCTGTGTTCAATTTGTCATTGCCCATTTAAACTTTTTAATAAACATTTATGCCAGAGCTGATCATAAAGTTAATTTTCACATGTAAAAAAAACCAAACAGTACTTTCATTTGTTTCAAGCTTCCAGTCAAATTTTCCAGTTTAAAATAAAAATCAAAACCAAAATTACAAGTGTTTTGTATTTCTTAAACATTTTTTAATTTCTGTAAAATTCATTGGTTCTATTCTTGTTGGAAAACTCATAAATATAAACTGAGGTGGAAAGTTTCCACGCAAGTGTTTATGTTAACTAAAATCTCACTTTTGTCCTCAAACAAGGTCATTAGCAGTGCAGTGACTATGCAGTATTCCTCTTTCTTCGATTCCAAAAGCTCTGGCAAACAAGGTAATTAAAATAAAAATAAAAGCTAAATAACAAGGCAATTAGCTTGCAGGTGCCCTTCAAGAGATATGTATTACATCAGGGAAATGGCACATTGCTACTCAGGGGATGGGTTTTCTCATGCTCTGCTCTCTTTGTCTGGGATTTGGCCTTTAAATCCCCCCGAGCAAGGCGGTTTCGTGACCGACTGAAAATTTTGCACCAGGAGTCAGGGACATTTTCTGTGTTCAGGCAGAAAATCTTGGAAGTAATAAATTCCCATTGTTAGATCATCTTGGCTTTATGAAAGTCAAAGTTCTCCTCCAGGCACAATGTTATTGTGCAGCTTGGAGCTCCCCGGGTGATAAGAGGGTGATAAGCAGGGCGCATTTCCTGCATCTAGGATCGCTGCGGTGTTAATGTTGTATAAGCACTGTATGGTACCTCGGCGGAAGAATGTCCTGATCTAGCACAGTAAATCAACTGACACCATGAAAATCCAGGTGCGCACACCGTGCTAATCTGCAGTTTGCCCTTTAAGAACTATAATTGATATAGATCAGTTATATTAACATTACTGTTTGCTCGTGATATTGTGTGCTAGTCTGTTAATATAGTACATTATAACAAAGTCACGTACCTGGGAGGCACTTACCCCGTGCTACAGTGTCGGCTGAGTTCCAGCTGGCGAGAAAGCAGCTCTGGAGAAGAGGTCCTGGCGGTCCTGGCAGATGGCAAGCCGACTGTGAGCCAGCAGCGTAACCTGGCAGCACCGGCAGCCAGCAGCCTCCTGGGCTGCCTCAGCAAAGGGGCAGCCAGCAGGTCGAGAGACAGGATTGTTCCCCTTTATTCAGTGCCTGTGGGACTACGTCTAAGTTTCTGCATCCAATTTTGACTCCCCAGTGCAAAACCATGGTGATGGTGGTGATGGGCACAAGGTGGGGCACAGGTGCTGTGCCCTTGCTCTGGGCAGCTGCCCAGCCATCCCCAGGGCTATCTAACCTTTAGGAGCCCCAAGGAGATTTTACAGTGCTGTTGGCTACCTGATCCTCAACTTGAGTACTGTTATCGTTAGAAAGTTTCATATCTACTTTAGATCTACCCTGGGCTGGTTGGTCTATCAAAGAGAACACTTTATCAGTCTGATACAATTTGTTCTGGAAAAAAGTCTGTTCATCATTGCTTATCTCTTTATAATCTTCAAGGTGCTAAAATGTATATAGAAGTGTGAAGTAGACTGGGATTCCCTTGGTTCTCCTTCAGTTAAAAATAAAGTAAATCCTTTTGCACTCAGCAAGACTCCAACATCCTGTCCTTCTCCAGGTCTCTGACAACAGTCAGACATTGCTCCTCTGACTCCTTAGGTGGTCCAGATTAATTTCATTGAGTCCTGCCGACCTGGGGGCCTTTATCTGCAGTCTATAAGCAAAGGTTTATAAGCCAAAATGTTACACATCGGTTTTGTGCTTATTGTTAGGATACATAGGATAGAGAAAGAAAAGGTTAAATAACATTCAAACAATCCAGAATGGTACACGACTAGTCTTTACACTAAGGGTTGGTGTTACAACCATGAAGAAATGTAATTTTGCAAGCCAAATGTTGCCTGAAACTACTTCCACAGAAATATGAGAAAAGGAAGGAGAAAAAAAGAAACATACAGAAAAAATGAAGGTTAAACCGAATAAAACCAGCATGACTTGCACTGGAGTGAACAAGCACAGAGGCAAGATCTACCTCTACTTTCATGTGTAGTATGTTGTACCGGTTTTGGCTGGAATAGAGTTACGTTTCTTCGTAGTAGCTGATATGGTGCTATGTTTTGAATTTGTGCTGAGAACAGTGCTGATAGCACAGGGATGTTTTAGTTACCGCTGAGCAGCGCTTGCATAGCATCGAGGCTTTTGCTTGCTCCTCACATTGCCTTGCTAGCGAGTGGGCTGGGGGTGTATAAGGAGTTGGAAGGGTGACGCAGCTGGGAGAGCTGACCCCAACTGACCAAAGGGATACCCCATACCATATGATGTTGTGCTCAGCAATAAAAGCTGGGTAAGGAAGGAGAAAAGGGGAACATTTGAAGTGATGGCATTTGCCTTCCCAAGTAACTGTGTCATGTGATGAAGCCCTCTTTTCCTGGAGACGGCTGAACGTCTGCCTGCCGATGGGAAGTGGTGAATGAATTCCTTGTTTTGCTTTGCTTTTGCTTCACCTATTAAACTGTCTATCTCGAACCAGAAGTTTTCACACTTTTACCTTCCAATTCTCTCCCCCATTCCACTGGATGGAGGAGTGAGCAAGCAGCTGAGTGGGGTTTAATCCAAAACGTATCTACAAACCAGGAGTGGATTTGTGCAGCAAAGCAGTTAGTGCTGAGGACCTGAAATCCACATTTCAGTGTTTTTCTTTACTTTGGATGAGCTGCAGCCTGGCTCTGTTGAACTCCCCTTTGCAGCTGCTCCTGGATATGTCCCTGGAGGCACCCTTGCAGCACATCTTGCTATTCATTCCCACCCCCAGGAATCTGGTTCAGGCAGTCCGAAGCTGCTCCACCAAAGCAGAGGAATAAGAGATAATCAAGAGATTTGCTACAAAAGTGGACTTGTCTTCTGAATCAACACACTGATTTAGATGCTCCCAATGAGACTGCAGAAGGAAGCTTCAGGTGCTCAAAATAATTATATGGCAGAAAGTTTGGAAATAGCACTGAAAGAGAAGAGGTAATTTAGAGAGAGTTTCAAAATCATGTACTAGCTTACAACCTCCACTTTTTAAAAGTGCACACATGTCAGGGAGGGTGATCCTCCTGGAATTACTCATACTGATGCCACAAATGGAAGGAACAACAATAATCATATAATTATTCTAAACTGGCCACAGGGGTATCTTTAGAGGTTTACTAGGTAACTAATATTAATTACTGTTCCTCCCCAGCCAGCCTTAATAAACATTGAACCCAAAAATGTGAACTTCACCTTCTCTTCTGTTCTACATCTTAACACAAGGTCTCATTGTCATTAACACGGAGATGGACTAGGAGCTGTCTGGAAAGGGTTTTTTTTCCTTCTGTTTAGGGTCTCCAGCTCTCACTGCATGAAAGCAGCTGGTGCTGGGATGGCAGGAGCGAGGAGGAGGCAGGTCCCAGCCCTGCAGCAGTTTGGGGTACCGCACACATCTGCCCGCAGCAGGGCTGCGCTCCCTTCTGGCAGCTTGGTTTGCTCTACTGCAGCCCAACATGTTGTGCATTGTGTCTTTCACTCTAAATTTTGTCCTAGAAAACACTTCATGTGCTTGAGTTCCCAAAATTGAACCGGAGACCAGCACAAATGTGCTTCTAGTGCCAACACTCTTAGACCCAGATGCACAGGAAGCCTGGACAGACAACCCCGTGACTTCTTCAGTAGGGAAGTCTCCTTGCACATAGATTCATGGACTTGCAGGCAACTTTTCAGCACTGGAGGAAGGCTAAAGCATAGTCAGAAGTAAGCCAGGGAGACAGTAAGATGAAAAAAATACAAAAAATGTTGGATACAAGAACGCAGCAGCTGCAGAGCAGAAAAAAAAAAGGTGTGGAGCAGTTTATATGCAACAAGGTACAAATCAGACTGGAGTGTTTCCTGTTATCAGCATCTGAATTAACCAGTTTTAACCAGTTCAGGTATGTCTACGTGAAAGGGAGTGAAGTGCGACCATACTCCTAAGCATAGCTTCAGGGTGATAGGAGTGCCTGGACAAGCTCAGCAAGGCCTCAGCTTCTTTGGGAAGAGCATGTTCATGGACCTTCAAGGTTGGTTCAAGTAGAATAAAAAAAGAAGCACCCAGAAAGGTAATGCTCCTGTGCCAACTGCTAGGCAGATGTGTGCCCACTGCCCTGGGTCATCAGATGCTCCAATATCCCAAAGCCACCAAGCAGTAGCCTAAAGTCCATTGTCAGCACCCGTGAGGACTCCAGATCTACTCCTTCTACAGGATTAAGGAATCTTTATTTCAGAGCTTTTTACTCCCTCTAATGCCCTTATTAACTTGGGCATATTGAGACATTCATACAGCAACACTTTAAAACATGGGTTAAAATTGATTTATTTTCTCTGTCAGTTTGTTCTAGAGAGATATTTCCATGGCTCACCAGAGATACTACTACATCCACTTCTGTTGCAGCAACAGACATCTGAGATGACTTAGCCCTTTGTGCATTTAGAACTAAATTTAGAGTGGCTATGCTGTAGCTCAGCTCCAGATTCCCCATGCCCATGGTTCAAGCATATTTATTCTGCTTCACTGTAAAATAACTTCTCTCCCTCCAGAGGAAGCTGAGGGAATCTGAAAAGTCCAAAAGACACCTGGGCTGGGGAAGGATTGGGACTATGGACTGTGTGTTGTGCTGCCACCACAAAGCTCACTTACAGGGTTGCTGGGGAAGTTTAGTAGTAGAGATTCATTTCAAAGCTTTTGCTTTGCTGTTGCTCCTACAACCTGCCTCATGCTGTAAAACTGTGATCTGACTATACCAAGGGGATATCGAGTAGGTCTACTTGGAAAAATGCAGAACAGACTCACAACATCTACCTTCAATGGCAGTCACTAAGTTCCCACTCATCTTCCCCCTCTTTGCCTTACTGTTCCTTTTCTACATGTTCCTCAGTCACTCTACACATTAACACCTTTGCCGCAGGGCAAAGGACACAAAGTAATGCACAGCAGAGGTGTCAGGGTGCTGGAGAGGGGAGCAAGGCCTCCCTGTAGGCATCCACGGCCCCCTAGATCAGCCCAGCTCACCTGATGGAGCTCAGCTGACTGCCAGCTCAGCAAACACAGGAGTCGCCTTGTCATACCAGGTCAGAATCTACACTACTCTGTCATGGCCCAAAGGAGACAGGTGCTGGAAATTCATCTTCCGTTCCTGAAGCCCTCTAACTTTTTCAGACCTCCCTGTATGTAATGGAAATAGCACTTGCCATTACACACCAAGGAAAGGAGTCAAATCAAGGGACTTTAAACATCTGCAAAGTCGACACCTGCATCTGAGAGGCTCCTGTGGAGTCCCTCTGCAGTCCATGGGAGTGACAGATACTCACAAGGCACAATTGAGATGACCCCTTGTAGAGAGTCACCATGGAAAGATGGGCTAATCACACCCTGGGAGTGCCCGTCTTTTCATAAAGACAACTGTGACAAGCTCAGCTGTGGGCATCCACATCAGCCTCCATCCATAAATCGCCCAATCCATTTCTAGCGGAGAGTTCTTTTGATCTGAGAGAGGCACGGGTCCTGTGGGACACAGCCATGAGATCCTGCAGTTAATGTCTATACCCAACACATATGCACATAAGCAACCTGAATTCTGTCGTGTCCTAATTTGGGATGCTTTACTTTGCAGTATCAGTAGTTTTCTTCAACTAGTATTTGTTTCTGGGGTCTTTTAAAAAGTGATAACAAGAAATCAGGAGACCCAACACTTGGTTTTGGTTTGGTCCTCTCTCAGCCAGCCTGCAGCCTTGAGGCCCACTGTGTGGAGCAAGTGGGTAAGGCGGCGTGTCAGTGAGTGGCGGTGGACGTTTCACAGATAAAAGCTGACAGAAAAGGAATGCACTCTTCCTAAGACATATTCTTAGAAGTATCTGAACTGTTTGGACTGAAATCACCCCGGAATTCATTCCTGAAGCAGATTCTGTACACAGGAGCTTATTGCACTGGTGCGCAGCTCAGCATGGAGCACTGCAGCTGCAAAGTGGGGCAGTCAATATTCACTTGCTAAATTCCTGTTGGACTGCTGGCCTCAATGACACTATCTGGCAGGAATTTCATGTTGAGTTTGAAACTTAGAAAAGAAGGTTTTCCTTTATGCAGTTTGAATTTGGTTCTCTCTAGTTGCACTTACACTTCTTTGTTTCTAATGGTGAGAGCTAGGAAGATCAGGAACTCCCACTCAGTGTCCTTTGCACAGAGGTACATGTGCCTTTTGTGTAGCCACATTCTTAAGATATTTGCAGAGTATGGTCATATTAATGCCTAACAGACTAATAACAAACACCTGCAGTGCCCCTCACAGACCTCCGAAACAATCTCAGCCACAGTTACTGCAGTTCTGGAATTCTTTCTGGTGGCCTAATCGATAGCTAAAATGCATTAAAAAGAGACATTATTAGGAAACAATTATGGAAAACATCTGATGAGACATCCTCGTGGATGGCAGCACATGAACAATAAGACCTGAACACCCAGGTCGCATAGCTGAGGCACAACAACCCATGCAAGGACATGGCTGCCTGCCCTGTACGAGCTAGTTGGTCATGGAGCAAATCAGTGCAAATTCCTGAGGAACACGGTGGTCATTTGGAGTTGGTTGGTAGCGAGAGAGATGGGAAACCATGTCAGTTATCCAGCCCCACTCTGATCACGACACAAGAGAAACAGCTTTGCTAGCAAAATTCCCATTCTGCTTTCCAGAGCCTGCTTCCCTGCCTGGAGGAGAGAGCAGATTTCTAGGGCAGGGTTTTTCAATCGAGGGGTCTTAAGACCTAGAATGGTCTCAAGGGCCTGCCACTGATTTGAAGCACGAGTAAGAGATTACATAAGGGTAGAGTTTTGCCTCCCCTTGAAATAATTCAAAACTTGGTCAGGTTCTCAGGCGGCTTCTCCCAGTCAAGGTTATTTTGATTCCAGAATGAAGAATATGGATTGTTATGAGCTAATATCTGCCTCTAACAAGAGCTGCACTGGGCTGTCTGCACTGTCACAGGGGAAGATGTCCTTGCAAAGGTAGTTTCCAAAATATCTATCAATAAAACTTCCTTTGGTATGGCACTGAGTAATTTTTACATGGCTCAGTTTCTTTTAAGTAAAGCAAATACTTTACTGTTTATCTACTATGGAACACTGTTATAAAGTCACACCAACAGTCATAAAGCAATTCAAGAATCTGGAGTGGAAGGTCCTAAAAAGTGACAAGTGCTACTATATCATTAATGCATTAATAGTGATTGGGTAATGTTTAACTGTATAATGAGACAGTAGTAATAAAAATGATACTAAAACAAGCATTAATTGTTCTTCTAATCAAAGTACTGTTCCTCTAATTGAACTATTATCTTCCAAAAAATTGGAGTGATTAAATAAAAGGCATATTTACAAACACTTGATCTTCAGACAGAGTGTAAAGGTTATCAGTATAGGTTTATCTTAATAAATTATGCTTGAGTAAGAATTATATTTTGGATCAGTTTTCAAATGCTAGCTGGGGAATACAAGAGTTCAATAACATTTCATATGATGCATTTTTAGACTGTCAAAGCAATTTTTATATATATATATATATATATATACACACACATACATGAATATCAGTATCATAAAATATCAATATATATAAAAAGAGTGGTTGACAGTGGTCGCAAGACCCCCAACTCATTTTTGTGTATGATCAGGCCAGTCTAATGGTTGTGTTTGCATAGTCATTAATATTGATTAATGGTTGTGTCGGAACTGTAATCAGTATTCATTTGTGGCTTCATAAATGCATGTAAGGAATCTGGCACGGGCAGACATAGATAGGTAGATGTCTAGGAAGTGAGGAGCTTTACACCTTGATCCTTAAGAAAAACAGGTTTTCACAACTGCATCAACCAGGAGCAGGGTGCCTGGGATATTCACCCTCAGTCTTTTCTCCTGAAGATTTAGATGCTCAATTGCTGTTACCTTAAAGAGACACCTACTACTCCGCAACACGTCATTTATTCTTTCTATGCATTTTGCTGGCACCTTGTTCCTCTGCCACAGACATGATACTATTTCATCCTCTCCATCCTGCCTTCAGAATACTAAAACTACCCAAGTTTTTTTTGCCTCCTGTGGGTACAAGGCATGTGTGGTCATAGGATGGCAGGGATGGTCTTCCTCAGCCATTTATAATCTTAGCTCTCCATCAAAGTTGCTCTCCTCTGCACCCCCAGCTGAGCCTCTGGCCCCCTGTGCTACTTGTCACTGCTCCCTAATCACGGGGACAATGGCAAACAGGTTACAGCCATGGCATGGCACGTGCTGAGGGCCTGCACGCCAGGACTCCTTCCCGGCATGACTCTCTTCACTATCCCGGGACACTGTGCAGGTCAGCTCTCGGGTGTGATAGCTTTGCCAGAAGTACTGGCTGCAGCTCGCTGGGCAAGCCTGGTTCATCCACTGTGACTCCCAGCCCGCGCACCTTGCAAGCTCCAGGTCTGCAGCGTGCGTGTGAGCTCTGCCTTCAGCACCCCGGCCCACCAGGGCTGTCTTGCTTACACAGCGCCGCTTACATCACAAACCCCTGCCACAGCTTCTGGGGTAAGAGTCAAAAGACGGAGTTTAAATATTAATGGAGTCCTCTGCAGTGCACAAGGCAGTCAAGGCTGAGCACTGTGGTCTGCAATTATTTGCACCAGTTTGGAAAAATCTTAGATTTCAATTGCTTCGTGTATAAGCAACAAAGTTTCATTTTCCAACATGTGGGCAGCTGCCAAGAGAAGACATAACCTGTTGTCCTTAAGAAATTTTTTTCTTACCTCATGTGGCTAAACCAAGACCAGAATTGCCCCTTTACAGCCCAGAATGAGTGCTCAGTTGTTTCTACTCCCCTGTGGGTTGACAGGCGGAGGGGAAGGGCTGGGAGCAGGGCCGTGGGGACATCTCTCTGCTCCTCCTCCTTGGTGGGGCCAGTTTCTGAGCCCTCCAAAGAAGCCTCACAGGAGGGTCACCCTTTCAAAACAGCATGCCAGCAGCCCTCTGTGCAAGGGTAAGATTCCAGCTGGGGGTGCGAGGAAAGCGGCCAGACCACTCCCCTCTCCCTGTCCCCTTGTGCCCTTCTTGCACACGAAGGAGTCACAGGACCCCACAGGGGCTGATGCCACTCTGAGGATCTGTACCCACCTTCCGCACACGTGCCAGGCTGCAGGCACAGAACACCTCACAGAAGCGCACGGCCCAAACCCCTTCGTAGCTTAATCTGTATTTCCTTGCCTCCCACCAGCTCCCCAGCGAGCTGGATTTCCCAGTTACTTCTGCTGTCGCAGCCATCTGCAGGTCAGCATTTCCACCTGCGTTCTCCTGAAAGTGCCCCCACTTTCTCCTTTGCTTCACCCTGATAATTTCACCAGTTTTTGGTACGTCTCACTACAGAGAGTTGTGGTTTAGTCAGTCATTGGAACAAACCCCAGTTGCTTAAAAGTAATGAAGACTTAGCTTGAGGTGGAAGAAATTTGTCCTAGAAACTTCAGGAACATCTTAACGTGCACAAGAAAGGCAGAAGGGTTCTTGTGGAGGTGGGTATGCTTTTGGCAAAGCCTCACTTTACACCCAGGAGATGAGGCAGAAAGCTTTTGAGACTTGCCACCGCTCATCTAGGTGATGCAGCCTTTCCAACCCGAACTGCAGCACCTCAACACTCTTTAGGATTTCATGAGTCTCAGCAAAACTTTGCGTCTATCATTTATTTATTGTGATCGCTATTTAGGAGGTGGCACCACTGCGAAGAACAGTGCTGCACCGTACCTCGCATCCCATAGCTCAGGAGGTCCCTGCTCACCTTGTCCTGACGGTGAATCCTGCCGATCCAAAACAAGCTGCAAGCTGACTCCTCAGTGCTGTTTAAACCAGGCTCTGAGTACATAGTTCAGCAAATAAAAGCTGGATTGGCTAGAAAAACAGAACGATTTAACAAAATGAAGGCACACACACATGTTTGTATGGTGGTTTTTCCACGGACACATCACGGGACAGAGGATATTTAATCGGGGCTTGTACTGATAGTGACATGAAATTGCAACCAACTCACATTTATCACATGTACTTAGCTACATGGTTTTTATTTTAGGCCCATCATGAGTCATAAATAAAGAAGTCTTTCCAGTGAACCTTGGAAAATATTACATCAAGCAAGTGCAGCCGGTAGGTAAAAGGCAATTAACTTCTGATCATAAAGGCAGCTAATAAAAAGAATACAAATATTTGAATGCATTTTTCATGAAAGCCACTATCATATGAAAAGGTACTACTATATGATGAATCTTAAAGAGTTAGTTGTTATTAATGCCTTTTTAAGGGATATGACATAAGTGAGGGATTTTCAGACTGTGGCACTTTGTACTGCTGTTTCAGGATTGTTTTCAGGATTGAGGATTTGTGGTGTTAGAGCAAGCATTTAATTTCAGTCAACACCAGACTGGATCACCCAAACGTACTTATTCCAAGCTCATTGTCTGTGTGACCATTTTTTTCACGCAAACTTCCTGGGAAATGAGATAGGGAAGGCATTTTGAGATACGAAGAAGAGTCTGGTAAGGGCTGATTACTTTTCTGACCTCCTCAGACCTCCAGCTGCTTGTTTCTACCCAGGGGACTCTGTTCTGCCCAGCCTGGGCAGCCACCCAGTTGTGCTTGTGGAGGTTCCCCAGGTGCTGTTGTCCCCATCCCGAGGTGTGTTTGCCACATCGTCCCCCTCCAGGGGAGAGCCCTGCTGGGAGTCCTGCCCTTGTTTTATCCTCCTCCTGCTTGCTCTGCATTACCTTCATAGGTTTTGATAAAAGGCTGGTAAAAATATGCAGCTCCCAGGTTTTTTCCCAGGTCGTTTTTCCCAGTTGCAACGTTGCCCTTTAGGCCAATCAGCTTCTTATCACTTTATTTTCAGGTGGTTTTGCATGAAGCCCAGCATCGGGGAGGTCCCCTTTTTAGTTTCACCCAAAGGACTTCTCCATTTCACTCCTGCAGCCCAGCGCTCCGAGCCCCATCGGTGACTCAGTGGGAATGATGCCAGCTATTGAGAAAGAAGCTCATTTCCTGGAGTGACTATGTTTTCCAAGATGGCCTTTATCCTAAACTGATTAGGCACAATATTTTTAGCTTGTTTGCTCTGGCATGATTACAACCTGAAGCAGTCTGTCAAGGAGCGACGGGGAGCACCAGCGCTGGCAGCAGGTGCTGCAGCCAGGGTCTGTTCCCCAGAAGTTGCTGCAAAAGAAGGTTGCACCACCCCTGGGCTGGAGGGTTTTCCCATGGCTGGTAGTGCTGGCTAATTGCAGAATGGCTTGGGATTTGTGATTTTGTATATTTTTATCCCAGCTGGAGGAAGTACAGCTTTTTATCAATAATGTTGCAGATAGGAACTGCAATAGTGGCCACTTTGGGATCCAAAGACAACGATGAGCCTGATTACAGCTCTGGGTGGCCGAGCGTTCCTTCAGGATTGGCACAGGGAGTAAATAACCCTCTTTTTTTACTGAAAGAAACAGTTAATGCAACAGAAAAAGTCTGAAACCATAGGCTGTGTGCAAGGCACAGCTAAGCCACGTGAACTAAAGGCTTCCCATTGTACAAGCGGAGGCCAAAGTAGCAGCTACAAGTATTGTGTGGAGGAAGAAAAAACCAAGGTCTCAGGACTCAACCGACCGCGAGGCTCTGTGGATGAGCCCAGGAGTCCCAGAGCTGGCCGGTTTGGGACTGTGAGCACAGAAACACAGACACTGCTACCTGCTCTTTTTTTCACCGAGTGATACACGAAAATTCATTCAAATGCTCCATTTGGGGCAGGGTGGTGGGGGTTTTCACTGGATCTCTCAGCTGCCATTCTTGTAAACCTCCTCAAACAAGCAGCGCTAATAAGGAGTGCTACGGGTGGAATTATCTCCAAGTCCTCAGGTACCACTTTCCTCCTCCTGCCTTCCCCTGCGCAGACAGCATGCCAGGTCAGGCCACCTGCCGATCTGCATGAGGACATGTAGTTGTTTCCCTGTGTTGGTTTGCGAACAAGCAGATAGGTGTGGGTGCAACAGAGGGTACCGTGGGGCTTTTCAACAGGTAGTATGAGAATGAGAAGGATGAACAAAATTATGTTTAATTTCTGCTTACAACAGAACCCGGCTCTTGAATTTTACCTTTAATTTACCCTACTAGTACTTATGATAATAATAAATTTAAAATAGATTTAATATTTTATTTACCGTGTAATGGATTTGAATGTTTTTTAAAGTATGTGTCTCTGTATGATGTAGAGAAGAAAACTTTAAAGAAGTGAAAGCTTGCTAGCACTAATCTAAAAAATTAATCTAAACGACTGATTTTCAGCATGTGGTCTTTGAACCTACTGCTTTACATCTAAGGATCTTTGTAACACAAGTAAGAAAAGCAGGCTTTTCTGTGCTAGATTGCAATGCATACTTGGGAGGCTTGCATAGAAATGTTTATGAGCCCACAAATGGAATAAGGTAGGTACGTTAACAGTAAATTGAAAAATAATTTAAAAAAATCAAAGAATTTCAGTTCCAATTCATTGCCACACAGGAACTGGAAGTCCCTCTCTTAACAATTACCAAAATATTCAGGAAAGTGAGGCTCCTTAAGTAATCTGAAACTATCCTGACATAAGATCAAAAGACAAAATACTCCATATCCCATGACTACCCAGTTTGGGCAATTCCATGGGACAAGCAGGCTGGTAATAAAGGTGAGTTCAGGTTAAAATTTCCAAATCCAGATGTGATTTCAAAGGGCTATAAAGAGCAGGGCTGTACGCACTCAAACAGCTCTGAAACAAACACTTAGCAATGATGTGGGAGTTCGCAGACCCCAGACCTGTCGGGCCGCCGAGTCTGCAGCTAGGTGAGCCCCTCTGCTAGATGGACACAGGGATGTTGCTCCATGAGCAAAGCCCCAGATCGTTTCATTTTGCACATTCTTGCAAAACAAGCTGAAGCTGATAGGAACGCAAGAACTGATAAGAGACCAGGTGAAATATTGGGAAATACATTTTTCCATTTAACCGTTACCTGAGGGAAACCTCAGGCATAATTCACACAGTTTAAGGAATGGCACAGTCTAAAGTATCTGGAGATAGTGGAGCATTTTATTGCACTGCTATCTGCAAAGGTACACCACACCGAGAGACCTAGAGCACAAGCATAAATGTTTACAAGGAGCTGGCTCTGACTTGGTGTTCAGATATATTCAAATGTTTTACCAGCTAAATAGAAATATCGGCTGCATACTTATTTAATTTATTTTTAACAGTACCTTTAAGGGTGTTTCAAAATGGATAAGCAACTGAAAGTGTGCTCAGCTGGACTGTAAAGAGGTAATGGGGAACAGTGGCCAGGGCTTGCCTGGGAAATATAGTGCCAGCATCCCTTCGGAGAAGCTGCTTGCTATTCTGCCAGGCAGTGTTTTGGCCATTTATAATTACTGTTCTGTTTTGGTTTTACTTTCATGCCACTTTGTCTTTGCCCCTATTTAACAGAAATATTTTGGGTTTAGTAATTGAAATTCAGGTGACTGCTGTTGTGGTCTTCAAGGATCATGATCTTGACTGACCTCTGGGGAGGCACACACTGGAGCAAGTCACGGCCTGGGGAGGGACTCACAGGCAAATGGTTCAGTAGTGCTGAGGGCTGGAAAATGGGCTCTTCTGGCTCAGCAGTGCTGGACACCGCACTGGTTCCAGGCCCCATCCAACACGCGACAGCCCCCAGGCTTCAGCTGGCCAGCTCCTGCCAAGAGAGGAATAACCTATTCCTCCCTCTGCCACCTGCCCTCGCTCGCCAGGAGGGAAAGACCTCTAAAGAAACCCGGTGAGGACATCACAGATTTCCCTAAGGCCAGCACCACATTACCATGGTATTTGCGGAGCAGACCTGCACAATCCTACAAGGGCTGCAGCACAAAGCCCCAGGCGGCTGGCACCGTGGCTTCCTAGAGATGGGATATTCCTAGAGGAGGCACATACATAGCTGCTGTGCGCAACTCTGAGGTGAGCAGGATGCCCTGTGATACCTCTCCTTTAGGCTGGGGAAACGTAGGACATTTTCGCACTCTCACATGGCCGAAAACCCTTTGCAGGTGGGTGTGCTGTAAGTATCTCCTGGGGCAGGTGTCCTTGGAGCCGGCAGAAAGGAGCTCACGGTGAAGAGGCCAGGCTGAGCCTCTCGCTGCAGCACAGCACAGGCACGGCTATCTATGCCTCTGTTGTATTTTCAGGTATCTGAACACTCATTACTCTCTGTGTCAAACCTAACTCCATGCACATGTAGCAGTACCTGTACCAAAGGACAGAGCACATCAAACTGTGATACTGCAGACTCCCAGACTCACCCAGGAGAAGCTCTGCAGGACTCCGTGGTTGTGCATCCTCCCATCGCTGTGATTCCCAGCCTGGCCGAGTCTCAAATAATGTGTTGCTATATTCAGCCACAGCGTAAAAATACAGTCAAATGCTGAATCAAGTTTAATCTAGTTTGTTGCCTCTGATGTGAGAGATCTCTTAAGAAATTAATTTGCTTCCTGAAATCCAGAGAGGCATATAGCTTTAATTAAAAACAAGGGAACTACTTATGCCTTAAGCAAAATATAGAAAGTTCGTAACAGAGAAAATAATATTAACATTGGATTAAAATATGATACTTTTGTTTTGAAGATTGAAGCCAAATTTTTTATGTTGGCAGACGATGACAAAACTCTCCCTGCTCTGACGGGCAAAGTTGCAGGATTTTGTGTTTGTGCTGTGTGTGGTATAATGCCATCACATAAACAGCATCATCAGACCAAGACTGCTGGCTTATCAGGGCACAATAACTCTTAAGTCCATGATTAAAGGGAATTAAAATACATAAGTGTAATAAGAGAAGTGTGAATAAAAAATGAGAAGGATGTGAATATTGCATCAACCCTTTTATTAGGAATTTCCAGCTCCTCTGCACAATGCACTGCTTGAACAGCACTGGGTGCTCCTGCTTGTTGTGTGCTCTGTGCAAAGGAGTGATAACGTTCAATGACACATATCCTAGCAGGGTGTTATCCCTTCCTGAGTCACTAAGCAAAATTCAGGCCCTTTCTCTGCAAATCTTGATAAATCTGAGAGATCCAGAAATATTGTTGTTAATGGAACTGACCTTGTGTTCCTGTCCAACCTCACCGCCCTTTCCAGTCTTACACTGACTGCTTGACACTTGCTTAACTAAACTTACTCATACTCACCCCCATTTTATGAATCGCTACAGAATTTGACCCAGTAGCACAGCTGATTTGATCTGTACCTCAAGGTATGAGAAAGAGAAACTTGCTGTGAAAAAACCAGGGTACTAGAGTGTACAAGAAGCTGGAAGAGAAACGACATTATGCCTCCTTCTGGCATCAGTGTCCTGACTCTGTGAGTGTAAGTGATGCCTCTGCTTTCCATGAAGACCTCTCAGGGCCATCCAGTTTTCCTTTTCTTTCTTGGAGGTCCCCAGTGGGGTGGGGAACTGGCACCCACCAGCGGTGCGTGCCCGAAGTGACTACACACTTTGTGCCGAGCAAAATACATTTCTTTTACCCACAGAGCTGCCTAAGTAGAGCAGAGTGCCATATTTGAAAGGGTTGGAAGAACCTGAGTTTGGGGTGTGTTGCACTAGAAGCATCAGAGCAGATGGTATTGTGAGCAATATTTTGCTTGAAGGTTTTGGCCAGAACCTGGCAGCAGGGTGACCAGCTGGGCAGCAGAAGACAGAATGTGGTGAGAAAGCTACACCTGAGGACAGAAGCTTTATACAGCACATGGTGAAGGAAAACATTGGGAAACACTACAAATCCACACGGGCTGATGCTGTTATCCACATTCTCAGCTAGCTAATCTCCCAGTATCGATACTGGTGTTTATTTAACACTGAAGAAGACATGGAGCTCTTCTCAAGACAAGTAAAATGCATCTCTGGCAGAACTGTTCCCTTTTTTCTCTGTAAAAAAAAGCTTCTTTCTGCAGTTGTAAGCTGCTTAGACAATGTGTTACTGCTTTATCACCTCCAGTCACTCGTTCTTCCCTTCCCATCCTGGCTGGGGCAGGAGGCAGCACACGTGAAGCCCTTCAGAGCTCAGCTCACCAAATGGCTTTCAAGAGCCATGTGTGCTTTTCAGCTGCCATGAAAACAAGAGGAAGCTGAGGGTACTTGAGACTTGGAAAAGGATCAGGCTGTGACTGATTTATGACACTGAACTCTGCATCTCTGGGGCTGCCTGAGAGCCAAAGCAAAGACAGATTTTTAATTTCCTCCTCCTCTTCTCTGCCTTGGCAGAAAAGGACACATTTTCCCAGAGCTTAGCTGGTGTTTAAGCACTCGGTGTAAAGACATCAGAGGGTTTCACAGGTGGACTTCTACAGTGTGGGACAGAGGCAACCCTCCGGCTGTATGACTCTTGTGCACAACACCTCTTCTGAGCCATCAGGAGAAAATTGTGTTCTTAACGTTACTGCTGCAAACAGAAAGACCAAAGTGCTTATTCCCTTCATCGCTCCATATAGCACCTTATTACTTCAGTGAATTAGTGGAAATAATCCAAGAGTAAAGCACTTACAGGTGGACATGATGAAACCAAAGACAAGGCTTTAATGATTTCATTAGAGCTAAGGGTCCCTCCTGCATTTAAACCTAGTCCTAAAAAACCTGTCTGACTGTTTTGTGTTGCAACTTCTCATGACATATCCTGAATACAAAGAGTTAAGAACACATTCAACACTTCAAAGGGGTTTTAAAGCACTTCTATGACCAGACCATGCCTTCACTTTGAGGAGGGAGGCCAAAAGCTCTTTAATTGTTTTATGGTGCGAGCTGTTCCACATCTTTTCAAATGTTTGTTATTTTAATGGCAAAAGTAATTTCAGTAAATTCAAGTAATGTGTCAGTTTTACAAAGGGCAGCAAATCCCTTAAACCTAAGAGCAGTTATCAAACCCAGGGGTTTGTTGTCACAGAGAAGGTGTTCTCGAGAGTTTAGGAGGTGACCTGGGATCTTTACTGACTAGGGGAGCTTATGTTCTTGGTTAGAAGTGTAGCTCCAACTTCCAAAAGCACCTGAGGTCCATAAAGACTCTCCGGGAACTCAGAGGCACAGGCTAAAGCACAAGACAGAAATCCTGACTGAATGGTCTAACAGAGCTCTCACCTTGTGGGGCTGGATATTGGGGTCCTGCTTGCTTCATTATTTCTTGGTCTAATAATTGACTGAAATACGGGCAAACCACCTGACAGCAGAACCTCAGGCTCCTCCTGCCTCTCCTCCTCCTAGACCCATGCAGGTGACAGCTCTCCTAAGTAAACAAGGTGCCCTCTCTCACGCTGTCCCCTTCCACCAGATGAAGAAAACTCTTTCTTCAGGGGCAGGGTCTGTGATTTCAAACCCCCAAAGGCTAAGATTTCCAGCCCAGAGGAATGCCCTAGGGCACCTGGCACCCCACAGCCTTCCTGATACCGTGGCTATCAACAGCTGAAGCATTTCTAGGTGTTCATGGCAGTGTGACATATGAAAAGGGTGATAAGGATGGTTTTCTTCGGGGACCTTTGATGCTATGGTGTCCTCAGCACCTCAGCACTGAAGGTTTACTGCTCTCCTGAAAACAGAACACCTGAACACAGGGACCTGCAACTGAAGTTGTGGCCTGAGGCATCGAAATACTGTTTCAGCTATCTCCTTTGGTGGTTTTAGTGTCTCAGTGAAATGTTTACAAAGGCTCACTTCGGCCTAGGGAGAATGATTTCCCTCCGTTCCTCCACGGGCAGCAGAGGGGAGCAGGATCCCACAGGAGAGTCTAACCCACCTACGCCACATTCGTGCCCAACACTTGGCCGCACACGTGGTCTGCACCTTTCCACTGTCTGTCATGGGATGCCACAGCTGTCAGCTCCACCAAGTCACAGCTGCCCTTTGGAAATCCCTGCAAAGGCTGTTTTGGGCAATGATCTGAGCACGCAGGAATCCCTTCTGGAAAGACAACTGAGGGTCCCTTAAAGGTGCGTCAGGGGAAGGTTGAGAGAGGCACGCTTTGCCCAGATCTGGCATGCCCTGCGGCCCCATCTCCCTCACCACTGGCTCACACTCCTTCAGAAATGAAGGGTACCATAGCTGAGCTCTGGTCACCGCTTCCCACCATGCTCAACAGAAACCTGGCAGATGCACAGCGCAGGATTGCAACAGACAGTCCTTCTTATTCACCTCTATTTTCCCATATTAGTCTCTGCAGACCAATCACAAACAGTTCACCAAAGTTAAGCAATATCACAGAGAACTTTAAGAAATGACTCTTATCATCCCTCCTGAGGATAGGCTCAATGGTCAAGGCCACAGTGAAATCTTCCTTTTCTTGTAAAAGTTAACTAAAGTTAGTTATTAAAGTGTTGCCAGTATTTAGGGAGGTTCTGAAATGAAGAACAGCACAAGATACCTGCACTGCCTCTGAAAATTTCAAGGATATCTTTTTCCATAAAATCTTGGTGTGGCTTCTTCTGAAGAGCTTCCTGTATCAGGTACAATTTTGACTTGCCGGTCAGGATATGGGATATGTGAAGTAATGCTTATAAATGAAAAGTGTCTAGTCATATGTTGTTTTTCTTGTAAAATGTAGAAGTTTTCCTTGTGGAATTTGTCTGTATTTTTCAAATGTTTGTATTGCAGAGCTGAGTTTGTGAGTGCGTATACACAGATTGAAAAGTAGGACAAAGCATGTTAATATTTAATTATTCAGTTAAATTTACCAGATTTTTGTGTACTTCTTAGTCAATATTTAGGATAAATTAATAAAGAGAAAAAAGTATCCCTTTGTTAATCCCCTCAACAAAACGACACATGTCAAAAATATGCATTGCCGAAGGTTCACGGATGCGGGGGATTAGTAGTGGAGTTACATTTTTTTTATGTGTGAGAGATGGTAATGCTGTTAATTGCTGGCCCAGAACAGGATCAGAGGCTATATGGAATAAAACCGAACCAGGATGTTATCTCTGGGGTTTCAGTTCAGACCTGGTCTTGGTCAACAGTGAGTGAAAGTTGTTACCTACCACTCAACAGCTGTGCAGTACAAGCTTGGTCTGTGCTCCTGTTCCCCATGTGTGAGTGGACACATTAAAGAAGTAATCAGAGGAACTGTGCTAATTAGTGGTGTCCCACAAGGAGTCCAAGAACTTCACGATGGGAGCACTCTGGAAAGGCAGTGTGCGTTGCTGGAGTACGGACCTCTCTTTTAGGGGGTTTGCGGAGGACGTTGGCCTCCACTACACTGCTACTCATTACAATAACCCCACTTTCTTTAAAGCATCTTAAGGAAGCAATGGTGCCAACAGCCAAATAAAACCTCCCCATGCAGAGGGCACCCTATCTTTCTTAACATACAGGGGAAAAAAATGAGAGTGAGCAAGAGGAAGGCAATACCTGGCTGAAGTCACAGCTGCCAACAGAGCCCGTGGGAGAGGGAATGAGACTAGAAAAGCTCAGCTAGTGGGGCAGGTGACTAACAGCAGTGGTCACCTAGCTGCAGCAAGGTACCACACCATATGGTCTCATTTACCTGCCAGGAGGCAAGTTGAAGGCACCTTCCACTGTGCTTCAGGCGCCCAGGCTGGTTTGGTTAAACTTAACTTGAGTGATGCCTCATGACACCACAGTCTCTAGAGCAGACTCATGGTTCAGCTTGATGAGATTCTCAGGGCGATGCTCCAGGTCTCCTTCTGCAGCTTTAAGCCATCAACCCGAAGATAACCTGGAGGACAGCCAGTAAACTGGGGTTCCTAGCAGGAGGGAAAAAATACATGCAAAATACTTACACCTTCCACAAGACCAGCACTAATAAACCAAAGGACATTCGGAGAGTTGTAAAGAGGCATGTTGTACATTGTCTGAGACTGGGGTATCAGATTTGTCCTGAGGAAAGAACAAAGGCTGGGCAAGGGGCAGGAGTGACAACTGAAGTATTCACAAAAGCTACAGCAGCTGCAGCACTGGGGATAATCTGAAACGAAAGAGTAACCCACGCACTTTTTGCTTTTATGGCTTATGAACATTTCATAGGGAACAAATAGTGCCTCGTGTGCCCTACAACGTAGTGAACAAACCTATTCAACAGGACTTTCAGCAATATTCCTTTCTGCAACGGGAAGTCTATAAGACTGATACACAGACCAGGAAACAGAGCAATTCTAAAATCTTTAATAGATGAAACTTGTTCCTGCAAATCTAAGCACACTCTGATAAACTAAATAAACCAATTTTTTCACTGAAATTTCATCACCCTCAGGTTTGGAGCTCTGACGACAACAGAGAGGGTGACGGTAGTGTACAATTTCAGGATCAGGGTTTGATGTTAACTGACCTTGGATCAGCGTCTTGAATGAGCTTAGATTTTGAGTTTTAATATGTTAGAATAATTACCTGCCAGTTTTTGGAAAATGTTACAGGTCTAATTTTTTTAATGTTAAAACAGATAATAAAAATGTTTAATCCATTGCCAAAATAGTGATTTTTTTTGTGGAAAAACAGCGTATCAACAAAACCAGCATATCTAAGAGGTTCATCTGTCATTATTTGAACTTCTACTCATCCATTAATTTCCCCAGAACAAACTAGGAGGAAACTAAAATGAAATCACTTGAAATAGGTCAATAAAGGGCCCTGAGCTGTAGCAAAGTTTCAGGATGGGATTCACATTTTAATGCCAAAATTGCCATAGATTAAAAGCCTTCCATCTGTTCATAATTATGCAAAATGCCTTGTGCCACTTTAAAATCTGTCCTGTGATCTCTCCAAATATTGAGTACACAAGAACCTGAATCAGAAATGCACATAGGCTATTTCAGTGCGAGTCAGGCGATAGACCTGGGTGAGGAGCTAATGTCGGTTGGGCATCTCTTGCAAGCCCATCAGCAAGCACCAAGGCGCCGAGCCGCATTTGTGCTAGCGGAGAGAAAATGCAGAAAAATGCTCTATTATCAGTGTCACAAAAGACTTTTTACTTCCCACAGTACATCTTTGTCTCTGAGTCGAAAGAAAATAGAATAGGATAGAACAGATTAGTTCCGGTTGGAAGGGTCCTACAGTGATCATCTGGTCCAACCATGGCTACCAAGAGCAAGTTCCACGGCTCCTGTCTAGGACTAGTACTGTTTTAAACATGCAGTGGTGGCTGCAGCAGAGAGAAATGTTTTAAGATAGTACATCTATTTAAGTTAATTTAACATGGAAAGAATGTGGGGATAGAGAGAACACAGTAGGCAGCACAGTGATGCCATTAATTAATTGCTGAAAAATACCCAGTGGTATCGACTGCAACGAATCTTGAATCTTCTGATGTGTAACGTGGACTTCAGGGGTCATTTCTGGAGTGACTGAGGAGAGTTTCTATTCAGCACAGACATGCAGACACGGGTTGGGAGAAAGCAGAAAACAGTATTTAGGTCAGACATCGCAAAAATTGTTGGTGAGCATGAAACATAGGAGAAGAAGCCCAGACAACCTGTGGAAATAAATCTTACAAATAACAAGCAGCAATACCGTGCTTTTTTACTACTGAGCCTAACCTCCTCATCACACAGACCTGAGCTGAAAGATTCAGCCCGGTCTCCGAGTATGAGAGAGGATGGCTGAGCCCTGCCTTGGCTCTGCCTTTCCCCTCACAAGTCGGCGGGTTTCAGTGAGATCCCAGCCCTCCCAGCAGTGCCACAGGGAGAAACCTCTAGGGATCTGCTTGTTTGTTCTTTAAGAATTTAGTCTCTCTCGAAGGAGGTGGGTTTTGGTTGTAGATGGCTGGCTTTGAGATAAATTAACTCGTAATCCATCTTCTCCACTTTTTGGCTGCATCTTTAGGAAGAAATAGAAAACACTGCCCTGCAGTGGGAGGAGGAGGAGGGCAGGACAACATCTTGGCAAAGTGAGGCGAGTGTCTCAACCATCTCTCTTTTGATCTTCAAAGGTGGTAACGCTCAGCTTGGAGTTCACTCTTCTATGCCACGGCCACCTGCCCCGCAGTACATAAGGAGCTAACCCTGTTCTTCATTTCAGGTTTTTAAGTGACTAAGGCCAGAAAGAAGCACACACGAGTCACCATCTTCACCTGATACTTCAGTAGAAATGGTTGAACCTGTGGGCAACCACTATGTTGTAGCCAGACCTGTGTACTCAGAGAATTTGTTCAATGAAGAGCATGAGAAACTGCACAGATACCATAAAACCCTTTGGGATCACCTGAAACTCTGTTTTCGGTAAGGGGTTTTTTTATTATTTTTAAAATATAGATCTAAGAAACAGATCTTGAGCTGCTGTTCTTGGACAGCATGAACTCCATCCTGACAACTTCCACCTCAGATTCCAACAAAGCAAATTAAAGCTCATTAACCAAATGCAGCATCAGATTTTTTTGAAGAATTTTAGCTGCTATTACCCTTAAAAGTCTTCCTGCAGTTGTATCCCAGGCAGCTTCTCTTTTCCTGGGCGCTTGGCAGCACAGACTCTGGGGAGACCTTATTGCAGCCTTTCAATACTTAAAGGAGGCTTATAAGAAAGATGGAAAGAGACTTTCTAGTAGGGCATGTTGCGATAGGACAAAGGGTAACGGTTCTAAACTAGAAGAGCCTGCATTCAGCTAGATATTGGGAAGAAATTTTTTTACGCTGAGGGTGGTGAAACACTGGAAAAGGTTGCCCAGAGGGATGGTAGATGCCCCATCCCTGGAAACATTCAAGGTCAGGTTGGATGGGGCTCTGAGCAACCTGACCTAGTTGAAGATGGCCCTGCTCATTGTAGGGGGGTTGGACTAAATGATGTTTAAAGTTCCCTTCCAAACCAAACTATTCTATGAAAATTTTGGTTGGAAGGGACCTCTGGAGGCCATCAGGTCCTCCTTGAAGCACAGCTAGCAGAGGAAGTTGATCAGGGCTGCGTTTGGGTGAGATTTTGACCTCTGGCAGCCTGTACCCGAATCCTCCCCCCCTTCATTTCCCCTCTGTAAACAGGCTGTGACTCAGCCGACCCGTTTACTGACAGAGCTCTGTCCTCTTTGTGTCTTTACAGCTGCTCCCCACAAAGGGTCAAAAAAATTGCCTTGGGTTTTTTTCCCATCACCTCATGGCTGCCAGCATACCGCTTCAGGGAGTGGATCCTGAGTGACATAGTCTCCGGCATCAACACGGGCCTCGTGGCTGTCCTGCAAGGTACCTGCGGGAAACGTGCCCTGCCGGGCTAGGGGCGAAGGGACTGCTGCTCCCGCCTGCAGTACACGTCACCTTCCCCGGCCCCCTGTCCCCACAGGTCTCGCCTTTGCTTTGCTGGTCAATGTCCCCCCTGGTTACGGACTCTACGCGGCGTTTTTCCCTGTCCTGGTCTATTTTATCTTTGGCACATCCAGACATATATCAGTGGGTGAGTTCAGGCACGCCGCCCACCCTCCTCACGGCTGAAGTACGCGCTGCCCCTTCGGGTCTCTAACGAACGCCTTGTGCTGCTCAGGTCCCTTCCCCGTCCTAAGCCTGATGGTGGGGGGAGCCGTCACCAGGCTGGTCCCCGACGACAGCGCTGCAAATGGCACTTCCACGAATCTCTCAGCAATAAATGAAGAGAGGGTGATGGTGGCTGCATCTGTAACCGTCCTTTCTGGGGTTTTTCAGGTTGGTAAACAGAGGTGTGTGTGCCTACACACGTCTGTATACACATATATGAACAGGTGGAGGGCAGACTGACCTTCCTCTTCGGTTTCTGCTTGGCATGGTCACCAAAGTGATTCTCTGCCCCTTCCCACGTAACTGACCTTGGCCCACTGATTAGGAGGCATCTGCCCCCCTGCAGTGACCAGGCACTGACCCATGCTGCAAAATCCTGGGTTTGACCAGACCTGCATCTACAGCCCACACAGCTGCCCCCCCACCAGCAAACCCAAAGCTGCTGCATAGGAAAAAAATATATTTGTGAGAGTAATGCAAGTGATGCAGACACACCAAAAGGAATAAAAGCTCTGTCTCATAAATGCCAAAGAATTTGGATTTGTCCTTTCAACAACAACAAAAAAAATTATCCTTACTTCCTACAGTTCCTTCCTTCCTAACATGTAACGTTTGTGCTTCATGAAACACTGGTACCATGTGAAAATATCGGTACCGAAAACCCTGACACTAAGGCATTGCAGCACAAACAAACTAGCAGGCTGCAACAAGGCTTTTACCGTCTGTAAGATTCTACTGCCCACACCATTTCTCCTTCCTCCAGAGGTCAGGTCAGGTCAGGTCAGGTCAGGTCAGGTCAGGTCAGGTCAGGTCAGGTCAGACCAGACCAGACCAGACCAGACCAGACCAGACCAGACCAGACCAGACCAGACCAGACCAGACCAGACCAGACCAGACCAGACCAGACCAGACCAGACCAGACCAGACCAGACCAGACCACTCCTCCCCCATCCAGCCCCCTCTCCCACACTCCTCAGGGCTGTTTAACCACTCAGCAGAACGAGCTACAGCTGCACATCGTCCATGTCAATCAACCCACCGCCTCTGAGGCAAGCCCACAGCTGCACGTTATCAACGCTAATCAGCCCACCGCCTTCAGTCCTCTACACTAAGGAGGTTTATTTTAGCTATAAAATACAAATAATAGGTTTTAACTGCTTTAGTGATTACTCTTACTAGTGTTATGCTCCCTGTTGCTAAATTTCAACTTTGATTGCAAATCTGATGACACTATCATCTGGATCATCCTTAACCCCTGGACATATGGGATTAGGTGAAAATCTTTGTTTCCATTAAACACGGTTCTCTTTGTCACAGAGATTGCTTAAAAGCACAAGGAAATCCCACTGATGTATGGTCATTTTGCATTTCAGTTGCTCCTGGGAATCCTCCAGTTTGGATTCATCGTTATTTATCTATCACAATCGTTAATCAGTGGTTTCACAACTGCTGCAGCTATCCATGTGGTGGTGTCTCAGCTGAAATTCATGCTTCAGCTACCTGTCCCTGGATTTAATGTACCATTTGGCATCATCTATGTGAGTGAAAGTGTTCATTATTTGCTAATGGTGTTGAAACCTGGGATGTATATCTGACTGCAAGGCAGTAATAAGAGAACTCAGCATAAAAACAGCCAAGCAGGAGGAAACACAAGAGAAAAATACAGAGGATGTGTTATTAGCATATGACCAATCTTTAAATTTATTGCCAAACACCAAGTTACACCCCTTGGGCTACTTAGATAATATTTTCTACTGTGTGTTGGTGTATTTTAATTGTGTTCAGCTTTGCCTCAAGCATTTAATTATTCACTTTTACCAGGGTGGTATTATAGATATTAAACTTGGATATGACTCTGTGAGGGCTGTTGGATGACAAAGGAAGAAAGACAGGGAAGGGGGAGCGGAGAGAGGCACCTGCTCAGTAATTCCATTGCTCACGTTTCCTATCGTGCACGTGTGTGTTGCTCCGATCCTCCCTCAGGGGGTGCCAGGAGGAGAAGGTCAAGAGGCAGTGGAAAGGGTCTTTCACAGAGGCTTTTGTCATTTGGACAGTGCACACGCACATTTTCTGGGGCTTGCAGTCCACACTGTGCCACAGGGAATAAATCCCAACTGTTGCAATCCATCCTCAGAGCGATACAGGCTCTTCTGGAAGGGATAACGGTACTGTGCCAGGACACTATTTCTAAAACACCCCACGTTTCTTCCTGATTTTGCAGACTCTGGAGAGCGTTTTCAGCCAGATCACAAAAACAAACGTCGCTGACCTAGTCACATCCCTTGTTGTCTTACTTATCGTGTTTGTGGTGAAGGAAATGAATGATCGATACAAAGCAAAGTTACCAACTCCCATCCCGATCGAACTCCTTGTGGTAATGGTCACTTGCCTTTGATTTCGCAATGGCTCCACCACTATAGTGATATGGGAAGCAGAGTTTTAACTATTTCTTCTCCTGTTCTGCATTAAAAGTTGGATTATCATTTTACCTATAAGGAAGAATTGGCAACACTCACGGGCTATTGCGAGATGTTTTACCTCTACTAAAAAGTTTTACCCTGCTTAGCTGTTCTCGGCTGAATACATCTGTAGTGAGTAAGATGTTATATGAGTTTTTCCCTTGGATGAAACTGTCTGTGACACCAGCCAGCTGCAGTCCCACAGCTGGCCTCTCTCTGAACCACACCAGCCACTGAAGTCCTGGCCATCCATGGCCAAGCACAAAACAGATTTGCCCTCCAGCAGCAGAGAGTTTTGCCTGCCCTGACCAGCCGTGGGGTGGGGGCAGCCTCTCACAGGGGCAGCAAGCTCCTAAAGCCCTGGAGGATGTTGCTGTAGATGCAAGTAGCGCTTGTTTTCCCCCGGAGTTATTACGGCACCTTGTTAGAAAACACCTGGTTTGTTGGGTGGGATGTTCTCTGTTGTTAGTGAGATATTCTGATATATGCTCTGTGTGATTTATGAATTAAACCCGCGCCTGTAAGGTGGTTCAGGAATGACATCTGGACAGCGAAGAGTTGTGCAGACTCTGGGCATAATTCTGTCGCTAGTGATGAGACTGGAGGGTGCCTGGGAGAGGGAAGGTAATGGGGTTTAATAGTTTCTTCACACTCTGGCTGGAATGTACCTAATGGAGATGGGGATTTTTACCTTTCAGACAGTCTTAGCAGCACTGATTTCCTATTTTGTTAATTTTGAAGAAAAATTTAACGTAGCTGTCGTCGGAAAACTTGAAGACGGGTAAGTGATTTACTCAAAATTCACCAGTGGAGCAAAATGTTGTCTCTAGTTTGTCAGCGTTAAATCAGTTCAGCTATGATTCTGATTAAAATAACTGGCTTCATTTTCTTTCAGTAGGTAAATAAACATTTTGCTCTCAACAATATAAGGAAACACTTTCAACAGATAAAATTACTCACTAGAGCACACCTACTCAACAAAGAATACACTGCGACATGAAATAATTGCATGCTTCATTTTCTAAGACAGCTGTTGAGCAGGAGGTTGATGTTTGTCCCTTTTAGTGAGCTACTCAGTCCTGAACCCCTCAGTTTCCCCTGAAGTACATGCACAGTTCAGCAGCCACCACCAGCTCTGGGAGGCCACCAGGACACTGCACAGTACTCCTGCCTGGTCCCATGACTGGCCACCAGCATCTCCCCAGGCACCATCAACCCCCAGAGGCCTCAGCGTCTGCTCCTCCAGAAGCACATCCATATAGAGACTACATCCACATATAGAGTATATATCCATATAGAAAGTACATCCAGCTATGCCATATTACCAGACTTATTAAATATTTGCTTAGGTGTCTAAAGTGCTTCAATGAGTCACACGGGGATTATTTTTTTTGGTCGTAATTAAGTGAAATCCTTCTGTGTGTGCATTGCCTGTGCAAGGGCCTCAGCGCTGTGTGAGATCTGACATGTCCAGCTAGAATGCAGAACTGTGCATGCACCTCAGACAAAATAAGCTGTCGCTGGCCCTGGCCCAGTAAACGAGACACAAGCTGAGCCAAATGTGGCCAGAGTCCCTGTCCTGAGTAAGGATCCCCCAAAGTTTTATAGAATTCAGACCTGCAATTCTGTGTCGCATGTCTCCAAAGTGCTCCGTCTGAGGTGGACCACTGCCTTGCTCCCTTGCTTGACAGCTGGTCTGCTTAGGCATATCCTTTACGAGCCGAGCTTTTTGTTTTTCAGATTTCAAGAGCCTGTTGCACCCGATGTAGGTGTCCTCCAAAAATGTATCGGCGACAGCATTTCCATCGCAATTGTTGGGTTTGCAGTAGCCTTCTCCGTGGCTAAAGTGTATTCCATCAAGCATGACTACCCAGTAGATGGCAACCAGGTAGGCAAATCACACATAAATCAATACCATGTGTTTGTCAATGGGAAATAAGTAATTTCTGGAATGCTTTGCCTTGTGAATAACAGTCATGAAACAGCTTTTAAGAACAATCTCTTTTGTTTTTATTTCAGGAACTGATTGCCTTTGGGCTGGGTAATATAGTTGGTGGTTCATTCAAAGGATTTGCCTCCAGCACTGCTCTGTCGAGATCAGGGGTGCAGGAGAGCACAGGAGGCAAAACACAGGTATAGAAGACAACAGATTATGATGGCATTTAATGCAGGAAAGCTCCCCTTTTTCCTAGCTGACCATAATACCTGCAGAGAATTACTTACGGTGGAATTGTTCTCTCATGCAGATTGCTGGTATTATCTCAGCTGTCATCGTCTTGATTGTGATCTTGGCCATTGGATTTCTCCTGGCACCATTACAGAAGGTATTCACCAGTTTCACCCAGTGCTTCCTCCTGCTTGCTGGAGACAGGACTGTTCTAGGAGTCACTGGGAGTGTTCATAGGCTTCAGTGGGAGCCAAACAGGGTTTTGCATAGCTTGGTTCTTCTTCTCAGATCATGACAGAGAGGACCACTACACCTGGTCCCTCAAAGGGAATGCAAGTGCCCAAACACCAAACATTACAGCACCAGCTTTTAGGTGCCCAAAATAAATGGGATTTGCAACCTCAAGTCAGATACCTGCACTGCACCACAGCTAGGGGGGTTCCAGGGCAGCAATACACCAGGAGGAGTTCCCTGGCCTTTCAGCTGCACTTTGGCCCTATTTGTATGACCTTTTTTTTACTTAAGCCTCAATGTTCAACATTTTCTTTGTTTGCTTTAAAATCCAACATGTATTTTTGTCTTTTTAACAGTCAGTCCTTGCATCTCTGGCTCTTGGTAACTTGAAAGGCATGCTCATGCAGTTCAAGGAAGTAGGCATCCTGTGGAGGAAGGACAAGTATGACTGTGTAAGTTGAGTCCCACAAGCATTCAGGAATGAAGCACACTGGAAAAAGTCATCTATTATGCAAATTTCTTACAGGTTGTTCCTTTGTTATACCTGCCTTCACTGAACAGAAAGTACAATAGTGGAGTGCCTTTTTTTGCTTGTATAGCCCTTGCTTGTGTTTTACCTTTTGTCCCACCTATTTTGAGTTGATTCTCTCACCTAACTTCATGTTCATCCATTTCATCAGAATATATTAAAATATATTTCATTACATAAAATCAAATATAGAAGGCAGTTACAGAAAATGTCTAAATACTCACAGTGTTGGCCATGCGTTCACATTCTCATGCAGCCTGTTAGATGGAAGTTACACAGCAAAAAACAAGTGACGACCATGGCTTGAAGGGTTTACTCCAAATGGTAAAGCTTGTGGCTGGAGGGCAGGACCGCGTACTTCTAATACTCAGAAAGTTTAGGCTCCTGCCCTTCTCACCAGCCAGTTTGTTGTGTTCCCAAATGGTTCCAGGCCTCAGTTTTCCCAGATAGCCGTTATTTACCACACAAAAATGCTTTGAGATCTGTGGTTAAAAAATGTTCAGTATTATCTAGTCATTTGTGCTTATCAGTCATGTACATTCACAGCACCTACATTTGCACATTTACTTCTCTCAGCTTTACCAGGATCCTGATTTACTTGTAACCTTGCCTTTCTGCTGGATTCTTGAGTACTTAGTGAACCACCTATAGAAGATCCACACCTCTGTTGTTCTAAGCCTTGATTGTATAGGAATTGTCACCCCTAGAAACACCCCCTGGTGCCAGTCATTGAGTCTGACCCCGTGTTACAAGAAAATACTTTAGGAAACACGAAGCCCCTCACCAAAGGCAGGTGGACAGCCCGGACCAGATCTGAGATCTGTTGCTGCTCCCACACTGTGCTCCTGACCCAGGTCCTCGACATGCTCATAACTGCTGCCACCCACCTGCTCGTTACAGGTTATATGGGTGGTGACTTTCTTAGCTGCCGTTTTTCTTGGCCTGGATATCGGGCTTGCAACCGCCGTGGCATTCCAGCTGCTGACCGTGGTGATCCGCTCCCAGCTGTGAGTACCTGTTGGATGTGGTTAAAAATATCTTTTTTCCTCCTGTTATAAACTAACTCCCCCTGTACAGAGAAGGCCTACAGTCACGTGCCTCCGAATGTCCAACAACTGTGCATGGAAAATCAGTTTCCAGGCATAAACCCTTGGATGTGGGGTCCCACTTCAGCCTCACACTGCAGCTGAAGTTGCTTTCTCTGATCCTTCCCTTCCACCAGGCTTCAGTATAGAGTACAAATAATTGTGTGTGTGTGTGTGTGTGTGTGTTTGTTCACAGTCCAAGCTGCACCCTTTTGGCCAATGTTGGGAGAAGTAACATCTACAGAAACAGGAAGGATTACACCGATGTAAGAAATGTCAAGTTTCTTCTATTATCTGTTGCGTTTGTGTTTCTACAGCAGATGTTGTTACTGATGCTTTTGCTTCATTGTACAGATCTATGAGCCAGAGGGAGTGAAGATTTTCAGGTGCTCGTCTCCTATCTTCTTCGCTAATATTGAATTCTTCAGAGAGAAACTCATCACCGCTGTAAGTGTCTGGGGCTGTCGTTCTGAAAATATAAATTGCACAACACATTAAGGTGAATACAATTTCCCACAGTCAGTCCACAGTTCAAAGATGAAATTTTCATGAATTATTCAAATATTGTTGCCACTCCTGTAATCCCATGTGTACTTAAGCAAGAGAACAGCCTGATTCATGCTGAACTTATATCATAACAACTTATATACACATTTTAAGTCCTTTAGAAGGAAGTAGTACAAACATAGAGACTATAAAGGGGCATTATTTTATTAGCATTTCTATTATTTATACCAAATAAATGCTAGTTTACTCATCTCGCTGCAAAGAACGTAACCACAACAGTCAGAAGAAAAGTTGAATGAAATCACGCTATCAAAGATGTCTTCAAGTCTTCCATGACAAACAGGGTGAAGGCAGCCAATCTTTCTGTAAGCAGCACAGCCAGCCGGGACCCTTGAGCCCTCACCATGCCAGAGGGCCCCGCCATCCCTAGGCTGAACCAAAGGTGCCCTCATAACCTCCCCTTCCTGCTGCTCTTAGCAGGGAGTCGATAAGCAGTGGCTACCATGAGCTTGGGTAACGAGTAGTTCATTCTTCACAGGAGGGACTGAAACTGGCAGAGGAACTAGGGAATCCGAGACAGTCGGGTCTCCGTGTGCTTGGCTTTCACCTCGGAAGAGCCTGAAGGGTTTTCCCTGTGAGTGCAGATGCTCACACCACTCTCTTTCTTTACAAATATGAGTACTTCTAACACCTCCTGCCTCCACCCACTAGATTGATGAGGCAGGAGACTTGCAGGAATTTAGTGTTTTCATAACCCTTATTAGCCTAATTCACCTGATCTGATGTCTAATTTTGTTAAAACCAGCTAGGAAGTTCAGGAGACATATGCAGCCAGCATGATCAACTTTTTTTCTTCTTCCAGAAAATAAAAAGGATGGGTACACAACCCGTGCTGCAGTCAGGTGCCACGGAGCAGATACGACCTGTAAGCTCTCTGATCTCGGCCATCTGGGTGGCCGTCTCCATTACAAAGTCGAGTAGGACACACTCTGGGCTAGCCAGCACTGTACCAGCCTGCTGGAGTTACTGGCCTGTGCCACAGCATTGTCACTGCTGTAATGCTGTCCATGCTGGTGTTGTAAAGCTAGTACAGATGGGCCTGCCTGGTTCGTAGTCATACCTGTAGACATCTTTCCAACCAAGACAAAGAGCCTTGTTTGAACTGATGAAAAGTAGTAGGCAACATTAGGTCCAAACTATGCTCGTCCTGATTGTAAAGAAAAGCCACGTACGATGTTGTGTCCTTCTCCTGGTGCCATTGTTTGGGTTCTTTTAATTATTCAAAGTGCCGTTTCTGCAGGTTGGCTTCAACCCACTGAGAGTCCTGAGGAAACGCAATAAAGCTCTGAGGAAGATCAGAAAGATGCTGAAGAAAGGAGAGCTGCAAGTGACACCCGTATGTAAGGCAACTCCATCTGGGGGGCAGTTAAGCAACCAGCTCCCTGGCTTGACATGGCAGAGAAGTGCCTCCGCTCCTAATTAGATATGCTGTTCTCCAAGTTGCCACTGCATGACATAAACGCATTTCAAAAATAAGATTTTAAATGGCTCTCACAGTTAGAGACTTACAGCTTTACCACGAGCAGAGCTTGTATGTGTCCACTGGAGTTTCATTTGGCATCAAATGGCAGAATCAGATCCCACAGAGGTGATGTTCATGCTACATTAATGGTAGGATAAAGCTGGGTTTCTCCCAGCACAAATCCTGCATGCTTTTTGTCAACTTGTTCCAAAATTACTGAATTAAAGCATATCAGACAATTGACTTCAGGGAATAATAGAAAGCCATCATTAACTGATTATGATAATGATTAAATGACTGATGAGAGGAAAGCCAACATTTCCAGACTCCTCCAGACAAAGGACAGAACTTTTTCTAGCGTAAAGTGCACGTGGGTCCTGCTCCATCTCATAGGAGGATCAGCTTTGCATTGCTACCGCTCTTGCCCTTGTGTAAGATGCACTACTACCCTGGCTGGGTCTTAAAAGGAAGTATTAACTACGACACTTTTCTCTGTCAACACAGAAAGGCTTGATTTGCACGGCTAACCATGCACATGAGTCAGATGAAGAATTAGACAACAACAGGATAGAGGAGCTGGACCAGCCCACCAACATGACAGATTTGCCCGTTCAGATCAACTGGGGTGGTGACCTCCCCCCTGGCATCACTGTGCCCCGTGTCGACATCCACAGCATCATTCTGGATTTCTCATCCGTGTCCTTCCTTGATTTTTCTGCCATGAGAGTCCTCCAAAAGGTAATTGTAATTCACAAGACAAGTTGATTATATGAAAGAAAAACATGTGACTGCAATTATACTTGAGATATGCTTGAGGGAAGGGATGGCACCCAGTGAGACCTTTGACAGGCTTGAGGAGTGGGACAATGTGAACTTCATGAAGTTCAACAAGGTCATACGCAAAGTCCTGCACCCGAGTTGGGGCAACCCCCATGGTTGGGGCATGAAGGAATTGAAAGCAGCCCTGAAGAGAAAGACTTGGGGGTACTGGTGGATGAAAAATTGGACATGAGCTAGCAATGTGTGCTCACAGCCCAGAAAGCCAGTTGTACCCTGGGCTACTCAAAAGAAGCGTGGCCAGCGGGTTGTGGGAGATGGTTGTCTCCCTCTACTCAGCTCTAATGAGACCCCACCTGCAGTGCTGTGTCCAGCTCTAGGGCCCCAGCACAGGAGCAACATGGACCTGTTGGAGAGGGTCCAGAGGAAGGGCACAAAAATGATCAGAGGGATGGAACAGCTCTCCTACGAGGAAAGACTGAGAGAGTTGGGGTTGTTCAGCCTGGAGAAGAGAAGGCTTCGGGGAGACCTTGTTTGTGGCCTTTCCACACTTAAAGGGGTTTTATAAGAAAGATGGAGAGAGACAAGGCCTGTAGTGACAGGACAAGGGGCAATGGGTTTAAACGGAATGAGGGTAGATTTAGATTGCATAGAAGGAAGCATTCTTTATTATGAGGGAGGTGAGCCCCTGGCACAGGCTGCCCAGAGCAGCTGGGGCTGCCCCATCCCTGGCAGTGTTCCAGGCCAGGCTGGATGGGGCTTGGAGCAACCTGGTCTGGTGGCAGGTGTCCCTGCCCATGGCAGGGGGGGTGGACTAAGATGATATTTAAGGCTGCTTTCAACCCAAACCGTCCTGAGTCTATTCTGTGTTTCTAGCCCGTTTTTAAAGGAAGACATCCCTCTATGGATTGGAAAGTCAGTGGCAACCTTTGAGTTTATGTGAATATTTAATGTACATTTTCCATAGAAAATGTTTAGGAAATGGATTAAATAATAAATCTGAATTTTCTTGGAATTAGAGTGTTGGCTGTGGCACCCTTCCTGCACTTGCTAAGATTTTGGAAAGCTTTACAGAAATGTACCTATAAAATACAGCTTTAAACACTTGGCTGGGAGTTGGAGCATTGGAGTTTCATTTCTGCTCCTGCTCTCACTTCCCTGGACAACCTTGAACAAAGCAATAAGAACAATATTTTCAAACAGCAGTAGCTAAAGTTAACTATCTATAACCACATAGGGTGTGTAAATTTATTTCCACTGGAACTAAGCACCTGCCACATCAGTGGGAACTGTAGTTCTGCTCAAATTCCCAGTTATAAAAATCTCTCCAGAAAATTTTGGAGTCCTAGTTTCATCATGTGTCGAGTAGGTACGATAAAGCCATACAATTTAGGAAAGATCACCTTTATCAGTATGGACTATGGCCCCTTTTCAAAAGGACTGGCCATCCCTGTCAGCAGCCCTGTGAAGAGACTATCCTACCTCTTGGTGCAGCAGTTGAGCTGCTTACCATCGTACATCTCAAATATCTGAAAGTGGTTTGTATATTTGCTATGGCTGATCACCATAATGGCTGATATCAGTAAAAAGAGCAGTATCTAAATGGTGCCTCCTTCTGGTTTAACAGACTTTGAAAGAATTTGTCCGGATCGACATTGACATTTACATTGCAGGGGCACATGGTGAGTAAGTACTTGCCTTTCCACCGGCATCGCCATGGATGCCTCATCCCACCGCCCTTCCCTGTCTGCCACTGAGCACAGCTGCAGAGGATCACCCCAGTTACACCTTCCAGTGCTGTACAGCGAGCAGACCCAGCTGAGCAGAGGTGTCACCCCTCCCACGCTGTCCCAGCAGGCTGGGACCACGTGTGACGGCTCGTTTTACCTATGGCCACCACTGTGCTGTACAGCTCTGGGGTATCGGGCAGCCTGGGTTAGGCATTAAGTAAGAAATGGGGCTCAGATTCCCTTCTGCCTGGCATCGAGCAAGGCAGTACCGACGATGTTGCACCCTCTCCACATCAGTAAAGAGGAACCCATCTGCTCTAATAAATAGAACAGTGCAGGATACCAGCAAATCCTGTGTTTACTCAGTGGACATGCTCAGGATATACAATTCCCTTCTCAAGGCCTGCAGGTCAGTCTGTGCTTTCATTTTGTTCCCCCACAGAGGGATTCCTGGAAAAACTGGAGAGATGTGCATTTTTTGATGAGGAGATTAAGCCATCCGTATTTTTCCTCACCATTCATGATGCAGTTTTACACATTTTGCTGAAGAAGGACATAGCCAGCTCCCCCAAATTAAAGCTCACGGAGGTAAGACTACATACAGTTTTCATCCTTTGCTACTTTAGTGCCTTTACACTATTCGCAGGCATGCAGCAGTGCCCTGCATAGCTAGCCATGTGCCCTACACCATCTCTATATTCAAAAAGTTAATGACTAAAACTCAGCTGGTCTCCAATATATCTGGAGAGCAAGACTGGCCCCTGGTCCAGGTGCCCAGCCAGCCACTAGTGAAAGCAGTGAATAATTCCCACTGGAGACTGGCCTGGCTGTGGACATTGCTTGAAGCCACCTCCCTGGGAAGAGCACAGCGTGGGGCACAATCCCAGCTCATCCGTCAGCAGTCCTCTGTCGTCACCCGTCTGGCAGGGACTGCTGCATACGCTGCAGCGGCTCTTGCAAGGCAGACTTGATGTGCTTGCATGTAGGCTTCCCAGGACTGTCTGCCTTCAAAAGGAATGCTAAGGTAGTGCAGATAAATTAGTACAGCCACATTTGGCGATGGCCTTTCTGGGATTGTTCTTAAATCAAGAGCAAGAAAGGATCCTGTGTATGTTAAATCTGTTTAAAAGTACCAAACCTAGAATGCTACTCACCTGGAAACTGTCTAGTCCCACTTAGCTGGAGTGGTCCAGCTCCTCTGCACTGACCCAGAGACCTGGCAGGGGGCATAAAGGGCTGACAAGTGAAAGCTTCCCTCCTTCCCAGTCAAATTCCCAGGTGTGTTCCAGAGATTTAAAAAGCAAGACCTTCGTCAATGTAAAAAAAAAAAAGGAGAAAAGAAAAAAAAGAAGCAATCCATTTGCTAACCCACAAATTCTTGCGTTCATTGCAGGAGAAGGGTAGTGGCAACAACTACATCACCATCCCCAGCAATGGACTGCGCAGCCGGGAGTGCGCGGTAAGATTCCCATCTCCGGTAGCGGTAGCGGCACTCCAACCACAAGCAGTGCAGCCCCAGAGGCTGCTCAGGGGAGCTACTGGGTCAGATAAGAAAAGCATCTTCATCCCTGAGCTCTTGTGTCAGCCCAGGGCACAAAGCATCCAGCCAGCTTATTGATAGGATCTGACCTCAGGCAAACCTTACAGGAAGAGTAAGAGGCTTGGGGCTCGGCTCACAAGCCTTGTCCTGTGCACCGAGGGTCTGCAGAGGGAAGGTGGGCAAAGGCCACCTCACCAGGCTCTCACCTGGCCTCCTCACCTGGCCACAGTCCCCCCATGATGAGCTCACTGCTAGAGTGTCCGTGTGGCAGAGACATCAGCATTAGTCCCATTTATCTAAATGTCTCGGGAGAAGAAGAGTCTGGAGTCAGGGATAAGACAGGGACACACAGCTTTTGTCACGGACTTAAAGAGAAGGGCAGTATCCAGCACACAGCTATCCCATCGGGAGAAAATGTCAGACCACAGCCTTCCCACACAAACACTTCAAAGGAGCAAATTCTTACATATCACTCACCAGAGGGCTCCTTACAGAGGGTGACATTTATTTCCTTTTATTTCATGCAGATTCCAGCAGAAACAAAATTTTAGATTTAATTTTCTAAAGATAATATCCTCCAGCAACACCACGTCACTTACAGAAGATGAACGCAGATACAGTGGTGAGCATGAAGACAGAAGGATAGTTTTAAACACCTTAAGAAGCATTTACTACATGTAGTTATGTTTCAAGTTTTGGAATGGCCTTGTTAGGCTTTATGCGTCTCTGTAAATATAGGAATGTATTTATGTACATATATGGAGGCTAAAATCACACAGATTTTCTTATTTCATACCTTGCTGACACCCTACCCACAGAGCTGAAGAAGCAGGTAATGTTAACCCTATTTGCATATACTTGTACATATATCTATATTATCCTGAGAGTTTGTAGACAACCTGTACCGTTACTAGAGAATATATAAATATTTGAAATCTTGTAATTTATAAGACAGAAATAATAGTTGGGAGTGATATTTTATCTTCAGCTTGTATATAACTTGTATAAAGTTTTCCTGATGGTTTGTAAGATACGTAGTAGACCGAGTTACTGAAGTTGTTGCAGGTCCCTGCCATGAGCATAGCATACATAGTGACTAACGTATCTACTGTAAAACATGAACGTCGTTACGGCAAGATGCAGCATTTTCAGATCCAGACATGACTCATTGATTTGGTTTGGGCTGATACAAAGTGCACAAGAGAAGATACATTTATAGCGAACTATTAAATAATGATTTTGGTAACTAACTCTGCATTGCTCGCTGCATTTGTCAATACACCATCGAGGTAGCTCGTGACCAGTGAGACCCAGCCTGTGTCCTGCAGCGAGTGGACAGATGTGCTGGCCCCTGAGCTCGGCTGGGGGGAGCGGTGGGTGCGGAGCTGCCAGGCGGGCATGCTGGATTGCCCAGGTCTCTTAGATGGGTGCACAGAGGACTTTAAAGAGTCCACTCCGATACTCCAGCCTGCACAACCGAGCCTGCACAACCACCATCAATTAACTCCTGCTGGAAGTCTACAGCTTGAAGATAAACTGCACACGCCTTTCAGAGAAAAAAAAACAACCCACGCTCAATGTAGGGGAGCCAAGACAGTGGGTTGTTTGACACTGATAATACGTGCAGCTGTGATCCTGCAGCAAAGTGGTTAAATAACTTTGAGGAAGTGTGGGAGGGTGAAGCAGAGACAAGGAGGAGTGTGGTCTGGCCTCTGGAGGATGATGAAACAGCATGGACAGCAGAGAGTAGCCTGTGGTGGGCAGCAGCTGGTTGCGTGGACAGTGGAGTTTGACCAATGGTAAAGCTTTTGGCAGCGCGTGTACAGTGCGTAAGCTTATGGAAGCTGTGGCTAGCTAATAGTAAACGTCTTTGCTTCACCGTCCTTGCAAAGTCCTTGCTATCATACGCCACAGCCCAAAGTGGCAGAGCTCTTAATTTAGCATAGCAACTGCTGAAGGTATGAAAATCTTCAGCCTAGAGGAAAATGGAGCCATCTTTGGAGTCTAAAAGAAATAGCAGTCTGAAATCACAAGAGTTTTTTGTTTTCAAGTCTAGTTTTGACTTTCAACCAAGCTGGGGTGACCAGAACCATGCATTTGGACTTGTAGCAAAGGAGGGCCAAAGGGAAGGAGAAAGTCTTCTGGGCAAATTTTTATCTCCATAGTAGGCAGGGCTTGAAAACAAAATTTGAAGAAAAAACAATAGAAATAATACATTATTTATTATATATTGTAACAGAAAATATGTATAATCATAGTATGAGTTTTATCTCCGTAGTATGCAGGACTTGAAAACAAAATTTGAAGGAAAACCAGACAAAAATTAGTGGGGAGAAATTCCACTTGCTTTTATAAAAGGTACATATACACATGTAACATCTAGAAAACTGAGCTCCCAAAGGGAAATGCCATAGATGTCGCATCTCTGGACCTGAGCAAAGCCTGCCATGCCATGTGGGCAATTTTTAATGCCGCTGGAGAAGATGAGATGACTAAAGGCACTGAAAGGCATAGAAGGATCGTGCGAAAGAGGAGGTGACAACTAGGAGCTCCGAAAGGTAAACACCAGAATGGAGGAAGAACTACTCTGTTAAATATTTTCTTTTAAAAAAAACAACAAAAACCCACCAAAAATCTGGAGTTACTTGATTAAATCTGCTAATGATTTATTTTTTTGATTTAATTTTTTTAATTAAATTACAATTTAAATTTAATGATTTAACACCAGCTTGGAAGATGGCGTTAAAGCGAGAAGGCTTTGAACACAGAAAGAACGAGGTAAGCTTGAAGACTGAGGTAAGAGAAGTTTGGCATTCAGAAAACACAGGCGTGTATTTGCAGACGAGTGACAAGCTGTGGTTCTGCGGTGGGTGATCACAGACTCAAAACGGTGCGGGAGACAAGGGAGACATGGCCTTCGGTGGCCATCACAGCAAGATGTTCCAGGCTGCTTTCCGCAGGCACCAGGCGGAGGGTGGGCAGCTGTGCTAGCCCTCTGCCCTCCTGAGCACGCCGCAGCAGGCTTGCTGGCAAGGCGAAGTACCTGTCAGCTGCCAGCCAGCACAACAGCGCCCAAAGCCAGGGTGTCACAGAATCGCCTTTCTAATGCAGCCTTGCAAAAACCCCAATATTCTGATTATATCGGAACAGATTTCTCCAGCAGAATGAGGAAGATACTAGTGCTGCTGTGTGATGCACAGGGGAGATGTCACTAAAGACTCTGAACTTCAGTACTGAGCCCTCCAGTTCAAGAAAGATGAAGTCAAACGGTGATTAATGAGGAAAATGGCCATGAGAATCTTTGCGGAATGGAGAGTCTGTACCTAAGGACTGGCAAAAAGAGATGCAGATACATCAGGATTTAACTTAAGAGAGGAAAGGTTATTTTCCTATAAGGAAAAAAATAATAATGTATAAACTGGCCAAACATAAACATAAGCTAGATATAGAAGACGGTTCCTAATTTCCACAGTGGTGAAATAGATAAAATATTAGAATAATAGGAGCAAAAGCCCTAAACTACTTTTAAGATAGGGCTTAACATATTTATGCAAATCACGATGCCACATCATTCCAGTGGAATCCAGACTTTCTGAGTCAGTCTGTTCTTTGCAGTCCCGTGCTCACATGCACCTATACAGACTCAGGCAACATCCCCAGCAAAAGCAAGTCAGGCTGGTGGAATACCACATATCGCACTTCAAAACCATACTGGATTCGCTGACAGGTTAAGAAAAAAATATTCTTTTCTAAATGGCCCTCCTCAGAACGATTCACTCCAATGCTAATGAGCCTCCTGACACAGCACAGTGCCCCAGAGCACAAATCCCCCTTCTAAAACCACTCACCATTTCTTAAATGGACATGATGCCTAGACAGCCTTAACCAGAGAGCCTTGCGCTTCCATGCCACACAAACCTACCAGCTATTCGCCATCCTCCTAAATCACCCTACCCATTTTTTAATGTCGCCAACAGCAGCATTGTATTTCTGATGCTTTATGTGATTTCCCCCTCCAGGTACTGGTTATTCCTGCATTCAGCTCTCTCTTACTCTAATATTGATGCTTCCCTGGGCAGTTGACCCTTGTGTAGATTGTAGCACTGTCACCTTGCTTTGTTGTGGGATATTGGTGATGCAGATTTACTGGTTTATTCTTGAGTCAGGGACTTTTGGAAACCTAGATATTTATTGGTCTTCCACTGGGCACTGTCGCTGCTCAGTTACGAGCAATACCATGCACCACTTTTTAGTATTTTACTCAAGAATAAGCTAAAAGGCAAATTTCATACCTGCTTTCTTTTTGGAGAGCTGACAGGTGTCGTGTTAATTCTTCATCGTATGTCCTAAGCCTGTCTCTCCTTGGCACAGTGCAGGTGCTTGGTAACTAAGTAACAGGGATTTTACCGGCAGCAAGAGGAATGGAAAATACAGAAGCCACGGAGCCTGTGATGTTCAGGCTTAGTCTCAAGCCTGGTTTTCACTTTGCAGTGCAGAAGAGGTTGCCTGTGTGAAATAAGACAAAAAATTCAAATTTATTCAGTTACTCAAGGTCTTGAGCCCAATGGAGAAAGCATTATAATATGCAAACCCGTATTTTTTTCAATTTCAACCTAAGTTTCTGTTAAGGAAAAAGTACATTTAAGTACACCTTCACTGAACAGAAACATCACTCGGTTCTCTGTTCCTCATCCCTGTGCGGAATGCGCACAGCTTGCTTTTCTCACTCTTCTTTAAGCATCTGCTCCCTTCTGCTTCCTGAGAAAATGCCTGAAAGTTCTGATCCAGAAATGTACAACTCTCATTAGCACTTACGTGATTTTATAGGAAATAATGCACCATAAACTATCTTGGAGCAGTGTTCAAGCATTGGTCTTCATAAATAAAACTGAAGAAAACTCGTTGTCGACTGACATAATCACATCTATTTAAAATCACTCATTTTGGATTTTTTAGGCAGTTAAGACGAAGTTTGTTTGTGAAACATTCCTGCCCACTTGCACACATTGTCACTCTTTCCATTACCAGAAGATGTTTGTTACAATCTAGCACTTGAGAATCACTTGTGTTCTATTGTCAAAATGAATGATTAAAGTTTCAAGATGACTGAGCTAATTTACCAGCTTCCTGCTGCTATTCCACCCACACCTTTCTGGATGCATGCTGGATTTTTTTAATCTTTTGATCTCTTGTACTCATGAACTGAGTCAAAACTGACAACAATTAAAAAAAAAAACCCAACCAAACAACCAAAAAGTTAATGCCCCATATTCAGAGAACGAGGAGATACAATTCAGAGTAGGAAAAGTTTCTAAAGTCACTCTGTCTTACGGCTCAGCCAAGACTGAAAGGAGCTTGAAACTTCATTATTCTCACATTGCCCAAACAAATGCAGCTAACTACACTCCACAAACTGGTCAGAATAAATCGTCAGCGTGAGCATAACATACCTGAACACAGCAACGAACCTCATCATTGTGAAGGCACCATTACTATGAAAGGATGACAACAATTGCTAAGAATTGCTTTTAACACCATGAATTAAAAACCAGGGGAAGTACAACTAGTAAAATCCTGATGTTTCCTTTAGAAATGTAGACAGGATGAAAACGAATATAAACCTTGCAAATTTCTCTGCTGCATTGGGCCCTGTAGCGTCATATAGATGAAGAGAAGTTCAAACTCTTATCCCATACATTCAACACTATGTTGCAACCGCAACCCGCTGTGCTCCTCTGGTTTCCCAGGCTTGACAGTACCCCCTGACACGGCCCTGTGCGTGCTTTTGTCAGCAACACAGCAATGCAGGCAGAGGGAAACACCACATCATCAGCACGGGTGTTACAGAGCAGGAAACATTTTAAGAACAGAGGGGTGTGTTCAGGCTCGGTCCGCAGAGAAGGCATATCTGCAAATGTGCTTTTAAGAACACTTGACTTCATGGAATGCCAGAGACAGGTTTTTTTTCTCCCTTGCTATGTGTGCAAAATCTAACATGGAATGAATAACGGGTTACTCCCACTTTGGTTTTTAACAAATGGAACCGGACACTCCTTTGAGAGCAGTAAGTGAAAAGAAGTGCAAACTCCATCCAGTAAGGTTTTCTAATTCTCTTGGATCAGACTTCTTAAAAGTAATTCAAATTTTTCATTTTTCTTTTTTAAAAGGCATGAAAAACTTAAGACATATACGTAACCAATCTTTATGTTAATAGCGCTTATAAAAACCCCACCAAACATAAAGTACACGTTCACACAACTAGCCTCCTTGTTGTGAAGTATGATGCATGGTCGCAGGCAATCCTTCAAGCAACATTATAGATGGAATTGAAGATCAAGTGTAAGGAGACAAGCATCTAAACCATGGATGTTTTCAGGCCATCTGCTGATGTGCTTTCATTCCTTCCCCACTGAACACAAACCTTCACCAAAATCCTTTTTGTTCCCTTATGTGGCATTATTAGAGGAACCTACAGAAGCTGACAAATCTGAATGTCATCAGAATTATCTTCAAAACTTGAGATCTGCTTGGCAATGCTTTGGGAGGGAGACCACTGCCACAGACAAGGATACTTATTCAAAATAAACATAATTAATTAAATTTAAACGTTTGTCTTTACAGGAAGGCATAAGTAGGAATCCAAAGAATTCACAAGTACATCTCACCATTTCTAAAGACTGCAAATTACACAATTAAATACAAGATATGAATTTCTGAACTTCATACCGAAATGATCAGGTATTTTGCATAAAAAAAGCCCAATCAACCAACTGAGCAAAAAAACCAAACCCCCAAACACTCCAAATCCCCCATAAACAAATCAAAAAGACTGTGAACATAAGATTTTGACCAATACAAACATTTTTTAACTTTGTAAATATGAAAGCATTGACAATACCCTTAGTTACATAGGTATGCTTAAGACTTAATAAATAAAAAATGGATTTAGGTCTTCCTATACAAGCTGGACACAGAAATTTGACCCAAGCCCAAGTCCTGCCTACGTAAGATGACTTTTCAGCACGTCCGCTGTCACAGACTTTTGATCCATGGTCACTAAACAATTCAAGGGACCCCACTGGTCTTTTGGGCAATTTGTCACTTTGTATGACGTAAGTCACCTTTGCCTCAAATACAAAGAGAAAAAAAATCTCACATTTTCTACAATGACATACATTATGTTTTGTGCTTTTTGATAGAGCAAAAGCTGCCATTTTCCCTTAATCAATTCAACTGCCTCAGCACTTTCCAAAAAGCACCTTCTTGACAACTTCAGCTACCTTGGGACCCAGAATTATTAAAGCTTGAACCTTTCATCTGCTTTGCAACAGACTGAGTAACACATAAGTATGCAACCTGACTTATAGAAACTAGCGTGATGGAAAGAGTTGCCTAATTTCCTCATCGCCTGTGACTGACAGGTAACGGCTGATCTCAGAATGTCTTATTTCCAAAGCAGAGAACAGTGGCGAGGTTGATGGATCTCCCTGCACAGCAGCCTGCCACACGCTGTCCTTGTAAACCTGTCCTGCCTTCCCAGCCTAAACCAAATGCAGCTGGTACCCAGACCCATCACTAAATCCGTTTAAAGCAGGCGTATCAGACCCAAGTTTGGCTTTGCCGTCAAAAGAATTAATCAGACATACAGATGTCCTCCCAGACGAAGATACATGCTGCAATATAAATGTGCCCAAGCCTACCGCTTCCCAAACAATTTAACAGTGACAAAAGGGTGTCCTTAAAGTTCCTCAAGTGTTTAAGCTACTGAAACAAAATAATGATGGCAGTCCTCTTCACCTTCATCCACACTGAAACAGTACATTTTCGACCAACTTCATACCACAATACACTATTACAATCAGCCTCTTTTCCTTCGCCAGTGTGTTTTATTTAAAATGACTTCAGTTTTCAGAAAAACCAAAACAAAAAACTCCGTCTTAGAGAGAAGCATATTACAGCTGAGCAGACTCTTAATCAGTTGACACTGGCCATCTGTAGATCCCAGAATTTATTTGTATCTCTCAGAATTTATTTGCACATCTCTAAAGAAGTAAAGGTAGTCTAGAAGATTTGCCCATGGTCACAAGGAAATCAATGGCAGTCAAGGACAGAGAGTAAATCCAAAAAGCTCTTGCTCTGGTAATTAAAAATATGCAGTTTATACATAAAATTACAAAAATTCTAACGTTCCACGGCAAAAGCTCTTTCATATATTCAACACTTATGAGCAGGAAAGAAGTTTACAAAATAAATAGTAATACTGAGGTTTTAAGATGGTTCAGAATATTCAAGAAAAGTAAGAAATTACAAACCTTAGAAAAAAGCCAAAGGATTTCTTCATCTAAAAGTGCCACTGCTAGAAACGTGGCATTCTGAAAAAAACAAAGGATCAGCACCAACAACAGTTAGAAATGCAGAGATAAACACTCCAAACAGCAGACAGTAGTCTTCTTGTTGTCCTGTTCTGCTAACAGCTGCACTAAAAACATTCTCATTTTGTATTTGTATTTCTCTCTTTAAGTATGTAAAGCATAAACTTGAGGCCAAAACAGACCTGAGGGTCTGTTTATATTGCTATTTTTTGAAAAAAGCAAAACAAAACACCTAACTATTGTCTATTCAATTAAATCTGTATCACAAAATCCAAACAGATGAAGGATGCGTAGCTTTTTATTTCTTTGTATCTACACACGAGATTTCAGACCACTTCTTTCAGGTTATTCAAATGGGAAGTTTTCCTACTGTACATATTATAAAAAAGTGACAAGAGGCAAACACCGATTCCCTACCTAAAATAATCTGCTCCTCACAGACATGGCAAGCCAATTCACAGCCACTTCCAAGCAAACACAGCCATAGGAAAACACAATAGTTTGAATTCAACTCCAGTGAGTAGTATACATGTAAACAGGATCTTCCCAATCAAAACTAGCTTTAGAACAAACCAGAAAAACCCCAAAACCCAATTGCAAAAATGAACCAACCCCCCCCCCCCCCCCCAAACTCCACAATACATTACAAGGTTTCATGTCAGGCCCAAAGCTCTACTTCTGATAAATTTATCTTGCCACATAAAGAAAAAAAAAAGAAAAGAAAAAGCTGAAAAGCAGTATTCTGCATATCTGATTTCGAGTGCCGTGAATTCACCATAGCCTGAATTTCTTATGGTAACTGTTAGTAGATTAAAGCTCCCTTAAGATTTCACAACGCTGCCCATTTGGAAAGTATTAGTGCCGAAGTAAGTGTCCCGGAACTACGTCTGTGTTAACTTCACATAGAGCCCCACCACTTTTACAACCATATTTCAATTTAATTATTGTACACAGGTTAACAAAAATGTATCACAAGTGAAACTAAACACCGGATTTAACAAAAACAATATTCAGAATGGTACAACACATGTTCATTTTCTCCAGGAAATAACATTACAACTGTTCATCTCAGGACAATTTAGCCACACTAGAGACAGAAGTTCTGTTAAAATGCAACTGTGGTCTACTAAGCCACTTACTTTAGCACTACAGAGTATTTGAAGTCAGAGCCCTACAGCCGAGGCTTAAAAATCATTTAAGAGTCAAACCCCCAAATGTCTTACAGTCAAAATGACAGTATTTAAAAAAAAACCACCACAAAATAACCCCCAAACAATTAATCAGAAGGCTGCTGTATATAGTTTTATCCTCTTCATAGCACTCTCTATTCATATAATTGCTTGTATCATTGGTAATAGGGTCTGTATCTGGCTTGATCAGGGTGGTGTGGTCCAGGAAGTGGGGCCTGAGCAGGAGGCCCTTGCATCCTTGGAGGTGGCGGTGGCCCCCTTGGAGCTGGCCATATCCCTGGACTCATTCCCCCCGGCTGTGTGAAAGGGGGACTAAGAGTTCCTTGATCTTCACTGAACTGTGGCAAAGAGTTAGGATTATAGTGATGGGGAGGGGGTGCATTTACATTTACGGGTGGGCCTCCGTGCTGCGGAGGGGGAGGTCCTGGAGGAGGATGATTCATATATGGTGGCATCTGGGCAATTATATGTCCAGGTGGTGGGGTTATTGGAGGAGGAGCAGAGGTCATTGGTGGTGGAGGCGCTTGGCTATATACCATGTGAGGAGTACCTGCTGCCTGGGGAGGATGCTGCAGCGGATGGCTTATTGGTGGAGGTGGTGGGGGTGGGGGTGCATAGTGTTGCTGTGGAGGCATAATATGATGAGGGTGCGATACCACTGGTTGACCCTGATATTCAGGATGATGATGAGCAGGTGCAGGGGCTGGTGGAGGTGGTTCTCGAGCACCTGAATTCGAATCATCCTGAATAGGGACGGTTATTAAGTTGCTGTGTTTTCTTGTTGAGATGCGGAAGGTGTCCTGACTGACCGGGCGAGGTGGTGGTGGAGCCATTGACATCTCAGCAGGAGGCGCACGAATGTCTTCATGTGGCTGGTTATAATGCTCATGTGGCACGTGCTGTAAAGGAGGTGGTGGCATCATGATGTGCTGCTTTGGCGGAATGTGGCTCATATGATGTTTCTCAGGTGGCATTATGAAACGCTCAGGAATTTCTGCAGGCGGTGGGGCAATAGGAGGATGTACAGGTTCGATTGGAGGACGAGTAACAGGCTTTCCAGCTCTCATATGACGGTGGTTGATGTGAGCTTGTAAGTCCCTCTGTGACAGGTAAGTTCTCTTGCAGCCTTGAACAATGCTACACATGAAGAGAGACCCTCGTACACACTGCTCAATTCGCTGCACGGGTTCGTTACAGCTAAATCAGAAGAAAATATTTGTTTATTGTCATCACAGAGAACTCTATCTGCAATGCTTTTTTATTTTAAAAGCCAACCAGTTTACCATAGTTACCCAAATTAGAACTGATGCATTTTCCCCTGCTGTAGCAATGAAAGAAACAATTCATTAATTCTGAAGTTTATCTAGTTTTTAAGTCTCCAAACACAACTATGAAAGAACATAAAAATTTCATGAGGTTGAAATTCATAAATAGCATCACTCTCAAATTCCTTCTGTGCATTAAGACTTAGCAAGAGTCACTCTAAGTAAATTAAACTGCCGTTCATTCCTTTTCAAAATGAGAGTAGTTACACGTTATCTACTCAAATACTTAAAACAGCAAACACTGATCTCTCACAATCCCAAAATATGGGATACAAAACTATAATCAAGTTGTGTAGTAAAGAGTACTCTACTGCCTCTGCTAAATGTGCACAAGAAAGAACCATGTTAACACAGTATCTGAAATAAGATATTTAAGTTATTTTCCTACATTTCCTTTAACAACAAATCTTGAGATAACTTACCCCGGACACATCTTGTCTCCCTTCTTCTCATGTAGTATAGCACAGTCATAGCAGAAAACATGCTTGCAAGGTATCTAGAGACAAAAAATGGCTCTCTTAAGACACTGTATATAAATATCTATGGAACTTTGCAAAACACAGTTCTTCCCTCCAGCACGTAATAAAACTAAGTTACCTATGAGGTAAACAGGCATAGCAGTACTTAGCGTCTTTACATAGACGCTTTCTAAAACAGTCTGCGTTGAGTTTGGGGTTTTCTGGGGTAGGTTTGTTAGGGTTTTTAAAGTGTTGGCAAAAGTTTAAGTCTTGCAATAATACAAACACTGAATATTCACAGAAGCTGCATACGCAATCTTACTACACTTGTCTTGCTGGCAAGGAATGAAAGTTTTAAAAGCATTAACTGTCATTAAGTCAGATCCTGAAGTCTGTTACATCACACTTGAAAGTATAGATTAATCTCAGGGATTTTGTTACACTAATTTTAAAGGGACATACAAGTGAACAATGTTTTCAAACTTCGCTGCAAGTCTTCAATTGATATAAAGAGCTTATTTTTAAAGCTAAGTGGTATAAGGTCAAAACCCACTGAACTTGCAGGTTTTTCATTGGTGACAGTGTTTGCTTTTTTGTTTAAAGTTTTCAATCTTACTTTATTAAATTGGGGAGTAAAGTGAGATCAGACAGACAGAACAAAAACACTTCAACAATGAAGGCCCCTGGTTCCATCCTGGTATTCTTCTACTGTATATTCAGAGGCCTGCTGAAATCAGTAACCTCTAGAGGCCTCAGACACATCGTAAAACCTAGTTTTACCTAATGGGGATGAACCATGGCCGCATCTTCCACTGGTAATTTCACTCACCATACGTCCATACATTTTGATGGGCAATCCACACTTATCACAGAAATGGACCGGTGTATCGTCCTTTTCCCCCAGCAAGTTTATCTGATAGGATAGAGAAAGGGGTGGGAGAACAAAACCACACATTACTAAAGCTTCTTATTTTGATTATCACCAACACAGCCATTATTTCTGATTTAGCTGAGCAGGAAGCAAGAACACCACAAACGTGAAAAAGCAGATGTATTTTCAGTCAGTCAAAAACAACAGAAGCACTTTTATTTAAGCAGGTATCTACCAGGACTACCTACAGCTTGGTATGATTCACAACTTCCCACCCATGACTTTACCTTATAGTCCCAAAAGATGGGTCCAGGGAACCTCCTTTGATTGCCAAACATTTCACCTCCTTTGCACTCGTATCGCTCCTCTTTGTTATATTCAAATTCTTCTGTGGAAAGCAGAATGAGAAGAAAGACACAAGCCAACCACAACGCTTTCCTAATTGACACCGGCTGCTATTAAGAGCATGTGTCACTCTGTACTGAAGTCATCAAGAAATGCCACAGCGCTTCCAATCTGCTTGGCTCAGTCTACAGAAAGGTACAGTCAAAACAGTAAACAGTCTGTTTCGGGAACATGCATCATTTAATGCTCATAGTGTAGCAGTACCCTGAAATTTGAAACTTGTTTTGCACTTAAGACAGAACCTTGGACTCTAAGTCTCCAAGACTGAATAAAGTCTTGAACAATGCTGCAGAATAATATACTTCCCCACTACAGGGCTAGTATTTTTATTAATTTACCTTCATCACCAACTTGTGTCTTTGAAGGCATTCTGTTCATAGTTCTTGCAGTTCGAGGTGCAGGTTTGGTTTTATTGGCCTGTTTTGAGATCAGCTTTATAGGGATTCTTCTACGAACATCAAGACCACCCAATGATCCTGAACTATTTGTTCCTTGCAAATCATTGTCTATGAAAGAAAACAAAAAGTGTATGTAATTTTTCAGTTATCTAATAGTTTCTAAAGAGGCTAAATATTAACAGAAGTTTTAAGAAAAGTAATTTTTAAAGCTTCATACAACATATCAAAGTTTAATCACTAGGAAATAAGTATCTTCCCACACAATTTCTTGTAAAGGTCAAGTCACAATACTGTATTGGGAACAACTGTGATTTTAGGAAATCTAGTACTAAAAATAAAGCTGTTTTTAAAAGCTAGTCTGTCATTTCTGCACAACAGAAAAAACCATGAATTTTACAGCTCCTCTCATAGTGTGAATAGTAATGAAGAGTCAATTCTTTGTACAACCTTGACAACATACAATTTCTTATGAGAAAAGGCAATTTCTACAATTTATGTAAATTGTTCATTAAAGTTGGAAGGAAACTATATATAAGTATACTTTATATATAACTATTAACTCAGCATCTTGGCATATCACTTAGAAGTTTAGCATAACATATCACAAAGACATCAGTACTTAAGATTATGTAGTAGTATCCTCTCTAAATTGAAAATTATTGTTCCTCACTATGTACAGAATTCTCTTTAACCAGATTTAAATCCAAGCACCAGGACAAAGGAAGCAAGAAATAGCCTGACACATGTGTTAGACACAGGCTCCAAGAGATAATCTAGAGGGAATATTGCAACAAGCAACACCAATGAAGTGGGCACAACTCCCTCAACTTCTAATGAGTCTACCTTAAATTGTTGCGTAGCATCTCATTCATGCATAAATGAAGTTATGTCCTTCATGAATTTACTTAGCTCGCTTTCATCATAATGGAAAATTCCATTCTGACAGGTGTTTCAAAGCAAGACATGCTCAGCCTCGAATGGGCACACCACAAGCTGTTAACAGTGTGAGCCCTGCCATTCCACTCAGTACGGTACTGCAGCCCTGGAATGACTGCTGAGGCCCTGAAGGATTACAGCACGGCAGCATGTGGACACTGAAGTTAGGGCCCTATTAGTGTAACCGCACAATGGTTCACAAACTACTGTCCTTCAGACCCTATAACCACCCAACGCAACACAACAAGTAGGAGGAGGGGGAAAAAAAAAAACCAAAACAGCACTGCTCTAAGTTATTCGGCAGCTACCACCAAAGCCAGGAACAGTTTCAAAACAGGACTGTGTCCCAACAGCCACTTTACCTCAAAATCAAAGGCTTTCAATTTCCTCTGACAGATCAAATTTATTTATTTCTCTTAGCACTGTCGTTGAAATATTTCACTCAAAAAGACAACGTGGAAAAAGGCAAAACCCAATAAAGCTTGCTTTAATTTTGTTCATTTGTTGCTTTTAAGCTGTCCTGATGGCTAAACAGGTGACCCAGCAAGCATACAGCTATGACACCAGGCTTCCCCAGAAACTGCTGGACTACATCAGAGCCAACGCTAATTTTCTTCCTGTTGGGAAATTCTGTTTTCTACCAGAACACACAAAAATGCAACATTATAGACCAGAAAAAATCCTGCAGGATCTCAATCTATTTGCAAATAGGGATAATGAAAACAAATTTAAAAAACCCCAACCCTGTGTATTATTTAACCCATTGAACTGCCAACAGGAAACAATTACATTCTGACGCTTTTCTTCCATGTACCTTTGCAAGCCAGGAATATTTATGTGAGTTAGCTGCACATCTAATCCAAACTAGCAAGCTTATTAATAATTCACATGTTGTGGAACGATAATTGATTCTAGCCTGTGCAAGCATACCTAGCAGGATTAAGTCCAGAAAAAATTTGAAAAACATACCAAAATTGTTAAGACTACTTCAGGAAGTTTCGATTAGAGGTGATGCATCCTCCTGAACTGTCACCTTCATCAACATTTCTTAATTTTTATTTTTGCATTTCAGGGTTTTTTAGATTCATACAGTTCAGGTACTTACACAAATGCATACAAATATATACTTATACATACAAATTTATCATGCGGTCCTTGCTAAAAGAAAGAAAACCAATCAACCAAACAAAAAACCTAGCAAAACCCCCACGCTCACGCGTCTATTCACGAGGCCACGCTAGCACGCTAGCCAGCGAAGCTCTCGCCGCTGCAAAACCAGATTTAAGCACATGAGAAAGTTTCCTCTCCGAAACACAACCACGGAACCAGAAAACCCATCTTCAGCGCCCATGTCAGGAAACGCGGCGGGCGAGCAGCGCCTCGTCGCCGCCTCCGAAGCGCCGCAGGCCGCATCCACCTGCCGCGGGCCCGCGGGCCCCCGCACGCCGGCCCGCCCGGCAGCGCGCAGCCGCCACCGGCAGCGGCCGCGCCTGACGCTGCGTCAGCTCCCCGCGCCCCGCCAGCCGCCCCGGGACGGCAACGGGGGCGCCACCGCAGAGCGGCCCCTCGGGCCGGGCGCGGCCGTGCCGGGGGTGGGGGCGGGGGACGGCGAGCCCGGCGATGAGGGGAAGGGACCAGGCCCCGCCGCGCGGGCCGCGGGGAACCGCGGCGAACCCGGGCCCCGCCGGCGTTACCGGGCGCCGGGCCGCATCCTACCGCTACCCTGGCGCCGCCCCGCACCCGGCGGCCTCGCGTGCGGCTTTCCCCCGCCCGGTAGCGCGGAGCGGGCCCAGGCGGGGACGGGTATAAACGCGTCTCCCGGCCTCTCCCCTCCTCACCATTGTGGTCCATGATTCGGCGCGGGGCACTGTGGGAGCGGAAGGGCGCGGCCGGAAGCGGAAGCGACCGGCAGACGGGCGGGAGGGGCGTGAAAAAGTCCGCAGGGGAGAAGCCGTTGTGGTGCAGCGCTTGCTGGCCCCGCGTGGCCGCAGGACGGGGAGGGCATGGTGGGGCCTGGGGGCGCTGGGCCGAATAGCGCCGCGCCGCAGCGGGACCCCAGTCCGCCCGGCTCTGCGGCGAGGCCGGAGTGGAAGGCGCGGCGAGGCCGCAGTGCCTGCCGGGATGGGGCTGGGGGACCGCCGCCCCCTGCGGGTGTAGCGCCGCGCCTGCGCGCTGCGGCCAGCGGCGGGAGCCGGGGCGCGCCGGACGTGGCGGCGGGGCTAGGCGGGAGCAGCGGGGGCGCCCGGCGGCGCGTAGATGTGTGCGCGCTGGTCAGGCTTGCAGGCCGGGAAGCGCTGGCAGCCGCCGGGGCGGAGTTGGGGCGCGCTGTGGCCCGGGCGGTGTCGCCCGTGGGAACGCCTGGGAGCCGCCGCGGGGAGAGGGAGCTGGAACCGGGGGCGCAACCCCATGGCTTCCTGCGAAGGGTACAGTTAAAAATGGGGGGTGGGGTGTCTTTGTTCCGGAGCCGTGCCGCCCTGCCGGCGGGCCTCCGTGGGAGCGGGACGGCCGGAACCCGCGCCGGGCAGCCCGGGGATGTGCCATGGGAACGGCCGGTTCCCGGCAGTTCGGGCGTGAGAAACGCCGGTGACTTGGAGCCGTGAGCCGCCGGCGGGCCCGAAAGCCTCGCAGCAGCAGCGCTTTGCCTCGCGAGACCGCTTAGTGTAGTTCGCATCAACTTTGCGTTCTGTAAATCCTATCTAATTAGGTGGGATACTGTCTGTATAGAGTGCTTCTGTAGCACTAAACAACGTAAATACAATTAAATCGTAGGTTATAGGGGAGAAGACAGTAGCCTCAAGCCGTCCTTCCACACCCCTAAGGTAGGGTATCTGCTCCATACACTTCAGGTTGGTGACGTCTCACTGAAAGTCTCCAGGGTTGGGATCTTGTGTCCCTACAGGCAATGCTTCTCAGTATCTTTATAGCCTTAATATTTAAAAGCTACCTTTTAAGCCTAATGTTTCTTGTCTTATCTCCACAATGCAGAGAGAACAGGTTTTCCCTTTTCATAGCATGGTTCGGGTTGGAAGGGATGTTAAAGCTTATCTTAGTCCACCCCCCCTGCCATGGGCAGGGACACCTGCCACCAGACCAGGTTGCTCCAAGCCCCATCCAGCCTGGCCTGGAACACTGCCAGGGATGGGGCAGCCACAGCTGCTCTGGGCAGCCTGTGCCAGGGGCTCACCTCCCTCACAGGAAAGAATTCATTCCTAATATCTAAACCAAATCTACCCTCTCTTAGTTTAAACCTGTTGCCCCTTGTCCTGTCACACAAGCCCTACTAAAGTCTTGTTCCTCAAAAGGCAGACCCAAGGAAAGCGTGATGCTGATCCCTCCATAATATGCTTTATTTTCCCAATAGTAATTCACAAAGAGGAGAGTTTAAAAAAAACCCAAACGTGCAGATGCATGGAGCATGTTTTCAGTGTGCACAACTTTATTTTCTAGTTAATGGATACAATTACTTTTAAAATACAGCTTTTTAAAAGGGTAAAAAAACTTAAAATACATCTCCAAATTTAATACCTGACATGCAAAGACAGAATAGTAATACTCAAAATGCATACAAAAATACCACTTCTTCATTCTACTGGAAAAAGATAAGCACATCTAGTTGCATTACTTATGGATGTTTGAATTAGTACAAAACTAGAGAATTTTAGCTTAATTGCAAAATCAATTATTTTGGTATCCTTCATTTTGATGGATACACAGATAGAAAGTGAAGAAGCATATACTCCCTGACCCACTGAGAAAGGTATTTGAATGCCTTCTGCATGTTACTGCTTACCGTTCTGTCTAACTGTAGGCTTTGTGTGAAAAGCTGTGTTTCAGAAAAGGCTGGCTATTTTGTGCCAGTTAAATTAAGAACAAATACAGCCATGCCTAGAAGAATTATGCAGGCTACAAATAAAGAATAAGTCCATCGCATCCTATTTTATCACAATGAATTCCAGCTGAAATGTCATATTTGGAAAGGAAAGTGGAAGACTGTTGAATATTCAATTGCTTTTTCTAAATACCTGTATGGACAAGAACTGGAGAAGATTCAAAAAATAATGTAAGCCCACATCTTGGGCAAGCAAGAGTCTATACTCAAACTTCACAGTGCAGATGTTCCCTTGAGGAAAAAAATAAATCCACTGCTATATTTTATACCGTCTTTTCCATAGTATGTGTTCTATGCAAAAATTAACTGAAAGCTCACTTGCCAGTCCCAGGTATAATATTTTACATTTACTTTTTACATAAAATATACATCCACTTTAGAAAAGGAATACACCTTCTGAGAAACACTTACTGGCCTTGTCCTTCTGTCACCAGCCTTGTGCACTGGCCACGTTAATGAAAGGTTAATGTAGGTGGGGGCCATGGACGGAGGGGAAGGTTGTGCTCAGTACTGTGGACAGAAGTGCCACCCTCCTGCATTAGGCTGGCGAACAGGTGAATGAGGACAGGTAGCGCTAAAAACGTGAATTGTCAAATCACAGCCTGAGCCTAAGCATTAGTGTAAATAGAAATTAATACTTGCATCTGAGGAGGTGCAGATCAGTCCGATTTGCCTCTTAAACACACACCTCAGCTTCTGGAGATGCCAATCTGACATACAAATGACATATGTCTGCTTCTAAATACAAGCCTGAATTTTTGCTGGCTTGGACTGGAACATCGGTATCATCTAGGTTCAAGCCTGTATTGCATTTGAAATAAGAAACTTCACTGACTGAAGTTTTTGTCTTAATTAGAGAATAAAGATGCCAGTCCGGTGCTGTTACCTACTGTGTAAGATACTGTCCAACTGAGTAAAGTTTATAGGATTTTTTTCACTGATTTTGATGGAGTTCACTCAGGTCCTTAAGACAGAAAAAATTACTTAGTGCTGAGCTTTTCACCTGAGATTTTCTGCTAACACTACTTGCAGCAAAAATCTCTGTGTAGTGTGACACAGGAAAATTTATCTGATGTAATCAAATAAGGATACTTAAATATGTGAACATACTGAAGCTAATTAGCCCACATTGTGAAATTTAAAGGGTTTTTATACCTGGACATTTCTTAACACTCTTATTATTATCTGTTCCCTCACCATGCAAGGCTTTTTCCCTTAAAAAAAATAATATAGTGCTAAAAAATTTAAGATAGCAGTCTTTTTTCCATCAAAACATATTTCTTTGTGAAAAGAAAGAACATTGATTTCCTGCATATCTATTTTATATAGTCCTAAAGTAAGGATTAAAGTTTTGCAGGTCAAATCGTTTATCTTCTGTAAATTATTGCACTTGTGCATTATGGACTTTCAAATGTAAAAGAACAGCAGCAGTCTGATGTAGAATATTAAAAGGAAAAATATGCTATATAAAAATATAACCATTCATTAAACTAAATAAAATTCTATATTCCATTTAAAAAAAACAAACCCACAAACGTCTATATTAGGTCACATTCTGACGACTTTACTTGCACTCAGTAGCAGCCAGTTCTACAAATTCCACTGAGTACTTGGGGACTAAAGTTTTCCTTAATGTAATTTATGTCATGGTCTGCCTCTTGATGAAAGATACATAACCTAGCCAACATAATCTTCTGTGTATACTTCCTTTCAGGGACGATCATTGATAGTAGTGCATGATTTGCTACAATGAGATTAATGCAGAACTAATGAACCCCTATCCAAGGGTCTTTTCTACTGAAACTTGCCCTATTAAAAGTTTTACAGTAGTTCGGTGCCATTTTCTGTTCATGTGACTTTCACCCATCACCTGTTTCAGTTACCTAACAACCTGCAGCAGTTTAAGGAATTGCTTGGAAAAAGTGATCATGATACATTTTTCAAGACTTCTCAGCACGTTTGCTCACACTAATGTTCTAGAATTGCAAAGCCTTGGCCAGCTAGAACTCCAGCCCTCTTGCTAGGCATTGTACAAATACAGGATAAAAGGCTTGCCATCCAAAGATTTTGATCCCTTTGACTCTCCTGGACAGACCACAAAGCAGCTTTTCATCCTGTACATGCTGATAAAAGTGTAACGCACCTTCTGCCTGACTAGTCCCAAAACTGAGTACATCTTCAGTAGGAGTCTTCTGAATTTTTTAATCAACATGTCATATTGGAAAATGCTTGCTGAATCAAGGTGCAGAGTATTTCTGGGATAACGTTAGCTAAAATTTGGAAATTTCTAGAGATCTGTATCATTCAGACAAACAATCAGGGTTTTCTTCAAGTGCAAAGATTGGCTTCATTGCAGAAAATGCTTATATAGTACTGGTGCGTAAATGTTGCTGTGAGTTCACAGGCAGGACAGTACCAGCAGTTCGTCTTCATGAAGCAAGTCTGCGCATAGCCTAATGGAATGGTTTTCAGACAGTGGAGAGAAACATGCCATGGTTAATTTTGAGTACACATTGCTTGGCAAAACAAAATGTTTGTGTATGTGTTAACTAAAACCTGCCAAGTTCAACACGGCCTCAGTGAAAGTACAGAGAAAGTAAGTGTTCTGAGGCAGCTGCCCTCTGATGTGTGTCTGCATCGGACAATTCAGTCGGGAAGCTGCAGGTTGGAAGGTTTCTAGCTCTCACCTTCAAAATGAGGCTATAAAGGTGGGGGACAGAAACCTCCCAGAACACTCTTTGACCTTGGATTGGTAGTTTTGGCTTCTTTTCTTATTTAATGACCAATATAAATATCTAAGCAATCCTGTGAATAGAAATCAGAATTCAAGTCTTTTTGGCCTGCCTTTCCCAAATGCTTCTGTTACAGAATCATAGTGTCTCTAGCTTTTTTAATCATGCCTTTCTGCACTATGACTTTCAGGGGAGTCAAAAGTGCTTCTCCCCTTATTAGCGATAAAGAATAATATTTGGGCCTCTTGCAGTTTTCATACCAATCCAAAATGGATAGGTGAATCAGGAGTACCAAGTATCACAATCTACTGACCAAGCCCTGATGAAGTTTGAGAGGCTTTTGCTTACAGTCTCGCTTTCTCCTCTCACCAATCTGCCTTCCGAGCTGACCTTACCTTTTCCTACAGGACTTCGTGCTACGGTAGATACTACAATGCAGGGTGATGATGAGAACCTCTACGCAGCCACAGCCTCCTCTTACCAACTTCCCTTCAGGAACCTCTACATCCCAGAGGCACAGCAACCTTGCTGCGGCATTTAGCTAGAGCATGACACAGAGAAGGATCACAGCATTCCTGCTGCTGGAGCAGAGAGGCCAAGCACAGGGTGCTACCCCATTTTAGATCGGGAATTAGGAATGGAGTTCTGACTAGTACCACAGCAGCATGATAGGAGGGATAGATAGTAATCATGCCTTTACCTACATGGAATGTTGTAATGCTTCCAAGGCATTGATGCATCACTAGTTTAATCTGTCTCAGATTATAAAAGGGTATTTAGCCCAATCTCTTGTTTTCTGAGTAAGTGGCTTGTGTGCTGCACGGTTATTTTAGCGGCAAATGCTACTTTGTTTTCTGGCAGTGTTCTGTAACTACAAAATACCACGGTATTGCTTTAATGGACTTGTGTTGTTGCATTTAGTTATGTCCAGTACACAGCTTTGCTGCAGCTTCCTGTAAAATGTTCACATTGTGCAAGAAGGTGTCTGCTGTGTTACAATGAGGAACGAAGGGGGAAGGTTGACCATAATTTTGGGCTTGGGTGCCTCAAGCCTTACAAAGTCATCTTTTAGGCACCTAGCTCATGTTTAGATCCATTTATAAGCCTGTGTAAGGCAAAAGTAGTCCTAAAGCAACAGAGGAGATGCTTCTGCACATACAATCTGCTACCTCTCAAGAAAAATTTGACCTCCTCCATTAAGCACTGACATTCAGGTACCCAGGATGGAATTTATTTATGGAGAAGGAAACTGTTGAGGGCTCAGTTCATCCCCCATACTCTCACAGCATGGCTCAGTGCTACAGGCAAAGGAGTAAAGCCAGCAGTATTCTGTAAGTAACAGACACATTCGGTTCTAAAGTGCATACCTCTTCCTGAACATCGAGTTCATCATCAGGCCGGCTTGTTTCTGTGAATTCTATGGGTTCTTTAGACTCCTGCATGAGGGAAATCTTGACAGAAAGAAATTAAGAAACATCATGAGTTATGTATGCATTGTCCATATCACTGAACTTGATTTATTACTCTGAAGCACCTTAAGATAACTTCCACAACTTACAAGAGTCTGTTGTTTACCATTCCGTGACAAAGCTGTTGATTTAGTTCAACTGAGAGGTACTTAAATGTTGAAAAGCTTTTGGTCCTGCCTCTCCTCATATGACTAGTTACAGCTTTGTAAAAATAATAAAAGCAGAATCTATCTCTGAACTGCTGTATAGCTTTGGCAAAATGTTAATCTCTACTATAAGACAGTAGTATGCAAAAATTACCAAAAAATAAGGGTCCTGTCTTATTTATTAGTAATATTAATTTTAATTACTATTTATTTGTAATACTGTAATAGTGATTGCTAGGGAAGGAATTGTTATGAAAAGACAGGAGAACATTATAAGGCCATTTTCCTAATGGAGGCCCACAGAAACACAGAATATAATTAGGAAATGCACAGAAAAGGGCAGCAGGAATGAACACTGGCATGGAACAGCTTCCATACACACACCAAGTAGAATGGGACTCCTCAGCTTTGATCAGAAGTATATGAAATTATTAATGGTGTTGGGAAAGGGAGCAGGGAATGATTATTTGTTGCAGCTAACAATCCAGAAATTGAACAGGCTTAAAACAAACACGAAATATCTGTCATATAACACGTTTCAAATTACAGAACCCATCTCCACAGGATAATGTCAAGCTAGAACATGTAAAGGGTTTCCAAAAGGAGTATGGCAGACATCAAAAAAACCTCCTGTAATAATTAAACATAATGGTCCAAATGCAACATCCAGCTGAAGAAATTTTTAAACTGCCAGTTGTTAGAAACTAGAAAATGTGTCTTAGGATGAAGTGTTCTCCATATGTCCTGTTTCTTGAGTTCTTTCCACTAACAAGACCCTGGGGTCAACAGACCCTTCCTTTGATCTAGCAAAATACTCGTACCACAGAAATTGTCCAGTTTACTAGACTGCACTTTTTTGTACTACAGATCTATGTCTACTTTTCGAACATGCTATGCTGTAATGGAAATTCCAAGAACGTATGCTAGATGATAGAAGGGAGGGAAATGTACTACTGGATATTCTTACCTTCTCAAATATGGGATCCTGGTTGTCACTGTAGGTCATTTGATTCCTTATGTAGAGCACAGCATCATGGACAGTCAAGAAGAATATGTCTTTTCTGACAGTATCATCAAAGAAGGCACTCCGTTCCAGTTGAGATATAAGGCTGTCTGAATAAAAGAAAGTCATAACAGGTTAATGCAATTTGAATTTAAGAAATAAATGTCAAAATACATGGTTGTAACTATCAGAAGTCAAATGTACAGCCAGATCAATCAGTCATACATTTGCTTGACTTTTACTTGCCGTATTTCCTTTAAACCCCACCATTTCTTGTGTCCCACCGCAGCCCACCGTGTTTATCAGTATGCTAATTCACATTTTTATTAGAGCAAATGCTCCCACAGACACATCTAGATATCCTTTCTCATCCCTGCTTGTCTTTGTTGTATTCTTTACATGAGTGATAGTAGAAATATTCAAATGTTTACCTTGATATGAAGCAAAGTATACTCTCACATCAATTCTTTCAAACTCTCTAATTATCTAAAAAAATAAAAGTTTGCAACAAGGACATAAATAAATAAAGTCTGTAAGGAGAAAATACATATATGTACATAAGTCTATGTATGTAATGTATAGGCGCACACACACATGCTTCATTTGTTTCTGATTATCTTCATTCCAAACTCTTATGTTTTGTTTATTCATCATAAAAAAGGAACTCCTATACTTGGCTGTTCTTAAAGATCCAGTTGTTGCTGAAGCGGCCTATCTTTGACTGTGTATGTAGAACTCTCAATTTTACACGTACATACATTGCTGCCTATTAAGGTTCTCATTCCCTTCTCATAACACAAACAACCTGAGAACCACATGGGCCTGAGCAAGCTTTATTTCCCTCCATGAATGTGTGATATGATACAATCTTTCATTGGCACATGCAAATTTTTTACAGGTTTTTGCTTCATGCAGTGCACCAGATGGACCTGTTCTTGGATGGAAAAAGCTACATATGGAAAAAGTTATGTCTGTGGACCCCGTATCTCTTGTCTCAGAAGCTGGACCTGAATCAAAACTAGTCAGGAGGCTGAAGCAAGGCACACAGCATTCTTTATTTCAGTTAGTTAAAAGGTGGGAGACTGGAGTCTACCCGACTTCCTGGTGGCAGGCAAGTCTCTTAGAATAGTATTTTCAGAGGTGATTGCTAATTCCATCCCCTTCTGCTCATTGATAAACTAGAGTCTTGGTAATCTAAGATCTGGTTTATAGATAGGCTAAGCAGTCCCAGCTGCAAAATGAAGTTAGTGAAAGTAGCAAACATATGAAGTATCAAAAAGGACTGAAGAATCTGGTCCTGCACACCTGTGACTGGGCACCAAAAAGCAATGGAAATACTGGGCTTAATCTCTTTACCTCATTTCCCTCTCCCTAAACTAGGAATATTATCTCCTTATTACATAGTGTGATGTTTGAAGATGAATGAATGTTGAAAAAGTGCTCTGACTTTAGCCACGGGAAACCCTATAAAAGAAATTAATCATTCTTCCTTCCTTCACAATTTAAATAATATGGAATGAATAAATAAACATTGTGGCTAAAGACTGAAAAGTGATGGTAAGATGAAATTTTTACTACCTCTGTGTTGAGTGAGCATCATCCTGTACCCAGATTAAAGCAGGAGGCATGTGGAAAGAAAATACATAACTAAAATATTTCAGAACATATGCATACAAGGGGACCACATTTTGCAGTTCTAATTTTAGAGTACTTGACTATGCATCCTTCATATTGTTCTTTTAATGCATTTTCCCACACCTAAAATACACAAACACCAATATTCTACCTCTTGCTGTAGAAGTTTTGAAGGTATTTTTCAACACCAGACTTTTAAAAACTCAGAAATTAACTTCAGTTAATATCTCTTGATTTACATACTACTGACTAGTTTCATTTTCACGGAACACCAGAAAAAAATGCCCTTACCGTTTTTATTGATCTCACAGCTACAATATCCAAGAAGGTTACTGCTCCAAAATCAAGAATGAGACTGTGGATGGGCACCTTGGGGATGTTTACTTTGACTGGGAGTTCTGAATTCCAGTCCACCTGGATCTCTACTTCTTTGGTGGGAACTTGAAGATCTTGGTTGTCTTCAGGTTCCTCATCAGTCTCAAAAGCTTCATTACTAATACCAGGCTCACTGATGATGCCATTCTAATGTGCAAATAATATATGGAATAAATTAAATAATCATGGAGAAAGTTCTCAAGTTACAAAAAATACTTCCCTGTGATACCGTCTGTTTCAGGAATGAACAAGATGGAAACTTGTGACCAGTACCCTCTGCTCCCACCCCCTGGTAATGTAGTTGGCATAATTAATGCCATTTTAAGGCAAGCAGCCATTCTCTCTGACCAAGCAGGTCACGTATTCATTTCCTTTCCCCTCATTATTAGGTCTTGAAGTTCCTGTGAACCAAGTACACAAACCAAACAGATTTCTTCTTCCCTTCCCTACCAGCCTCAAGATTCCTGGGCATCAGGCTGATTACTCACTCCCCTGCTGGCCTTGAAGATCCCAGGCACCTAGCCAACCAGGTGTTGTTGATGACCCGATCACAGAACAGGGAAGTGTACCAGTGCACAGAGCACTGTCCACAAAATCAAGCAGTTACAAGTCCTAAGTGGGGAAACTGGACTGGAACTATTGCTGGAGAGTGAGACTGTGGCACCTCCACTGGTGTCTGTTTCATATGAGGACTGGGTGAGGGACTCATCTTCTTTTATAAAATTTTTGAGTCTACATTATGCTCATTACATTGATGCATCAAATGATGTATTAAGTTCTCACCTGAATTGCAGAGGGTCTAAGTGATTTGAAACCCTAAATTAGGGTCTAGGTGATTAGAAACTGTAAGTTAAGTTGTATTATAAATTCTGTATTATGCTGCTTATAAATTGTACTGCATTAATTCTGTTTGTAGAAATCCTGTGCCATTCCAATCATAAGTTCTATCCTATACTACTCATAAAATCATATTAAGAAAAATAAAGCTTTAACTGTAACTACAATTTAGTGCCATCATCATTCTGTAAGGATCCCTAAAAGAACATGTCTGTCCCTTTAGTATCAGGTGACAATACTGCATGCAAGAATTTAAACAAAAACAAGACAGAGCACATAATTTCCTCCTCTGTACAGTGTATTTCTTTTCCTTTTTTTTATTTGTTAAAAGAGCTTCTTCCTGCAAAAAGGCCATTATCCAGGAAAATAAATACCTTGGAGCTACTCCCTCCCTCAATAGCTTTAATTCTAGGAGATATTTAAGACCAGTATTTTCAGCTTTGATTCAGATTTACTATATATAATAACATGGTAAAATGACTAGGTCAAAAGCTGAAATGTCACATAACTGAGCATTTAACTGCATCATAAATTGTAATATATACAGGAAATACTGCATCCTGCATTGAGGGCGATGACAACAGAAAAACCGTTGTCTATCTTCCAACTCTGGAGATTTGATGTGTTGCCTGTCCACTCCTGTAAGCATTTAATTATTGAAATGTATATTCCATACTTAGAGGAACATGCTGCTTTCTTTAAAGAGCATGTGGAAGGCTGTATCTACCAGCCAACTGATATATCTCACCTGTGCATAGGAAGCTGGATGATAGGAGCATGTACACATGAAAGAGCCAGCACTTCTGCTGCACAGAGACAATGTGAGGTGGTGAGGGGCAGAGCTAAGATCAGGGAATCTCTTGCTTCCACTCTTGTTAGCCCTAGGCTGTCACAGCATCCTGGATCTGTGGGGTCTTTGGCAATAGGTGTACTGCTCTGCTAAGTCTCCTGCAGGTCCCAGACTTCCTACCATAGCAGTAACAATTTTCCATCTTTATTTTAAAGGTAAGTACAAAGGAACTCATAATTAAGGCTAAAGTAATACACTCTAACTAATCCTTTGAGAAAGAATAGAAAGGAAAAAAATGGTTTACCTTAGTAGCTTTTAATTTCCCCTTCTTGATTAGCTTTTGTATCTTCCTCAGTGCTTTGAGTCTTTTATTATATACCTTGACTGCATCAAATCCTACCTATAGGAAAAGGATCCAAATTATTTAACTTTGCCTAGATATAATTCTGAAATCTCAGAGACAGTTAAGAAGCATCCAAAACCATCATAAATCACTTACTGTGGATTTGAGGCTGCTTTTCAGTCCATCGATATTAGCATAAAATATTGGACTTGAAAATTTCAGTATCTTCACACCTTCTGGTTCTATAACCTGTTGCCAAAGAACATAAGTTTAATAAGAATATAAGTTTAAGCAGCAACAACCATATTTGGGCTAATAAGAAGCGGTTTAATTGCTTCAACAGTTCAGCTATGTATCTAATTCACACAAAATGGTGTATCTTTGCTGATAATTGAGGCGATTCAGTTTTTAGAAGCTTACAGCCCCAGCATGCAATATGGACCAGCCATCTGGATCAAGATGAAGAATTTAATGCTGAAACTTGTTATCTCCAAGCACTCTACTTCCAAATTCAAGTTGTCCACAGTATGTGAGGCACAACTTCGTCTTATACTGGCTTGTAGACTGAAGAGGCTATGACTTACATTTTTGTAGTCCTTGACCTTCTTGTAGATGTCTGTGCCAGGAATGTTTCCAAAGCCACCCCATGAAGGACTAACGGAAACAAAAAGAGAAGACAGTGAAGGTAAACATCATACTGAGGCATTCACAGAATTGAAGGGATTACTGCATGCAAACTGTCATAGACTCTCGTAGTCTCCTCTCTTCTGCCAAACTAAATAGCCTCATTGCAAAAGTGTTGTACCTGTTTTGTGTCACTGTGCAAGGGTCTTTTTCTGATTTGTAGTGAATTGTCCTTTTTAAAGACAAGGTACTTTGGTCTCAGCCTACTTGCTGCACCGTTTTTAAGTAGAGCTGAATGAATAACTTGTTCTGTTTGTTTCCCAAACCAGAGAAAAGTTTTAAAAGCAGATTAGTTTGGTTTAAATGAAAAAACATTTTTTTGACTGAAAAAAACCTGATCACTACTTCCATTTCAAATCAACTGAAACAATACATTTATATTCTTTTCAGATTACTTAAAACTTTTTGTCTAACCCTATTAATTTTTATTTCAGTCAATAAAAATACCAAAATATTTTGCAGTCTCCAGATATATTTTTAACAGTTGAAGCAGATTGTTTTGAAGTTTATAAAGCCTCACCTCCCTTTTATATTTTGATTTCACGTATCTTAAGTTGAATTTGGGAATGTTTTTTGAGGCTCTTCAAATTCTATTTTTTATAATCTACTATTCTGTAACAACTTTTGCATGGCTTTACTTTTATGCATTTGCTGAGAGCGCAACTATCCTTTGGTATTGCTAGTAACCATACTCTCTGGACTCCAGGCTGAAGGAAAGGAGTTATGTTGTATTTTCAGAGAAAAGATCAATGAAAGGTAGCAAGATGGCCAAATGAGATTCTGCAAAGCCACCTTTTCTTACCATTCCACTACCATATATTCTTTGAGCAGCAAAAAATGAGCCACAAGTACAAAATTTTGTCTTATTCTTATGTTTTCTCTTCCTCTTCTTTCACAGGCATATAATCACTCTTGTATAAGCAATAAGTAAAAAGGTTATTGGCATGTGCAACATCCTGTAGTAGTATTACATGTTAAGAGTTACTGTAATGATCAATTAATTACAGAAGCCTTTCATACATCTTTTTATATTTGATCTGAATCCCTTTCCAGAACTCAGCTATGTGTGTACACAAATTCCAGAACTCAGCTATGTGTATAATAATAACATTTGGCTAAGTAACACCAGAGTACCCAACATGAAATAGAATAAATATGCATCTTCTTTTTTTTTTTTAATGATTGCACACAGTGTTCTGTTCTAAAGAATAAATTTTTTCCATGTAAAAATTTTTGTAAACCCAAGCAGATTTTCTGCCACAAATCATGTTGCTTTTCAGGATATTATTTTTCATGGTATATATCGGTATATATTCAGGATATATATTTTTCATGGTATAACACTAACAATTATTTCTTATTCTGTGTTACTTACAATTGAACTCTCAGCACAACTGTCAGCAATCCAAACAAAAGGCCAGCAAGTAATCCCAAATCAAGTCCCAGAATGATGGATGCCACACATGTAAAAACCCAGATCATCTGGAGAGGAAATAACAAATGTAAAGTCTCATAATCAAAATATATAACTCCTGGCCATTCTAAAGAATCACTAGACCAGGCAATAGGAGCAGCAGATGGATTTAACTTTGGAGACGATCACAGCACACTGGCAATTAGCTGACCCCATACAAAAGTCTTCCTCTTCCTCCAAGATGCTCCTATCCATCACTATCTTATTAGGCATAGTTAGTTTTTTAGGAAATAAGCTTTTTATTTTTTTAACATAACATTTTTCAGGGATCTAGTTCCTTTGGTGAAATTAAAGGAGATGCAGTTAACCATTGCATTTTCTTCTTTCTGATGGTGGCAGTCTTTGTTAATCTTTCTTTAGAAATTGAAAAGTGTTTCTTTTCCCAAGATGTAAAATACTGTATGGTGCCCCACCTGCAGACATATAGAGAGGGAAGGGGGTCCTCAGTGATATCTAAGAATCAGAACTGTTGCAAAGGGAAGTATTTCATATTAGCAGGTTGATGGCATTCTCTAAAATCTCCACTGAATACTCAGGCAGAACAGTTGAAGTGGGCTCCTCAGTTCCTGCTTACGTCACTGCCCAGGCAGAACACCCAGCAGACCCACTCTTTCAAGGAGCTGAGTACCTGCACTTCTCACTGAAGGCAGTGGGATCTTTTATAAAGAAAACTAGTAAATGGTTGACTAAAAAATTTCAGATCTACCCAAGGCGGGTACTGCCCAATGACACAGACTGTAAAATCTAAGCATAGTAAGGATTGCATGGAGAAAATACTTTCTATGCAATCTTTTCCTGCCCTAACAGCCACATTGAAGGTCTGCTCCACAGACAATACAGTGGGAGATGTGAGCAAGTACCCTGAGATATGGCTATAGTGGTTCATAAGAAAAGCCTGTTCATATATCCCCTTGCATGCCGAATTGATCCACATTCTAGCTTGGATTAGTCTTGCTACAAGAAAAAATATTTTCTGAGGACTACCTGAGATTATTCAGGCAAATGGGATGCTAATTTGGTCACAACAGAAATATATGTGCATGAATTAAGAAAAGGTCAGTTTTTTCTGACCCATTTAAATTGTACGAAAGACAAAAACTGAATGGTAAAGGTGACAACAGGCCATCTTTATTCTGATTGTCAAGCCATCTCAAAACAAGATTGCTGTAAGCTATGCTAACTGCTATGGAGGAGTCATCGCTGCACAGGAATACCCCAACTGGCGCTCTTACTGTAGGGTATAGGAAATAATGCAGATAAGTAGAAAACTATGTAAAACTCTAAAATGGGGAATTTTTAACTGACCTCAAGGCACTTGCATTTTGAGGATGCACATGAAAGTTTTCTGATGTTAACTCTACAAAATTCTATTTATCTGGTACTGAAGAGAAACTTGGATGGCATTAAAAGGCAAAAAGAAACCAGACAAAAACATTCAGGAGAAAAGAAAAAATTAGGTTACTTACAGCATCCACTCTATTCTGTCTCCACAGACGGGGAACATCAAACACTTGCATGAACATCCCTTTCAAGTTAGCTATGACTACAGCTGCCAACACAGACTGTGAAGAAAAATGATGAAAAAATGTTATTTAGAAGCAAAGATACATACTAAGACAGTGCTCAACATTATAGACAATAAACCAGAGCCTCTTCTGGTAGCGGTCACCATGTTTAAACAGGGCTATTAATCCTGCTCATCAAACTTGAGCCTTTGAATCTGATCAGTGCTGGTGGCTATGCTGCAGAGGACAAGTACCGTACCTTTTGTAAGGGCTCTAGCAATTTCCCCAGGGCAACAATGGAAATCAAAACAATCCCAGCTGAGATTATACCAGCAACCTGCGAAGGACATAGAGTGTTTATAGGAAATGAACTTACTAAGACTCTATCTTACGTTTCTAGCATTACAGAGAAAAATGTACAAGTAGTTGCACATTACGTTTCTTTAGGAACAAGAAGACCTGCCAAAATGCCATTGTGTTTAGGTGTACCTAGGCAATCATTATACACTTCAGCTAACACAGAGGGAATTCAATTAAGCAGGTAGTGTAAACAACCGCACTCAAGGTAGTAGCTCTTGGAGGGGTTACATTGCATAGACAGATGAAAGGAGCAGTCTGGGTGCCAGCCAGAAAAGGGGCTGCTGGATTACCCATAGTTCTCCACTGTTAAAAAATGCAAAGCTGTAGTACTGTAAAATAGAATAGTTTACTCAACATAAGAAAGATGGCACACGGGCAGATGATGAATGGCAAATGGCAGGGCTGCCCAGGCCAGCACGTGGGAGCTTAAATATCTCATAGGCAGCTGCAAGAGGATTTCCTCCCCTCATCCTGAATTCCTACTGTGACAAACTCAGTCCCTTCATTGGGAATAAAATTCTGGGAAATTATTATGCTTGAGGGATTTCTGACCCTCTAATGAAGCTCACGCTATGTAAAACTTGATTGCCCTCTCCTGGCAGAGCCGTAAAAATGATTCACTACCGCAGCAAAAACTGCTAACAAAGATACTTGTGGCTTTCCACATGCCAGCAACACAATCATTTTAGGACTGTTTTCATCCCTTGTGAAAGCTGTGCCTTATACAAGATTAAACTTACCCATGCATAGTACTAGTAAGAGGTCGTTACCTGAGTCTTTCCACCAGTACTTTCTTGGACTGCGGTCCGTGAAAGAGCAGTAGTTGCAACAAAACAAGAAAAGGCACCTGAAAAAATGTTGCTGAACCCAAAGGCAATAAATTCCTGAAAGATAATTGGATGATGCTGTAAATACAGATGCCTGAAGATGATTTGCAATGGATAATAACAATAGCTTCTACAGTAGTTTGTAAAGTAGGTAGCACAATAAAGTTGAGAAGAGTGTGGATTAGTAAGGGCTGTTAAAGGTTTACAAAAATTCCTCTTGTGTCAGTGTAACTAGCTGTGTTTGGAAACCAATACAATGAAGTCGATATACTCTCCCTGACATGGACACACTCATCTTAGTATAAAGACATTTAAAGCTTATTTCCATCAATGTTATCAAACCTAACATTTCTAACAATTACACTGGTATAATTGCATCGAGAAATGGGACTAGTATAAATTTAACTCCCAAGTATCATCAGCTAAACAATTTTAATCAGTGCAACAGTATGAGTTTAGACAAGCCTTTAATTAATGCAAAGCATTGTATTAGTAGAACTAATCAGGAACTTTGCAATAAAACACAGTTGCACTGAAAACTTTTAGTTTGTTGAGCCAGAAGTTTTTCACTCTAAACATCCCAATGAACTCATGCTGAGTCCCAGGCAGCGTTCTCATAGATTTGCCCCAGGGTCACAGATGCTGGCACCTACTGATGCTGGTTGTTCTGCTCAAGTGACAAGGACCCTGGGAGCTTTATGTCCTGGGATTTGGGCCATTCCTCTGCTGAGAAATGAGGCATTTTGGAGCTGCCTGCAACCCCATATAATTGACAGAAACATTGTTTTCACCAAGCCGACACAGGCACAAGAGATTTTCACTCACTGCAAATTTTAAAAAATATAATTTAAGATTTGATTTTGACTGTCTCTCTTCTTTTCTCCAAAATGAAATTTCCTGTAAGCTTTTCGTTAAGCTCCAACTACAAAAGCAGGGTTTTGAAGCCGTGTTCTTTAACAGAACAGCCTAGATGATTCATGCCTATTCCTGTATAATAGCTGTGCTTTGCAAGAAAATGGTGGAAGTATAGTTCCTAGTGTTCTTAGGTCCTAATAATCTATGAATCTATGAAGACAAAATAAACACTTGCAAATAACAGCACTGACCTATCCTTCAAAATTATTTTACTACCTGCTTTTACGATGTTATTTTAACTTCTCCGGTTCAAGTAAACTATTTGCCCATCATTCAAGGCTACATTTAACCTTTGCTGTGTGTAAAATTCATAGCATATTATTGAAAGGAAGGCACTTGGCTTTTATAGACAGTATTTCTACTACTACAATATTTAATTAGTATCTCTGAAGCACATCAGTGCTGGCAGAATAGCATATTCAACAAAAGAACAGCATAAACAGCACTTCCAGGAATATGTATTCTTGATTCAGATTTATCAACCTGAAAGCCAATGCACTTTAGGCAACTTTTAAAGTGTTACCAGATATGAACTTTATGTATTGTGAAGTGACCAGCATGTTCAGAAGTATAATTTTGTTACATACTGCAAAACTGTTTCCAAAATCAAACTTTATGTAATCCATTAGTACTAAAGGACTCATTAAACAAAGTACTCAGCTTATCTATTTATTGTAGTGAGTGCATTTTCTTGTATGTTCAAAGGATAAAATTAAAAATTAGCATAGATGCAGGACAAGGAAACTTTCTGACATTTTTCTTCCACAGCTATATAACCCCTGGTAAGACACTGAACAACTGCAGGAATCCTCTAAGAGCTTGTGAATGCAGCATTCCAGCTACGTGCCTTTAGAAACCAATGCTTCAAACAATGCAGCCATTTGGTGCAGACAGTTATTCAAGTATGTTCATATACTGGTAGGCATTTACTTTTGTGAAACTGCAGAACTTAGCTATATAGTTACAGGTATATTTATATTAGTGTAACTGGTGTCATGCTGAGAATTACAATAATTTATTCTGTAGGAAAAAAATCATGCCTTAACTGAAAAGTTCAATTGTTAAAATCCTGCATGTAGACTAAGCTGAAATAAAGCTGTCCAGAGCAACTTCTTAACTTGACATTGCCTTCCCCCACCCTGGCAACACACCTCAAAACATGCCTTACAAGTGGAAATGGAAAGCAGGTTGCTAAAGCTGGCCATGTCAACTTGACATCACCAGAAAATTCCCCTATAGAGTGCTTAGCTTTAATTACTTCTTCAGAACTACTGCAGGCACTAAAGCCACACACAAGAATTAATTTGTATAAAAAGCCCATACTGAAGACAGAGCACATTTAGCTTATCTCTATGTGGTAAATTTGTCAGGTAATATATGGCCATTTCAGCTAATTTTTTTTCAATAGTTGAAAGAATTAATCCTGTTATCTTCAGCCTTATTCTGAAAAATGTGTGTGAATGAGCTTTCTTTTATTTGGCTACATAAGTCAGCAGGAAACAGAACTTAACATTCACCACGTTTATGAACTATTTTGGTTACACATACCTGGTTTCCATCAATAGCATAGCCATACTTGGTTGCATATACTTTCCCCACAGATACAGCAATAGCATAAGCAACAATAGCAATGGAAAAGGAGGCTGCCATCATCTGGGAAAAGAGGCTGACATCTGGAGGTTCGGGAGGCAAAAATCTAGCATTTAGAAAATAGATAGTGTTATCAACTTTGGTCAAACTCTGTTCTTACTAGAATTGTCAAGGAGTTTGAGGAGGTTGCTTATAATATGAAGTGTAATGTTTCAAGTTAATAAAAAGGTGGAAACAGCCCATTGACATACAGAACACGCTTATCTAGCTCACCATAGCCCAAATCCTGATGCTATTAGTCAGCAACAAAGCTCCCATTGTTCTCAGCATGACTGAGATTTGGCCTTATGATAGCAAAGTGAAAAAGTACATTTTTTGAAGCATTGAATAAAGGTTGTATTGAATAGTATGATGAATTACATAAATATGTTAATGACACTTCATACTACTGTTAACATACTTTTCAGAAGATCTCAAAAACATTTTATCCCCTACTGTGTTTCCACAAATTTTAATTAATAAGCCCTGAATACCAAATGGAATGTGAAGGTTACTACTGTGAAGTGCTCTGAATCTTTAAGTGAAAGTCTGTGCCAGTGTAGTCCTCAACATCCTTGCTCCTCTGAGTATGGAAGTGATGAGATTGATTGGGATAACAGTAGTGGCATGAATATGAACCATAGTGGGATAACTCAGATACACAGAAATTAAATCTATGCAGAATTTCATTATTAAAAATACTTTTTTTTGTACATTTTCCTTAGACATATATTCACTTCATGAGCATGAAGCAATTAATTCTCAGGTGAACTTCATGAATCAGGTAGATGTTTCTAATCCAATTTTACAGATGAAGGAAAACTGGGCAACATATTTAAGTGGCATAATTGACAGAGCCAGAAGTAAAACTCAGGAAATCTCCAGCTCTCATTTCTAAACTCAGGTTACAGCTCTTGATATCTCTTTTATGTCTTTTTCTCTTACCACAGTCATTTTTAGCCCATTAAAATAATACCTATTTCCCAGAAAACAAAGGCACTCACCCTCTTGGAATGCTCTTAACAATGCCTGCATTGTATTTTTTTTCCAAGTCAGCAGCATATGAAATGCCAGTGGCTACTATTGTCTGTAATAAAATAAAACAACAGCTTTAATACTTAAAAAGGGTTCTTGTCTTCCTGTAGCTAGCCACATTTATTTTATCTGTTATCAGTGTTTGTTATGCTCCTTTGCTTACCACAATAACTTCTATTGGTATAGGTATAGGTATCTTGTGTTTGAACCGATCGTTTATTTCTTTAACTACCATGCAGACAAAAATGGTGAGGAGTCCAGCAGTAAGATCTGCAATGTTGGTGGTACTGATTTTTTCAAATGTTTCAATAAGAGTCTGAAAAATAAAAATGACAACATAAAGCACATCCATGACCACCTGAAAGATGTAAAAATACTCATGAGAAGATCCAGATGCATGGGGTTGTGGAGGAGGCCAACTTACTGCTTTGTTCAGGCCCAAAGGAGTCAGAGGATAACATACTGTCCAGGTGCTACAGAATCAGTGAATGGATTTAATGGTGAATTTAACTGAAAAAGCCTAACTGCGAGAGCTGTCCACACAGGGGGCTCCTGCTTCCCAGCTTTTAGGAAACTAATACTAAGTAAGAAGAGCTAAACCCCTGCCTGTGTTTTACCTCTACCTGTTCTTTGAGCAAGGAAGAGAAGATCTATAGCTTCTTCCACCTTGTCTGAATAGCAAGGGAGACCCCCATTTTTCTATATAAAAGACAGCTATAGCAGATTCATGGGCAAAACTTTGGTTCTGACATACACACTGCATGCCCAGTGTATATGGTCTGTGGATTTCTACTGTTGACATACAGAGACATACAGAGAACAAGTATGAACACATGGGTCCTGCCAGGCTGTGGAGAATCCTACACTTGAGAAAAGCAGTCACTAAACCTCACCTTACAGTACATTAACCCTCCCAGCAGAGTTCAGTCCCAGGCTGGAGGACTCTTACAACTGGGCTGCAATAGGCAGCTCCCTTCTCTACCCTTGCTATGCCCTTGCTTGGTCCTACTGTTTATTGCAAACAAGTGTAGAGAGGAAACATGAAGAGCTGATTATAGAAAAGCTACAAATACTCCTCTGCCCTCCTCCTAAGGATCAGGGTAATTCTCACTTGCCCCTGGTCTCCAAGAAAATTTAATTATTCCCTGCACAGTGAAGCAGCTTTAACAGAACGACCTGGTAGAAAAGGGCTTAGAAACAGACTTTTTGCGTCCTGGTTAACTCCCCGAATACTGAGCTATCAGTTTAAAGGTAAGGGGAGGGTTGCAGCAGCAGTACCACTTATTACCATACCGAAAAGACCCTGGTTTTGAAATAAAACATCTGAAAGTGCTTAATCAGCTATGTTTTCTAAGCTAAACAAGAAGCCTTCCTGAAACACTGAATCAGATGCCTTTCTTCAGGTGACAGAACCCTTTCCTTGCCTGTGGTACTGCTTACCTTGGATGCCATTCTTACTGACCATCTCTGGCACTGCCCTACTTCACAGGGGAACAGTAATTTCCTAACTTTGGGTTGTGGATTCTTCTAATGTTGGATGCTTAGTGTTGTAGTTTGTCAAACACCACTTCTGAAGCAAGTCCAAAACTTGTTGAAGCTGACACAGCAAGTCACAGGTTGAGCAGACCAGAAATCACAATTTCTTTGCTCTACGCACATCTGCAAGCACATTGACTTGGCTCGCCTGTAAGAACACAGAACCTTTGAGCTTTAACCTAAAAAGTCAGCATTCCATTCAGGCTCGCAGGAGTGGGAAGAACTATGTAATTCCTTTTCAAGAATACTTTCTACTAAATGTACCACCCTTCAGTAATCATAAAAAATAGAGACAGAAAAACCTGCTCGATTAATGAGTCCATCACCCTGCCAGGTCTGCTCTGAAGTCTATTAGACATTACTTTGTCTCATCTAATTTTCCATGTTCTGAGGGAAATAGTTTAACTCTGAAAAGGCCCATAACTTTTTTTTTCCCCCAATAGTCCACCAAATATTTTTTTTCTAAATTTTGCCTTGCTGTTCGTAGTTATGTTCATCCTATTATTGCTAATCTAGATCTAGATATTTTTGCTAGTCTGGTCTCCTGAACTCACATGTAAAATCTTTAAATACACTTCTCTGTCTAGAACAGCCTCTCTTTTTAGAAATCTGTTATTCTAATGTGAAGTGTTACGGAAGATCTAAAATACTACAAACCTGAATAGTTTTGAACTAAGTCAGTGACAAAACTCTGAATAATTTTCTTGGGGATGTCAACTATTCCATAATATGAGACCTCTAGGAACTCAATGTATCTGTAATCGAGGCAAGACATTTCTCCATGTGATCATTTTCTCTAAGATCAACAAATGGAGTTGTGACAGCAACGTTTAGCCTCACCTTACCTAACCAGCAGGTGAGGTACCTGCTGTAGTTCATCATTCAAATGATGATATGAAAACTTTTGATTTTAGTCAAACTGACTAACTTTTTCTGGTCTCTTCCCCAGTTATTTCATTACAAGCTTTGCATTTGTATCTATCTTAAGTTTTGTTACATAAAAAAGAAACCCAAACCCTAGCATTCAGCTTTCTAAAAAGTTGCAGTGTATGATCTGAGAAATATTCTTCCTGAAGCTTATTGATAGTTGGGAAGGAAAAAATCTTGCCTGGTGTGCTTAGTTAAATTTCTCTTTGGGAGAGGTTTGAATAAGATCATTTTCTCTAAGATCAACAAATGGAGTTGTGACAGCAACGTTTAGCCTTACCTTAGCTAACCAGCAGGTACCTGGCCAAGGGTGGGAATCCACATCCTTCTTTAGATACTCACAAATATGGCTACAGCGTGGAATGCAGAACAATGCCCTTTACCAGAATGACCTGCTGGTTTAAGAGTGAAGAGGCTTGGGACCAGTCAGCTCTGGCAGATGACTTGACAGTGTTAAAGAATTAATGAAACAACCTTCACAATAAGCCAGAAAGCAAGGCGTGGGACAGAAAAATAGTCTCCAGAAGTGACAACCTGAAGAAGAACTCTTTTGCTGGATAATTACATTTAAACTTTATGTGGAAAAGACTTCAAGATGGCAATTAGATTTTCTGTCTGGGGAACCCTGAAAGCAGCTATTTAGAGCCCCACAGATACAAATGAACAGCTGAAGATCTTTGTGAGAGTGAGAATGCCCTATACTTACCACCATATATATGAGCCATTCCTGTATGGCATGGAAGCAGAAGATAAACAATTATATAAAAACTTTGGCATAAGCCCAAAATGTATTAGAAGAGCATACTTACATATATTATGGAAAGGACACCATTATAGTTTTTAGTTGAAACATTGAGGACTATTTTCAATTGTGACACAAGCACTTGAAAAGCAGCTGCAGTTGTAAATCCCCCAACTAATGGATCTGCAAGGTACCGCACAATGAAACCAATCTGAAGGACTCCAAATATTACCTGGAAAAATCACGAAGAATAACAGCTTGCTAAACAACAACAAGGTACATTTTTATTTCTTGATTTCTCATGCTTTGTTCTTTTCTCTTTGATACAGAGTCTTAGGACCATATTCCCCTATTGCAGCCTAGTGTAGCTTAATAGCATGCCATCCAAGGGAATAAAGGAGACCTGAAAAAATGTGTGGAAGGATGCTCCAGGATATGCACCATTAGCACTTAGTTTCATGCATGTCTCTTGGTCTGCAATCACAGGGCTGTTCTTCTGTTGTCTGTGCTCCCAGTCATGCAGCCACAGACTCTGCCCAGGAGAAGAAGAATAATCCCCCAAAAGCTCTTCAGAGTTTGAGATGTTTAATGTGTCATGACTTGGCAGTGTTAAGTTAGGGGTTGGACTTGATGATCTTAAAGGTCTTTTCCAACCTAAATGATTCTATGATTAATTTTTGTGTTTTGCTACAGGAAAATGTCTTACTGCCCTAGTAGGTATTTCCATTAAATGGTTTTTCCATTAAAATTCAAGCAGTATCAACCTTGTGTCTTCAAGCCAACTGTTTTACCTGTAAAATTCCAACCAGAAATGTGAGTGTACTAGCAATCAGCACTCTCTGTGCATCTCTGGATTCAGTGTCTATCAGTGTCCCAGTACCATTAGTCCCTGTAGCATTACTGCCATCTATGAGAAAATTATCATCAGGGGCCATGCTCAATACAACAGATCCCACCATCAAACTGACTACAGGGAACGGACCTGTAATGACAAACAGAACACACTAAAGTTTAATATACATTGAAAAGAAGCATTTATCAGACTAGACAAGCAAACTTTAAGTCAGAAAGTCCATATAATATTTTAACTGGGGTACATTAGTAGTATTAGGTGGCCAGGAGCCACAGGCACTGCAAATATGACACAAAGATACAATTTCTTCCTTAAATAACTTACATTGTAGATACAGGTGCAGTTTCATGCTTTGCTTAATCCAATTTAGGGCTGTACCATGGCCAAAAGGGGCAACATGTTCCAATCATCGCCCTTATATCAGCACCACAACCAGACAAAACAGATCACTGATCCAGCTGAAACAACAGCTATTTAAATTTTTTTTTTTTTTTGGTCATGGTTAGTTTTCAGCTGATCCAGATTGCCACATAGCTACATGGTCAGGAGTCTCACCGCCACGGTGGTGGCAGAAACATGCACCAAAGTGTAGGACCACATCTTTTGGCAGTAATGTAGTATTACATTGGCTAAAGATGACTGAAACTATACTTTGGGCAAGATACAGAGAGAAAGCAATGATTGTGTCAGCAACACACAATCTAAAAGTAATCATATTTGTTGCAGTTATTTACTAAAATTATGCAGAAAAGGAGAATGTCACAAAACATCTTAAAGAAGGATAAGCTAATTTTACAGATACCTTAGAGGACGCTTCATGATTAAGAGTATTGGAAAAAGCATAAAAAGGAGCATTTGATAACCTAGAAAGTAGGAATGTCAACATAAGTACAGGTGACAACTCAGACCTGGATAGCAAATGTGAGCTGATAGGTAGGGCAGGAAGAGGCTAAAAAAGTGGAGAAAACACACGGAAGTATTTGATGCAGCAGAGAAGAAAGTTGATGAAGGAGCCTATATCACGCCAAAGCTTTGGGAGGGGAAAACAATCTATTCTTAGTAGATATGAACAAGGAAAGACTGCGTTTTGTTAGAATGAAGAAAAAGAAACTTCAGTGATCAAGCTGTAATACTAATTCCAAATGTGAGAACTAACAGGAAATATATCCCATATTTTGAAGGAAGTATTCAGAAAGAATCAACAAGGTTTACCCATAGCCTTGATGTGAGGACCTAGAGCGAGGCTGGAGTAGACACACAGGTTCTGGGTCTCCGCGACAGGCAAGAAGATGATATTGTCCACAGTGATCAAAAAAGGGTGCAGCAAGGAAGGCTTGTAGAGAAGACTAAGAGAGCTGTTTTAGCCATCTTGAGCTTTAGCTGATAGACAAAATGTCTGTCCATACTGCCTACTGAGGCCTTGATCTTGTAATTTCTTGCACAGAGTGTAGCCAAAGACAAGATTTAAACTTCAGCACAAATGCAAGCAAAAAGCATGCAGGGACACAACTGAAGGTAGCTAGTATGCACAGTTGCCTGTACAGGGAAGAAATAAGCCTTAAGTCCCCCAAACCCACCAATACTAATATTCAGTAAAGCCAATTTGATTCAGAAAGTAGCTGTCTGGTATGAAAGATATCAATGTTCACAGCAAAGATTAACATTTTGTAATAGATAATTCACTGTAGCTTGAACACATGCAGTTACCAACTGAGATGTGCCTTGATGTTCCCAGGAAAAAGTATGTCAGGATGGGAAAAAAGGCAGAATAGAGACCATATCCAACAGGAACTGCAACCAGCAAAGCATATGCCAGACCTGAAATGATAGATCATCAAAATGTTAGATTCAAAATCTCTCAACAAACTACTGTCTCGTCTAAAGTAGACTTTCAGAAAGATTTACTGCTTTTCTCTAGATACAATTTAGAATGCATTTTGTTTGTAAATCAGTGGCAGGCACATATGTGAGTATCATTGACTGTAAATGATCGTATATATGTGCCACAGTGTTAGTTGGATGAGTAAGTACTACAAGATGTTCCTGTATTTGTATAGGTAGCACAAAACATAGGTTCAAATGTGAAGTTTAAGTGCAAGTTGCAAGAGTGAATCGTCTGCCCATTGAGAGATAAGAGGGATAGGTCAAATGTTCTAGTTACAGACAAATTTCAAGCACAGACTCTGAATTATTAAACTATAAATATGCTTCAGTATGTTCAGCCCTTCTAAAAATCAGGCCACCTTTTTTTCAGTATAAACATAAAATTATAACAAAGCTTATAAACTTAAAATACCAAAAGTAAATCACACAAATTTGAGAGTTTTGATCCCTATCATCACCTTCCTTTGTATACCTGTGCAAGCTGTCAAATCCAACAAACAATGGGGAAAAAAAAAGCTGCCTTCAGTATCATATCCCATTTAGCTCCCACTGCAAGGTGCAATACTATCCTTCAAAGGTACCGCAAAAACCTGTCAAAGTTCAAAACAACTGAAGTTCTGAGCTCACTATTGTTACTGAGGACTGCAAGCAGCACACACAGATGCTGGGAATTGGGGACTTTAGGGACCTCAGGATCCCAGAAGCCTCTTTATTGGCAAACATTTTGGCCAATTTTCCCTGTATCTCATGATTTAGCATTTCAGAATTATTATATTTTTTTTAAAAAATTACAGCTAGATTTAGATTTGCACTAACTTGGGGGGGTTATATTTTGGGTTTTTTTTTAATACATGGGTGGGAGACCAAACAGTGTATTTCAGAAATCAGATTTAGAAGTAGAATCTAATTGTGAGAAAATTAGGCCCCACTGTAAAAAAAAACAAAAAAGGGGGTTACAGTAAGGTTTATAACATTTTATATTATATATATTTATATATATAACTTGTAACAGTTATAGCTGTTGTAAGACATATGAAAAGCCCATCTAGCCCAGCTCATCTTAAAAAGGCAGGGGGTGTCCTGTAACTGTGGCACTACCTTCAGGCAGAGATCTTCCAGCTCTGACACAGACTCTTCAGCACTGTGAACAAATCCTTAATCCTCAAGTCACCCTCTGCCTTTTGTTGTGTACAAACTTGTAGAAGTTTGTAATACCTTTTTTTTTGCCAGTCTGTGCCTTCCTAGCATGCTCCAAGGGAACAGACAGTAGGGAATACTTGTGACTAATTGGGAATGCGTAAACTTCTTTCTTTGTTCCCAGTGTGAGTTTTTGCCCCCTTGTGCAAATAATTCCCATTGAGGGAAAACGTGGGGTTGACACAGCTAGCTTAACCTCCCCTAGTTCTGAAAAACTGTGAAAATAGCGTAAGAACACTACTGAGATGAAAGAAATGAATGTGCTGGATCATATTAGGGTTACAGCTAGTGTTGTCTTTGACAGTGGACCTCATCAGCTGCCTCAGGCAGAATGGTTCTGCCCTTTAAGTCTTCCTTAACCAGCTTATTTTAATTAATTTCTGATTATTTCTGCCACTTTTCTATTTGTTAATTTACAGAATGCTTTCCTAATAAATGGAATAAGGAAATACGGAAAACTTAATATTGCAAGCCATGCACTGTCAATATCCATCAAGTTTAAATTTTTTTTTTAATGTAAATACACCGCTGCCTCCTTGAAGGCTGTTGTCTGTGGATACCTGAACAACGTTATGGGCCAAATTTTAAAGGACAGTAGATATCAAGGTTGCATTAGTTTGGGGCAATAGCGACGTTTTTATGGGCGGCTGCAGTAGAGCTGTAGGCTCAGATAACCAAGAGAAATAAGACCACATGACCTATCCATTTATCACAATGTAATAAAAAAATTCAAATATCAAAATGAATGCTCTTGGAGCAAAAGGCTTGGAAGAAAAGTTAAAACACACATCTTGACAGCACGTGGAAGGAAATTTAAATCTTCTTGCCACGCAGAGAAAGAAGGAATAAATTAAAACCATCAATTATTTATTGCAAAATAATACCTAATATCTAGTATTAAATAACAAGTCTCAGATTTGTAATTCCATCTGCATAACACGGCTGTGCTCAGCCAGCTCCCTTAGGGGAACGAGGGCCCCTAAGCGCCCGGCTTTACCTTGCAGGGTGGCCACCAGGCCGGTGCTGACCCCCGAGATGACATCGCTGACCAGCCACTCCTTCACCCGGTAGTTGGGCAGCCACTCCAGGACAGGCAGAAAGGACCTGGTGATCTGAAAGGCTCTTCTTCTCGAACACCTGCAAGAAAGCAAGTGATGCACGTACCCCACGGGAAGGCGGCTGGGAAGGCCCTGACGCCCGAGGCGGGCAGGGGGCTGGGGTGACGGGCATTGGGGCTGGGGTGACGGGCGTTTGGAGAGGCAGAGGTGGGACACTGTCCTCTGCCAGGCAGTGACGGGGAGCGGGCTGGTGCCAAAAGTGCTGTCCCCTGAAGGAAGCACCCTGGGGCCAGCCGCCACCACCGCTCCCACGCGAAGGGAAGGGAAGGGCAGCCTATCGACCGACGGGCGTTTCTGGGGCCACTTCATCCCTCAGCGGGCGGCCGCTCCCCGGCGCCGGCACCGCGCGTCCCCCCGCCCCCGCCCGCTCCCTCACGGCCCCCCGCGCCCGGCGCGCCCCGCTGCCGGCGCCTGACGGGCCGCCGGGCGCTGCCACCCACCTGCAGGCCGCCTGCGCCCGCTCGCGGAGCGTGGGCGGCAGCGGCAGCCGCCGCTCGTTCTCCTCCTGGAAGCCCGCCTCGCTGTAGATGGGCCGCGCCACCACATAGTGGCTGAGCTCCGCCAGCGGCTCCTCCGCCCGCTCGCCCGCTGCCATGGCCCCGCCTGAGGCGGCGGGCAGGGAGCAGCGCCCGCGCCGGCACCCCCTGGCGGCCCGCCGCCCGCGCCGCCCGCTCCCCCGGCCGCCCGCCGCTCGGCAGCCCGGGCGTGGCGCGGCCCCGCGGCGCAGAGCTGTCCGCGTCCTGAAGCGGCGGCTCAGGCGCGGCCCCGGCCCTGGCCCCGGCCCCGGCCGCCCACGGCTCTACCTGCGCCCGCGCCCGCTCTCCGGCGTGCGGCAGGGCGAGCCGGCCCCGACGCAGCGGCATTTATTTATACGGCCGGCCGCGGACGGGAGCCTTATTTACGGGGAAACAGAGACCCGGCTCCGGGATGGCCCGGGCGACGCCTCCGTCCGCCCTCCCCCTCCGTCCCCAGTGGCCCCCTCGCAAGCCCTGCCCCGGGCTGGCGCTCCCCGGCGCGACCCTCCCAGCCCCGCGGCGGCCGCTGCACACCCGTGCCCCGGCACCTCCCGTCCCCTCGGGGCGAGGGGCTGCATTTCAAAGCCGACCGCCCGTGGCAGGCCGCCGCGGGGGGAGCTGCTCCCGGGTGCGGAGCGGGGCCGGCCGGCCGCACACGAACCCACCGGCCGGTGCGCGGCCTCGCCCCCCTCCGTCAGCCGCCCTGAGGCACCGTCGGCCCCGCGGCGGCCTGCGACAGGGGACGAGTGGGACTAGCCGCTCCGTGCGCTGCCTGGCCCACAGGGACATTTCCTCAGTTTCCAACGCCTGGCTTCACCCCGTGATCCAAGCGCTGGGAATCGGCTCCGGGCAGAGATAGAAACGCCTCAGAGCTGCGCTGCTCCCCGAGCCACCCCCGCGGGAGGGAGAAGGGGCTCGGGCCCACAGGCCGGCCCTCTGCGCCACACCGGGCTGCGGCTTCTAGCTCGCCTGAGGCGGGTCGGAGGGAACGAACTCCCTGGCAGCTCGGCTGTAACTTAGGATCAGAGATAGGACTGGGGCCGAAAAAGTCAACCCCGCACGCTGAGTGCTGCTAGCTATGTTGCCGCTCTTCCACGTGAGGTGCGGAGGACAACCTAGAAAAGACCCGGCAGGAGTGAAGCAAACATGTGCCCTCCTCACACAGAGAGGCTTTCCAAAATCAGGACAGGAGTCTTGTTCCAGCCAGTGCCACAGAGGTGCTGAGGGCACACCCTGAAGGCACTGCATCAAGCGAAATCCTTGCACAAACTACTCGGGTACGGATATTCCCGACAGCCTTGGTTTCAAAGTGTTTCAGCACAGTCCTCACTTCAGGTGTGTTGAAGCCAATGTTGCTGAACTGGAAAGAAGCTGCTTGCTGAAAGTATGCTTTGTAGCGTAACACTGTTCAGGTTTTCTAATTCTGCAACAGGCTTCCCCTGCTGCTGTACTGTTAACAAAAGCCTAGGTAAACTGCTGAATTGCTTTGATCTGAGCAATGCTGCATCAGGCAGTGGAACAACCAGCTTCCTAGACCGAGTCCCAACGTTTTGTAGAAGCTCGTAAGCATGGCACTGGGGTGTGTAAAAGCTGAGAGTTAATGCCTAACGGTAGGACTTTTTTGTTTTAAGGAAAGTGGTCTTATATAAACATTACTCGCTCCAGCGTGGGAAAGCTTTCAGATTTTTTTTTGCTAGCGGATAAGACTACGGAGAATTAATGCTGGAAAACAGAAGAGCAGCTTGATTCAGTTAGGCATATACTAAAGCACATACAGAAAAACTGAGCTGACATCAAAACTGAGTAATCTATTGAGTTAGAATCCACTCCTGATAAAAACAGGTAGCATGAAAAGTGGTTTTGAAAAGCTGTTGTGGTAATGTCTTCTTAGGTTCTAAAAGTAATGCAAAGACAATGAAGTGACTTCAGAAGGTATAATGGCTTCTAGGTCAATCATTAAAGCATAGAATAGTAGAAAAGACATTTGCAAGAACCCAATAGAGATGCCACACACAATATAAAGTCAATTTTCAGGACTGGATGCGTATTAGATATTATTTTCTCCTAGAATATCTACAAAACTATGATCATCTTATTCAATATTCAATCTAAAATAGGATTTCAGAAGAGAACTGGTTATCTTCTAAAGAAGGAAAAGATAATACCGAACAAGGCAATTCATACAGGAAGACTACAGTCAGAAGAATCTGAAATGACTAACTTGTGCTCCTTGGAAATTTGTTTCCTGCAGGATGCATCTGCCTGAATGGAACTCCAAGGTTCAGCATCTCAGGTGCTGTAAGATCATCAGCAGATGCTGTATAGATAATAACCCTGTAGGACCATGCATATTGGCAGGACAGAAGTTTGTGTGTTTGAGGACAAGAGGTTTCAAGCATCGGTGTAACACAACACACTCACCAGAATTTGAAAAGAAAATGATTTGAGGAAGAGGATAAAGGATGCAAAACCTAGCTCTGTGTGAATTCAGAAACAGTGAGTGTCTAAACCGTGATGTTGCTGACCCCACTTGGGATGTTGCCCTGTGTAGCATCCCCTTCTCCTGAACACTAACCCTTCAAGCTAGAAGGCAGGCTCTTCCCTTCCTTTTACAACTTTAGCTTTTTTTTTTTTCTCTCTCTTTTTTTCCCCCCCCTTTCTTTCTTTTTTTTGTTAGCTTGAAATCTACATCAGTCTTCTGAATCCTTTTGTTCACCTTATTATTTGCTACTATTTCCTAATCAATTCCATCTCCATTTTGTACTTGGTATGAGATAAACCACCGAGGAGGGATATACAGCCCATTTCCAAGTCCCTGCTTACAGTATCACTGTATGCTCTATTCCCAAGTCCATAACTCTAAAATGCCTAAGTCCTATCTGGAGAAGAACCAAAGCCTGAGATTTTGTCCTTACTGGCCAGGAATAACAGTCCCTCCCTTCCTCTTACATTGCCTCTTTTCTGTACCGTGTCTTAAAAGGAAAGCAGTACATTAGCACCTTCCCAGCCAACCCAGGATCTTCTTCCAGGAATATGGATTTAAAACTCAGGCTAAGATGTAGAACAGGGTCTCACCTTCTAGGTGCACAGCTATTAAGCTATCTCACAAAACACGATTATCACCAAAACTACTGCCTCTTTTGGCTGTGGCTTCAAAGAGAAGAGTAAGTCCAACCAGACTACAGTCAGTCTGGTCTTAGGCAGCAGAACAAAGAAAAGGATGTAAACTGTGACTTAAGTAGTCATAGCTTAAGCAGGAAGTCTTGTGGGCACAATCACAATGGCAACTGGTGTCCAGTTTTCAGACAAGTAAGTTTTGAAAGATGCTTCCCACTTCCATTTTCCCTAGTAGCTGGCTTTGGTATCTCCTCACTTCCAGTAGACATGATAGTGCTAGTATCTGACTTCCACTCACTAAACCTGGGTGCACCCAAGTGTGATTGGGAATCTGAACATCCCAGACTTGGTTGTGTTGATGAAGACTTAAGACCACCTTGGCAGAGGTCAGAAGGGAATTCTCTAGCATATACAGCCCTGGTCGGTAGGACTGTAGCCTGCTCCCTGCAGCTGTCCCAAAGCTGGAGATGGAACAATGTCTTTTAGGACAGACTTGCACTCGCAGGGGATAATAGGAATTTCCTACACACCACAATTGCATTTCAGAGTGATGGACACAAAACTAGGGGGACTGTCTTGTTTTCCTCACAAACACACCCCGCAGTGCCCATCCCTATTTGCATATTGCCTCAAGAGCAAAGCACAAGTACTACATCTCATACAGAAAATAAAATATTCCACCTTATTCTTGAACTGGGGATGCTCAGTCCCAGAACTGTGTTTTTAGATGCTACACAATTAACGTACACAGCGGTATTCAGCAGAGAGTACTGGAGGACTGGAAAGACTGAGAGCCGATTTCCCAGCTTGACTTTATCTGTAAAATGATTTGTATCAGGTTGCATCAGGACCCAGACTACAGTTGCCACTGGAATAAGCACTGTCCAAAAGGCAAGGCAAAATGGGGGTATTTGTTCCCAAGAGCTTACGAAGTAAATTCAGTATTTCAAGAAACACTTGAGAAGCGAGGCAGTCATATAACACTTCTCAAATAACTTCACATTTGGAAAACCAAATGTTATTTCAATGCTGAGTAAAAACCAGTCCTTTCACACTTTAAAACAAGCCTGGAAAGCACAGTGTCTTTTCAATGAGGCTATGTAGTTAGGGACTGCTGTGGCAGCAAATACAGGTAGCACTAATGCAAGAGTACATTTTCAGAAAAGACTGCACACAGTTTATGTTATTAAAAAAGATTATTATCAGATCGTTGCTGCAAAAAGAGAAAAAGGGGAAAACATCTTGCCTAGCTAAGGGTGCTTTCATTTAAGGAAACATCAAAGCATGGAGTTAGGTTTATTAATATTCAGGTCAGTTCTCTCGCACCCACCATGACCTCACTGCTTTCTTGACTCAGCAGAAAAAGGCGTTTATGAAAAAGACATGAAAACACATCTCAGTATTTTTGAAAGCTACTATCAGTTAAATCTGTTAAAATGTTTTTAGAATTAATACTCTTGCCTGTGCTTCCCCACCAAAGTTCTGAAAATGCACGATCCTACTTTCGTAAAGAGGGGAAAAAAGCTCCAAAACAACCAAACAATTAACTTTGACATTATTTAGAATATAAAGAGCTCTGAATTCTTACTTCTGGAGACATATCCAAAATTAAATCAACTGGCAAAAAACAGTAAAAAAAATTAATTTTGATTCCACCAGTATTAGTGGAGATGTAGCATTTTTTGCAGTTCTTTCCTACAAAACAGGCAAATGTGACCAAAACCTGACCAAACAGCCTGAAAGATCAAGAGTTAAACCCATGAAATTTTGATTTGCTTTTTCCTTGTGTATCAACCATAACTTAAAAAATTACCAACAAGAAAACTGCACTTAAAGTAGTTGAGAGCCTGCAGGAGTTTGGGTTGATCATGTATGAAGTATTGTGAAACAATGCAAATACAAAATATTCTGGAAGATTTGCCATCTACAGGAATTTCCGGATCTATTATTTAAACTTCTAATTTTACAAAAGAAACATGCTCTTTCCAAGGATAGTTCTACAAAGCAGGCATCACAAAATATTTTCAATCTGAGTAACAAAAGTTTGTTTTTATGTGAACAAATCTGGGACTCCAAAGAGCTAAGCGTGTGATGATGCAACTCTGTCAAATGTGTGTGGCCATCCACAACAGACAAGCAGAAAAACAGTAATGGTAATATTCTACTCTGCAACAGGGAATCTGGTAAGTGATACAAATAATGAACAAGACAGAAGAAATGACTGGAGGCAAAGTAGAAGGTTTGTGGGTTTCAAGCAATCTCTTAACTTTTAATTGAGGAAACATTCTCTGTGGCCTGATACACACGGGGTTTTTTGTCTCCTTGATCTCTCAACAAGTGGGTCCCCATCTTCCAAGCAGCCAGCAGGAAACTGCTAGGCTATTACATATGTAAATTAGAGAGCAGTGCACAAGTACCATATGTTGCATGCATGGGGCATGTTTAAAAATACCAGGCATCCTTTCAGCTTCTGAGGGAGCAGTTCATACCACTATGCACTCCTTCAAACTTCAGTCATGCTCCACAGCAAAAATTACTGTAAAGCATTCAGACTTCCTTCTCAAGAGGAAGTATTGATAATATCGGTGCGTTCACAACTACCCATTTTTTGTTCCGTGCTATTGTTTTCTAAGATAACTGTTTGGGAACGAAGAGTCTGGTGCATTATACCTTTCATTGTAAGTTTCTAATTATCTACCTAATTATTTACTTGTAATATAGAAAGAAATGCTTGAAATTTAATAAGTAGGTAACAGTAAATAGTATGTAGTATTTGCTTTTGTTCTGGGTCTTAAAGTCAGAAAAGCCAGTGAGTTTTTAGTTCTGTTATTAAAAACAGCACTTGCTGTTATACCTCTAAGGCTTCCAACCGCAGTCTTTAGATCAGACTGGAAATAACTTTCTACCATAATTATACCTGTGTGTATTAAGGGAAAATCTGTAGCTTTTCCTGAAAGTTTTGATATGAATAAACAAGTCTCCAGTGTCATAGAACCTCTGAGAACACATTCTGTACTACTCCAGCAAGGATAAAATATTTCTTAAAAACATATGCATTCTTGTTTAATATATGTTAATATGCTTTATAGTACTTAACACACTGTTTAAATTGTAAGCTAAACAAATCCTATTTCCAGAGCAATCAAAACTACCCTATGAAGAAGGCTGTATTTCCACAGAAAGTTAAATATCACCAAGTTAGAATTATATTTTGTTCTTTGCGTATATACCTATTAACTCTGATGAAATAATATACTGGGAAAGATTTACACAAATAAACCCAGAAACTCATGAACTTGAACAACCCCTTTAATATAACAAACATATGCAACTTTCAAATATAAACTGGAACCAACTAACAAAAAAACTCAAACCAACTTTCTGAATGCAAAAAAGGGCTTATGCAAAACAGTGCACATTTGAGGTATCGTATCCATGAAAACAAAACAAAACAAACCCAACTAACTACATCTAAAAAGAATTTTTACTTAGCAAGGCAAAAGAAGTTAGGTGGAACATACAGAGTAAACAGATTTAAACAGTGTAAAAATACAGCATGTTAATACCAACCAACCCCAAACTTTGGTTATGAAAACTGAAATAGTCCAATATATTAAAGAAAAATAAACCTGAGGCATGCAAAATACCATTTTGTTAAAATAAACTCATCCACGTGGCCAAGTGAAAGTAACAAGCTAGTGAGATGGATTTAGAAGTGCATTTTCCCCTCTTTCTTTATTTTCCTTAGATTGACTGTTATTCAGTTTTCCACTGAAGTGAAATGGCTGATAAAAAGCTTTCAGCCTTCTTCAACCTACTGGTAACTGAATTTTTTAAGTCTTCAAACAGCTGTTGCAAAGGAGGCTTAGGTAATTGTGTTTTTGTGATATAGCGTGACATACAACCTTGCTTAAGAGCTACAAGCAAATGGTGCATGATCTGTTACCATTCTGGAGGGCAAAAGCTTGGAGGACAGTCAAGTTGCTCCAGATGGAACTGAAAGATTTTCGAGTTTCTCCTCATAAGAGCAGCGACAAACACCATAGTAAATCAGGTAAGCCACTTAACATTTTATTTACCACACAGAGTATTTTGGCAACCAAGATATATTGAAGAAATCTGAACAGTGACCTGCAATGCATGTGCTTTTCAGAAAAATGAAGTTTTGTTTTAGATATGCATCAGGAGCCTAAACAGCATAAGGCTTTACTCATTGAAGTAACTGTACCGCTGCCATCTGTCTTAGATGCACCTACAGGTCTTTCTTGTCTTCTGCTGCATTTAAACTCCCCTGAAAGGAGACAAATTAAAAAAATAAATAAATGTTTGGCAAGATCAGAAACAGTCGATTCCAAATGCCACATTTTTCCCCCTTGCAATCATACCCGATTAGTTCACTATACACCCTTCAAAGTTGTAGTCCCATCAATATTACCCCACATCACACGTGCGCTTCTGATCCCAGTAGAGTGACAGCCACGCAGCCCCCGTCTGCTCCCTGTTCACATCACAGCTGAACTGTGCAGCAAACCCAGCAGAAAACATTTTCTGCTATCAACTGATTTATCCTTAGGAGCTGCATCTACTGTGTGCTCAGTACCTTCTGTTCCTTCCATTCAGAGGTAAACAGAAAACTGTAAGGATGTGTGATCTAGACCACAAGACTGTTAGAAATGCAGCAGGACTACTTTGGTTCATTGCACATGGAAGCACAACAAAGATAGGACATGCATGGTGGTCTTAATTTGAACACAGAGATCAGTTGAGCAATATCTGTAAGAGTATAGGGTGAGGCTGGGATCAGCAAGAAGCTTCACAGAGTACAGGAGAAATTATAATCAGCTCAAATTTGCCTTTTTAAAATTTTATTAATACAGGACCAAGAAACAGCTCTTCTTGAAAAGCAGGTCATTATAATTTTAGCATAATGTTCTCCTATGACCACTATTTGTAAACAGGCTAACTTTGATTTTTATTGAATTTTGGTTGAATTCTGGGACAGTAGGCATGGAACATATAAACACCTGTCAGACAACTTAAAGAATGGGTAGGGATCCCAGTACTACTAAAAATAAGTACTGTTTATTATGCGTATTACAGCCATACGCATATGCAAACCCAATCAAACTGCTAATTCAGTTTTTGCTTGCTATGCTGCACTGTTTTTTTTTTTTTATTTTGTACTTCAGTTTGATTTTTATAGTAGCCAGTTTTTAGCCTAGGCTGTTTGTTGGTTGGTTTGTTTTGTTGTTGTTCTTGCATATCAACAGTATTGCGACATTTATAATCATGCATTGCAAAAGCATGTTTAAAGAGCAAATAACTTTTATAAATGTATATACCACTCGCTACTATAATTTTCTTACAAGATATTGCAGTTTGATCATCGCATACAAAACTATCTGAATCTTATTTCCCAAGTGACAGCAAAATCTAGTCTAGACTTAGAAAAGTCCTGAGCTTTGTCACCTGAAATACAAAAAGGAAAATGCTAGTAGCTTTGCCATCCAGTCCATGAAAAACAAAATTCTGCTATGCTGACGAAGTTAAAGGAGTGCTGCCCATTTTAACTTTATGCTATACTAAAGATTTTGGTAAGTTCTCCTGCATAACAAATGCCCAACAAGCAGAATTTCGCTGGTACAATTTCAGAACATCATGTTCATATAGCGACCCAGAACCACTTACCTGAAGCCGTTCATATTCTTTCAACAGACGATCATACTCTCTTTTAAGGCCTTCAGATTGCTTTTTAACTGCAATCACATCATTATTCGCCTTGTGGAGAGCTGTAAAATACCAGAATTGGTGTTTTAATTTTATTACTTGTATTCCTGCAGTTCCTCAGAGCCCTAGCTCCACCCATTGCACTTGACAGTCCTTCCTCTAAAAACCTTAAATTTAAAACAGAGCATCACAGATGGACACAGGAAGCAATGTGCAGCACAAGGAAGGGAAAGAATAACCTGTGTTCAGGAAGAGCATCACAAGGAACAGGAAGAGGCTCTAAGAAACCTAAGGGGGGGGCAAGACCAATAAACTGTTGACAGAAGTGACAAATCAGTGATGACTAGAGTGTTCTGTCACATTGCAGAAGACAGTTCTAGAAAAACAAAACTCTACAACCCTGAAACCAAAACTGCCCTCTTTAAAGAGGGAACCTAAATACTGGGCAAGATTTTAGCAAAGCAACTGATGTCATCTACAAAATGGGTGGTGGTGTGTGCCCAAAAAAAGAGAGAATACCCTACTAGAGGAGCACAGAGCCCTCCTTTTCACCCTGTTATATGTTTTACCATGCATGAGTTAATTCATTATAAGCATTACTTTATGGATGAGAAGGCAGAAATGGTTGTGGTAGGACAGGCAACTGTGAACAGGTTTTTAACATGTAATTATTACTCTACTCACAATCTCAACAGCAATACACTAAGAACATGTTTATGCTGCAGTACAAAACAGCTTAAGACTCTGTAGGGGCTAATTTACAATGCAGGGTAGATCAGCATAAAGTTTCATAGAGCCATTACTCCTAAGCTGTTATGCAAGCATTCAAGTAAGGTCATTTTAGACATTTTTATATTCCTCTAAGCATCTCAGGTATCTTTATATCTCTCTGCTGCAGCAGCACAGGCATACCCTAAAACTTGATTTATTCATGCTAAAAACAGAGAAATGCTGTTAATGACCTATAGCCTGCCTCACATAGCCAAATTTTTTAAAAAATTATCTTGATGGTACAAATGGAAACAGAAACATTTGTAATTTTCCCTCTTCCAAAAATGTGGATCCATCCCTTGACTGTGAGCTCCACGAGACAGACTGCTCTTTCCCAAGGACCTCCAAGACACTCAAGAATTACAGCACCTCTGTAAGAGCCTGTTCTCAAAAGATGAGGAGCTAGATGTGTTTTTTTGTTAAGCATCTAGCTACAGGCACTCTGGTTTGAACCCTGTTTCTTTTTGAGAGCTAGTTCCCAAAACACCATGACACAAGAGATTTGACTGTTCTCCTACATAGAAAAGGAAGATTCCTCCCCCAGCATTTCTGTGATTTTTAATTAATTGATTTGAATGTATAGATTCAAAATCATTCTCATTTTAAAAGTTTGAAAGTGTTTTTCCAGTAACAGGACTTTTACCTAGCCTGAAATTCTGGTCTACTGAAGTTAATTACACTTATGTCTCTTGATTCCAACATGGTCAAAAATTCATCCCATCTCTTTACATCCATTTTTTCATTTCCATACTCTTACATAGATATCCTTCATCCTTTAATACATTCTTGACAGCATCAATACAAAAAACATTTTCGAAAGGTTTTGGAATAACCACAACTTCCACACATCTGACATGTCAAACCCCACTGCATTTACTCTCAATCTGTTCTTGCTACCATTTAAAATATTCAACAGTAAAATTTGGAAATCAGTCTAAAATAAACCTGTGACAATTTGATAAGCTTCTGAATTTTAAGTTGTAGACAAAAATATATCTGCGTATGCCATTTTGCTTCTTTAAGAATCTGCTAACTAGAAAGCTAAATTTTGCCTTTGTTTTAAACATTCTTGAACATAGTTTGTGATAGTAAAAATTAACAGTATCTCACTTCTAAAGAAGTCTTAACTGGATGGTATTGATATAATAGTATTTAGTTGTTTACAAGCAGCAGCACAGTACTTTAGTTTCAAGTAAAAACTACTGTATCTTTAAAACATGAACAAAATATCTAAAAGTGTCTGCAAACCAAGAAAGCAAACAAGCTGCTGCATTGTTTCAATGTTTTGACCAAAACAGATGTAGGACAGGACTACCTCACCTAACCCTAGAAGAAGAAAAATGAAAGAACAGCTTGTCCTTTCCACCTGTGTTGGCTATGGACAAAACACCCTCACCAAACTCAGACTCATTTCTGTTGGGGCCGCACAATAAAAAAGGAGCATCACATCTTTGAGCATGTGAATTCCCCAGGGCACGAGCTTCTCTGGACGTCTTCTTGTCAAGGAATGGAGACTGTCCACAGACCACTACTCAACTATTTTGCCATTGCAGGAACACTGCAGTGCAGCCAAGTCGATCGTACCGGTATATTTGTCATATGGATCATATCATATGCACACTGATCCAGCAGAAAACAGAAGATCCTTTGTGTGCACAATACAGTCAGTTATTATTTCTGGCTTCCATCTGGCCTGTAACACTGCCTCACAGGAGACAGAACAGCTGGACTGGCAGCAAGCAAACCCCAACAACTGACTGCTCCTACCAAGTAAATGCATGAGCAGGTAGGAGGTGAGAATGCTGCTTCTACATTAATGCAACTTATGAGAGGAATAATCATTAAGTCCCCAAACTGGAATCCAGCCTCATTACTGTGAGAGGTGGGCTACCCTTTTTCATTCCTCCCCCTTCCCTTCAAAGAAAAATCAACAAAATATTCTTAGGGCTGTGTATCAATGGAAGATATTTATGGAAAATTTCATCCCGTTACACCTAATGTATGACTGGAGGTCCATAAACTAATGTAACATGTACAGCCTGAGAGAAGTAGAGAACTTGTCCTTCCCTTACCACATTCCCTGTATCCTGTTCCAGGATAGACAGTTTGCTTCAGATTCCTCTAAAGTTGAAAGATGAGGAAAAAAATTGCTCTGAAGAGGTTACCACAGCCCATCAGCTGTAGCACTTCATCTTCTCATTTCAACAAGAACGAAGAACCAAACAGTAAAACAAAACCAAACAGAAACAAAAGCAACCAAAGATTCTTTGGGCATTCCATGCACAGCTACTAGTCCTGGTCTGACTAAATCACTTGACTTACAGTGCTTGCTACTAAGGAAACAATCTGGAACTTAAATTAGCATTGCTTACAATACAAGTCTAAACCCCAAATGATTTGGGCTAGTTTAAGACTAAGAAAGATCCCTCTCTTTTAAGTCTCGAAGTTGAGAAAGAGCTATTCAAAGTTAAGAATTTAGGCACTGACGGGACAAGCGATTTGCCAACAAATACACTGCAAAGCTGGGAACACAACTCCAGTCAAATAATTCCATACTAATTCTAAATTCTCTTCTTAACATATAATGGTCAGACAAGAAAAGAGAAGGAAGGGCCAAAAAATTATACACAATTTTACTCCAAGTACCTTTCACAACCTCAAATGACAAAAGGGATGTTACAGCATCTTCAAATGGCATAAATGGCCTTGTATAACAAAACCATGCTTGCTGTATGCAGCGACGTCCCTTCAAATCAACAAATACAAGTATCAACTCATCGCATGTGACATTGTGCAACGGCTCCCACCAAGGTCACACTGTTACAGTTTAAAAGTAAGGTTAAGTAATATGGATTCTGTTCCTAAACCTCCCTCTGTCATTGGCTAAGTAACATGAGTCCATGGCCAATTCATTTAACTTGTATCTCCTATTCCCAGCTTACAAAAGAAAGTTTGATAGTTTGGGGGTTTGGTTTTTTGTTTGTTTGGAGGGGTTTTTTGTGGGTTTTTTTTTTTGTTCCGTTTTATTTGTTTGTTTTAAAGAATTGGAGTACTTCAGCAGGGCACAACATAAATATAGTTTTCATACATGACACGAGCCTGCCTGGCAACACAAAGGCTGAGCTGAATCCTCCCTGACAGCAACAGTTCTATGAAATGTATTCCCAACGTCTGCATTGTTTAGTATCTTTCTAACACCTAGTAATGTTCGCATTTAAGTGAGAGTTGTACATGCATACCTTCTAGAACAGTCAACAATTCGGCACTGGTGAGGCTGCACCTCAAATACTGTATTCAGCTTCAGGCCCCTCACTTCAGGAGGGACACTGAGGCGCTGGAGCGTGTCCAGAGATGGGCAACAGAGCTGGTGAAGGGTCTGGAGCACAAGTCCTGTGAGGAGCAGCTGAGGGAGTTGGGGTGGTTCAGCCTGGAGAGGAGGCAGCTCAGGGGGGACCTCACTGCTCTCTACAGCCACCTAAATGGAGGTTTTGGGCAGGTGGGGGTCAGTCATTTCTCCCACATAACTAGGATAAGAGAAACAGTCCCAAGTTGTGCCAGAGGAGATTTAGATTGGGTATTAGGAAAAATTTCTTCACCAAAGCGATGGTCACACATTGGAACAGGCTGTTCAGAGAGGTGGGGGAATCTCCATCCTTGAAGGTGTTTAAAACACAGCTAGATGCATTGTTTAGGGACATGGTTTAGTAGTGGACTTGGCAGTCCTGGGTTAACAGTTGGACTTGATGATCTTAAAGGTCTTTTCCAACCTAAATGATTCTATGATTAAAAGCAGCTTCAAAAACAGCCCTCCATAGGAATTGTTGCTCTCTTACTGTCCCCCTACAACACTATGCAACCATGACACAAAAACTCATGACACATTCTGTACACAAAACAAACTTCATGGAAGTTTCACCAGAATTTCCTTCTGCCCCACTGTATGCCTATGACAATATACAAATAGAGCATTTTCAGAAAAAGTTGAACTAAAGTTCAGAAGCACCTAAATGACTTTGAGTCAGTTCACACTTCATGAAGTGAAATCCTAATGGCAAAGACAAACAGTCTTTGGATTTTGTCTCAATGTGGCATTACAGGCTCAGCTCAAAGATGCAGTAAGGTCACAGCTCAACAACTGCTCATAGGTACTGGGGACTGCAATGCTTGTTATGCTACATCAGATGCAGATAGAAGCTTTAGTGCATGTCGTTTGCCACAAAATATTGTTACAAGAGCGAGCGGTCAATGAGCTGGAGTTTCATACTTGGCACCAGTGTGTTCTGCTGCAAGACTTGCTCCATACTAGTTATTCTGTGTAACTTTGTTGTGCAAATGAAGCTGTAACGTTACACTAGGACAGTGTCACCGAAAAAAGATCCGATAGAAGGTAAAATAGTACAGCACCACAGAAATCTCCCTCCTGCCCAGAGTCCCTTAATAATAAATGGACATTTCCACATCAGCATTTCCACAGTGTGGGATCTGTGAGCGAGAAAAGAAAGTTAATGCCCCAAAAGTCCCATTCCTGCCCCCAGTCCAAGGACACTTAAGGACAGCTGCTTCATGAAACTTCTCTCAGACTCTGATCTCGCGTCCGGTTGGAGATAGTTTGTTTTGTTTTAGCTTTTGGATCTTTTTCAGAACTACCAAAATGAAACAATATCATAGTATCTCTTCTTTCCACAGGAAGTTCCTATAGGTCTGAGACCAGCTGCCACACTGAGAGCCTTTTATTGTGTGAATCAACATTTTGTTAGAAATATGTCTAATGTGTAACAGCAGAAACATTCTCATATCTGCACTGGGTGCTCCTAGGAGTAAGCATATTTATTTATTTCTAGGTATAAGTGAGACATTTTTCATAGTAGACAAGTGGATCAATAAAATACCATCTTGGAAGGTTTCTAAACAGTCATGTTATTACATGTCCAGGTATGCTAAAAATGGATTTAGGCTCTGAAAGTGCTAGCCCCACTGCTGGGTGCCTATAAAACCCCAAGTATGTGGGTCTGCAATAAAGTAGTGAAGAACTAGGCCCCCTTCCTTCATTTCCACCATAAAGCAAAAAAGGTCATCAAGGGGGATAGGAAAGTCAAGTCTGAAAACAAAACAAACTTGGCTGAAATCTTTATCGCTCGTTTCCAACTTTTCCTCAGATTTTAGTAATTTCACTATTAGTCTCTCGGTCTTGTATTTTTACTTTCCCTTCCCACCTGCCCACAGCACAGTAGGTGGCAAAACGTCATCTTAACTTAGGGTTCCACTTACACTTAGGTGGACAAAAAAGCATAAGGACTGTGATTCCTGTAAAAGGCATAAAGTTGAAGAACTAGAGCTAAGTCTCCTGAAAGTCTGCAATAATCACTATTTTTTACACTATAATTTCAGTCAGAATTTCAGAAAGAGGAGACATACCATATTTTCTGTCAGAAGTTGTAAATACTGGATCAAAACCTTACAGAAAATTTGGATCTCCCCCTGAAGTCACAGCACTAATCTGATACTAAACTGCATTACTTAAACGTGAAGCAGACTTACTTAGGACTCCTCCTGGGTGCCACTACTGAGTTAACCCACCTTCCAGCACAGGGCCTACTATGAAGTAATGGATCACCCTATCACCATGTGTAAGTAGCACGTAGTTACATGTTGCAAATGTACCAGACTAGAGCAATGCATATTTGAAACTGCTTTGTGAAAAAACATTATACCTGTTCTTTCATCCAAGCAGAACAAAAAACCCAAACCCCCAATCAAACAAGAACAAAACCCAAACTTATGACTCAGTTGATACTAGGGCTGAAAAACAAACAAAAAGAAAAACCCCCAAACCAGTAAAGTTTTTCCTTTTTATACTATTTTTTGCCTTGTTTCATTACAGAGTGACAACTACACCCCTTGCTCCCCCATTTTCATGGATTAGGCTTTGTGGACACAAAGGAAAGGTTACTTAAGTCATGTGAGCTCAGCGGCATGAAACAAATTGTTAAAGAGAGGCAAAACAAGCTTTTCAGTCTTAACTTTGATTTTGTGTAATGCATTGCTCACACTCAGCGAGCATGAAACAACATCCACCTGCACAGCTGCAAAAGTTTCAAAAGAAAGCAGTAAATTTGATTCACATTAAATCTCTTAACACTCCACAGAAAGCAGTGTCTACAGATGTGGTTATTACCAAGTATTTTAAACTTTCTGGCTATCAGTTTGCTCAAAATAACGTATAAGAAAACTTAAACAAAAGTTAGATGTACTTTAACACCATCTAGATGATGATAATTAACATAACCATGTCTGTCTTGGCAATGAGGGGGATGGCATCAAGGAAAGGCTGTAAATACTTTCCTATTCATTCCTTAAAAAGACCCTCTCCCCCACTTTCCCCCTAACAAAAGACTCAAGCATGCCTTAATTTATACATCTTTTGGATGCACAACAGCCCACGGGGAAAATGCAGCTGAAGCAGCATGTGGTAAATCTATTTGTTCCTTAGCTTTCTCTAGCATTTCTGACTGAAAAGCTTATACTATATTAGTGTTACATACCACCAGTTAGTTTAAATAAAACATATGCATTTAAGTTTTTCATTGATCCTGCCACTTCAAAGGCAGTTTCCCCCCCTTTCTTTAAGAAAACAGCAGGAGAGGGAAAGCCCACAATCAAACCTGCCTGAGAATATGAACGAATGAGACTATTTGAAGATTCTTGTTGCTTCAAGCCCAGCTGAAAACAGCTGTTCTACAGTTCTTGTTCATCTTCTCAGTAGACAATGAAAAATGATTAATTAAATATTTGTTTTTATTACAGCTTTGTAGCAGTGCCATGCAATATGAAAGCAGGGCTATGTTTTGATGACAACATGCTATTTGGTACCACGAAAATCTGTATTTTGCTGGAGTCTGAACATCTGATTAATGCTTACAAGGTCACAGGCAGTGTTATCTTAAAAACACTAATTTCAGATGAGCAGGTGTTCATAAGCATCACACACCTTGACAGATCCCAGTAAGACAGAACCAAACAGGTAAAATCTGCTTCCATCTCAATTTGGGTTGTCTAGAAAGCAGTTTTGACAACCTAAACCTTAAACACGGAAACTGCTAACAAAAGTATTACATTACAAATTGCAATGCATGTTTCCTTGTAGAGAAAAAAAACCCAAAACATCTCACACCTCTGCTGCAGGAGATATATAAATTTAGAATACTAGTCAAGGACTTTTCTGCTATCTGACCAAAATCCTATTTAAAGGAAAAACTACCACATACTTCCGCTTTTTACACAGGGAGCGTGGCTGATACTATGACAAGATCAACCAGATGCCTATAAGCAACCTGCAATTGATTCCATATCGTGGTCATGTCACTGATGAAGACAGGTCAACACCACTTAAATATATCAATTCAATTTGCTACCAATTACAATTTAACAAAGGTGTTCACATTACACCGCGCACAGTGCATTTTCATAATGAAAACATTTACTAAAATACCCATATGGCAATAGCATGTTTTTCCAGTTCCTAGTCGAATGTGAAGAAACCCCAAGCCAAGCATTCTGTAAACTGATGAAGTTAATGCTACATCTAGAATAAATTGTTGACATCCAGTGTGTTGAAATAATCTTTTCCTTAATTGCAAACAAGTCTTAACCAGTACTTACCATTTGATGTCTTCTGTAGCTCTCCTTTCAAATGTTCAATTTCCTTCAACTTTTCATCAGTTGTTTCTGCTGACACTTTCTTTTTACTGATGTCTTTTTCACTCAAGGCCTATTAAAACACACAGTAACTACAATTAATTTTGTTTTCCTTAGTCTGACACTAAAGACAAACAACCAGAGAATGTCAGCCTTGATCTTGCAAAGTGACAGGTTTTATCAAATGCCAACATGACACAGGCAGATACTCAGTCATTCTAGACAAAAACCCCTCCAAAACAGCAAAATAAAAAAAGGAAAAAAAATGCTCTATGTTTTACATTGATAGTAATGGCATATATGTAATAGTATAGCAATATCGCCTGTGTTAGAGTACTTTGTATCTCTGCACCAAGCCCATACATTCTCTTCAGGTTATACATGGCTTTTCCAGAAAATATACACCAGGACTGCAAGTGACAGAACATTGCCATGTTTGTGTACAACTTGTTCTAATAATTTATTCTGATCTAAATAATGTAATATATTACAAATCTCTTCTTGTAGGTTTGTAGCTACTTCTTCAATCTTCAGAATACCTCAATACCAGATTAGATTTCCACGGAAATCAAGAAAAAACTAGGAAAGGATTCAGGAAAAGCCATGTAAGTAGCAGACATGAGCAGTACACTCTTTGTACTCTGAAAGTGTTGGCACTACTATACTTATGCAGAATCTTCTCATTAAGGGAATTGCTACTGATGACTTGAAAGTATCATACGTTAAGGATTAGACTCCATAATTAGACCCTTGGCTCATACAGCCTCTATCACCCAACCAAACACCACCTCTGTTACAAAAATGGCAGAAGAAGTGGTAAATGCTTAATGGCAAAAAAGAAAAGCTGAACAACTGAGATGAACAACTGTTAGGTGAACTGGTGATATCAGAGCCTACTGGGCACGAGTGGAAGCAGAGGGGAAAGATTACTTTAGGAAGAATGAAAAGAACTGTTTATAAAGACTGGTAAACAATCCTAAGAAAAGAGCTGAAGAAAACCTTCCAGAAACTATTTAACCGAAGAGCAGAGACTGCACTTGACTGTTGGTAACAAAACTATAGCCATTTTGTCATGAAATTGGCCACAGACTGCCTCCTTTACTTTTTCCTCGCTTCTTTCTATTAATACACATTTTTTTCTGTAAACTTCTGTCTTTAAGTCCTGTGCTCCATGGAATCTCTGAACAGGAGATAGCGCAGACCTAGCACACTAGAGTAAACTCAGAGTATTTATACTTACAGCCGGCACCCTATATGCAGTTGCTCTTGCCCCTCTCTGATAGTGGAATGAAGCTCTCTTGTAAATGAACACAAATGCAGGGGCCAAGCCACAGAGGAACCTAAGTCACACTATCCCTATAAAGTTAAAATAGACCAATTCTGAACACTTTGCAACTCCAGCACAACAGAGGTTCAGCGACAGCATGCTGGCTGTACCTGTGGCTACGACTGCTTTGACAAACCATGCAATCAAACACACAAATAGAAACAGACAGGAATACAGTTTCCAGTCCCTGGCTATCGCTTACAAGTGGCTAGGAGAATGTGTTGCTAAGAGAATGTGAAAGCAGAACAAAAAGAGGACTTTTGGCCAAATCCCAACAGGCCAGAGAAGAAACAAACAAAGTACCAGTAAAGAGAGAAATTCCATGGCTGAGGGAGGGAGTCTGGATCAGTTTGACAAAATACCAAATCCCAAGATTTTGGAATCATGTCATACTTGGCAAATACCTAATGCACACTCTAGTGATCCTTGTTTTACAGCACCTCTCAACCAGCTGGATTTTTTTTGCATCCCATCTAGTACTTTTTGTCCAGAATCTGTTCTCTTTGTCTGATGATTTATTACCCAAAAAAAAATATACAGTGCTGGTAACCATAGGCACTGCTCCAGACAAACTGGAAGGAAACCTGTACACACCTGCAGTGAATTTTGTTTTGACAATGTGCCAGACTGAAGAATGCTGTAGAAGTCTTCATACCCTGGATACCTGCACTCTAGCTTATGGTTCAATGTCTTCCAACAGAAGTCAGACTAACCAATTATGCAAAAAGATTTCATGCATTTATCTTTATTATCCTTGCTGATTTCCCTTCCTGCATACAACTGTATATTGAACCACAACAGACAAGTGATAGCATAATTTTCTCCATTCTTACATTTTTTCATTAAAAAAACCCATATGAATGTTTTCATTTCATAAAAACAACAAACCTTTGGTCCATTGGTGCTTCTTGTAAGTGAAAGATTTTTGGTAATACCCTCATTAATACTATGGCAATGTCTTACTGGGAGAGGGAGGTATTAGGAAATTGGCTGACTCACCATAAAAATAGATCCAAGCATACAAACTACAGTAAATACTAGAGACCAATTTCACAAGTTAGACATTTCAGGACTGGAGCAAATCCTATTTAGGAGAAAGAGCCAGCACAAGAACAGCAATACTGTAGACTTTTCCATACCGGACTGCTAAACCCTGACCTAACCTAAACAGCCAAATGTTTAGGATAAACTGAATAAAACCAGTATCTCCCTTTACTATGCTATGATTAAATTCAGAGACTTATTTAAAGAATACGTTACTACTTAAATTAAATTCTGTCTTTCCAGTATGAATTTCATCAATTTGGATTACTTTAGTTTTCTTTGTTAGTAAAACGCTACTGATATTTGTATTCAGTATTCTGAATTCTGTATTATAAGAACATTGTATTCTTTTTTCCACCAGAAGGAAAAAATGAACAAACGTTATTCAGTAGCAAACCATCCCCAGAGTATTTTATACTAATTACTTGCTGTATAAGAAAATAACTAAAAAAGCTCACAGATACCTCCTGCAGTCTTTCCTTCTCAGCCATGTATTTTTTGGCTGCTTCAGTAGCATCATTTACTTGTGCTTCCAGAGCCGCATGAGAAGCCATCTCTTTTGCCAACTGAGTAAGAAGGGTAACAGTACGTCTCAATACGCTGGTGAAGAAACACAGTGAACAGCACAGTAATTCACAGCAAAATTAGAAGAAAACCAAAACCAAAACTAAACCAACCCCTTTTCTCTCTCTCTTTGCATCAGTTGTGAAAACAAAACCACAAGAGGACTGTTTGAGCATCTGATGGGAAATATCCAGGCTCATCGGTTACAACTAACAGTAAGATAAGAGACTACAAAGATTTTTATCCATCAAAAATCTGATTTTTACCTGTTGTAGAACCTCCCTCCTCCCCCAAACCCACAGCCATCAAGGGATCAGAGACCTGCTTGCTTACGGGCTGAAATACTTTTACATGATCTAGTGTTTTAAATAGGATGCATCTCTGAATACAAGACCCAAGCAACACATCATGGTAATGAATACAACACAAAACCCTGTAACTTTATAAAAGGCCTTACAAGAGTAAAATTAGCAACAAAAGCATATTAATCTACAAAGTACTTTGTCAATACTGTATAAATCAGAACATACATGAATGTCAGGACTCACATGGCACCTCAAATTTAAGCTTTGTAAATACCTTCCTTGATCTGATCTAGTGATTGCCTCTTTGCATCACTACTTTCGTTATTCATCTTGGAGTCTTGCAAAGCAGTACGTTGCTGAATCAAGGAAAGCCCAAAGCAACACTAAATTAATTCCTGTAATATAACTATATAGCTGCTCTTCAAAAGAAACTTGAAAATCCAAGTAATTGGCTTTTTCGTAACTGAAAGCATATTAATAGACCTTTTGACTTCCAAAGTAAGCCCTCCCCCCTGCTTTTCATTAAAGGCTCATTTTCTTACTTTTTGTTTTAATAGAAAAGTTAAGGTCCCCATGTTGCTACTTTTCAAGTGTTAGCAGGTTTTACTATTGCTTATTAATTTATAGATACAGCAGTCAAGAGTCAGTAAAACATGATTACTGAAACAGAATCACAGATTCATGTAGGTTGAAAGGGGCTTCCAGAGGTAATCCTGTCCAAGCTCCTGCCCAAAACTGGGACAGGCTGAGCAGATTGCTCAGAGGCTTGTCCAGTTGAGCTCCCACCATTTCCAATGATGGGAGAGAGTCCACCATCTTTCAGGGTCCTTGTTCCAGTTTTTGAACACACTTGGTAGTAGAAAAAGTACTTTTTTACTACAAGTCAGAATTTCCCAGGTTCCTGGCCAGTTGTCTCTTGTCATTCCAGTGTGGATCCCCTGAGAAGAGCCAACTCTATCTGCTCTACATCCTACCACTAGATAGCTATAAAAAGCAACAGGATCTCCCCTTCAGTATCCCTTCTGGCTGAAGGCAAGCTCTCTCATGCTTGCCTCACAGGTCTTAGTGTTTCAGCACCCAACCTTCTCAGTATCCCGCTGCAGTACTCCAGTATTTTGAGGAGTCAGAACTGGACACGGTCCTGGAGCTGCAGCACCACATGTGCCAGACCGAGGGGAATAACCGCTTCTCCTAACCCAATGAATACACTGTTGTTATTACAGCTCGATACATGATTGGCTGTCTACTAGGATCCCCAGGTCCTCTTCTGTAAAACTGCTTTCTACCCAGCCAGCCAGTCAGTCCCCAGCCTGGATTTGGTACATGGTTAACCTACAAGACGTAAGGTTTTGCATCTGCCTTTGTTTAACTTCAGGATATTTCTGGCAGCACATTTCTCCAACCTGTCTAGCTCCCTCTGAATAGCAGCCCTGCCCTCCAAGGTATCAACCGCTCTGATTAGGTACTGGCTGCAACTGGCCGAGAGCACCTTTAATCCCATCATCCATGTTGTTAACAAGGACATTAAACACTGCTGAGCCCAGTACCAATCCCTGAGGGGCATCAGCTGAATTTGCATTACTATCATCCTTTGAGTCCAAAGACCCAGGGAATTTTCCACCCATTTCCTTCTCCACTTCTCTGGCCCACATCCCTCCACAGTTTGGCTATCAGGACACCACAACAGACTGTGTCAAAGGCCTTACTAAGGGCACACAACACCCACTGCTCTGCCTTTTATCCACACAGCCAGTCACCGCACTGCAGAAGGCAAAAGAGTTGATCAGGTATGATCTCCCCTCTGTAAATCCATGCTGGCTGTTCCAAGTTATTGTATCCTTTGTGCCCCTAGAAATGGCTTTGAGTAAGATTTGCTCCATAACCTTTCCAGAGAGGTAAGGCTGGTTAGTCTTCAGTTCCTTACATCCCGCTTTTTCTCCTTCTTGAACACAAGTGCAACATTCACCTTTTTACAGCCACCAGGATCCTCCCCCGATTTCCACGATCTGTCAAAGATGACATAGTAGAGCCTTGCAATGACATTGGCCAACTCCCTCTACATGCAAGGACACATCCCATCCTAGGATGCCACAGACTTATATATGACTAATCTGTTTAAGCACTCACTAGCTGCACCTGTGGATCACGTTACATTCCCCACCAACTCTCCCAGAAGGCTCCAAGAACTGGGAGGCCAAACAGCAGACCTTACCAGTAAGAAACAAAGTAATGTAACGTTGATAATGAGACACACCACATCTCACTTTTCCAGATCCTTTGTCACTTGGCTCCCTGCCCCTAAGCAGTGGGCACATGATTTCTTTAGCTTTCCTTTCATTTTCAGCCCTTCTCATCCTTCTCTGGTTCAGCACAGGGTAAGAGGGACAGACAGACAAGCCCTCGCAGGCTCTCCACATCTGCCAAGACAGCAAGTCAGATTAGCAGATGGGTGCCTCTCTCCTACCCCAGGGACAGTCTCTGGTGACTGTGACCCTCCTCCTTTCTGTGCACACAGGTGGTGGGTGAAGGCTTAGCTGGACCCAATACCTCCACTGACAGGAGGTCATTTTCCTCACCTGTACCAAATAACTTTTGTTGCATTGCCAGAAGTGACAAGCTTCCAGCCTCCTCCATTTTGGGAATCTCCCTCTACCACTCTTCTGGAATTCTCCTATTGGCTGGCGTGGTAAAATGAACCAAAACTGACCCAAAGAATGAACTAGGGGCAGCCAAGTACCCATTCATACCTACATGTGGTCTTAACTTGGTTGGGTGAGGGTAGTAGCAGTGTAGGATAATGCACACCAAGAAACACTTTTCCCCCCTTCTCTGCCAGACAGTCTATTTAATGGACAAACAAAATAGCACTACTGAGAAAAGTCCTTTGATCTAGCCACTACCGTAGGAGTATTTATTTCTTCTAAATTTTGGTGAAAGGCCAGTAGCCCAAAAAAGGCCTTAAGCAAACCTCTTCAAGAGCAGAACTTTTATCCACAGTAAAATCCATTAGGGCCACCTGACAAGTTTTCTTCCTTGAAAGCCAAGGGGGAGTAGGATCCTGGGGGACCAGCTTCCAACTGTTGGAGCAGCAATCACAAACATATGTGTACATATTTACTTAGCCTTTCTGAAGGAAGACAAAGAACATGATACATTCCTATCACTATTGTGCAAGACTACAGCCACCTTTGATTTTTCCTGCTCAAGTTTTACATGAATTTTTCCTTGACTCTTCTTTATATACAATGCTTCTCAATAATCAGCTAAAACAGCCATACATCACTGCAAGGGGTGTCCAATTAGTTCATGTTCTCCTTGCCCAGCTGAGAAGTTCTGCAGCTTTTTGTGGCTACTGTGAAGATTCACAGGTAGTCTTGGCTTCTACTGATGTGCAGCACAGAACCATCCTTTCTGTTACCCTGTTTTATTAGCTGCATTTAAACATCCTGAAAGGGATACTGCACTTAAGATTGTATCATAGTAGGCCAGTTGCCACAAAGTGCTTGATCTTAAGTAACATCTGAAACTTTCCTCAGAAGCCAGAAAATTATCTTACAGTTCTGAACTCGAAGCTTTAGACAAAGTGATTCAAATCAGACTCCAGCTTTTCTTCTTAACACAGCAGGATGCAATAATGCCAGCTTGCAACATATTAAGATTATTTTAACAGTACTTCAGTTTTTGAGGGTTTTTTATTCCAGTCTTCAATGTTCAAAACAAATAAAACATAGGGCATAAGTTTCAGGAAGGAAATGAGTATTCCCTGAAGAAACTTCTGCAAAATGCTTGTTTTCTCAAGCATTCAAAATGTTTATTTCCATGTGTTGCTCACATATCCTTCTATTCTCCAAACATTTGTAAGATATTATTTTCCTTGATCCTACTTGCCTCATAGCCAACCTGCTCACTCCTAATTCTTTCATCTCTTTAAACTGGCCTTCCATTTTTTTATAGTTGCATTACTTGTGAGATAGTTCCTATAAGAAACGTGCTATGCGGAAATTGGAAAAGTGTTATACTTACAGCCAAAGAAATAAACTAAAACCTGAGAGATAGAGGTTTCTTTGCGATCGGAAGAGTTTCATCTGAATATGATCAAAGGTGTTGCTATTGACATTTACAGCCTTTTCAATCATATGCGTGACAGAGTACTTCTTCACTTCTCTAACAGCATCTGCAAACAAAAACAGTTTGTTCTTATTCACATCTGTTGATATGCATGTCTGACAAATGAGACACAGTACTAAAAATATGTATTTGGACTTTCTGCTCAGCAAACAGGCATAGGACAAATTCTGACATCGCTTATGTTACCCAAGCATTTTAAAGATAGGTGCTGGTAAATCACTGAAGTGATAACACATTTCCAGAGATACACCAAACCACTGCCCAAAACATGTTTTAACAGTCACTTGCAAAACTTGCACCCAGCCACCAGGGATCAGGCAAAAGCAACACACTCTAAAAATGTTATTTGAGACCCTACAGACAGTGTCAAAATGTCACTGCTGACAACTTAATTAAAATCCAGTGGACAAACAGTGAGAAAACAGAAAGAGAAGGGGAAAAAGAAGAGAAGCCTTCTGAAGTATGTCTCATATGTAATATTAAATAAGCATGTGTTTTTATGTTTGAATGAGAGGGAAAAAATATTTTTGTAACATCCATCACAGTAGTAACACTGTGTTGAACAGGAACAGAACAGAGGGAGTAAGCTACACCTCCGCTTTCATCTGCCTTTCAGTTTCCTTTCATCCATCATATACTCCTGATAATTCTACAGAAGGGTCAATACACTGCCGACACTTTTCAAAGGCCAAAATAATTAATTACGACTTACATCCACATAAGAACAAAACCTAAGCCACCCATATTACAGTCTGTACACTTAAGGTCATCATACATACTTAAGGCCAATAGAGCACCTGAAGTATCTTACAGTACATCAACAAAAATACACATTTCATGACACATCAGTTCTTGCAGACTATTTTGGCCAAGTAATATTAAATTGATGCTGCATTTATGTAAGCACACAAAATCAACTCCAAAGAAAAGCACATGTGAATAACATCACTTATGACTGTCTCTTTTAGATTCATAAGTTATTTAGAAGAGAAAAAACCCACTAAACAGATCTGAAGTGAAACTTTAAACAGTGCAATGGAGACCAAGACCAAACGAGAGTCCACACCCCTTTGCTATTGGAAGATTCTAGGCCTGCAGTAACCTATCATCTTATGCTACGGGGCAAGCATCTCACCACTGCTTTGCTTTAGCTCAAATCCATCTTTCTGCAAAATCAATGACTATCACCAACTCAAAAGCAAACTCCGGTCAAAGTTTTCAATAGAAGTTCAAGAGAGTAAATGAAATCCGTAATTTCTTAATCTTAAGCCATTTACTGAAGGATCTACTTCTATGGAGAATACTAAAGATAATCTACAACCCCCCCTTTATTTGCATTTCCAGTACTTTTTGAATATTAAGAATACAGTACTGCAGTCTAGTCTGACTTTGCTATGTATGCAACGCATCTCTATGTTTCTCTCAACAGACAATAAAACCACACATTTATTCTTTATATTTAAAGTAGCTTGGATTTACCTAACATTTTCATTGTAAAACGCTGGAAACACTTGTCTCCTATCCATGGAGGAGAACTATGTCAGTGAAACGTAGAACTGTTTTCATCACCAAAACATGGAAGATGCTTACCACACAAAGCAGTCAGGTCAGACCTTAAATGAAATCAGTCAGCCATATGGTCATCGCTCAAGCTCCAGTTTCACTAAAGCTTTACTCCTGTGTGACAGACCTTAGCATCTACTCATAACAAATGCAGCCAACAGCTGTTTTTTATCTGTGCTGAGCACAAGTGGTCAAATAGCGCAGTGCTTTGATACATTCTTCTGGTCTTCTATTTCAACAACAACCAAGAGAAAGAGTGCCATCTACTGCATATTGCACAGCTCAGCCAAATTCTGGCATCAAACATTTGCAGTTCATTTATTTGCATGAGGAAGTGAAACAAAGCAGCAGCCTAGACCAAGCTCCAATTTTCCTCCTTATTCACTACCATATTACTCTTACATTTGGGTTCCCAACACGGATGCAGTATAAGCCCTCTGCTCTTCCATTCTATCGTAGAACTTTTAAACAAATTAGCTGACTTAAATTAGGCTCAAATCCTTTCAATTAATCTACTACCATGAACTCCACACACGAGGGTTTTTTTTTCCCCCCATTTGTTAAGCAATTATTTAACACTTACCAAGAAACAAGATGATCAGTAAAACTATTATTGTAAGGAACATCTTGTTCCAAAAAACTGCCATTTTGCTCCACAGAGGAATCATAAAAATCTTCTGCCATCTGTAAAACAGCATTGTGTTATTCAAAAATAATTAAACACTAAAAGAAGAGCATAACAACCTCACAGAAGAGAGCCTTGTTCTTGATACGAGACTTACATAAGGTCTCTAAATAGCTGCTTTAATTGTAATATAACTTAGGTACACATAACTTTTCCAACAATCCAACTTGCTTGTCTCTTTGTTTGTTTGTTGTCAATACAGGCATAGACAGCTGGTTCAACTTGAAAACTTCTTGCATGACAGCAGGTACTTTCCAGATGTGTTTTATTTTAGCTTTTACTTTGGCTAGCATTACTTTGTGTTTGGTCCTGACTACAATAAATTTAGGGATAGAGTACAAACTGCAAAGTGCATTCCACCATTTTTATTTCTATCCACTTATACCCCTTGGTGCCAAATAAAATGAAAACCCTCCACAAATTAAGATTATCTCTACCATCCTTCTTCAGAAGGCTTACCTTTCACACTGACGAGTCTGCATAATTATAAAGTACAAGGATTGTTACTATATTCCAACTTGCAAATGACAACAAAATATCAAGTCTTGTGTTCGTTATTTTGTTCAGGGTTACAAGCTCTTTCAAGAGCATAAATTTATTGGTTAGAGAAGAAACTTAAGAGGCCGATTGGTGGTGAAGACTTTTGTTGTTGCCTATTCGATATTACTGCAGGAGGGTTCTGCAAGAACCCACATTTGCAGCACAAATGAAGAACATCTAATGTGCTCAAATGAACTGAAACCCACAAGATAAATCAGAGCACCTACTTGTCCTCTGTTGCAGGTTGGAATCAGTACTACTGCACAAATGAAGTAATACCTAGTTATGCCATTATGGATGTAACACAGGCATGCTAGTCACCATCTGATTATATTAGGTAACATTTCCAGCTTTTGTTAGAAGTATTTACATTTTCCAGAGGCTGTTAAAATTTGTCCTTTAACAAAGCAGTTTCCAACCCTCTATGAACTTAATTATACTGTAGCATTATCTCCAATAGCCCCTTCTGGTTCTGCATCAGAAATAATTAAAAAGTTTTAGCACTGTATGTGCAAAACTCTCATTTAAGTCCTTCAGTATAATATGAATTCTTTATAGCAGAGAGTTATAGTCTGTATCAACCAAAAAGCTTACTTTAGTTAAACCAAGCTACAACTCTAAGCTACAAACAATGCCAACTTGCTAACTCTTTTAAACATGCAATTCTCCATGTTTCATACTGATCTCCACTTAAGAAGTGATACTCTGCTATACTGCAAAGTTATTTTCAGGCTAAAAATAAGCTCTCTCTACATTTATTTTTCCTCAGCAAGTACTGACATTCACATTTATTAATGCTCTATTTCCTTTTGGTGACAGAAGTCACATAAATATAATCCTTCCCAGTTACAAATACTAGCCACCACTACAGATGTAGCACACTTGGTAGTACAGTTCTGTCTTTTTGCATACTTGCATTTTCATATTGTCAGTTTACTTATTCCCCAGGAACTTAAAAAGCTTGTTAGCAAATTCAAAAAGGAGTGCATTATCCAAATAATGTACACACACATAAGAGGCAAACAATCCGTTTGAAGACTGACAAGCAAGTAAATCAAAACTTTAAAGAACAGCAGTTTCACATGTGTTTTTAATCACATGCTTTACCGTTCTGACAGAACCAGCTCCCAGGCCACCAAGATGCACAAGGCAGAACTGCTGCCCTCTGGTACTGTCACAGCAGCTAAATCTAATGTTTAACCCCACGTTTCCTGCAACAGTTTCGTTAAGAAGATAATTGCACATCACGTAAAGGATAAAGCTATTTTGCTCTTTCAGAAACCACTCTTCAAAGGAATAGCTGAATGCTACAAGCCAAGCACAAAAATCTATCCTTTGTATATAATGAAAAGCACTGTTTGTAATGTTTGAATAAATTTTGGTGACACTGCAGGTTATGAATTTTCTTTTCAGCCACAACTGGATTCAAGCCCTGTTTACATCATAGGTGAAACCCATTTCAATACTCCCAATGTCTTTCTGCATGTGTCATCAGCCTGCGGAAATTCTTGCAGCTAGTTTCCTCACATAAGCCATTAATAACCTCATGATTACAACTCCCATAATACCTCTCCCTTGTTACATACAGTTGCATTTTTGATTACAAAGCAAAAGAAAATATGAGAACTCCATAATCTATGTTGAAATGCTGAAATCAAGCCAGCTTGTAAAAATCAGAGGCTAAATTAGACTTTTAGAACAGTTTCAATTTCTGAGGTTGAGGAAACTTAGCTAATCATGGATATCAGCTCTGGAGGATCCAGCCACTTTAAAGACTCTCCCACAGGTTTCATTAGTGAAATTCAGACTCTACACAAAGCAAGTTCTTGTACCTTAAGATACTAGAGTAAAAGCTGCATTCTTCATTCTAAACATATATGAAGATGCAGAAAGCAAACGTAACAATTTTTACACAACACTGAGACAGTGGAAATTTATTTTTTTTTTAAACCTTTAAGGTTTAATCCTACTTGGGGTTTTCTGGGTGCGGGGTTTTAAAATTTATTTTATTTAAGTTAGTGATATTCTGGAAAGAAATTGTAACTGTTTCTCTTGCTTCTTGTAGAGAAGCTAGCTTTCTTTAAATAACATTACCATATTTGAAGAGCTACTCACAGGAAACAATCTTAAGATAACGCTGTAAGTCAGGCCTTTGCACACAAGAAGAGTTAACTAACATTTTGTTTCTTTCCCTTACTAAGGGTCTTTATTTTACAGGAATGACTTATTTTTCTTCATGTTCCTGCTGTGTCCCATAAGTATTATTATTTTGTAAGCCTATGTATGTTCGTACAGGCCTTCAGAGTCCTGAACCTCTTGCACCATGCTGAAGCACGCTTTTTAAACAAACGACGGCAGATTTCCTACAGCCCTTACGGGGGCTGTGTGCGGCCAGCTTCCCGCTCCGGGAGCCCCTGTCAGCTCAGCACCCACAGTGCCCGGCGTACACCAAAACTCCTCACAAACTCGTCGAACAGCTCCTGGAAAAGCCGCACCGTCCTCTCGTTTCTTACCGAGCTTGAGGCCGCGATGCCAGGTGCCCTCCCGTACGGCAGCTACGCCAAAGCCCCCGAGCGGAGACGCCGCCCTGGCTGGAAGGAAGCAACGGGGCTCGCCCTGGGAGCCCGACTGCTGCTCGGATGAATCAGCAGCATGCAGAAAACAAACATAAAGCTACTCCAAACAGCCTTACGAGTCTTGACACTGCTGATGCTCAAGCCCCCAACAGCATTCCTCCATTAGTTCACTGCTACCTGAAGATGCAGCAAAGCTCCGTGTTTATAAAAACAAAAGCGTAAAATAAACCCAAACCGGCTGTCAGACCGAGCTGGGGGTGTCCAGCACGCTGAAGTCCTACCTCAGCGGAGAAATGAACGGCAGGCAGAGCACGAGAAGCATTCCTATTTCGCCGTACAGGAAGACAGCAACCGCCGTCCACTGGAAAGTCATCGCCTCGGCAGGCCTGCGGGGGGGAGCGGCTCAGCGGGCCCGCCGCACCGCGCCCGGGCTACCTCCCACCGGGCCGCGGGGTCCCAAGGAAAGCAGTTCCCAGTAACTTAACCGCGGGGCGGGGGGCGTCCCACCGCACCGGCTTCCCCTCCCGAACCATCCCGTCTGCCGGGGAAGGGAGGGGGTGGACCGGGACCCTCACCGCCGCGCCAGGCTCGGCGGGCAGGGCCGGGCCCGCCGGCGGCAGCCCCCGTGAGGAGACCGCAGCCCCGCCTGTGCCGCAGCCCGAGCCCGACGCCCTCCCGCCACCACGGCTCCCGCCCCTACGCGCTTCCCGCCGCCCCCGCTCCCCTCGGCGCAGCCGGAGAGGCCTGGGCCGCCCCGGGCCCGTCCCGTTCCCCCTCACGGCCGCCCGGCCTTCGCAACCTCCTCGGCGCTGGCGCCCTGGTGAGCCTGATGGCGGCGAGCCGCTCTCGGAGGGGCGGGGAGCGGGGCCTCGCCCGGCAGAGCGGCCCGACAGCTGGGAGGAAGCGAGCTGCTCCTTCCCGCCGGCGCGGCAGCTCGGGCGATGTGCGCCGGCCCGGGACTGAGTCACACGGCGGGGGCGGGCCGGGGGCGGGGGCGGTCGCTGTCCCGGCGGGGCACGGTGCGATTAGGCCCCGGGGGAGGGTCGGGTCCTCTGGGCCCACCCCGGTGGAGCTGGGGGCTCCCCGCCGGCCTCCCCTAGCTCCAGAGGCTCTGCCCGGCTACCGCCCCGGCTTCCCGGGCCCTGGCGGGGTGCCCGGGGGGAGACACGCAGCAGCGGCTGCGGAGGGGGCCGGTGTGGGGCAGCTGGAAAGCCGAGCCTGACGATGGGCGTGAATTTGCTAGGGGACCACACCGCTGTTGGAAAACGCAGGGATCTACACGCTGAGGAAGGTTAAAATTAGTATCTTTTTCACATTTAGGGGGAACGGTTGTAAGCGTTTTGCTGCGGGATCTCACTGTGATCGTCCCACCACCCTGCAAGTCAAGCTTACTCAGTCGGGACCTCAGCTCTGCTCTCTAGTGCACTCATTAGTTTCTGAAGTTCAGTTAAAAAATACTGTGCCTTGTCCGTCCATCCCCCACATGCATTATATTACCTTAACAATATTAAGACCCTGCACATCGCTCAAAGAAAATAGGCCTAATATTCATAAAGACAGCACAAATAACAACCAAACAACAGCCTCAAAGGCTGTCAAACAAGCCTGTTTGGACCTCATGAATAAAACAATATTCCCTCAGAAAATCCTGTTCTATTCTACTGTTCTCTTTGATGCTTATCAGCCTAGTGAGGCCCCGAGCACGTCCTTGGTACCCATTTCCCTGTTGCCCATCTCTTTTGCCAGCTTTGTAACTCCCCTTCTTTGCCCCTGCATAACCCTCCCCTAACAGCTTCTCCCTGTTGTTCCTAGCTTTGCTCTATCAGCACCCACATCCAGTATTTCTGATACCATCACTTGGGCAGTCTTGGCCTCACATGGTGTCACTGAGGTAGTGATAACATTCCTGGGCACGCTTGGCCTTGCAAGTGTCTAGTTCCAAAAGGACCTTCAAAACTACTCTCCAGTTATCAGTGTAGTTCAGTTGTTTTTCACCTAACTCCCCCTTTAACCACTAGTGAAATCCAGCCACCCCTCCCAGCGCTATCTGCAGCTTTTACCAGCTTCTCATGCTGTTTGTTACATGTCATGTTCAGTGATCTCACGTGTCATATCCAGGAGTCTTCCAACCCTGTTCAGTTAGCCCATGCCAGGGCCCACTCAGCAGCTTGCTGACGTGCCTGCAGTCCTAACAAATCCTGAGGTGCTGCTGGTGGAAGAGGTTACCTTGTCCTAACTGGGCATCACCAGCCCTCCTGACACAACTACTTGCTTTTGGGAATTCTGCCCCAATTAGCTTGCATCAAAATGAGACAGATTAAATGCTGTGAATAGTTAGTTGTACTTTGTTACTCTAATCCTTTGGAAATGAGTGGGGTAGGAAGTCCTTGCATAAGCAGTTTTGAGCAGAGTTTGCAGCTGCTTACAATCTGAAATTGTTTACACTTAAGATTTCCCAGGTCTGTGGCCTGGGGATGAAGCCATCATGTTAACCTTTTTCTAGCTGCTGCCAAGCAATCTCTGGATGAAAGGTTACATCCCAGATAATTGTTTATGCATACCAAATATTGGCGAGTGATGCAACCAGCCATTTCAATCCAATTACACAGTGGAAACAGCCTGGGTATAAAGAAGTATTTCTAACATATTTTCATAAACATATTTAATCAGAAGCATAGACAAAACATAACTTTTTAGTATGTCCTGTTTATTACATTTTAGCTGTTGGCCTAGAGCCATACTACTTTACTGAAGCTGTTAAAATGTTAAGCACTTTCTCTCCTTTAATTCCAGAGCAGTTTCCATTTCTGAGCTGCTTACTCACCTCTCACTAGCACTGTAAGTTGCTCTCCCAGTAGCCTAACTTCATACCGACAGGACTATATTTGTACATCCCTGTTGCCAGAGTCTCAGTCTGCTTTTTCACTTCAATGGCTTCATAAGATCTCAGGCTCACTCTCGGTGACTGCTGTGCGCTTTCACTGCAGCTGATGTGTATGCCCCCCCCCGCCCCGGAGCTGGAATGAGATCCAAGGAACAGAGAGAAGCCCGCAAATACCTGACACCTGCCTTCTCCTGTTGAGTGTACTCTCCCAGTCCAGGTATTCTAACTGAAGTTGTAGAAGTCTGGGTTGTTGATCTAAGACTGCCTATCTTACCGCGTGATAAATACGACACCATATGATATATATAATGGCTTGAGGAAATAACCTTATGAACCTTAAAATATTACATAAAAAAAAATACCTTCCTTTCCCACCACTAAGGTGACAAAGTATTCAGAAATAGAAATATGAAATGCCTGTGTATTAGCAGCTGGTTAGAGGACAGAAATCCAATGAATTCTCTGCTGAAACAAAGGCAAAGAGAAAGTTCAAACTTGTTACATTCTAGTTTGGCTTATATGACAGCTGTCTCATCATCACACACTGCATTTGCCCAACCATCAACCCAAGACAGAGCAGAGACCTAAGAAACAACAGTAGGGAACAGAGAAAATGAGATTGTTCAGGCTGCATGAGGGAGTTGGAGTTACTGCAGCAGGGTAAAAATTGCAAGGAAACACAGGGATTATGAGAACACGGCATTGCTGCGCAGGGTGGCTTAACATAGGGAGCTGGATCGATTACAGGAGGCAAAGGACCTAAAATAGGAAACAAAGCTTTGTATCTTATGATACTTGCAGAATCACTATTTAAAAAGTTGAAAATTAGAAAATAGAAAGAGTACCTGGTGATGTTACAAGTAACATACACAGGGAAGGACTTTATCTAGCTGCTTTAAGCAGGAGATGAGAATTTTCCCATATTCAAATGGTTTATAATGAGAAATATGACCATATTCTAAAACAACACTGGGAGTTAACTAACTCCTATCTTTGGTAATTTATGTGTATTTGAAAAGTATGGTTGTTCAGAGTATGGCTCTAAGACTCCAATTTTGCAGTTTATTCTATGTCAACACAGTGAAGTGTGTTCAGATGCATGCAAAATTCACAAGGGAAGAAGGCACACAATTAATTTCACCCTCAAAAAGGGATGATAAGCTTCCATTGACTTTTATGATGCATAATTGGCCAGATCAAGTGCTCTTTAATTACTAGTGATACTAACAGCAACCTAGGCCTTGTACTTCAGGCAGAAATCTCTGATTGATCTCACACAGGCATAACCAACTGCTGCCTTCAAAATCATCAAGTATTCAGTTCCTAAATAGGTCAAGGTATTTCAAGTCCTCTAAAATTCAATTTCCACACTATTACACAGACACACAAAAAAAAAAGTGCCTTGTGTTTGTGTTACTCGATTATAATAACTTTTTCTTCTCTGCTCTTTGTGGCTAATGGGACAGTTCACAGCAAATAATAGTTGCTTGGCAAGTCATAAAAATCTTAAGAAAATGTTAACACAGGGCTTAGTTAATACTTTGAAGAATCCCTTTCTTCTACAACTCAGTTGTAGTTTTAGTTTTAATTTTGATGCAGGAAGCTGGAGGCATTTTCAGAACTGAGGAGAATTGAGTATTGTGCTGTAGTTGGATAACTTGAGACTGAAAATTCAGTAGTACGATATACAATGTCATGCAGTTGGGAAATAAGAACTTTTGCTGTAGAATGTGAAGCTCATAAAATACATGATGAATATTAGCTGAGGAAAAGTTAGGCATCAGAAAGAGAAGTATGAACTGCAGAAGACATTGCTGGGCTTTTACCTGGAATGCTATACATGATTCTGCTCACCCAATGTAAAGAAAACATAACGATACAGAAGAGTGAAAAAATAGTTGTCTGAAGGAATGGAGAACCTAATGCAGCAGAAAAGGTTGTAGAGATTGTCTCAATGAGCCTTGGATAGTAAAGCACGTCTGCAGTCTTCCATTTGTTAATACATGAGGAAGGTGACCAAAATCAGAAGTTACATAACTGCTGTCTTAAGTAGTGAACTAGACTTGATGACTTAGGTCATGCCTTTCAAACTGTTGTCCATATGCCTAAATCAGACATATTCACTACGAAAATTAATCTAGTCTTTTATGCCTTTGCATTGAAAAAATATATAGGGAGAATTTAGATACCTAAACTATTCTAAGATTTGGGGACCAGCATCAAAAGCAACCTCGCCTCCTCCAGGGTGTCAAACTTTATAGTGTAATAAAAAAAAAATTACAACTGTATACAAAACCAAGTAATTTATTTACAAAATTTAGAACTATTCACTTGTATATTCATAGATGTATCAGAGTCAGAAAACTAAGCAATTTCTGGTATGAATTTCTGTGTAAACATATAAAGAAAACAAATTATTTGATTACAAATAATTGTACTGCACGATTTGTGAAATTTCCCTTGCAGAACAAATGCAGCTGGTGTGTAATATTATTATCTTGTTCTAATTTTCACTATTTCCCTCCTATACAAAGATTCAAAGCCATGTGGCTGTCATGCTTTGATAAGCAACATGCCAGCAGGCAGAAAGGACTGCAAAAGCCTCACCGAGAGAATCTGTCAGCTTTTCTTTGACCTATAAAGTTCTGTTTTGGTAGATGATGGGGCTTTAATCTTTTATAGAATTATTATACAGTAGATAAACAAAACTGAATTTAGTTAAATTGAATTTTCAAGGCTTGTACTTTAGATTCAGCTAAGTTTGAACTTAAAAGTATCTCTTCATTTTACTCTTTCCTTCTTTCCATCATCCTTTATCTATTCTAGGTTTCTTTCACTATAAGAGGTGTGGAATTTTTGTGAGTTTTAAGTAAGTCTAGAAAGTTTTAGTCTGCAAAAGGAACATCTAATTTAAAAGACCATACTATACTGGGCTTCAAGGCCTCACAGTCTTTAAACCTGAAAAACCTACACAAATTTAAAAGTACAGCTTATGTCAGTTAAAGCAAATACTCCTATAATTGCTCCCTTTGTATTCTTTTGGTCTGAAATTCTTGGTATTATTTATGAGTAGTTCTTCTGACTTTAGGACGTTTCACTTAAGAAAGGCCCCAGTTTTGCAAACATATTGCTCTAAGCAATTGCCTGGTGAAAGAATAAATTAAATTACCAGAGTCTTACAATGACCAATTCTCTGTGTACTCGTGCATCGTAAATAGAATTCCACATTTGTAGAATTGAGTATTTTCTGGAATGAAAAATGCTGACATAAAAATACTAAACAACTGCAGTATCACCCTGATCATAATGTTATGCTGTGTTGAAAATACTTATGCAATATATTAACGTGACTAAAAAGTAGGAAGGAACCCAATTAAAAATTTAACAGTGTACTGACAATTGCAAAATAATAGTTTACACAGAACTAAAATACTTTCAGTTATCACACACCGTAATGGTCATTCAGATAATCTAGTACGGCTGAGGTACTTGATAAAACATTAAAAACTTTTTTTTCTTGTTTTGAAGTTATCCGTTCCATCATGTACATTAAGTGGTGGTGAAAACACGTAAAAGGAGTTCCATGCTCAAGAGCAATGTCAACCCAGTCCTGAATGCACTTCAAAGGTGTCTCTTCATAGCCTGCAAACATAGCTGGATTTGCTAAGAGTCCTCTAGCCACCATTATACCTTCAAATGGGAAATTAAAGCAGTAAGTTACATTATAGTTTAAATTTTACATTAAATCCTCATGTAGATTTTGTACAGCACCCCTTAGTACAAACACCCAAAGCTTACAGACAAGTAATGGGAGAACATGGGTATTACAGCTGTATCAGAGAAATCCATTTAACAATCCAGACCTCAGAGTACCTACACCACCTGTCAACACATTCCACTTGATGACATATTCTTCTAGAAATTTTGAAACAAAACACAGTACACAGAAGTCTTTCTTCCCTACTTTTGAAACTGTAATTCAGTAGTATTGTTTTCATTTGCTACATACATACAAGCCTACCTTTTTAACATAAAATTACAATGGAAAAACACAAGAGTAGCAATACACTATATTTATTTATTTTTAGTGCAACTCAGCTGATTCACTGACCTAGAATCCTTCCAATAAAGAGCTCAATGTCTCAATTATATACATTTCAGGGCTCTTGATCTGCAGTAAATCTTTCTGAACAAGCCAGTGTATTTGTAACTGTAATCTCAAACTGTCAGATAAACCCATACAAGTTCTATTGCAATTTTGCTGTGATTAAGGGATTCTGTTTTCCTGCACTGCCAACATATAATCTATCACGCTTAGTCTTTTCTTAAAAAATAGGATGATCAAAAAGGAAAAATTTCTTTTACTATTGTAGATGGCAGAAAAAACCTAACACATCATATTTTTGCTATTGAAGATGGTCAGCTGGGCTATGAGGACGTTCTTTTCTGTTATGTATTTCCTTCCTGCTTTGTATTTGGGGGGAAAGTCACTGCAGCAGCATGGCAGTTCAGTTCAACTGATTTTTGTTGTTGCTATTAAGCACCAATAGTATGTCAAAAGAAACCTAGCACACAAACTTTTCCTTATGATACTAGCTATTGTTCTCTGTCCTGTTGTTCTCTAGCTGTAAGATCCAAAGTGTGTAGATACAGATCACGTCTTCAAAACATACACTGAACTTCCATATTGTCTGGAAACCATAGAGAGTTGCAGGAATCCATTGTGACTAAATAACTGCAGGGAAATCCTGCAAAAAATCCCCAAATTTTACCACTGAAGTGTAAGACAAGGTGAATACATACAGACATGACAGTGCAAGGCCTCACTGCGTCCTTGAAGTCAACCATCTTAACTATTAAGTATCTGGCTTAATAATATTCCTTTTTTCTGCCATATTCTTACTATAAGAAAATCTGGTCCCTTGTGCAGGAAGTAGAGATTTCCAAGTGGAAGTTTATGGTTCTTTAAAAGATGATCAGCTCCATAAAGAGATGGAATAAATGTCTGAAGGTCCCCCTGTACTCTGCTACTGAGATAGCATAATTAAGCAAAGAGCTTTTGTAATTTGCCTCGGAAATTGTTAATTGTGGCTTTGAATAACACTGCTCTTGTCCTCTGATGATTACAAGTGATTCCATTTATGAGTTTATAAGGCATCTAAAATATGCTCTTTCATTTGTCTCCTCAAAGAGTAAAAAGCACTCAAATCATGTCCTACTCACAGCCAAAGTACTTTGAAAACCGGTTTGTAAGTTTACTTAGAAAATAGAGTACGTTTAATCTTACCATCTGCTCCTGTCAAGTGATGAACATTTTCAGCATCCTTTAAAGTTTTAATGTCTCCGTTAGCCACAATAGGTATAGACATGCTTTGTTTAATTATTTTAATTGCTTCGTAATGTACAGGCTGATGTCTTTCTTCTACACTTCTTCCATGTACTGTAATCCATGAAACTCCAGTTGCTTCAGCTTTCTGACACAGGTCAACTGTTCTTTTTAAGTCCTCATGGATCCTGAAATTCCAAGGAATGAAAACATTAGATAATAAGTTACCTGAACTGTATAAGAAGCCCTCCTCCATAAGGAGGAGTTACCACAGATTTGTATAAGGAACAGTAGAAATAAAGAAAATATTACTGTTGGAAGATAAAAGATTTTTTTTTTAAATAAAGACATGGATTTAATGTATAGAAACCAATATTTAATTTAGCACTTCCCAATTATGTCACATCTCTGAAATATACATGGTAAATTTTATAGCAAGATGCTATAAAATTTGAGCAAGAGTGCCCTAAGGATTCTAAAATAAACATCATTATTTTGCATGTTTTGTGAAAAAAACCCTGATTTGTAGCAGTTCCCCTTTTATGAAGGACTGCAAACTGAGTTGAAACTTAACTGACAAATACGCAAAAGCCACACGGGATATGTGGATAAATAGTGGATGAAATGGTACAAAGCAATGCAAAGCGATGGTTTACAGAAGTTTAGAAAGTGATGAAGGGAAGCAGGATGTGCTCCTTACAGCAGCTGTGGGGACTAGTTTTCAGTTCTGTTACCTTACCCTTTATAGTCAACAGCAACTGTGGCTCTGGCCTCAAAACAGCTCATAAAGTAAACCCTTGTGATGATACAGACTACGCATTGATTTCCTTTTATGCAACCCTAAACCTTTTAACTTGTACTTTCATGTCATTTGGATTGCAAAAATTTCTAGCATCCATTAAGTTACGTGGGTAAGTAGTCAAAGGCTGTGCTGGTTCTACTATCTAAGGTTGGGACTACTTTCCCCAGATACTCTTTCACCATCTGAGGTCAAAAAATCTCAGCATTCTTCACATGTAAGGAAATTATTATAATGTCTAATATTACACCATCAGAATTACATATACTAAAGTATGGTGTAACTATCATACTAACATGTTTCTTTAAAAAAAATCAAAAGAATTCTTCCATGTACCACAAACAGCACTTAAGTTAGACCTACCTTATTTTAATAGATACTGAAAATCTAGGGTTGTCGATCTGATTCCGTACGTGTCTCACCATATCTCGAACAAGCTCTGGTTTATTTATTAAGCAAGCACCATAACCTTCTGCCATCGCCCACCTTTAAAAGAAGAACATTTTTATTCTATATTTGAAACAATGCAGACCAATTTCAGTTAAATACATCAGTTTATTTCCTTAGGACCTTCAAAATGTGTGGCTGAGTAAACAAGAGATAGTACTGGCTGTAGATCAATGATTGTTTGCAGTTTGACACCAGCTCTTAGATCCTGATTCAGTCTCCATTGTGCTGTTAGAACTCTGGACAAGTTTCTAATCTCTTCCAGTTCAATTTTCTGTCCACAAAATGGACTGGCAAGGAAGATAAATTAACATTTAATCAATTATACATAAAATATTTTGATGTTTCTGCTTCCATTGGGTCATAGATTTCTTCTGAAGAGAAAATGAGTTTGGATTGGAAAGGAAGATTTTTGAAGTGCAAGTAAGGATATAATTTCAGTAATACTCTGTTTTCTCTCAACTGCAAAACACTTTATTTTGATTGGCAGGAAATAACCTTTGCTTCCATTTAGCAGCAGTTTTTTTCTTAAACAATTTTTCTTATAAATGCAGATTAAGTATATAAAGTTTTGTTATCTGAAACTAGCATGCACAAGAAACAAAGGATTCAAATGCAAGAGTATCTTTTTGGCCTAAAAGGAATGTAGAAGTTGGTGTATTTAACTGTAGTTAGCATAGAAAAAACCTACACTTCCATTCTGAAATCTCAGATCTCTCCAGAAAAGAGTTTTCTCAAATACTGTAACTTTAAGTCAAGACAACCTAATTAGGATAGACAAATGAAGTATTTGCACTGTAATATTATCTTTTGCTTTCCTACATTTATTTTTGAGGTCTTCACTTAGAAAAAGACTGCCTGACAAGCCTGTAATAAATGGTTCTCAATTGAACCAGTTAGCAGGAATCTTCATTTGTGCATTACTGTTTCACTGTCAAGACAAAATCTTTATCAATTTAAGTGAGAAGTAGATCACTAATTCACTGTACTTATAAACCTAATAAAAGATGGAAGAAATTCTTTTCAACACTTCCTGAATAATATAATATGTATAATTACATTTTAGACACTATCCTTCTCTTGCAGAAATCTGAGACATCAGTGGCTTGCCTCATTATTTTGGGAATTGCCACATCATTTCTCAAAACCCTCTCCAAATTATTTTCAACAAGCTCTTCTGGGTAATGCATATTTAACAGCTGTTGAGAAGGGATGGCCACTTCACTTCTGAGCCAACATGCAGTATCACAGAAATTAAAGCCAAGCTGGCAAATACACCTGGTTTTCCCAGTCTCACCATGGTGACAGGCATCTCAGAACATTCAGAACAGTGTCTTGCCACACAGACGTTTCTGACAGGTTAAAAAGCTATTTCTCTCTTGATGTCTATTTTTAAATTAAGACAGCAATTACTATGAAAATGAAGACCAATATTGTTTAATCTCAAATTACTTCATCATATTTACCCAGCTTTTTCAAAACTTTACCTCTGAGGACAGCCACAGTTTAGGTCTATTCCATCTGCAAAAGGACATACGATACGGGCAGCATCACACAAAACCTGTGCTTCTTTAGCAGCAAACTGAACAATCAATGGATGATCACCTAGCCAATGAAAAGACATTTAGAGATTTTAAACCCCCTAGAAAATAAAAAGAAGAAATTCTAAATTTTGAATGTTTTTCATATATTGAAAGGCTGTCTGCCCATGGCCCTGGGCAACCAGCTCTAGGCGACCCTGCTCGAGCAGGCGAGCTGGATAACGTGATCTACAGAGTTTCTTCCAAACTTGACTATTTTGTGATTGCAAGCCCTAAATCACAAATAAAGGTAGCTGACCAGTGTTTACTAAATGAGTATGTCTATCAAGAGAGGTGAGAATTCAGAGGTGGGAATTCAGACAAACATACGTGTCCTAGATGGTTGCTGGGTCAACATATACTTTTTCTGACTGAAATTGGTCAGGTGCTTATCTTTCACAAAGATGATATATGAAACTATGTATTCTCTATTTTTGTACAGCCTTCATGCTTCCCCTCCTAGCCTGCCTGCTCTTACCTGCATGCTGCCCCTTTGCTGTGCTGACATGGCTGTCTGTCTTGCCTGGTGGGAAATCTGCTTACAGAACCAACCGTTCAGAAATGAGCTAAACAACCCACGTTTGCCCTTCCTTATCACAGCCCTTCTTTTTCCTCTTCTGTGCCACCATGGCTGGTTTTTATCTACAATGTGATATGCTGAGTTGGCATGCGAACACATGGGCAGAGGCAGCTTTGTCTCAAGTGGGAAACCAAAGTGTCAGTGCTCCTCGACATGGGTCTGCTGAACTACTTGTGATTTACTAAGCCCCTGCAGAGAGCCAGATGGTCATATGGAACATGCTCTCCTCTTTTACAGCTATTGCATTACATCAAAGGCATCTAAAAATATCCGAAACAGTCTTAGCACTCACTTTCCTTATAAACAATTGCTGCAGTTAAGAGAAAGGGTGGTAACTGAGCACTGATGGAAAAAGATGATCCAAAAAATGCACAAAGTAGGTGCACTTCTGGTACTGAAAAGACCACAAGTGCTTCTGAAGATTATTCTGTTTTAGTGGAAAATTAGTTCTTAAAGCAGTGGAGCTTGCCAGAAAGAGCAGTAGTACCCTCTCAGTCAAGCTAAGACACTTCCAGAAGTTACCTAAACATATGGCAAGCAAAAACAATCCCTTGCATATTTTCAAAACAGTGTCCATTTAACACAGTGCTTTAGCTGAAAAGATTTACTTTGTTACAGCTAGTATTTTGGAATAATCCCACACTCTTAGGTTTGTGGTTGAGCGTTAAGTAATAAAAATACTGAGTCTAGCCATATTAAATTTTCTAGCAGCAGCCACAAAGAACATTACCTCTATTTGAGAAATATGCAACAAAGAAACATTAATGCTGAAGAAAATGGAAAACAGAAATTGCAATTGTAGACTCCAAACCTACTCCACTAATTACAACACAAAATCCCCAAACAGCCAGGAAGTTAAACATAAAACCACAGTAAAATTTCACAACCTGTTGTGGAGTTACTTGTTAAAAGCATAAATGCTAATAATGTAAACACTGTAATTTGGGCAAAGCTGTTTGAGGCAGAATGTTTTAGAGGCCTGTAAAATTAAGACCAGCGTGAAAGAGGTGAATAGGGAAAATATGTTGTTTACAACACTACAACATTTCATTTTGTTCCCCTTATTATCAGGCAGCAAAGTTGCAGCGTAACAGAGAATCTCCTCTTTCCCCATCCCTGCACCCGCTAGAATACGCTACAGATACTATCTGACCCATGGAACTTCAATGCCACAGGATGATGTTTAGATCAGAAATGTAAGTAAATTAAAAGGGGGCAAACTAGTGGCTTTGTGGAGCTTTGAACGATATATATTGTCAGCTATGTTCTTACTCATTTATTTTTACATACAAAGAATTATTCATGCTTTTTTAAGGTTGAATTCTACTAATAAGAGAGTCTATGCTTTCCAATGTGATTTTTCTCTGTAACTGCTCTATTTGAATAATTCATCATAGTAAACAGCCAGTGCTAAAATAATGAAATATACTTCCCCTGCTATTATATATACACTTATGAAACCACTAATTCAGTGGTCTGAATAGATGAAATCATCACACTTCATAGATCCTACACACCAGTCTTACTAGCAGTGCTCTTTTCATTCCTCCAGTTACAGCCTATGCTTATATGTTCCTTGTTACACCCTTCCACTGCAGCCACTTCATGCCAAAAGATCTGTATTGTTATTGTCACCTCTTCCCACGTATTTCATACCACTTTCTCTTTTGCTTTACACCCAGGACACTGTACAACTCCTTACACTCCTTCTTTTCGTGTTCTGGTTATGTTTCTGTAGCATGCCTGAAACCTTGCTTCTCCCCATCAATGCTTGAACTTCCTGGTCTCTTCTTGCTCCTTTTTATCAACCCCTCAATACCGCAAGGAGTCCCCCAACAGCCCCTTCCACCTTCCACTCCAGCTAATGTGAACCCCTGCTTCTTTTAGCAATCCTTGATTCCACTGTATCAATGTCTGATCTCTTAATTTTTTCACCTTTAGCAACACTCTTATTTTTATTAGAGACCAGAAAACCTTTCCTGGCAATAATTGGTCATCTCTGAAACACACAAGAAACAGCAACTGCTGGGAAAAGAATCTTACTACCATCTCATACTGTGTCTAGATGGGATGGAGTTAAGTTCAAATTTGTTTAAAGTTTATTTGTAGGAGGCCGTATGGTGCCGTCTTTTGGATTTTGTAACAAAACCTGTGTTGATAACGCACCAATGTTTTGGCTATTGCCACAGTACTTGCACAGCGTCAAAACGTTTTTCTCACTCTGCCTCCCCCTGCCCTCAGCAAATAGATTGGGGTGGGTAAAAAATTGGGAGTGAACACAGCTGGGACGGCTGACCCAAACTGATCCAGAGTATATTCCATACCATATACCATCAAGCTCAGCAATAAAACTGGAGTGACAGGGGAAGGTGAAAGTGTGTTGGGACATGTAAATTATGTTCCTGGATGGCCACTGCTTGGAGACTGGCTGGGTATTGGTCTGATAGTGTGAGGTGGGAAGTGATTGCCTTTGCATCACTTGGGTTTTTTCCTCCTTGTTTCCTTCAGTTATTAATCTGTTTTTATCTTGACCTGTGAATTTTTCTTGCTCTTGCTCTTCCTGTTCTCCCCCTGTGCTGCTGGGGGAGGGTGGAAGAGAAACGAGTGAGCAGCTGTGTGGGTGCATAGCCACTGGCCAGCTATGCGTGGTCAACCCACCGCACATCTAAATCAGTTTGGAGGCCCTCATTTCAAGTGGAGACAAGGTTTTCCACTATTTCATTTGACACACTATCACCAGAATGTGTTTCTCTTACCTAGAGAGAGTTTCTATGGTTTTACAGTCAATCAGATACAGTATACCAAAACTGCTAACAGATGTCAAGTTGTGTGACAGACTTCATTCATTTGGCCAGTTTGGTTTATCACCACATAAAACATACTGACAAGGCAATGGTTAATCTAAAAAAAATACCTTTGTTTGTTGTGAATTCGCTGTCTCTAGCTTTTGCAGATCTCACAAAATCAGCTGCCACTATCATAGGTGTGTAACACAAATCGCAACCGTATTTCCTGACCAAGGTTCTGAAAGCCAACCTGCAGATACATGAAAATTAAGAGATAAATAGTAAAGACTTTTTTTTTACTGGCTATTGTAAAATGCTGTTCTGATATGTGGTACCGTGGGGATGTCCAAGTACAATCATAAGATAAAACATGTCCCATGTCTATCTCCATCTTAAATAATTAAAGGAGAAAAAGGTAATCATCCCTGGTTTTACAGTCAAGATAACTTCCTCAGAGAGAATACACTGAAAACATAGCTGATGTGATAATTACTCACTTGGAATAGCGGACCATAGGGGCACATATTTTTACAACTTGCCCAGAATGAAATAAATCCATGGGATCTTTTAGTTGGCATTCTTTAGTTTCTGCATCACCAATCATGTACAATTAGGAATCCTCTTAGCATCTGGAAAAACAAACAGCGTTGAAACGCAAGTCATTCTGCTACCTCTCACGGGCCGTGCAGCAAAGCATTATAGTTTAACAGGACTTGCTTTTTGGTAAAGTATCCCGAAAGAAGTCCCTCACTCGCACGCTGCCAGGAACAAGCCTTCTGCCACCACCAGGTACCGAGCGCCGGCCGGGCGCCTCGCAGTCTGCAGCACCGCCGCGGCCGCACCGCCCGCGCTCCTCACGGCACGGAGGTTTCCCGCCCAGCCCCTCAGCGCAGGGCCGGCCCCGAGCCCGGCCCAGGGGCCCCAGGGCTCAGGGAGAAAGTTTTTCCTCAAGTCGGGCGAGAAGCAGCCCGGGCCCGCCGCCTCCCGGCCTCCCGCTGCAGGCCCAGCTCCCTCCGCCTCTCCCCGCCCGGCGGGGGCTGCGGCCCGCCCGGCCCGGCCTGCGCTGGCTGCCGCGGGTCGGTCGGTGCCTGCCGGGTGCCGGAGGCGCGGGCCCGAAGAGGGCCGGGCCGCTGCCACCCCCGCCGGGTCCCCGCGCGCCCCGCCCGGCCCCCCGCTCACCGCGTGCGCCACAGCCCCGCCGCCCGCTCGCGGGGCGGCCCACCCCCTCCGTCGCGCGCCTTCGCCATCATCGCCGCGCGCCGCCGCCCGGGAGTGACGCGCGGGCTCCCGGCACCTGCCAGCATGGAGGAGGCGGGGGCGGGCGGCGGCGCGGCCCCGGCCCCGGCGCTCGCCGAGCTGCTGGCGGACGGTGAGGCGCGGGCGGCGGCGGCGGCGGCCTGGGGGTGCGCGCCGCTGGCTCGGCTCGGCGCGGGCGGCGGGGGGCAGCCCCGGGCGGCGGGGCCATGTCGGGGGGTCTCGTCCGCGGGCGGGACGGAGGGTGCTCCGGGAGGGCGGCGTCGGGCAGGGCGGTCGGAGCCGGGGTGAGGCGCCGGCGCTGGGGACGGGGCGAGGGGGGCCATGAATTCCCGTGGTGTCAAGTCGCGGAAAGTTGGGGCGGCGGCGCCGGGGGGGACAGCGGGACCCGCGGCTGCTGGCGGGGGCCCGAACGGCCGGGGCCGGCGGGGTGGCGCGGGCGGCTGTGGCCCGCCTGCTCCTGAGGGAAAGCGGGTGCACTGAGAGGCGGAGGGGCTTGGTAATACCGGTAGGAGCTGCCTGGAAACTCGGGTCTGGCTTCGTCCGAGACCGTCGTTGCAGTGTCGTTTCTTAATTTAGTTAATTTTATAAACCGATACTGTTGTAAGAGTCCGGTTCGGTCTCGTGGAGGTGCGTCTCCTGCCAGCTCGACCCTCCGTGGTTGTTGTGTTGTGTTGACCAGGTGGCTGGTGTGTGTTTGGTTATGGGCACGACCTCTGTAGCCTCACCCCAGTTACGTTGTGAAGTTTGGAGAAGAAAGGTTTTTTACACTCTTTAGTGTATTCTGCGCAAGAAAAGGCTGTGGGCAATAAAGGAACACGAGTCTTTATCACCACGTACAAAAAAACTCAACCCAAACACAGGCATCACCTCGAAACTTGTTTCTCTTGATTGTGGTCTCTTCCCACGTTGGTGTCACATTTGTATTACATGATACAGAGAACACACACTGTTACGTTTGGAGAAATTGAAGGTCAGAGAGAGAACTGTATGCTTTAGGTTCATAAATATTTTTTAACTGCTCTGAAGTATGAAGATAAAATCTAAATTTTTTTCAGAATGTTACGCTGACTTCTTCAGAGAAGACTTTGATGTGAAAGCCTACACTTCCCAGTCTATCCATCAGGCTGTGATAGCTGAGCAACTGGCAAAACTTGCCCAAGGTATTAGTCAGTTGGATAAAGAGCTTCATTTACAAGTAAGTTTAAAGCATACCTGTTATTCAGGGATGGTTGATACCAACTAGTGAAAAGCTTAGTAATCTTAGGATCTTGTTGCTTCTGAAATTTCCCAGTGTATTTTGCAAGCAGTTAACTAAAGGTACAACTTACAGCAAAACTAGTAGTGAATCTGATACTTAGTCAAGCCCATTCTTAATAGTCCCACCAAAAAGCCATACACTCACTTCATTTTCAGTTTCTGCAGCCAGTCTCTGTATAGATGGAGGTTCCGCTCTTCTTTGTAAGGAAGTTCCCTGGCTCTTTCCAAATGAGCATCTCCAGCTATCAGAAATGCCTGTGTTTTAGGATGACAACTGTGAGAAGATAGCGAGTGATTTAACTTGCATCCTTTCAGCCTGGGCTGGAGAGTAGTAGCCTAGGCTCCAAGGCTTACCTGGGCAGATATAATATAATCTATGTTAACACACCTTCAGAAAGATTTCTGAGGTTGGATGGTAGAAGGCTTTTTGGTAAAATCTATGCAGACACCATAAATCCACAGCGGACTTTGCAGTGAGAACAAAGTTTATGTGGAGTTTCAAAACCTGCTTCCTTCTTTCCTTTGCCCCAGTTTTGATATTCTTTGGGAACTAGTTTCTGAATGTCAAAAATAGAAAAGAAAATATTAAAAATGTGAATATACATATACATTATTACTGTGTGATTAATAAGCTTGCATTTACAATTATGGTTATATGTGAAGGTGTGTTGAAATGTGATTGCTGTCCTGGCTTTAATTAATGTTAGCTGTGCTGCAGTTACAGACCCTCTTATTCTGACCTTGCTGCTTTTGTGAATTAAAATGTCCTCTGAAAGCCCTTTCATTTTTAAGGTGTGTCTGCTTTTTCCTGTGTCTGGCTAATGTAGGGATGATGATGATGTATTAATAATCATCCTTTCAGGCACACATCCCCATTCTTCTGTGCTGATTTCTCTACTCTGTTTTTCGTTAAGGTTGTTGCAAGGCATGAAGACCTGTTGGCCCAAGCAACTGGAATTGAATCCCTGGAAGGTAAATGCTGTTATATTATGCTTGTTCCTTCTTACAATGGAGGGAGCACTTCTAACATCTGCAGAGAATGTCAGTTATTGCCAACTTTGGCCCCTAATGTTCAGCCTACAAATCTGTCTTCTGAGGAGTAAGTAACTTGTGGCTGCTTTTTTTCGATGTCAGTAGATGGAGCTCCAGGGAGAAGATTTGGCTGATACTTCTCTGCAGTAACTACTTCATAGGAAAACGCGTTTCAATAATCAGTTCTTAGCAACCGAGTCTTTTTGACCTTTTAATATATATTTCTAAATAAACCTAATTTTTGTTGCAACATTAGCTGATAATTGTTGCCATTAATACCAAATTTGTGCATGTTGCATATGCATTTGTTGCATAGTTTGCAAATCTTAACCAAAGAGGCTTTAACACAAAATCTTAACTGCACTGAGGTATTTTTTTCCTAGTAAGTCAATCTTGTGACTGATAAATAGCTCCCAGTCAATTTTCAGAAATTTGTGTTCAGGGGAATTGTGTTTTCTGAAATCATGGTTGTTTCTGAAGGCCTTCCTTCCTAAAATTGCTCTGAGGAAAGAATGAAGTACTTCAAGACAACTATTCAGTTATAAAACATTTCTGTAAGGCAGATGTGGCAAATAGGGTGTGTTTTACAGCTACTAACCCAAAGTAAAGATAAAATCTATTTCACCTCAAATTTGTTCAAATTTCTCTATTTACTTAGGGTGATGCTCTTTAAGAGACCTTTTCTGTGTGTGAGGGAAGAAGGGCATGCAGAGATTCTAATCCTGAAAAGTGTTTGGTACTGGAGACATCAGTAGAAACTTCAGTCTGCAGCTGCCAGAAAAATCAAAAGTCTGTGCACACAAATAGGATGTTTTAAGTTTTGTAAAACTTTCTTCTGTCTGCCCTGCTTCTGCTACACGTGATACATGGTCACTGTAGAAGAAACACTGAATGAAGATTCATAAGAAAAAGAAAAGATGGATGTCAACAGAAATTTTCATTATGAAGTCAGAATCGCGTAGCTCTTGGTATTTTTATCAAGAAAGTTAGCCAGTGAAGATTATGGAGTTAATTCACAGCATATACAATGATTTGGATGTGTGAAAGTGAATCCCATTAAACGTTTCAAATCTATATACCCAGCTTGTAGAGTGCTTTTTTTTTTTTTTTTTAGGTCTGTGAACTTTTTTTAATGGTACACTGATCTGTTATACATGCTCTTTTCTGTCTATAGGTAGCTCAGTAGATACCTTGAGCTACCTGTTAGTTCAAGGTAGGCTAAATAGTAGCCATCCCATATCTTACACAGAAGATGGGAGAGGGTAGATTGCTTTCTCACTCATCCTAATTCTACCTTCTGGCAAAAGGACTGCTGTATGCTTTATAGCAATGTCACAGTCATGGATGCAGCAATGTCATGCTACTGGCCCTCCCACATTATTGCAATGTGGAGTAGAAAGTTCAGCCTATTTTGCCAGCTTTCCACCATATCCGATATCTTCGTCCTCTGATGCGTGAGAATTGCATGCCTACCATTCCATGTATAAAGGTCTGAGAACTCCTGAGTCTGTTACTAACTAGGTTAATAGTTCTGAAATATAGAGAAGATGGGAGTTTGCATATTTATATAAAATATATGAGATACAGTCCCACTACTGGACAAGCTGAATAAAACCATTAGCAGTAGTTTTGTTGGTCTTCTATCTTACTCTATCATATTTCAGTTTTATCCAATTTGATGATGACATGCTTGTAAACAGGGCTTTACAAAACTGTAGTATGTTCGAGAATGCTAACAATAACTGGAACAAAAATAATTCCATAGGCCTGGATTTTTATAACTTTATTAAATTCTCATCAGGCTGATTCCATATTTGCACAAATGACTGCTACCCTTGCCTACTTTGCAATTTAAGAACAAGCGTGCTTGTGGGCTTTCTTTGTGCTGTTTTGCCAAACTAATCTGGAACAAACATGATTAATGTAGTTTGCTCTGTAGTCTAAATTAGATGACCTCACAATGACACTGATACCTTACTTTTTGCCAGAGATGCTTATGCACAGGAAGAAAACCTTGAAATGGAGTTGGTTATCTTCTCAGTTCTCTTTGTCTGTTGATTTCTCTGAACTGTCTAGTCACTACGTTAAATAAATAGTGTTAAATAGGTTGTGCTTTTTTGTATGTCATGTTCAGGTGTTTGTAGCAGGTTATATGCCTTTGAACAGCAGTCCTGATCATCATTCTTTTAGAAAGCAGCATACTCTAAATATTACTTGAAACTTAACGTATGATGAATTTGAATGATATTTCTTCTGTAGGTTTGCGTTCTCTACCAATAAATTTTCCGTAACATTCAGTAAGTGATCTACTACCTGCTCAGTTTATTTCCAAATATGCTGTGTTTTATTAATTTCAGTCTGTTTGAATGCTTTGTTGTAAAGGGGGATTTTTTTTTTTATGCTAGTCAGAAGTAGTTACTATGATTTGAAGAATAATTTTTTCTGTAATTGATAACTGTTCCATGTAAAAAATCTGCTTTATTTTGCAGGTGTCCTCCAAATGATGCAGACGAGAATTGGTGCTTTACAGAGTACTGTTGATAGGTATGCCATTCATTATGTGGTTAGAAAGTAGAAATTCTTAGTTGTTCTGTCGTGTTACTTATTAATACTGCTATAAATAAATTCTCTTCTTATTTTCAGAATTAGAGTTAAAATCGTTGACCCCTACAACAAAATAGTGTCTCGCACAGCTCAGCTAGCAAAACTTCAAGTAAGTTGTATGCAAAATGGACTTTAAAAAACCCTTTCTGAATGTGTATTATTTCCCAGTTGTCAGGCATGGGTGGAATTTTCATAGTCCAGTAGCCTGTAGTTCGTTGTCAGTATTTCTCAAGGAAAATCAGTATTTGTGTGTGTCTTCATGAGCTACTGAGAAGTGCTTCATGTTGCTAAGTAATATGGAAACTGACCTTTGCGCTAGCTAAGTGAGTTTTTGAAGAGGTGGAGGGAAGACTGAAGGGTTATCTTGAGTACAGATTAATTAAATTCTCATTACTGTTTGTGTAATTTTGGTATTTGATGTTATGGTGCCATTATATCGAAGATGTAAGTTAACGTGTGCTTGGCTGCAGTTTAGTAAAGAGTTTGGGAATTCTTTCAAAATAGTAAAGATGCAACTTATGGAACCAATTGTGGTTCTGGAGTTTTATAAGCTCAGGTACATAGTTCTTCCTGTCTTTTAAATATAAGCGAAGCCTACAGGAGAATGTAGATCTCTGTTGGAGGATAGCAATGGGAGAGAGCTTATCACAACGATGGCAACACTTCCATTGTTGATTTTATAATGGTTGAAAACTACTCCACAGATCTTCAGGAGTCATGTAGCTGCATTCTATTAAGTTTATGGTTTGAAAAGCAGCACAACTCCAAATCCACAAATGTTTAATCAGTTGTTGTTTGAACTCTTTGTCTTCACAACTTTACCTTAGCTTCGCAGAACTAGGAACTTACCTTTTAGTAGCTGAAATTTGAGCTGTGGATATGCACTCAAGTAGATTGCCATCTGTGGGTGACTGCTGTTGTACAGTAGAGTAGATGAAGCTGCAAATGGTCATGCAGTTTCTAGTCTGGGGGCTGGTGGAGCAGCTGCACTAGTCTCTCAGCTGAACTTACTATTTTCTGCATTACTTCCAGTAGCAGTGAAGTTCAGCCAGTTTGTCCAGCTGCTTCTCTTGTTCTTTTCAACTCCAGCTGTTACTGCTTTTGCCACTGGGCAAAACTTCTCTGACTTCCCTGTTGGCAGGTCATGTGCAGATTTTTTTTTGTTCTCTTACGTATGTTGCAGCTGTGGAAAGGGTTGTGGGAATTTGGGGCTAAAGATTAATATAATTTCTGCCCTGATCTTACACAAAGTCAAACTGCAAGAGGACTTCAGAGAGGAATGAGTCCCTGAACTTAGGAAATGTTTCTTGGGTGCTCTTGCTTACTCTTTGCTGTAGCAGGGTTACATGTATTTTCCTGAGGTGAGAAAGCAGCATCCATCTAGGGTCAGCGTTACTCAGCCTCTGCCAGCGAGTTTGTAATATCTGGCTTTTCTTGCTCTAAGTCAGAAGAAAGAGGTGCACTTCCTAGCATCCAAATCCACTTACTTATCTCAGTGTAGAGAGGTACAGTGATTCCAGCTCTGCTAGTGAGAGTCCATCCTTGGCACGAGAGCTGCTGTCTGGTGTTGCAGATACGTAGTGAGTGCTTTATGTTGCACTATGCTGCTGGGAGGAGTCGAGGGTCAGGACACCATAATTATGAAATGCAGCTGGACTTAAGGCAAGTTGAGTCCATAGGCCTTTGAGATCTGCTTCCCCAAGGGGCACTGCTGTGGTGTCTCTTTAGCTGGCTGACTTGTTTGTTCGGGGAAGAAGAGCAACAACAGCACAGCAAATAGTTCACTTCCTGGCGGTGACAGGGCTTTGTGTGTGATATTGGTCCCAAATGCAGGACTTGTGGCATGGCACACTTACAGACTTGCTCGTTTTATCAGGTGATGTACAGTTGGTAGAATAATAGAAAAAGGTAGATGATAAAAGAGGTTGCCTTCTGTCAAAATCTGTAGGGTTGGCAGGTATGTTTTGCTGAACATGTGGTGTTTAAGGGCCCCTTGTATTCATGATGGTATTATTTTAATGCTTCTCCATTGACTGCTGTGGGACTGCTCACAAACTGAAGGAATATTTGGCTTGCATAAAGCTGGATTTTGCCATCATTAATTGTTTTTAATATAGTCTGGCTTTTTCATAAACATTCTCGCTGCAGATTCATTGTCAAACTCCAAATCTAGTCGTGAATTCTAAATCTCTGCCGTGTGCTTGTGTATATTATGTCTTGCTCTGCTCTTAGAGCTTCATGGTATCCCAAGGGAGCAGCAGACTCACAAAGCTTACTTCTTACTTTAAATCATACTGTCCTCTTCTGAGTCTTTCCATGGTAGATCACAAGCTAAATGGGAATAGTTAACAGAGGAAATATGTAGACAGAGTGTTTGTCCTTCAGAGGAGTATTTTCTGTACAGCTCTGTGTTTCTACATGTTCTCTTTACTTTCTGTGCAGCTCTGTGATTCCACATGTTTTCTTAATTTTAGGTATATCGGTGTTTAAAAATCCTTATAGTCTTTATAATAGCCAAATTTTTAAAACCTTTTTGAAAAGTAGTAATTCTGTATTTTAAAGTTGTTCTCTCTTTAAAATATTCACCAGTAGCAGATTTCATCCTGGTGCTAGTAGTAGCAGATTTCATCCTGGCCCTACTAACTAACTAATGTAATTTGAACATAGAGGACTCTCATCTTTCTTCAGGCTTCTGTTATATATACCTCCAATTACATTGTGATCTGACAGTTAGATGCAATTGCATATATGAGCTATGCACTGGCACATTTTCAAGTAGTCCTCTCTTTCTAATTATGTCTTCTTTCAGTAATTTCTAAAAATTAACTTGAGATTAAAAGTAAGAGGCTTTTTGATTGCTCGAATTGTAGCAATAATGTCTGTTCGTGTTGATATGTTGCTTTAAATTTCAGAAGGTAACTAACATGTAATCTTGAGAAAAATGGGGTTTTATTTTTATCTTTACTAAAATCACCAGGACTAACTGAGGCCACTGGCCTTTTCCAAATTAATTCCTGCTTGAACAGTGGAATTAATTCCTTCTTGGATGAAAGCATCTTCTTTAGAAAAGCATACTCTATCCACTCACAAAGGGAATGTTTACTGAATTAGTTCAAACTTTGTTATGCAGGTGGGCAGGTTAGCGGATCTAGCATCTGTGAACAATTCCACTATTATAATGGAAATAAAAAATTTTATCTATGGTCCTCATATTGCATTCTTTTACAGTGACTGCGAGTTTTAGTAAGTTGAACAACTCACATAAATGGAAATACTTGGGTGAAACACAATCTTTGTCAAGGGCACAATGCAGTAACAATCACTGTGAAGTTAAGACTGTATCTTCATGTCTTTGGATTTTTCTTCTCCTTCTAATTCATAGGGCCAGAAGTTAAAACTTTTTTTGCTCTTGTATCTAAATGTAACTTTTCCCAGCTCTTACTCAGTTTGATAGTCCTTTTAAAAGATTGTTTCTTGGAACAGGAGATAATGAGCAACAATTCAATGAAAAAGAATCTTTTGGCATGTAAAGTAAAAGATAGCCAGAAGATAACCGAAGTTGAATTCCTAGGGAAAAACATTAGCCAGGAGTACACAATTGGATTAGAGAGTAATTAAATTTGAAAGCAAAGTAGTAATACTGTGCCCTCTTACTTGGTGAAGCACAGTGCACTATATAAAAAGCTATTTTTGATTCATCTTGCAGAAAATCAGTTTACAGATATGAAAGTGATCTGTGGATCAAGAATTTTCCAATTAAAGAAATGAATTAATAAAAGCTAATGCGTTAATCTCTCAAAGTAGGATAAGCCTCACTTGGTTCTCACTAATGGTAACAGAAATCACGTGGTTAAGTTGTCATAGAATACTTAGGAAACTTGCACTTCAGACTATGTGATACAGAGCCAAAAGCAGTAAGAGTAATTGTGCTTTTGATTTGCCTCAGTGGGGCTTTCTCTAATTTTTCCTTACTGTATGCCTAGGTGTTTAACAAAATTAAGCTGTAAATATTTGTGTTGATGCTGGTTTGTGCTGGTATAGGGAAGAGACTGACAAGTTGTGCAGTCCACTGAATATTGGTTGAAATTACTCACTTGTACATATTTTCATGTGCACTATGACATTTGTTTTCAAGACATTAACTTGAGCCTAAAAAAGGGGGTCAAAGACTGTCAGATACTAAATAATTTTTTAAAGTAACTTTAATTTTGATATCCATAAGGTAAATACTTCAGGCAGCTTTGCCTTCAGTACCAGGAAAAATACCTCAGAACAACTACGTTTTACCTGTTCCAAATTTCTCATTTACCTCTTGTTAATTTGATTGCAGATGATTGGACTGTACCTATGACTATGCTGAAATCCACATACTTTTTTACCTTCTCTTGAATCAGGTTTCTGAACTCTGGTTTAGATGTTACCCACTCCAGAATGTTGCTGCTCCTGTAGCGTGTATCTCCTAGCCTCACTGACCCTGTCCAACCTAGAGGAACTCTGCACTTGATGTATCTCTTGCTGTTTCTCTGTGTCTGTTATTTACTGTGTAGAAGGAGAAGACGTGTTTGAAGATCTTAGTTGAGTGAAAAATTATGAAACTACTATGTTTGATTCATATATCAGCAGTGCCCTTTTTTTCTAAATCGGTGCTGATGAAAATATGCACAAATATGTTTACTTAAAATTTACATACGCAATCATCTTAATTTTTAGCCAAGAATGCTGTGTATTTTAATAAACTATGAAAGAATGGGAACAGTTGACTGAATGAAGGTGATGGGCCTTATGAAAGTTTTGCTGAAAATGAGTTTTAAAATATATTCCTATCATAAAAGTCAATGTTTGTAATAACGATTTAACCTTTAATTTTTATTGTCCTCTGAAGTAAGTGCTGTCATTTTGCTTATTTTGGATCAGTAAGCAAGGCTTAATTGACAAGGCCAACTTCTTAATTTTACTAAAGCTTACAGAGCGGGGGAATATTGAGGAGAGATGTGCAATGTAAAATAAAGCTTGCTTCTAGATAGAAGTAGACTGTGTCTCTGCCGTAGGGTTCTGAGTTTTTTGTTTGTTTTTTACTAGTAATGATGATATAGTCTCAGTAGCCCTGTGAACATAATTACCAGCTTTAGAAAGTATTGATTTATATTGCCTAAAGTCATGTTAAAAAATCCTGAACAAGAGGATTTAAGTGTTCTAAACTTCATTTTTTTGGTTAAAATATTTCTGTATTTTAGGCTTAATAATGTGATCATAATGTACTGATAATATCCCCTAATGCTATGATTTCTCTGCAGGCTGCCTGTGACTTGCTGCGGAGGATAATACGCATCTTGTATCTCAGTAAGAGACTTCAAGGACAACTGCAAGGAGGAAGCAGAGAGATAACAAAAGCTGCCCAGAGTCTCAATGAACTTGGTGAGTCCTTTGTAGTTACTTTTAGAGGAATTTTTAGCTTGTACTTGTGACTCACACTAGTGTGTGACTTAAAAAACAAATAAATCCCCAAAACTTTTTACTGTGGTTCTTGCTGTCTACTTCCTGATTTGAATTGAGAAATGGTGTGGACAGAACTCATTTGTACTTTAATTTTTTTCATATGACTTCTCCAGGTAAAAGTATTTAATAACATGAAAATTCTATGGTTATAACGTGTTCTTTTGGGCAACAATTTTTTTATGAAGCAATTAATTTCTTACTGGTTTTTGTTTATGTAAAATGCCTTCACAGGTAGCAGATACGTATTTAGCATTTGGAAGATGTTGCAACTACAATAAAGCATAGTTTGAATTACAGTTCACGTCCTAAAAGAATATTATTGGCCCTGTGAACTTTCTGAAAGCCATACATGGTGCGATATGCAGAAACCTAACGTAATTCAGATACTAGAAGCATTTTGCTGCCGTAGCAACTTACTCTGTATTTTATTGGTTTTTAGGAGGAATGATGAAATAGTTCTCATGAAGCTCATGTAACATTGCTAGATTATTTTCTGTACTTGAGCTGGCTTCGGTATTTCCACACTGTGCTGCAGGATGCAGTGAGGAGCATCCCATCAGTCTTTGAGCTAGTAGCCGGTGTTCCATATGGTATCTTGCCAGCTGTTTCTCCTTTGATTTAATGGTATTCAAATTTCAGCTTCCAAAATTAGGTTGTGGGAGGGATGAACTATCAAACATTCAGAATCATCCTGAGGTTTATTGTGCATATTTGTCACTACTGCTCTTTTTGTACAGTGTAATCAAAAAATTATTAGACAATGACTTAGTCTTATAATTAGCAGATGCTGTGTTGTAAATGGAAAATTTATATATTTGTTTAGTGTATCAGTTTGAAGCACTTAAGCATCAACTGTAGCATTCTAAGCTAGAGTATTTTTTCTGATTTTATATTTTTTCTGATTTTTTAATTTTCTTTCCATTTTGGTCTCCCTTCACATCTTCAGGATATATAAAACAGTACTGTCTTTTAACTACCTGAATTACAGGTCTTGTGGGATTAACGAGATGCTAGATCCTGTTCAAATAATTAGCACAATTTAATGGTAAAATCTGAGATGTTTCTCTTGTAGTTTTTAGAATTTCTTTCTTTGAAAGAAAATGCCTTTTATCACTCTCCTTCCTCTCTTCTTTTTTCTTTTGCCACTTAAAAAAAGAGCTTGCACTTCCTTCTGTTGAGGTGTCACAGTCTTTTGAGTTTCTTTTTTTTCAAATACTTGATCTTTTCCTGAAGCTTAGAAAAGTATGAGGAATTATTATTGTTAAAGATGTAGGGAGATGGAAGCCCTTAGGAAGCCCTTTTGACTTTCATCCTACAGTCCGTAGGGGAGGAGCCAAGGCTTGTGGTCCCTAATTTAACCATCAATTAATGGTTAATTCTGGATGGTTTATGGCCAGGTAAAATCACTTGTCTACTGTCATTTCTCTCTCCCTCTCTTTTCCTGGTCTCTCTTTCTTCTCTTTTACCTCTCCATCTGCATCTCTCCCTCATCTTCTGGTGCTCTGCTCTTAGTTATCTTCTGCTGGCCACCTTGGCTGGTCTGATTCTTACTGCCTCCCAGCTGGCCGTGATGCCCAGCATGTGAGTGGATCGAAACACCCTGCTGAGGAGTGGCTGGTTGGTGGATTGGAGGTGTCTGTCCTGTGTGGTGAGGTGGTGCCTTACTGGATATGGGGTAGCGCTGTTTGGAGGGGAGGAAAATGTGCAGTGGCTGGAGTCAGCATGGCTCAGGGTACTAGAGTAGGAGTCAGTGGGAAGGTGGTGTGTTGCTGGAAGGCTGGATTTTGGGGTATGGTTGGGGAAGCACTGTCCTGTGCGTCTGGCTTTAGAAAGCATTGGGGTGTGTGAGATCTGTAGGGTGGTGATGGTGTGGGGCAGGAGAGCGGTAAGGCTGTGGCGACATGGGGTGAAGCTGTAGAAATGCTGTGCTTCAGAAAGGTGGGAGATGTGATGTAGTGGTCTGTGTCATCTGGAGGGTGGGAATCATGGGGAACCGGCACTGGTTATTTGGTGGTGAGATTACACAAGCATTGGGAGGGCTTGGGAAGTACTGCAACATCTGATGGTAGCAAATAGGTGGTAGACATGAGTGGTGTGAAAGCCTGGTACTGGATATGGAGCTCTGTGTCATGGAGACTTGCTTTTGAATTGGAGGTCATGGCCAAGATTAATATTAATTTGTAGTTTTAGCCAGATATTTCTGAATATCCCTTTTGGTGCTCTGTCAGGGAAGAGTTCTTCCCAGTGTTTGTTACTTTCCTATTTTGTGTGGTGCAATATAATTTCTGCTTTGTTGAAAGCAGCAGTACTGTGATACTACTTTGAAAGCTCTGCACTTTCTATAGTATAATATATCTTTTATTACTTACAGGGGTTATTCTGGGTATTAACTGGCCATTTAGTTTTTACATACTGTTGTAGTCTGTGTATAAGTTTGGGGGACACAAACGTGTGTGCCTGTTTAAGGTGTATGTATTCAACATCTATTTCTTCAGCAAATCTATGTTAGTTCACTTACAGCTTTTACTTAGTTGAGTCTTGAAGTTTATTTTGCAGTGATGGGAAAAGATACAAAAATATAAAATTGTGAAATTAGAAGTAGGGGTCAGTCAGAGGAACTACAAGAAATAGTAGCTTTTACTGGGAAGGGTTTTTTTAATTGCATACTTTCTTAAGTTACTGCTATTCTGCACATCTCTAGCTCCAGTAGAAGATGTTAAGAACTTTACTTTGAAAGCATTTGGTAATATTTTCACTGAGATCTCTACTTAAAGCTAAAGTAGATCTAGAATTCCTCTTGTGTTGGACTTTCTCATTCTTTGAAATTAACTTTCCACTTTGGCACAGTAAGAAAAGAAATTAATTCCCTATGCAATTTTTAGAGATTAAATGTGATTAATATATATGTGTGTGTATATATAACCTCACACTTCCTTCTGCAACTCTTCTACCTCCTAACACACTTTTTGGGGTTCTCTAGCAAAGTAGAAACAGAGCTCTGATAGTCCATTGAATAAGCTATTAGCTGCTTCTCTAGTGATGATTCTTCATATTTTACAATCAAATTCAGTATATTGATAGGTAAAGCAAGTGACATATTCAGATGTCACACAGGGCCTAATGCAGTGAATTACATGCCCTGACTATGCTTCTTGGTGGTATTTTAATACGATTTAATACAAGTGAAAAAGAAACATCCCTAAGCAAGTTTAAACCACAGAATGTTACAAGAAAGTGTATACACTATACACAGAAGAAATTATGCAGGGATTAAACAATCTGCTCTCTTGTATGTGGATATGCAGAAATCACTGCCTGTAAGTGGCCAGTAACTGATCAGATGAAGATGAAGAAATTCTTAGTTGTGCAGGGAGTATCTGGCTTGACTGTGGACAGGTTGTTGATTCCATCTAGCAGTTACAGCACTAGCTTTGGACAGCAAAGGATTTATAGCTTTTGCTTGTTAAATACCTATAACTGATGTTGTCATTATTCATATAAATGCCTAGATGTCTTATGATTATAATGAACTTCTAGTCTCTATATATGGTTGTACTAGAGTTTATTTCACAGCAAGTAAATTTATTTGCTTGAATGACCTTGTAAGTATGTAATACTTGTAGGCAGGCCCTCACAGCAGCCATGATTTTGCTCTTTTGTTAACTCAGAGTTAGTCTGTGACTAAGATGTGCAGCCATAAAATGAAGGGGAAGGGGTCTACTGAAATACAGTTTTGGGTGTCTTCAATATAGAAGTTGTTCCAGGACAATGCTGACTACTCTAAAACAAATAATGTATTTTAGGAGCCTAGAATATAAAGGTGCGATTAAGTAGTAGGCAACATAGATTTATCAAGAATGAATCCTGTTTAACCAACCATATTTTCTTTGTTGGCAGCATAACAGGTCTTAGGACTAGAGAGATCATTGACTGTCTTGTAGTTTCATTTAGATAGGTCACTTGACACTATGTCACATTAGCGGGGTCAGCAATATAATCCAGTTGAAAACGTTGTACAGTGAATGCAGAATTTTTGAGAAAGCTGTGCCCCAAGAGTTATCATCAGTTGTTCACTATTCCCAACAATATATCAAGTGGGGTTTTGTTGAAATGTGTTCTGCAGCTGGCTAGTGTTTTCATTAATGATTTGAGTGATGTTATGCGGTATATCCTTATTAAATTACAAGTAATAATCAAGCAGAGAGGAATGGAAAGAACATTGGGAAACAGGATTAAAATGAATAATATTCTTAGTGAATTGGAGACACATCTTAGGTGAACTGATTTAATTTCTCTTCCTGGCAAGTGCAAAGTCCTAGCAATAAATAGTTATTGTTAACAGCAGGAATAGGAGAAACGACTGGGTGGATAGCATAGCATTCTGCAGAGAGTCTTTGTAGTTCCTCACAAATGGAGTGCATGCCACTTGTTGTTTTGTATGAGCATGATGTTGGCAATGGAGTTTGTACTGATCTTTATAAGGCAGGGTGTTGTGTGCAGTGCACTTGAAACAAATCTTCTGTTCATGCTTCAGCTGCAGAATCAAATCCCTTTTGAGGCACCTCATTCAAGGAAGATGTAGGTTAATTGAAGAAAGTCCTAAATACAGCAGTAATGATGGCTGAAGGTCTTGTGGATGGGCAGTGGGTTTGGAGAAGAGGGGTCTAAGAGGCAGAGTAACGTTCTTCAGATAAATGAAAGTTTTTCAGATGAGAAGGGAGTAAAGGGCCTCTCCATATCCACTGTGATTGAAACAGTAAGTAATGGGCCTGAAATGAAGCAAAGAAAATTTTTATCAAAAATGTTAGGAAGTGTTTCTGATGGTAATGGTAGTTGCAGAGGAGCTGTGATGTCAGTAGTTGAAGCTTTTTTAAAAAGCAGTTTAGATAAAGCATATACCAGGAATACTTTAGATACAGAGGTTTTGCCTTGAAGCAGGAGGACTGAGTAAGCTGACCTGCTACAAGTCCTTTGTTTCTTTCAGAGGTGCTTCCCCCAATTCTGTTAATAGAAAATGTATTATAGGGAAGGTTTTGTTTTGTTTTTTTTGGTTGTGAGTGTGTGTGTGTTTATTTAGTGGTGTGGTTTTTTTTTTTTAATTGGACTGCTTAATGTAAAATTTGCTTCCCACAAGTTGTTTTGTTGGGCTCTGTGCCCGCATACCTCCTGGAATATTAGGACTGTGACTGGAAAATTCATGCCGTCACTTTAGTTCAGCCTCTTCTTATCACTGCTTCAGATGAAGTAGTAGATAAATCTCCTCAAAGACCTTCAGCTCACCCCTCTGACACAATTACTTCTCTTCTGGTTGTGACTGACATTCAAGTTAACTTCACACAGTTCATTGTGTTACTGGAGTGCTGCAAAAATTGACCCTCAAAAACTGTTATGTCAGTATTCTGTAGGAGAATGTACTAAGCAGGAAAAGGAAGGTGGTAGTGACTATGTGAATGTAAGCATTGTGTATTTTGATCTTCTTCCTTTGCCAGGAAAGAAGGCAAACTATCCACTTCTCAGTGACCCAGCTGTTTTTAAGGAAGATACTAATTTACTCTTGTAAGTTTTTAGTATTTGGGAACGGTGCTGAGTATTGTTTTGTGTTTATTAAAATACTAAGTGCTGCTAGTCAGTATTCGGGAAACAACAGTTCTAATTTATTGAAAACCTAAATAAATGATTTTAATAGTAAGTGTTCATACTTGTTTGTGTTATACCAGTTATCCATATCTATTGCAAGTTGGAATTATCTGTACCTGTTGTTTCCACAGTGTGCCTTATTAATTGAGTATTAAAACAGCGTAATTAATCTGGCTAAACCACAGAGACTTATTCTGAAGTGATTGCAGATTGGCTGACTAATGTTTGTCATTCAGGTTGAATATTGTTGTATAAAAATGGTTTAATTTTAACTGCTGTGTTTTTTGGAGTAACATTAAATGTGTGTTGTGTACCTGTACACATGTATTACTAAACTTGCAATGGTAAGCTGTCTGAACATCTGCCGTAGATACTATGGTAGCCATGTTTTACCGCTGCCTTCTTCACATACCATATGCGACAATGAACTTAATTTTTTTTTTTTTTTATTCCAAGCAAAAATGTATAGAGTGTATGATTGCCAAGGCAGGTCTTTTGTTGCCTGCAATTAAAGTGAGGAAAGACTTGGTTACCGTCATGTCAGTGAGGTCCTTCACGGCTAGTACACAGAGCAGACAGATTTGTTGATATTAATATTGCTGTGCGCAGTTTCTCATAAGAAACAACACACATAAGTCTGGAGGGAAAAGTTGCTTTTCATGGTGCTTTTGTTTAGGGATTTAGATGCATTGCAATTTATTGCCTTGTAGTAGACTTAGTGTCCTCCAAAATAATATAGCATATGTCTGTATAGCACAATGCACTGTTCTGTAGGGGTAAGTGAACTGATTTGATTAATAGAAATTACATGGACATGCTGGCATGACGCTTTGCCTGAGGTAATTAGTACTGCTGAGAAGGACTGAATTGTATTACTGGCTCAGAGCCATCTGCATTATTTTTGAATGCCACTGCTTCACTTGGTACATCTGCATCCATAGTAAGTGTAGATATCTTGCTAAAACATTTTTCTTCTGTCCCTGGTGGTGTTAGCAGTAACACTGTCAGACTTTCACTGAAATGGTTTGGGCTAAAATATATTATGCCTTTCTGTAGTTGAGTGTCCTTCATGTCCTTCAATGTCATGTTCCTTTCAGTTGAGGGTTTTTTTTTTGGGTTTTTTTTTTGTTTGTTTTTCCTGAGGCTGTGTTACCATAAGATGGAACATTTTGCAAAAAGTTGTTGTGCAAAGTTTTTATTTGTAGTTTTCCGAGCCAACCCCCCCCCCTCTGATGGGAAGGTCAAGCAGATGTAAAAAATAATTAAATACTCAAAGAGCCTTAATATTTGTAGCTTTAAAACAGAGTCTTGAACTGTTGGGAAACTTGAGAACTCATTTTTATATAAAAGCTTAATTTTTCTGAAATCAGGCATACAAAAAAATGTAAAAATAATGAGAAGTACTTCACAAACATGGAGCCAGTGTCACATGTGAAATACATGTAGAATGCACTGTCTGAACTGCTTTTCTTCAGTATCACTGGTAAAAATGGAAAATGACAGACTTTTGCTCAAGTTACATTGTGATTAACTGTGTATGGTTAATAGTACATTTAATCACAAAATAATTGTGTAATAAATATGTATGTACTAGTTACTATGTTTCTCATGGACAACACTGGTCATTCTTTGACAGTCATATATATTGCAAAATAATTATTCTTTATTTTTAATGTGATAGTGTTGATAGAACCATTCAGCTTACATTCATACAACAGAGGCAATTGAAGTTGTTATTTTATACATTGATTAAAAACAGAAAAAAACGTTTGTAATTATCTGTCTTTTCAAGGAAAGGAGTGCCATGAAAGCTATGGATAGTGCTAACAAAAAATCGTCTTGGTAACTAAGATCTTGTTATTTTCTTAGTATTGTTCCTGGTTTCATGTTTGCCAAAGTCATTACGTGATTTATTGTAAAATCACATAAAAGGAAGAGCTATTCAAGCTTCTGCTTAGTTATTTAATGAGTTATGCTGTACAACCAAATTATTTTGTGTAATGAATGTAGAAGCTAGTTGTGCTCTTCTGTAGTTGCTATACCACACACTTACTACTTTCTCTGTTTCAATTATGCACAGAAAAATCTTGTTCTAGGCCATCTAATTTTATTTCATGCCGTCTTTACCTTTTATGCAGAATTAAGGAGCTTCTGTGGATATTAGTTTATTTCTTGCTGGCTTTTGAAATAAAGAAAGAAATATCTTGATAGTATGTAACAAGTTCATTAATGAGAACTATTCACTATAAGATACTGGATTAATGTGCATGTACCAAAACAACTTGAAAAACTTAATACAATTTTTCATAAGAAGCTAATAATGTATGACATCTTTGTTCTCTTTGAGCCAGGGAGACAGAACATACAGGTTTTACCATCAGATTGTATTTTGCTGTGATTAGGATTCCTAGCTTGGAAACCTTATCTTAGACAAAGGGTTGTATATAAATAGTAGGTATGTTTTACTTAATCTCTGGCATACATTCTTTTTCTAACCATTTTCAATAGAAGGCACGAAATAATTACAGGCACATGAGAGAAAAGACAAGTCTGAATTGATAGAAGAAAAAAAAATCCTGTTGGAATTTTGATTTTCAACATAATATTTAAGTTAGTAGGGCTTGAATTTACATTTCCTCAGGTTTTTAAAAAATTATTTTCTGTTACTGTAGCTTCATTGTAGTTTCATTGCTGTGTCACTGTTTTCCAAAGTCATAACTATTCAGATCTCTTGAAATTTAATTGTCTTTATGCATACAGTTCTAGAAAATTAATCCAGGTATAATTGTAATGGTGGGTTTTCTTGATGTCTAGTTTCCTTTTAAAGAACCATAACATGTTTCACATTTGCGGTATTGAGTGAATTATGAAACTATTTTTTCATGTTAGCATTAGGCTGATTTCTGTTTTTGATGAGATTAGTATTTTAGCTATAACTACTAGAAGAATTTGATTTTGCTGTATTATTAAGCATTTTATAATTTTACTCTCAAGTATATAGACTTTGTCAGAGGGCTGTGTATCAGTTTAAAATGGTTTTAGTACTCTGCTTTCTATGTCAGGTTGTTAACCTGTTCCTGAGATGTATGTTATTGATGTCCCCTTAGCAAGGCTATGTCAGAAGTTAATTACAGTGTGTTCAAGTTACCTTTGCTGTAGCATGTGGAATACTTCTGACAGTTTTTAGTTGAAAAACTAAGGCTCATTAAAGACTATTCTCTGTGTTTTGCTCTTCCTTGCTCCCAGTTACAGATGTCCACACCTTTTGTTCCTTACATTTCTGGAAGCCTTTGCTCTTTCAGCATCCTTATTATCTGTTGCTCTGAATCGGATTGCTACTGTTTAATTATTAATATAAATTATGATTACTATTGTCATGTTTTAACATACAGAAGTTTTGGTTGTAGGCCAGTATTACACTGAGCTGGGCTTCAGCAGGTAGAGTAAAATCTGGAGACAGACAAAGAGTGACAGCTCTTGATTTATTTGCTTCTAACAGTTCGGAGGACTCCGGTGGGAAAGAAATGATAGTGGACAAGAATGAAGAAAGGGGGTATGTGGTGGACTACCAAAAAGTGTTTTCTGCTAGGAGAGGAGTTATTGTCAGGACAGCAGAGTAGCAGCAGTGGTCATGCAGCTGCTCAGTTAATATGCATTTAAACTTCCTTGTGTACTGTTGTGAGGCACAAATAGTGTTTGCCTGGTAGCACGTTCAGTTCTGTGTTTGAGATTAAGCCAGAACTGCTTATTTCTTAAAAACATGGAAACTACAGTATTTTCCATCTGCTTTGGTAATGTATCAGATGATCTAGGGTTTGAGAGCCAGAGAATATATCTGTAGTTTGTAGTCTCACCTGGGTAAGGCTGAAACAGAGGGGGCTTGGGAATTTTGAAAGAGGAACTGTTTGGAAATGAGGAACAGAAGGGAGCGGTGGAAGAATGAAGATGTGGAAGAAGTTACTGGTGATTACAAAATCCTACACTTGCTAATTTAGGAGCTTAAATAGAAAGGCCAGGTCTTATAAGGTGGATTTTTTCCAGTTTTTGCTGATTTGTTTTGCAGTCAGTGAATTCAAGTGTGTGACTCTCAAATCTGAAAACTGTACTTACATTCTGTTTCTCTAATTACAAAATTCCCCTTCTGCTGTCTTCTCAAAGTATCCCTATAGAGTGGAGAGGAATTATACCAAACCTGTTTCTGTTTTGCTGTTAGGAAATACTTGTTCCCCACCAGAAGGATGGTATTGCAGCTGGTAGGGGTGTTTGGACCTCGTTTCTGCTTTATCCCTTGATCATTGTAAGTGTTTGAACAGGAAGTATTTTTGTGTTTGTTAGCTAGGTGTCTCGTGAGAATGGAGATGGGAAAGGATTTGGAAGAACCGGTAACATGGATAATCTTGTAGTTGTGCATGTTTGTGTTTAGTCAAATACAGGATAAATGTAACTTCAGAGGTGGGGGGGTGAGGGTTGTTTCTTTTTTTTTTTTTAATTACTTTGAAACAGTATTCTGTTACTGCGTAGTCATACTCTTAAAAAAGTACATAATTAAAAGTAGAAATGAAAGCTATGGGTTTCTGTTTCCAAGTGACGTACAAAAATTATCAAGACCCAAAGATACCTGCAAGCTCAGTGTGCCTTTGAGTCTAGTATTTTTTTGTGCACTGACTTTAGAAGTCTGCGTTAGTAAAAAAAAAAAAATAATTAAAATAATATGGGCACATCAGAGATGAGAAGTTTTAAAGAATTCCTTTTGGCTGAGAGAGAAGGGAAGAGAGACAGAAGTTAGCTGTGAATGTCTGAAAGATTATCTTTTTGTATCTTGTAAATTATCATGCATTGTAAAGAGTAAGAATAGCTGGCAAGAGTTTGAAAATAATTTGTAGTTTCTTTTACATACTGTAATAAACAAAGAAAAAGGAAGGCAAGTTGGATTACGTAATTTAAAATAAGTTAACTCAGGTGTATCGGCAAAGCAGAGAGATGTCATCTCTAAATTGGGTGGTGGTGTATTCCCACTGCATTTCAATAGGTATAAAGGTTGAAGTAAACAGTTAAGAGCTAAGACTCAGTACCTTATGTAAACAAACAAGTCAGTGACACTGACAAGTAGTATGGAAACATTTAGTTCTGTAGAGTTTGACACCGTTTACAGCTAGAATGCTTTGTCTGAAAGAGTGCAGATCCTGTTGTCTGTTCCACTCAGTGTGGAGGTTCTACAAGGAAATGGCAATTTTATATTTCAGGCAGGTCTGCGTATGCACTGTCTGAAGCTCTGGTAGGAATTGGCATTTATAACTTTCTCTGTTCTCTTCCTTTCCAGAGCGTTGATGTACTTGGAAATTCAATAGCAAGCTGCAGGCTAGTTCTCCCAGACCCAGAGTAATGATGTCTACGGTGATCAGACTCAGTGGTTTGAGTTTAGTAGATAATCACTTCCCCATGATGGAGATGTGAAGAAATGTCACATGTATTTTTTCTAGGGAAGTCATCTGAAGGTAGCGGGGAGGATGTGTTCTTCCTTTTGTTTTTCTGTGGCCGGTGGTGAAATCATTAGTTTAGTGGTCAAAGAAGTAGCACTGAGAAGTGGTTCATAATACCTTTTTCTTTCTGCTGGGACTGAAGCATCTATTATCGCATAACCTGGTGGTTGTACTGAAGAACACTGTTAGTTGGTTAGTTCAGAAATAACACTTCAGTGTTTTGTGTCTGAGAAAACAGATGCATTTTTTTTTTCTTTTTGAACAATCAGATTCAGAAATGGCCAGAGTAAGAGAGAATAGAAATGGATGAAATGGACAGGTAACTTGTGATCTCCAAGGGAAAGAAGTGAGCATTTGATTAGAATACTCTCTAGAAGATCAAACAATGGTGGTGGCAAATCATGTTTGGAAAATTTCATAGGGGGTAATGGAATGAGAAGTTACAGTAGAAGTACCTGTGAATGCACATGGATCAGAGCGCCAGCTAACAAAACCCAAAAGATGTTACTTTCACAACCCACTGAAGTAAACCAGAAAAATGAAAGCATTGCTGTCCAAGCATGTTGTTGGGAACCTAGACTATTTGTTCTTTGTAACCAGTGGTAAAAGATCACCAATTTCTAATATAGAAATTATCAACACGGAAAACATTTTTCTGGATTCCTTTATAATAAACTATCTTACTGCATTTGGAAGCCACTTGTGAGAGTGGCAAGTCATGGTGCATAAGGGGAAACAGAACAGAGCCAGTGTTTAATGTTTCACTTTTGAAAGAGTTAATTTTCCGATGCAGAGGATCTTCAGTAGTTTGGACAAATGTATTTTGACAAACCTGAAAATTGAAAGCTTAATGAGAAGACTATATTATATTGTGAAATACTTGCTTTTTGGCAATCAAGAAAGGGTAGTCTTATTAAAAGGCGTGTTCTAATGTAGTGACAAAGCGAAAAGACAACAACTGTAATTGGAAAACAATATATAAACACAGCTGAATACATTACAAGTGTAAAGTATAGTTATGATAAATTTAAAATATTGCAGAAAAGTCCATGGCTGGCAGGAACCAGAAAGACACCTATCATGGAATAATCTAATTAATATACAGGTTTCCAGATGATTCATAAAGATTTAGAATAGGAGAATTTTCAAGTAAATGCTCTTGCTTTATTTTTGGAGGCAGGGTAATTTGTTCTTCCGCAAAGTAAGGATTACTTGTAATCCAACAATAACTAAGGAGGATGTTACACAAATGTACTAGATTCCCAGAGTCATTCACTTGTAACTCCTTACTGAATGGGGAAGGTCCAACTCGTGTTGTTCCAACACTGAGAAGGAGAAACAGGGTATTTCTGTTGAAATCAAAGTCAGTTAGACACAAAGGTGCTATAGAACAATAGTAGAGAAGTTGAATTCATTTGGAAGAAGAATTCCAGGCTGTAAAGCTAAATCAATGGTAGTCATTCACCTTTTTATGGAAGATATGTGTTGTCAAACAGATTTGTATGTTTTGATTATTAGTCGATTAAAGAAATCGTGTAGATGTATTATAGATTTGTTTTATGTGCATAATCTACAGTTTAGATGAATTAAATCTCCCTTAAGGTATTGTTCCCCTATGTAAGTAAGTAATTAATTATGCCATCTTCTTTTCACCTCACAGTTGCTCTACATTCTTGGTAGGTAATTTTGTTACTAGGGGAGCTGGAGGAGAGGAGCAGAGGTACGTAAAGTAGTGGTAGTTTTCTATGGGTGTGCACCTCAGGTTAAGGCAGACCGCTGGAGGACGAGCAATTGTGAATGGGCAGAGCACCTTGAATGCTCAACATACACACATAAAATGCTTTTTAAATAAAACATAAAAAAAAAAATAAAAATATGATATCAGTTTTTACAGAGGTGAAAATACTGTAACTAAACCTCTGTAAAGCACTGGAATTGGACTGCATCCATGCTGGGATTGTTTTACCAATGTTGTTTCGGTTCTAGCATTCATGTCGCTATGTCATGCAAATATGTACTTCTGCAGTTGGTATAAGGAATTGTGCTGTACAGATAAAAAAATAGTTTTGTGGTTACCTGGGAATAAATGTAATTATACATGTCATAGTAGGATATTAAATGGATGCTTTTTCTTGAAGATTAAGGCTGTAGAGGTGCGTTCATGGGGAGAAAATAAAGGGTCGCAGAAGGGCTCTTTGATTAGCAGAGAATAAAATGACAAGAGCGAAGGGCTGGAAAATGAGGCCTGGCAAATTCAGAAGTTATAAAATAATTGAAAAATGAGATTGTATACATAATTTTGTTGTAATTCCTCAAGTAAATACTGGTTATTCAAATCTTATTAATAACCACTTTTATCCTGTTCATTTCTAATGAAAGCATGAGTTGGTTCAGGTTAAAAAAATCTAACCAAACAGCTACGAAAAGAAGACTGAAGATAATCTTTGTTCAGGTCCTGGATGGGAGCCAGTATTGCTGTAGCTGTCATTTCTGCCTTGCCTTAAACATCAGTGAAGGTGTTGCTGTATGTAATACAAAGCAATGAGTAGCGTAGAGTAAGATTTAATTCTTGCACATAGGAAACAGCTTTAAAAATAGGCTGTTTTCACAGGAGCAGGTTTTCCTCCTTGTCTCCTGACTCATGCACGTAGTTTTCAAGTCTTAGTTTAATCAAGAATTTTATGAAGTCTTCTCAGTTACGGTTTGGAAAGTGAAGTAGTCCGGTGTTTTTATTTGTTTACCATTCAGGTCCAGCCTTCCATTGCTCGCAGGCACTAGACCAGATTACTGACTTTGTTATCTTAAAGGCAGACTAGACTCTCTTCAGCTGAAGGAGAGTGTGGTCCCATATCTCTTTTCATGCCACTTCAATGAAAGATGTGAAGATCTAACCTCATTAAAAGGGGGAACATCCTATGGTTTTGAGAATATACTGTTTCTATTGGCAGATTGGCTACAATTCCAAAGAGTTGTGTCGCCTGTCGTGCGTGCCTCTCCCCGCCCCCCCCCCCCCCCCCGGGTTTTAACTGACCTTGCTTGCAAACTAAAGATGTAGCAGAAACTTGAGATTGTTGACTGAAACAAAATTGCGGCATAACAAAGTCTCACTGACCTAATAAAAAGTTTCCAGCTTTTATTCCCCTTTATTTAAACTGCTTCTGGAATCTTCTCTGTATGCTGTACAACCGAGGCAAGATTTGTCTGGAGCTTCTGAATGCATTAATCTTTTTTAAGGTGTCTAGCTTGCCTTCATGTGCACTTTTTTGTGTTTTGTCCATGTTTGATGCAACTGCAGATGAACTGTATAGCTCCATTTTATATTTAGGGGCATATAACCTCATATGGTCAAAATTATTAAACTTAAGCATTTAAACATGGAAAATGAAGTCATTTACTCAAATTGAAAATCTCTTATGATTTGGTGTTTTCTTGGTGACTGTTCAGAAGATAAATTTGTAACTCAACTAACACTCTTTGTTTTACTACATGCAGATGTACTCATGGAAAGTCTGTTGTATCTGAAACAAAATCTCTCATGAAATACCTTACTGATTGCAGTAGCAACAAATATGTATGCTAAATCTTCTTATTTTAGCTATATTATACTCCATATATGTGCAGGTGTGGGTTATTTTGGCAAAACACAAAAAATCAGTTTTCCATAAGAGTTCTTTTTGGGTTAGGTATTTAGTCTGTGGAAGCAGCTGTTGTTACTGAACCACAACCTTTCCTTTGCCCATAGATTCTTTTCACATCTTTTTTGTTTGTTTGTTCTAGTTCATTGATAGATCTCACTTACTAGCTGTTAGCAGGAATGATAGATCTTCCTCATTGTTGTCAAGGTGTTTTACAACAGCAGTGCTCGCATTCACCCCTTGTTTTGTGATGATACGTACTGCAAATAGTGTTCCTTTCCTATTTTCTTTATGTTTTGAGTACACTGGTAAATGCAAAACAAAGTTATCACCAATTATTCGTAAAAATATTTGTAATCATTTACTAACATGGGAATCTGGGGGTTTTTTTGGTACTACTTCTTCCTTCATCTTTATTTATTTGTCACAGGGGTTTATAAAAAAATATCTTGAAATAAGAATATGGAAGAAAACCATGGTACAAAGTATCAGTAGGTTGTCATCAGTTATTGTGCTTTTTTTCCCCTTACTAATGGAGTTGAAATTGAGTTTAATTTGAAGTAAAATCTCACAACAGATTGTGAGAGATCCTAGTACAGTTGAAAGTAAAGCTGTACTAATATTGCTTTGTTAATAACAGTCTGACATAGCCAGAATGACAGATTTTATAGCAATGTTGTTTCAGCAGTGACATTGATTTGTTTATGAGATATGGTATCAAGTCAAACAGTTCCAAGATAGGATAGGAAGTTAGAGATCATAGCAGGGTAACAGAAACCGAAAGTGTATTTCCAAAAACCCAGCCTGGAAGGAAAATAAGGGCATGCGGTTTGCCAACAGCTTTGTGCTATCAGCCTGCTCGGCTGGCTGTGCAGTGTCAGGAATCAGAATGAGGATATAAAAATGCTTATATTCAAAGGATATATTTCATTCAAACTATAAAAAGTAAATCATGTTTTAATATTTTCGGGTTCTTTACCTACCACAGAGCTTTCATTGTAAATCTGTTTGGTTTTTGGTTTTTTTTTTTTTTTTTTTTTCCATTTTGATGGAATTTCTTTTCATTATGTGAAAATTTCGGGAAACAGCCGATACAGAAATCTATAAAGTAAATACACAGGAAGATATTTCTTCCATTCTGGCTCAATTTATGATAATCATTGAAGTATAATTGTAGCAAAGAACATAAAGATGTCTAATGATATTTCTCCTTCAATTTATTGCTATTAAATTGCGATAAAAAAACAGTAATTGAACACATACTGTTGTAGTGAAACACACTCGAAGCATCCAGCCAATTGATTACTTGACCAGTACTGATTTTGGGGAAAATCCAATAGCGTTTATTAAAATTTATAACTGGGAACAGACATCTAATAACATTTTCTTCTCGGGTCTGTTCTTGGAATGCATGTAGTCTGTGTGTACTTTGTACTTGGTAAAAGATATAGTTTACCTCTAGAAAAAAGAGATAGTAACATAGTGCGTGTTCTAGGTTTGTCTGTCTATTCTGTATGTAATTTGTTAAATCAAAAGCCTTCTCTGGAGCTGCTGTTCATGTTGTTCTCCCCTCTCCTCCCAGCAATTTTAGCAAACCCACATATCACGCTCAATGATTCAAAGATAAGTTCTTGTATTTTTGCTTATTATAATCTAAAAAATAAGGTTAGTAATTTTCCATGGCAGGTGGATGTTGCCCTCCACCTTTCTCTGGTCCTGATGGCCACAGCTACCTTGCAGTGGTTCCTTCCACCTTCTGCCCTTTTCCTCTTGACCTATACTCTCCACCTGCTTGACATCCTTCTTCTTTAACACTCATTGGGTATAAGTCCATTTTAATTTTCCTCTTAGTCAGTTATTAAGTCTGGGTCCTTTTCTTTTTTCTTTTTTCTTTTTTTCTTCTTACGTTTTTTCAGACCCCACACCCAGCAAAACAAACCCCAAAGCCTGTGTTTAATTTTCCTTCTTGAATTGCATAAGTGTTCTGTGAAAAAGAAGGTAATTGCAGAGTCAGATTCTTCTCTCCTGTTGGTGTAAAACAGATAAATTCAGTGATATTACAGCAGAATGTGTGAAGTGGGAGTGGAATTTGGCTGATATAAAGCTGGAAAGTTTAAGACAGAAGCTGATTGTCCTTAGCTATATGTTGGAGGTATTATGTTTGAGCAATGGAGGAGGGAAGGGTGAGTTAGTGTGTTCTGTATTTTTTTTAATACTACATTGAAACTTCGGTGAAGAATGCTGTATTCTCTCCTTTTGAAGGTTTAATCACAATTGGTAGCTAAAACACTTTCTTCAGAGGAAACAAACACTTGTCTAAAATACTGAGCTATCAAAGAATTCTGAGGACTAGCATGTACATTGATGCTGAAAAATAACTATTATGTGCGTTGCAGTATGATACACCTAACAGTTAACGGCAGAAAAATTCTTCCTTGTGCCCAGGTAAATTATACAGCTTGTTGAATGTATTACTTCATTTAAAAATAAAATAAAAAAAAAAAGGTGGTGGTGAGGAGAAGGCGTTTAAGTATATGCATGGTGGAGCATAGTGCCTGTCTGTCCAGTTCAGAGATACTCTTACTAAAAAACCTTCCATATAAACATAAGGTAGATGCCAATGTTGATCTCCACTTTTGGAGCGTATGGGTGTATAATAATTCTGTATTATGTGCATGTGTTTATCTAACAGTGAAGGAAGAGAGGTGTATTGATCTAATATGTATCCGGATGCATACATTTTTAATCTAATATATTTAGAAATCACCGAAGTGATTCCTATTCCCCTGGCACTAATGCAGTAAACAGAACTTCTGACCATGTAGCAGTGCCTTGTAATCTGTACAAATTTTTGCCAACTTGAAACTAGATATTTGTGATGTATTTATGTTTCCATTTCACTGGTTTGTGAGGTACTGGTGTATTGAGGTGTGCTTCTTGAATATTCTAATAGCTACTGGCACTGTACTCAGCTTCTTTGTATTTTTTTTGTGGGAAAACCTCATTTTATAATTTAAAATTGAATGGAAATGCATTTGAAGTTAAAAGACAGCATAGTCAGATACCAGCTCACACTTTAGGGGCAGAGAACGTGTGGGAACTGGTGGTGGTTGCTTCTGTTTCAGAGATGTGTTTGCTGGAATTAATATTTTTAGAGTCCTGTACAATTCTGCTTGCCTTAGGCTGAGTGGTGTGAAATGTAATTGAACTAATGACTCGCTGTGGTGAGATCATTTTTAACAATGTAGTGGGCTTCTTATTGTACAATACTATGGCATGTATTTGCCCTTTTTTCTGCAGTGATGCTGCCTATTTTTGTGTTCTGTTTTAGTCTTGTCTGTCAAGCACCCACGGCACACCTTCATATCCCTCCTAAAATCCTCTTCTATATCTGTAAGATACACAGTTTTCATTTACTAGTTACCCTTGATTTTGTCTTGTTTGTGTTAAATTTGTCGTCTTTGTGGTGCAGATCACGTATGATTCTGTTATTATAATGACTCCTATGTGCAATCCTACATACACACATTCTTACTTGTATTACTCAGAATTTTCTTCTGTGGCCCTCATAGCATAGTCCAACATAATATAAATATTTCTATTTATTTATTTAATGACAGTTGAAGAACAGTAAATGTAAAAAGGAACTTGCTTATATTCTTAAAGGCAGTCAACGACTGTGATCGACATAGCCTTTAAAACCTGACTTAATCTCTTTGACTAATTCCTAGGCTACATTTTCTCTTTGTTCTGAAGTACTGCTTCATTGAATCTCACTTTCTAATGAATGAGCTTTTAACACTTAATGTGTAGTTCTTGAGGATTTATTTAACTTTATAAAGGAAAGTCATGTTGTCAGGAAACCTTTCAAGTCTGAAAGCTTTTCTTAAATGCTTATTTCAGATAAGGACCTGATGTAAGCTTATTGATGCATTGTGGTCATTATGATTTCCAATTTTTTTGGTCTTTTACAATAAATGAGTACTATTTTAAATAGATTTATGAATGTTTTATTGGAAGATAAGTAATCAGTAAAATCATATTATGCCATTAACCCTAGAAATCCTACTTCTCCTTCTAGTGTTCAGAATACGGAGGACAGATAGGCAGGGAAAGGAAGAAGTGTTACAAAAAAAGAGAAAATAATAGTTCCTTCTTAGTTTTTTGGGGCACATTTCTTTTCAGAGTACCTTATTCCTGAAATAATGTTTTTGAAGTGATAAATTTGGTGATACAGGATTTTTTTTTTGTTAAAGTTTCTTGCATAAACCCATTAAGTTTACTTCCTCCCTGCAACCTCTCAAATAAGATGGATTTCTATTGTCGGAACCAAGGGGTAGCTCAGGTGAAATCAATACTGTAAGTGGGTACAGTTGAATGCAGGTGTTGTTGGGCTAGCTTTTAGAAAAAAGCTGGTGAAATTATGTTTGAATGTATGTTACACAGTAATTTTAGATAACAAATCATTATCACTCAGACAGTGACACTTTTAGGTAGAATTTGGATGATTGTTAGCGGCTGATCTTTGTGGCCTATGGAGCTGTAGTCTTATTTTTTTGAGCCTTCTGTTCTGGTAAGCCAAGACACGAGCATAAGTAAAGGTACATTACAAGTACTGCTTTCTTTTTTTAACCACACAGTTTTGTCAATACACACATGATTAATAATTTAATGATGTAATGGAAAATAGCTTTTTACTCCCTTAAAACCACTTTCTTTGTAATATATGCAACTTCAGAAAAGTGCTTCAGAAATCCTCATTTTTTTACGTAATATTTTAGTCAAACTAAGCTCTCATAGTCAAGGAAGGATCGCTCTGCTTTTTTTTTTTTTTAATAGAAGCCAATTATTGAAAACTAGCCTTTTAATTACACTGATAGCTGGTGGCACACTGAGCAGTTTATATAACAAAACAATTGAAGTCATGCCAATTGATTTTGCAGGGTTGGTGGTTTTTGTTTCCCCCTCCCCCCATCACTGGTAATTAAGTCAATGACTGTAGCCATTGTTCATTGAAATTAGGAATTTTTTTAAGCATGGGATAGTGCAAACCACTCAACAAACATTTGTTTGCATGAAAATCTTAATTTGTGCTTACAATGCTATGGATGACGATGACTTCTTAGGGCTTATTGATTCTTCATTGCAGGTATAAGATGAAATAGGAAAAGAGGTTGTGGAATGATGGTATACCATGGCCATCCAGGAGATAGTGAAATAACAGCTAGCAGTATTGGTGATTGGATTATGACAAAGTAGTTGCATGGCTAAAACTGGACATCAGTGAAGCAGAAGTCAAAATAATACAGAAGCTATTGAGGGCAAGAAAATTACCTTCTGCTGTAGTTGTGGCACTTGGCAGCCATGTCTTTCTACAGTGGTATAGATGGTATGAATAAAAGATCTCTGTATAAAAGGTTTCCATGTCACACTCGAGGTATAGCTGAACTCCTGCAGTGTGAAAATCTAAGCCTTGGCACAGGAATTGCTTCGTTGGTTGGTTGTCGTTTAGCATCAAGCCCAATAACTTTCTTGTCTGTGGTTTTTGCCTTCTTAGGCAAAAACCTGTCTTTCCCTCTTAGCCCCTTCACTACTACTGTGTAATTGTTCAAAATTATGTATTTTCTATGTAGAAACTGTGGATCTGAGATTATATATGCAAGACTTTTTACCTTTCTTAGAAGTACTGTCAATTTTTGGACCAGCGTGAATTTTTCTTTTTTCCCCTCGTTCAGAATCAGTTAATTTTGACCATTAGTTGAAGGACGTCACGTAAATGGCTTCGTCTGTGTGTGCATGATAATTGCATGCCGGAGCAATTTGAAATAAATAGCTATCTAAATATGAGATCAAAATGAGTCCAAGTTGTAGCTGTATAGCATTCAGAATATATCTCTGAACAGTACTGTTTATGAACTAAATTTCAAAATACCATATCATGCAAAATGTTGAATTTTTGTTTAGAAAAGTATTCCCGAGTGGAATTTTTTTAAAAAAATTCTTTTATATTTACAGAGAAACTGAGCCATACAAATATTTTTAAAAGGTTGCACTTCTTTAAGGCTATTTATTTTCTAAAAAAGAGGACTTGAATATTTTTGACAAATATACACATGGTGTTACTCTAACAAACGGCCATGCAACATATATCTTACATAATGAAGAACTTGAATATACAAGACCTACCCTATATAACATATATATTGAAAATGTACAGTCTCGCCAATAGTTAAAAAAAGTTTTTCTGATTTGGCAGTATTTTTCTACAATTTGTTCAAATATTCCGCTTGATGTGTTTTGGTGAATACTGAAATCTAGTCAGTGACAACCTGAGGTACTAAACATTTCTGCCTTACTTCGTTGTCTTCAAAGGTAATCTTTTTGTTCCTTTTAGGCTCTATCCATGAGTTGTGTATTACAGCATTATTTGGCATGGGGTCTGCTTCCACTATTGAAACAACTCGCTTTTTCATCTTACTTTTCAGAACTTTCTGAAACTTTTGCCTTGTGAATGCATAAAGTAGAGGGTGAAATATAGTTGTTCCGTATGCCATTACTAGAAAACATAATCGCAACTTTACCAAAAGGTCACTTGGGCCTAAACATAAGATGGTGGTGTTTAAAACAGAGATGGGTGTCCAGCAGAGAAGGAATGTTGAGATAATCAAGAGGGACATTCTGAAGACTCTCTTTTGCCGTTCTCGTCGCTCCCGGTGCCGTTTTACAGCTCTGCGTAGAGCAATTATGACAGACACAGAAGTCCTTACACCAAAGACGACGTTTCTTCCTCCACTGCTGTGGGACACGTCTGTAGTCTCATGCTGAGTGGTCAAAGAAATGGTTTTTTTCTTTCTAGCTTTCTTCTTTTGTCCCGTTGTAAATCTTGTACCAATCCGAATATTTAGAGCCTGGAGTATTTTGGTGTATGTAATTAGCATTACTATAACAGTGAAGAAAAAGATAGGAATCTGAACAAGAAGGTGGTAGTACATTCCTAGCTCAGTGTGGTATTCATTTGTACTCACGCACAAAAGTGTCTTATTTTCCCAAGTACTTGCGCTTTGAAGACTGAAAAAGTTGACTTCAATGAAAGGAATCAGGAAGGAAAAAAGTGAGATGATCCATATTGATGTCATTAATATCACAGCCCTTCCCATGGTCAGAATTCGATTGGCAGGTTTTACGGAGATGTCGTATCGGTCCAAAGTGATAGCAAAGACGTTGATTGCAGTTGAAACGCTTGCAAAAGAGACACAAGCCTCGTGGAAGCAGCAGATGAGAGCAGTGTTACTCTCCAGTGAAAGCAGAAGGATAACTATAGTTAGAGGAATACATCCCACACAAATTATTACATCAAGTACATGAAGGTTCATTGTAATTATGTTACTGACAGAATTGATTAAGTTGGATTTCATACAGTAAAGTACCAGCACGGTGAGGTTGCTGCCAAGTCCCAAAACAATTTCTAACATCAAAAATCCAGTGAGAGAAACTTGAAAGCTTAATGGATATGACAGTGGTCGGTACATGTTGGTGTCGATGTCATCAATGGCATCTCGAACTGTAATGTTAGATTCAGACTGCATGTTGACTTCCAGAATGGGGGAGAAACACATTCTTTTGTTGCAGTTGTTTTTTCTCCTGAAAGGTGAAATAAAATACGGAACTACTTGATTTCTTTTTTTTTTAACACTTATTGTAGATAACTGTTGGGGAAGGAGGAGGGAGGAAAAGCATCTATTCTTATCAAACTCTTCATTTACTGTATGTTTAGAGCTTTAGTTGGCATGGACTCAAAAGCCTGAGGATCTAGAATAAGGTCTTTCTGTTTTAAAGGAAAGCAGGATTTGGTTAAACAAAACAAACCCCCAAAAACCCCAAAAGAAAACAAAGTGAAAAGCTTCCACTTAGGGATACAGGGCTTTATAGTGATGTGGTTTTTACAAAGGGCCCATTTGTTGAATAAACTGTGCTTGTGCATTGCCTTTGTATTGTGTTGAGGGTCTTTTTAGAAGAATGTTGTTAAGTATTAAACAAATTCCTACTCAAGATCATTTTAAAAAGGCTCTTGTGGAAAAAGAAAGTGATAGGAACATGGAGCACTGTTGCTTATGTATCATACAAATAACATTTAAATTATTTATGGCAATTTAGCAGCCTCTTATGGAGAGTATGCAATAGTCTTGTGGGCTGAAACAAAGTTCTGTAATTGAGCAAATTTTTACAGAGCTTCAAGACTACTGTTCACTTTTGTCTTGTGTGCATCTACATGTATGAAACCACTGCAGCAATTTTGTGGTATATAATTTCAAATGCAAAACTTGTATGGGTTTGAGGGAGTAGAGTTTGTTATGGAAATACTACATTTTCTTTTTCTGATTTGAGTATTTAGTTTCTTCAGGAAATCAGTGCCTACATGGAATGTAAGAGTATTTAGTTTTATTCTAGAATAGATTTAAGGGAATAATTTTAGAAAATAATACTTAAAAAGAAAACGGTATCTATCTTTTTTTTTTAATGTATACATATTTATATATATACAAACTGCACTTAAATTCAACAGATTTCTGTAAGTAGCATGTTTGTCTTGGGAACAAATGAGGTTCAAAAAAAGTAGCATTAATTACATCTAGGAGGTTGGGGTTTTTTTGTGGTTCATCTGCTTTGTTTTATACATGCCAGCAGGTTGTAAATGTAGTATCTGCATGTAATACCTGATTTTTGTGTTACTTGTATTGTCAGCCACTTCTTGAGTTTGTAATGAAATGAATAAATAAAAGAGAGGTTACTCAATTTCTTGTTATGATACTTGAGGGCTTTTTTTTTTTTTTTTTTTTTTTGAAAAAGCTTTAAATTTAAGAGGGGATATATTTGGCATGAAAATAAATTTATATGCAGACCTTTGTTCCATTCTGAATACAATTAAAATAGGTAGCACTAAGGTGAACAAAAATGAACTCTTTTTTTTTAATGAAAGTATGAATTAAGCACACTTGGGATACAATATGCAAATGGATTTCATCTGCTGTTCTGAAAAGCCTCAATTGCACAATACTATTAATTGCAAATTGTATGATGAAAATTCTTGGTATGCTTCAACAGTTATTTCACATGTGCCTCTTAAATATAAAAGACGTAAATTAGAACGTATTAGTCTCAGGTGTGAAATGAAACAAGAAATATTTCAAAAGCTTTGTTTAATTTCTAATTTAGGCAATCTCTATTAGGTTTATATTAACCCTCAGGAATACAATTTCCTCTGTGTACGCTGTCCTGGCTGTGAATGGATTTCAGGAAACCATTCCAAATGCATTACTCGATAAATGGAGTTTTTTGTATTAGCAAAAGCTGGGAGGAAATAAATAGCAGATCTGCTAACATAAATGACAGTCTTAACTCTAACATTATGCCAACTGAAATTTTGCGAAAACTGAAAACTTCAGATGTGCTAAGTCTTACGAATATATTAAACATCACCTTCTTGTTGCATTGATGAGATTTCAGTTAAAGAAAAGCAGAAATGTCAAGGCAGGGAGCTAATTTACAAAATGCATCACCTTTCTGGACAGTGCCTGTTCCCTTGCAAATGCTGAGCAGAGGTGGGGTGCATGCAACCACTGACCTACCTGTTCTCTGTGCCTCAAGGGCCTTTCAGATCATTGCAGCAGCTTGTCATAAACTGATACATGGTGTCATTGACAGATATTTGACATGCACTGTAACCTGGAAACCAAGTGGTAGCTGGGCTCTTATTTCATTCCTTGCAGGCTTTTGTTTTTCTTTTTTTTTTTTTTGTTCCAGCAATTCAGCAGCAAAAAATTTTGATTAAACATGGGGACTTCTTAATTGCCTGAGATACTTCTACAGACCAGTGCACATTCTGTGTGTCTGTTCTGAGTTTCAAGCCAGCAATAACAAATAAACCTTCTTTTAAGTGATGTTAATTTCTTTCCCCTGTTGCATTTTGTAGCAGCCTGGTTTTATTTTCCAGATTAAAAAAAAATGGTATTTCTGATCTCTGTGTTCAGAGTATATGTAGACATCCTTTAGTTAATGGTTGCGTATTTCTTTCTGTAATATTCCTGCTCATTACTTTTGAGTGACGGCTTAGTCAAAGAAGTTGCTATACATCATAAAATCCAGTTCATGTGCTTTGAGAGTAAGCATGAATTACCTAATTTGATTTATTTTCATTTAAGGAGAATACATAACAGACCATAAAATTGAGAGGAAAATATCCATTAGTCATTATGACAAATAAGTTATTAAATAAGTAGTATAGAAAAAGCTTGGTTAAAACCTTTTTCAGCTTGCTGGTGAAGTATGCATATTCTCCTTTTGGGAATTCATGTTTCATTGTTTCTTCATGCATCAGTAGTTTCCACAATTCTGGTTTTAAATTATAAATCCCTCTTTAAGAAATGCTCACCATTTTAAGAATCAATCATTGCACTCTTCTTTTAATGAAAATCTGAGCAGATGTGTTAGTCTTCCATGTATATTGTTGAAGTGTCATGCACGTAAATGGTAATACAAGTGTGTTCCATGTTTTGTTTCTAATTCCTTTATGTCTTAAGAATACATTTTAGTGATGCATCCTGCTGCTTGTAGGTCATACAGCTAGAAAGATACCCGGTCAACTGCATTCTTCATATTGTCAGTTGTAAAACTGAATTAGTTGCTGCATGCCCTTGTGAAGGGGAGGAAAAAAAAGGTTAAAAGTAGGGCTTACAATTTCACACTAAAGTAATGCAAAAATATAGTTTCTAATATCACTTATTTAATGAATAAAAGATCTCTAAAATTGGATTTTGTAGATTACGTTAGAAATCAGTTATTGTGTTCACTATTTGCTAGTAAAATCCTGTCATTCTTCTGTCAACTTACATGAATTTAGTTTTTTGGATAAGTTTCCTGTTCTCCAACTAGTGCAGGTTACAAAAAAACCCTGACTAGAAGCAATAACTGTTGGATGTAGAGTGTCTGTGACTAGAGCTAGAAAATGTAGTTTTATAGCTCTTGTGAGCAGGTAGTTTGTGTACATAGAGCTTTCTTGTCTTATAGTGAGAAATCGAGCAGAACCAATGAGCTTTATAGGAAATATGTTTTTTGTTTAATTTGCACACCATTATAATTTCCTTTCTTGAAATAAAAAATGTTCAGCAAATCCATGTTTTTAATAAACAACTTGAATGTACAGGGTAATAAAAGAAATAAGTTAAAAAAACCCCAAACAACAAAAGGGGGGATTTTTTGAGCAATCGGAGATTAGTTATGTTAGCCAACCTTCATAAAGCAGTAAGTATACACTAATTACAGACTATCTGATTCCTCAAAGAGGAACTGAATAAATCTGTAACATGTTTAACTGCCAATATTTGGAAATATTGCTGAGGTAGGAAAAAAATATTCCCAGTTGCATTACATGTTTTTTTTCCCCCAATACTGTATTAGCTTAAACTGTACTGTCTTTATGTTGCATGAGCAAAACAGGTTCTCAATATTCTACAAGACTTTCATACAAAATAACATTTTTCTACCATTGTGTTTTTAATGGGGAGGGGGAAATAGCATTTGAATATTTCCTGGTCTCATATATAACAAGATACTAGCGCTTAATGTAAGTTGAATCTGATCTCTTCCCTTTTTTCCTCCAGTTCTTTTTTGTTAAATGTTGCTTATTCTGCATACCATAATAAGGAACAGATCTTACCTCCACTAAAGATTTGATAAATTCTTGATGCAGGTGAAGCAGTTCCAGGTTGGAGGGATTCATTTTGTTCACTTGTTAGCAGAGTAGAAGGGAAAGAGGGTAATAAGCATATCTTCAAAAAATGACCTTAATGAAAATTTGTGCCTGTACTGTGCCATTGTTTCAGCATACTGCTAATGTATACAACTGCTTTAGTTCTGGTTTACAGGCTGCTGCAGTCTCCCACTCTTCCTACGGTAGAATCAATAAGCATCTGAAAATACATAATGAAAGTAATTTAACATACTGAAGGCTTCTTGTCTCCAGAGACACCACTGAGATTCAAGCTTTCTAAAAAAGAAAAGCAATGCTTCTGAGAGGAAAGCTTGCGATGGGCAGCTTTTGCAGAATGACAGCCTACCTTGTCGCTTCTCCTCACTGCAGAGAGATGCAGTGCATTCACTAATTTTGATTGGTCAGTGATGTTGGGCTTAAATTGTGCTTCATATATGGGATTGATGCCCTCCCTCCCCCCGATTTATATAAGGATTCTTTTATAAAAGGACTAAATTTACAAATGATTTATGAATTCTGGAATATATTAAGGGTATGGCAGTTTTATTTTTACCTTTTCACTCTTTACTGTGTGTACACTGGAAACCACATGACACTGAAAAAAAAATATGGGATTAAACGTTTATTACTTAAAAAGCTCCCAAGAATCTATATTTGAATTTGCCTACTTTCCATTTGTGATATTGGTTTTTTTGGTCCTAAGAACATCTCTGAAATGAAGCTACCTCTTTGAGCCACGCTGAATTTCACCTGATATGTTTGTATGCAAGTGAACATTTAGGTCTTGTTTTGAATTAATTACATTCAGGACAAGTTAGTACCCGCATGTATATTAGGAAAATTTTTTTTAGGATTCACAGAGATTATTCAAACCCTTAAAATGGGTTGATAAATTAGTTTATTCATGAATCAGAAATGAATTATTTTTCTGATCCATCACCATGTATAATGTATGTATAGTAGTGCAGTAGTATAGTATAGGTTGTTAATTTTGTTGAAATGTTAACTTCTAAAAAAACCTGGTATGTTCCACGTGAATTTTGCTAGAGACTTCACAGGTTTTTGTAAGGATGTCATGCATGATGTGCTTGACCTTATTTATCAGGGGGCAGGGCCTGTCTTTATTTTAACTTTTTTGTTTTGTAACTTATTTATGAATCTGTTCTGTCAGTATAAACGATGCTCATAAACATGTAATGAGGAGTAAGAGAAGGGTAGCCCAATATCTGTTTTGATTAGTAAATAAACCTGAAATAAACCTTGGAAATAAATTCAGTATACAACCCAAAATAGTATTTTTTTAAAATAGGTTTGCCTAAGCAGGTAATTTAAGAATATATGAGTATATATTCAGTAGTTTTCAATTTCAGATAATTGTGGGGCGTGGGGCTTTTTCTGGTTGTTTTTGGTTTTGTTTTCCTTCTTGATTTTAAAGGTTTTAATTTTTTTTTTTTAAGTTTGATGAAGTACTAAATGTTAAAACATCATTCTTACATAAGCGGCTGTATTAAGATGGCAGTTTTGGTCAAATTTTGATGGGTTCCTCTGTTTTTAAGTTGTTAATGCAATTGTGTAACTCAGATGTCTGCATTTCTTCTCTTTACTTTTTCTCTCAGCATCCATCCATTTTATTTATCTTTAGGTAAAAGCATACTGTATTTATTTTTTAAAATGATGACATATCTGTCTAGCGTGCTTCCTGTTCCATACTCTTTTACGTTCAGAAAATACCTAAATAAAGATTGCAGAAACTTTGAACAAAGATCATTAGGTACCAGCTGGCTATACTGAGTAGCAACTGATGGAGTCTTTGAGCTGTCTCTGTGTCGTCTGCCTCCCATGAGCTTGAAACCAGTGATACCAGCATTGCTCTTACGGGTGACGTGATAAAGAGGATTCCTGAAATGAAAGCATAAATACTAATATATTAAAGAGATTTACTTGCTTCACTTTCAGTGTGACTTAGGATAAGTAGGGAAGCCTGTCTAAATTTAAAGAGATGAATCTCCAGCTCCCTGTCTAATTCTTCAGTCTGTGCCTGAGCAAAGATGGGGATACTGGATGAGCTGTGCTGTTAGAGGTATACATGGGTGAAGGTAGATATAGCGTGGATATGTGGTTCAAATGCAGGTAGAAGGGTCAAGAGACTTCCTGTGTTACAGAATGTGATAATGACAAAGGTTTTATCTGCAAAAAGTGTTTGAGAGGAATGATAAGTAGCTGAGTTGTGAACATATCAAGCTTAAGTTTTCTGGAGAGAAAATCAGGAGAAGCAGCAGTACCATATGGAGGCAATCAGGAGTAGGTGGATGGATAGACATGCTTGCAAGCCATTGCTGTGCAGATGCTAGTTAAGATGGTGTGAACAGATGACATCATCCTCAAAGGGTAGATAGGGAAGAGTGGGCAAAAAGAGCCATGTGCAGACACCCAGCATAGGCAGAGAAATGTGCTCCTCTTATACCTGTTTCTATATCAGTACAGAATGGGAGAGAAAGAATTTGACTGGTTATTTTGGGTTTTAGGGGAGTGAAAAGTGGGATGGAAGGGTAATGAAATTGTAGCAGTATTGGGAAACAGCAGGAGTCTTAAACCAGGGGGCTAGTGATGAAGGGTCTTAGGATTGAGAATGGCAACGAAGGGGAGAGGGAGACCCAGAATGTGACAGAGAATAGAGTTGTGAAAGGTTAAGCCTGCTGGGTCTGATGTGAGGAGAAAATAAATGCAGAGGCAGGAGTGTGGAGCAGAAGGAGGCAGAGGCAGGAGCATGTAAAGAGACTTTGGGTGCACAGAGATAGAGATAATTGCAATTGCCATAGCGTACACCCTGTAGTACTTTAAAATTGAATTCAGGAGTCATTACTGTCTGTTAGAGTATGTTCTTCTGTTTTGCTGAGAGTTGAAAATCCAAAAATTTGGAAGTTGTAGTGTATTTCTTGGTGGTCTTCCGTCTTTTATCTACTGTCTTGCTTTCTACACACAGGAGGTAGTATCCTAGCATTGACAATTAACTGCATTCTGAAATGGTGGTGGGTCATTTGTAGATCCAGAGGTCTGAACGCTGCTTGCTGCTGGTGGGTTGATAAGGTTGCCCCAAATGCAGCTTCTTGCCCTGCAGTTTTTTAAATAAGCTTACTTTCTTAAAAAGACTCTTTTAGGCTCACAAGGTCTGATAGGCCCAAATTAAGTACTCAATTCTGATGTTTTCTATCAGGAGTCCTTGATTTCAGAGCTTTAATATTCTTTTAATGTGCTTTAGGGTTTAACTTCACATAAACCTATCGCAGACTGTCTTAACATCCAGGTGTCACGGAACAGACACATTCATGAAGATCTTTTTTGGCACAGTTGGGAAACTGTGTCTGCTTACTTACCTTGTTCTCTGTGTTATCTCCCCGATAGCTTCCGCATTGCTTTCTGTTTCTTTCTTTGTGCTGCACATCTTGTTACCTAGTTTGAATCTTGCTGCTCATGTAGTGGCTATTTAGAATTCTACTGCTTCTGGGTCTAAAAATGTCATCTGTTGTCATATTTGCAAGAGACATGGGCTCCTAACTCGTACAAATTTTTCAGTGACACAAAATCTCTTTAGAGCTTAAGGCACTTTCGAAAATGAATACTGGATGATTTTGGACATCTTGCCCTGGGATTGTTCTTCAGCATTATTTACATGGTGTGTCTGCACAGTGCCAGCTGGATGGATCCTCCTGTACCTTGCACTTACATACACTGGGCAGGATGATGCCCAATTATAGCATAGCTCTTCTGGATAGTTTATTGTTTGTGTCTATTCGAGCAGCTTGTGATCCGTATCTAAAATGTGTTTCTGACCTCACTGCATCTCAGTTTCCTGAATAGTCTGTTGCAAAAAACTTTGTTAAAATGTTGTTGAAAACCCAGTAATTTTTATAATATCAAGGAAAAATAAACAGTGGATGAGAGTGGTTCAGGAGTTGTACTGATGTGCCTGTGTTATGCTGCATTTGTCAAGGTGTTCTGTTTTACCTGATACTGAAACGATGGCTTGCTGGCCTGGATCATGCTGCAGCATGCTTTTATGTTAAAAACGTGTAAATCTGACTCCTGTTCAGTACACAAGTTTCTGGTTGTAAAGGCTTTTATTATTGTTTAAGGGTGCTGTGCTGAATAGATTACAAATTCTCTGCTAGAATTTGTACATAAGTACCATTCTGACTGATGGTAATGCAGTCTTTTCTTTCTTTTGACACAACTACTTTATTCTCATTTCTCTAATCTATTTAAGGCTATTATTCCTTTTCTGTAGTAAAGACTGACATCCACAAAATTAATTTTCCATTCAGTGTTCTATCATTAATGTTTATTTTCTTTTCCCCCTGGTTGTTGATTGCCATACAACTTGCTTTGTTTTGTTATTTGTATAATGACTTATTTTAGGTTGGGTTTTGTTTTTTTTGCATTTCTAACTTCCATTTTTCCCTTGCCAGAAAACATTCCTACACGTGGGACGTTGTTGATCTCAGTTTCGCCATTTTAGAATTACCTCCATAGATTTAAAAAAACTTGGGTTTTCCAGCTTAATTATATAACATTTCCTTGTGCTGCCTCTTGTACTTGCAAAGTTGTACACCTTTGGAAGCAACACAATGACAAGTATTTTTAAATACATATTTTATATATATATAAACCATATATTATGTGTAATAATATTTTATATTGTTTATAGCTTTGTGTGTATAATGAATATATGTGAATTTTCAAGATGTGGAGTTAGCATTTGCATAGCAGCTCGAGTAGAAAAAAATTACCTACTTATGCTACGATTTAGGAATGTCTTAGAAGATTCATTTGGTTTTGTGTAATTGACAGGCATAGGTTATTTGTTCAGTAGTATTTCATGTTAGTTCAACTATTGACCTTTTCAGCACTGGAAGTTCCTGTACTCATGAGGATATGTGTAAGTTCCAGAATGCCCTTTAGCAATTAATACTGAAACTGCATCTCATTTTGGTTTTGCACAATGAGGTGACACCAAAGAAGAATTACAGAACCGGTGCTAGTTATCACTCATATATATAGGGTAGGCATTCATTCTTTACATATTGTAACAGTGAATTTGGTTTAGTGTTGTAGCTAAATCATGGTCCTTGTCATTACTGCACAATTATTTAAGCATCTTAGTTAAAAAAAATACAAACAAAAAACGGACTATCAGTTATCTTCAAGAGGGAAGTATGGCTGGTAAATATAGCAGTAATTTGAATAACATCAGTCTGGCTCCTGCTTTTCTCCATGAAGGTGGTTTGACCTCTTGTATAAACATTCACAATAAATGGTGCTGTGCCTTGTAGTTGTTATTGGCAAAAATTTAAAGTCACTGTAAATTCCAAGATAATTTTTTTGGTTTTCTTTAAAAATTGCAATATTTCTGTGAATTTAGTTTTTCCTTCATTAAAACTGTACTTTGGGTACTCTGAGAATTTGAGAGTTTTTTGCTTTTATGAAATACTCTTAGTTCCAAATTGACAATTGCTACTGAATTTTAGCAAGGGTTTTTATTATTATGGAAAGGCTTTTGGAGCCCTGACATCATATCTTTTGTATTGTGTTAAGACATAAAAAGAAAAAAGCCACCTGCTCATATTGTTTAAGCTTGAGAAAGTGTGTCTGAAAGAATGTTGCTTCCCTAAGTTGAAAAGCAGTTTAGCACCACAGCTAAACATTGCTGAAGCTGGAGTGCTGACTTTGTGGCTGTAGAATGAGGAAATAATTGCCTTGTGGTCTAAAGCCCCAGGCGGTTGCTTGCCTTGCTTTCATCAAAATAATTTGCGTGTTGGAAGAAGTTTTCAGTGTTACTCCCTGCTCCCTGGGTTGCTGTGTTGCCTAGCATCTGTAGCTAGTCTGGAGCCTAGACTGTCTTCTAGACACATCAAGCTCATGGCAGCGCTGTGCTGGGTGCATGGCAGAACGGCATCAATATACATGTTTCAGGAAGCTTTCTGCCTCGCGTATTGTGTGAATATATACAATATAGTGAATTGGATTCAGAGGTAGCTGAACTTCACATGCGGGGTGTCAGGATTCTCCATCAGCTATCCCTGATGCTATGGAAGCTGTGCCTGGCAAAGTATCTGGGATGGGCAGCAGCAGGAGCATCACTAGTTGCCTTGTTACAATCCCGGTGCAGGAGTTCTGTTACACTCTTTACTGCTGCAATATCCTTTAAGTGCAATTGCTAATTTAAAACAAAACAGGAAAACAGCACGATTTTCTCTAGAGTTGTTTATTTGACAGAGATCTTGGGTAGGCTTTGTTTCCAGTAATTTTTACAAATAGGAAGGCAATACGATTTTCTCTTAATTAAGACAAAGTGTTCACATGGCGTGCCTAGTAGCAAGCATTCTTCTGGCTGAAATTGAGACAGAAGTCTTATGATCTTAATTACCCTGTGAGTAAAGAGTGAACACAACATGAATAGCTATCACAACATGAACTGTGTCCCTTTAATTTTGTTAAGATCACCCACAGCGTAAGGGTTACCACCAGGATGAGTTTATACACTGCAGTCTTGCACCGTTAGCCCCTTGGCTAATTTGGTTTGGAAGTGATACAAGAAGCAAGTGAAAAGGATCCAGTAGGCTTACTACCTTTAAAAATAAAAGTTAGTGACCACACATGCTAACTGCATGTTTCCGTATAACTGCAGTGACAGGACCATACTTCGCCTTCTTCCGACAACAAAATAAAACCTATGGACAGTAGTTAGTTTCCCCACCCCCAGCTGTGGATGACTGCTATAACAGTGGTTATAGCATCTGTCAGGCCCATGTGTTCGGTTCAAATATAGGAATTCATTTACATCTGTCTGATAGCAGCGATATTCCTCACATGATATTCTCAGAATCTGAAACATAACATGCACTACTATGTGTTTTCTTATCTGGTTTGGTTTTTTTTTTTTAAGATAAAGTACTCTGTCTTCCCCTCTTTGCCACCCTAGTTCTTGATTTATTATTTTTACAAGGTTGTTCAGGGAAACTGATAGAAAATCTGTTTATGTAGTGCCATAGAAAGATGTGTGAGAGGAGTTTAAAAGTAATAAGCTATAATGATAAATGTAGGGAAATTGAACTAAGCTAGTGTAGTGTGTTGGCTTCACCATTTACTCTGCTAAAAAGAATATTCATTTGATTGATGTGCTTCTTGATTTAAATTTAGATTTCTGTTGGTATCATCTTTGGTTTATTTTCTTTCTTCCTCTGTTGTTTGGGTGCAGTAGTTTCCATATTTGTGTTTATAATATAGTTTAATTTTTTTTAATTGATTGTTAAGGAATATCTTTAACTTTCTCAAGAGGATAAATGAAATAGAAATATGATACCCTTGATATTTTCTGTGTTTTTTTAAACATACATGTTGTAGCTCTAGAATCTAAAATAAACACCTAAACTGGCATTAAAATGCATGCATATGCATGCATATGAAGAACTAATTTTATCTATCGAGCTTTCAAATATCAAGAGTTGTTGTGCTTAAACCATAGTTCCAGGGTTTTTTTCCATCTCCTAAAGTATTTTTAACCTCCCTGCATAATTGTTGCATTTGAAATCACTTATTGTAGTACTGAAGCAAACCAGAGCTTGTATGAAAAATGCTTTCATTTGCTGTATATTGGAGGAAGGCTGAGAGCAGTAGTGTCAGTGGTATGTCTGAGGGAGGGAATACTGTTTTGTTTCATATATGGTTAATGCCTGGAAGTGGCTTTGCAGTCATTAGGCTTGAAGCCTAGGTTTTATTTTACTAATAAAATCTTGAGAAATTGAAAGTGGTTGGTGGAGACATTTTTACTATGCTGATGCATGATGAGAAAATACACGTTTATGGAGAAAAAACTTGCCAAATTCTTCAGCAGCCTTCACTGATGATCTACTTAATAAATGAAAACATATAGGTAGAATGAATTGCAGTGATAGGAGCTATAACATGTAGTTGGAGTGGGAAAGGGGGACAATGTTATTTGCATTATTTCCAGTACCTTTCAAAGCGAGAAGCTTCAGTATCACTAGGAGGGCTAGCAATTCTGCAAATTGATACCTATGGTTAGAAGCTCCTGGAGGAACTGTGGAAGATAGAATATAGCAACTGCTACGACCTATCAAGAGGCAAACCATGTGAGTTATTACGTACTGACTCTGCCTGTTACCATGCTGTCTTTCTTAAAGAGAAATTGCAGTTCTGGTACCAGTAGAGGTCCTTTCCAGTCCTCATTCTTTCCACAGTAGATATGGTGCCCAGTCAGAAATTACTCCCCCTGAGAGCTGGATATGGAGGAGAACTTTATTTCTCTTATTAATCACTCAAATTAGTTTTAATGTGAGGAAAGAATGGAGGGAAAGGAGAGCCTGCCCTTTGAAAGTGATTACTATTTTAAGCCTGCTGGTTGTTAGGTTGGAAGTGTTTTTCTTTAAAGTTGTGTTATGTCGTAATACCTTTTCTGCTGTCTTGCTTTCGAAGGAGAAAGAAAAACTCAGCCAGCCCTTCCTGTTAGGTAGGGTAACTTTTTTCCCCCTGCAATTTTTTCATGTATGCTTCAGAAACTTATTTTGCTCACCACCATCAAAAAATTCTAGGTGTCTACCTCTTTACTGGGCTCTTGATAATACCCTGTTTAACCCTCCCACTCTAAAATCTTTAAGCCAGCATTATCACAGTAATCAATACATACTTTGGTCCAGGGTAGAATACTTCAACAAGAATTTTCCAGTGGTGTTTGAGTACATCTGTGTGTAAGGACTGTCAGTTAAATGCATACCTTGATGAATATTACAGGCTGTGATGGTAGCAAGTACTTAATACAGTTTGAGAGGGTATAAAAGCAGCTCTCAATAATATTGAAGCTTGGAGGCAAAGCAGCAATTACAGTGTACTTTGGGGCAATAAAGGTTGATATTAGTCACAGAAATTTTGGTTTGCATTCAGTAATCTGAATCTAGAGCAAATTTATATGGGCAGTTAGAGAGAGTGTGGATTAACACTGTAACTAAGGATTTTAGCTGCTTGAGCAATGTCCCTGACCACAGTACCTGGGCATTCTGTATCCGCTTCATAGTTTCTCTTCACATCATTCTGTTCTGTAGAAAAAGTGGTCTGGCAACATGGTAGATGCCTAGGGCAGATCTGGAAAGTCTGTCTACTTCATGAATCTGTCCAGTCTCTATAATACAGGACTAATTTATTTTTGAAAAATGCAGGGACTATATAAATTTTCCACATTCTCTTTGCAGGTCTTTCAGCACAGATTTTTCTATGTCTAACTAGGCTTGACAAAGAAAGTTAAGCCAAGGCAGTGCTTTGGAGTAATAATGAGCAAATTGAGGTTTGAATGGAAAAATAGTTCATGCATTTCAATCTTTCTCTCAGGACATTAATTTTTTTTTTCCTAATGTAATGTATTGGCGAAGTCAGAATATAAATTATTTCTTGCACTAACCTTACTTCTGTCTAAATTGCTGTAAGCCTTCAACTGCATTGAAAGGGGGGGGGAGCAAAACAAACCCCCAGAACATGCAAATAATTAATGAATGTAAAAAAAAAATAAATTGATGAAACACTATAGAACTCTCTACTTCATCATCCAGCTTTTCAAAATTAAACAGCCCCCCCCCCCCATCTCTAAGGATCAGGCCTTGCAGCATACATAGGAGATTATTAAACATAAGACAAAAATATAGAACTGCATTTGGAGAATATTTCACCTGTATTTTGACATCTAGGAGCTGTAGCTCCTAACATCAGCTAGGAAGTTAAATTAAGTGTGAAGATATTTGCTAAACAAAACCTATAATCGTATAGGACCTAACAGTTGAACAAATCAATATTACAAATAGAACAAACTGATATGGTGCTTTTATGGCTTTTACGTATGGTACATTGGCTTGTGCCATACTGGAAAAACTTTTCATTTATCTATTAGATGCCTTGTATTTTGGTGCATTTCTCCTTCTCTTATCCTTCCCAATATAAACTGTATCTTACATGTGCTTGAGTTATGGTAGAAGGAAGAAGAAAATATAGTTTGATTTAGGATGAGCCAGGCATGGATTTGGTAGGATGAATTTTTGATGAGAACTAAAGGAGTCAGATGCAAAGACAGGGAAGTTTTGAGAATTGCTCCAAGGGTGACTGAGCTGCTCTTCAGAATTATTTATATAAGCTTTCCTTCTTTTCTTAATGAACTTTTGCTGTAAGTGGACAGAGAATGTTGAATGTTGAGTTTCATGGTTGCTTTTGTAGGAAACTGCTAAAAGGTTAACTTGTAAACCTTGCTTTAAGTTTTGGGGTTTAAAAAAAATCTTCAGCAATATCAATATTTCTTCACTTTGGTACCACGTTATAATTCCTTTGGGTACAACTGCCATGTATGACAATTTGCTGGATAGCCTTCTATGATCAGCTGGGTACAAAATTACTTTGAGTAGATGTGCACATCAACAGCACAAAGAAATGAGGATGGAAATGGGATTGATCCCAAAAATTCCATAGACCAGCAGCTGCAGAGAGAACTGTGGACTGTAGAGAGTCCACACAAAATTGCTAATCCGTAATTTGAAATCTTTGTTTAAATCTGTGATTACGATGCAAAGTTTATTTGCTCTTTCTGTGCTTGCCTGAAAGCGTCTGTATTTTCAAAGTATGTTTCTAAGACTACTGAGAGCTGCTGGTTGTAGATGCAGAAGAAATGAATTCACCAAATCACTAATCTTTTTAATTTTTTAGATTCTTTTTAGAAAGACATCCAGCTGATATAATTTAATATTCTGTTCTTGTGCAGAGTCTTGGCTAATGCATCTGTTGAATGAATAAATAAATAGAAAGAAATGCAGTTTTAATTCTGGCAAAAACTATTTTTATTGCTTGCTTGTAAAATTGGCAGCAATATTCTACTCTGGGACAGCATTATTGGTTAGTGACACAGTGGAATAATAGTAGCAGTTAGAGATAAATTTGAATTTAGCAGAATTTTATAGCTTGGGCTTTTATTTATTATTTTTACGTAATTCAAGCACCTGCAAGATAATGCAAGATGCTGGTTTCTCTTTTGGTAAATATTACACATTCACAGCTTGATGTATAGCTTCTAATCTCCATTGATTACTATTATCTAGCAAGTGCTTGCTAGAGATCAAAGCAGTTTGACACTGAACAGGTCACAGATTGGACCAACCTGTTCTTTGACTGAGGCTCAAGAGAGCAGCCAGGCAGCTACTGTTTTACCCTCTGGACAGAAAAATTTTTTTTTTTTTCTTCATCTGCTTTTTGGCTTTTGACTTCCAACTGAGTTAGTAATTTATTTATTTGTTTTGGTATTTGAATGATATTTGCACTTTTGGTGAGGAAGTCCTGTTACACTTCTTCTGGGAGGACAAAATAATATCCAAATAGTTTCAATTGCAGTACCCAACTCTTTGCTGTCCAATTTTGCTGGTAAGTACAAGGCTGCTCAAAATGCCTGCTGTGTCCACCTCCCAAGGCCTTCTCAGCACTGTACCCAGTTCCTCTGCCAAACCTGGGGATTTGGGGTGCTGAGTCAGCTGGAACCAAGGCATGCTGCGTTGCTCCTAAAAGAAATCTGGGGTTGCTCGACTTACTTAAAACTCTGCTGTCTTCACTGCCACTGACAAGCAGTGCTGGCTGTGAGTCTTGCCTTGTTCAGCTGAACAGTGTGTATGAAGTATTTATTCTACAACTGCTGTAACTATGATACATATACCATAGTTATATTTTGTATGAATGTGTAATATACACATGTGTATATAAAAAAGTATATAATGGTTATAAACCTGACTTTAATTCTCTAGAAGTAGTGTGAATTACACTTTCTCAGCAGAAACCGTATAATCGGTTTCTTAGGCTGTGGTCTTTCTAGCAACCACACACTGAGAAATTGATATATAACACTTTTTTTTCCCCTTCCAGTCTTTCATTGTGACTGAAACTTTCTAATGTTTTTGCAGACTGGAATGGAAATGCAGTTACAAAGTTTTTCTGTGTGAGTTGTCTTGCTTCAGTTGCTTTGTTACAAGTCTTAAGTATCTACTTCATAGAAATTAGCGTATGTACTTCAGATTTTTCTGGCAGAGGTGACATTACAAGTAATTACAAACAGTAAATTGTTTGTTTCATGCTCTTAATTAACAGAAATCTTGATCCTAGTCTGCCAGCACCCAAGAATGAATGAATAAATCTTTGTGCTCATGAAAGTCTATTTCTGGTGACATATGTACATTTAACGCTCCAGTATAATTTCATTAAGAGAAATCCCATGATGAATTTAGGGAAAGAAAAAGCAAGTTCAAAAAAGAAGGTAGGTATCCTACTGTCAAACAAATAGTAACAAAGAAAAGACTTTCCATTCAAGGAATTAAAAAAGTCTGCAAGTAATTCTGCTTGCAGTATTTCAGAATAGGTTCTGATAATTTTGGATTCTTCAGCAGGTTTTCGGAATTCTAGTGCTTATGTTGCTGAGCACTTTTAAATTGGTGAACCCTAATGTAAAATGTTTAAGGACCTTAGAACCAAATGCAGTCTCTGCAGAGGTGTGGCATAGAGAAGGAAGATAGTAGAGCAGTTTTGAGGTGAACAGAGCCCCTGTCTGAACTGGAAGGAAGGGCTGGGCACCCATCAGTGCATCAGAAGACGTGGGAAGATAGGGCTGCACTAGCTGGTGATAGAGGAAGGTGGAAAGCTGAAGCCCTTAATCCTGCTGGCTAGTGTGCACGAGATGGACAGCACGGCAGCTGTGTCAGTGCTCTATTAATTTTTGTTTTCTCAGTTCTCGCTGTTTAATGAGTTTGTACCATTACTCACCTTAATGTAATGAAGCAGAGAAGAGAACCAAAACCCAATTCCCTGCTATATAGTTTGTTAAAATACCCAGTGATGCATTCTGTAAAGTGGAATCCTGCTTCCAAAATGGTACCAAGAAAGAATGCTGAATTTGAGATAATTTGAAAGCCCAGAGGCTTTCCAAAACGAGCTTTTCAACAGGAATGGGCCTGCTGCAGTGACAATGGAAAAATCAGTTCAAGCCATGGTTTGAATGGACATTTTGACCTTGATTTTATTTATTTTCACAGTAGAGTAAATTTTTTCCCTTACTCTGCCCCTTCTGATTAGCAAAGTTGGGATTTTTTGGGCATTTCTTCTGCTTAAATGTGTCAGAAGAAGGAACATTATGTATGTGGGTGTTGGAAAGGAGGAAAGACACAAATCTATTTACAGTACTAGAATGAATCTCTGCTGAAATACGGATTTTTGTACAAATGAAGGAATAGTATTACTGTCTTCTCTTATATTTTTATTTCAATTGAAACTTTAATTTAAAATAAAGGGGGGCTATCATGGTTTGGGATTTTCCTTTGTGTAACCAAACTGGCTCTTAAAGTTTAAAAAAATCATAGATGTATAGTTGAAAGTGTAAGAAAGTTCTTCACCTCTCCCATTCTGGAAGATTTTGTAGCTCTCCAGTTAATTTGGTTATATTCATGGGTGAAAATAAGTCAAAAGAATAAAACCTGGAAAAATTAACTTATGAGTTGGGAATGGATGAAGCATTGGAACAAGATCCCAGGGCAGTATTAGTTAAGAGACAAATGATGCTTCTGTTATAACACTGTTCACAGGACTTGGTTTTTAACTTTGGTTTAAATGTGAACTTCATACTTGGACAAATTGCTCACTGTTCAACTTCTTCATTTTATAAAAATGCTTAAAGCAGTAGCTAAAAATGCTGTGAGATCTAAAGATGGGAACTGTAGGTAAGTGCTATTTACTGAAAGGTATTAAAGTAATACAGTCTTTTACCGTTTGTGAGCAGTTTTACAAACTGCAACCTTTCGTGATGAATGAAAAGCGGTAGGGAAAATGATTTAACTTTCAAGCTTTATGCATCAATATGTTTTTTCAAATATCATGAGAAAGTGCTGTAGCACTTGTGTATGAATGTGGTGCTTGCCTTTCCTTAACTGCTTGAAAGATTACTGTGATTGACTGTGTAAATATCGATAGCTTTAAAGACCTGAGGAAAAATTACGGTGAAACCCAGAATTTATGTAGATTCAAATACTGCAATTTCAAGAGAAGATTTTTAATGGAATGTCCTTTAAGTAGTGTTAAGTAATTTTCCCCTAATAACCCATCACCTCTGCGGAGAAAATGGCAGCCAGGAAATTCCACTACTCCAAAGGATGTTTTACAATTACAATGGTTTGAAAAAATTAACATTGCTTGAAACTCACATAAAATTTATCTTTATTTATTAAATATTAACTTGTTTGAATTGTAGACTGTCCTTCAACATTGCCTACTTTATTCATACTTGAAGAAGGAAACCTCTGCATTTAAACCATTTTGTTGTGCTTTCCTTTAAAATTGACTGAAAAATTTGGATTTTCTCTACTTTTTAGGGTTTCATTACTTGAACTCATGTTAAAATAAGTATGAGTGAAGAAATGGTGTTGAAGTCATGCTCTCCTTTCTGTTTGTAATCTAGATAAGATCTTTGATAAATCAAAAAATTTGAATTGCTGCACTAGTAGCCATAATTATTAGAATGAATTCACTGCTGTCTGCCTTAAGCTGATGCTTATTATAAAAAAATTGCTTTTGTAGTTGAGCATGGTAATATAAGAGATGAAATTATAATTCTGCCATTGTGGATATAATAAACATTGCTCCTATGTGAATTACCCAAGCAAACACTTCTGCCTCTGGTGAAATGTAAAGCACTACTTTGGCTCTCTAGTAAATACCAAGTATTACAAATAGTTCTCTTACTGGTGAGTGTAAAACCTGTGAATAAATCACATCTATGAATGATAGGGTTTTCTTTACATACATTTAAAGTTTCTATCATACTGTTATGCCACACTTCCAGTTGCAATAGTTATGCATTGAGTTATGCGTAGAGTGATGTGGTTCTCAGGCTGGATTTTGAACCAATTAGAGCATTTTTAAGCCTGGAGAGGTTTATTTTTAGTCTTGAAGGGAGTTCAATAGGCAAAGGTGTCTTACAGTTTCTACTTCGTGTTTATTTTAACTACATTTCTACTTGGACAAATCCTTTTCTCCTTCATTCGTGGACAGATTAAATAAATTGGCAGCATGTGTAGATACAGGCAGAACACAAAGAAAAGGCAGTTCTGCCTTGGAACGTTACACTGCAGCCCTTTCACTCACCTGTGAATCACAGCAAATGACACTTTCTTTTTGATCTGAAGCTTTATTTATAAAATAATAGTTTACTGTACTATAGCAGTACAGAAATCAGGGTTATGGGACTGATGCAGAAAGACGGCAGATGGAAAGATGGATTGGTATACGTACCTGTAGAAGGAAAAGAGTCACTCTGCTTGAATTCCCTGGATAAATGATCCCACTTGAGAAGACATGAGTGCAGTGATCCCATTCCTAGGGAAATTCTCTGAATTCTTGCACAGAAAATAACAAGTCATTGAACTCCTCAAGTTTCTGGGCTTGAGCTTCTGTTTCTAGCCCCAGTGTCAGGTTTGAAAGTCTGAGCTGTGAAAATTTTGGCTCATCAGATTCACAAATTGCCAAGTGTTACTTGTTTAAAGCAGGTTGAGGTAGTTGCACCGTGAGTATTATGTAACCTTGCGCTCGGAAAGATCACCCCTCAGGTAGTCGAAGGAGAAGAAGTTGTTTTATATTGCTGTGTTCTGATACATAACAGGTGACCTACTTTTGTACTTTCTACATGGGAACACAAAGAACAACATTGTATTTATATACTTTGAGATCTTCCTACACATTTCTGTGTCCTTTCTTTGTCTTTAGTTTTTCTTTTGTTCTCTCATTTGTTTTTTTCACACGTTTTTTTCTTTCTTTCATCCGTTTTTTTCTTTCGTCCATTTTTTTCTTCCCTTTTTTGAGTTCTGTGCCCAGAAATGAGGCTTAATGGAATAAAACAACTTAATTTTTTTAAATTTGACCACTGTACAAAACGTGCAGAAATTGATATATACCATAATCATAATCATTCATTTTCACATTTCTTTGAAAAGAAAAAGGATTTTTTTACATCTATGCCTTACATATAACTCTATATTTGACTGAATTTTAGGTTTTGGTATATGTCTCAAATAATTTCTTTGTAAATTCCCTTTTAAGAAACTGTTGGTTTTTTTAATTTAGGGGTTTTTTTTTCTTGGCAAGGGAGGAACTTGACTCCTGCATAACTAACTGCAAAAAATGTATTATTAAAATTGATAGATACAAAATGCTGTTAACTGTATAGTTTAAATTAGGCTTTTCTCCTTACATTGACCTTTTCTACTTTATAATAAAACATATTATTGTAACAAACTCAGATAGCAGAAAATTTTCAGGCAGTAATGTTTTTCAGATTCATGGCATCTGTTCAGTTGGTATTTATGAAGCACTTTGAGTTACTCGGATGAATGAGGCTATATCGGTGTATGTTTTAGATGGCACTGTTTGAAGGAGCAGCATGTCTAAATAAATGCATCTTGGACTTCTATAAATTTGGTTGTATACAAACTCTCCTAGAGTAAAATAGCCTATGAAAGGCAAAACATAAGCATTAAATTCCTTGGATGTCTTTTATTGGGGAAGCAGGATTCATAAAGGCACAATATGTTGCAGGTTTTATTTCACAGTTCTGCCAACACGAATCCAATCTGAGCTAGATCACAGCTGCTATTCCTGCCAGTCCTCCTCTCTCTCCTGATGGAGCTTGATCAGCTCGCTTTGTTTTTCTGTGTTCTCTTGAAATGAAGACTGTTTAATGATCATTGCTAATGAATTAGCGATGCCCTGTTTTGGGGGCTTTTCTTTATGGAGTGCTTCCCACCAGCATTAAAACATTCTTTACTGACAGTATAGAGTAAGGTGATAAGGAGAAATAGAGGTGAAGTTGAAGATGGATTGTGATAGGTAGAAATACACAGAGAAAACTAGATGTTCTTACAACAATTGTGCTATTCTTTTTTATCCCTGTTAACACAGTTACTCCTCCTCCGCCCCCTACACAACAGATTTGTAATGAAAGAATAGAATCTTGTGCAGGCTGCAACTCCCAGAGGTAAAACCCACAGTACTAGACTTCCATCTGTATAGCCTATTTTATTTCAGAGAGGTTTCATTTAGTTTTCCTTGGTTAAATTAGTCTGAAATAGTGTCTTTGCAAGTTCATTAAAATTATGCTACAATGGGCGTGTACTGTAATTTTTGAAGTTTTGTGTTCAGTTTCTTGGTGGTGGTGGTTTTGCCACCACCAGGTGCTGTTTACCTGGTGTTCTCGTCATCCTTTCTGCTATGTCCTCATGTTTGTTATGCTCTCTTGCCTTTCCACTCACCATCATGGCCAGAAGTGTTACTCCTGATCTGTTCTCCTATCATAGAAGTCTTTCTCTCTCCCCACTCCTACCCCTATAATAAAATACTGGATTAAAAAAAAAATAATTACCTGTGTTAGTTACATGCCGTTGGAGTGGGGGAGGGAATCCTCTTTGGCTGAATACTATAATTTTATAGCATGTAAGGAGATTATTACACCAGAATACTTATCTGTAATATCCACATTTACCAAATGTAGCCCTTACTAATTAGTAAAGACTTTTATCTGCTTGGAGAAATCTGGATTTGCTAAAAAGCTCTATATGTTTCAAAAAAAAAAAAAGCTCTCTGGGGCAGGGGGTGGTACTGGGTTTTAGTTTTATTCTTCAAGCAGCATGCTAAAACGTACTGAATCAATACTTTGAATCAATATACATGTATTCAGTAGTTTCCTAGGAGCAGTTAGACCTGCGTAGGAGGCCTAATCCTGATGAGATCTGCACACGTGGATTGTTTAATAACCGATATACCTACAGGGGCAAGGGAAGCTGCAGCGCCAAATGAAGGGCTGGGCACAGTCTGGCGAGAGCTTTGCTTGCCTGCTGCAGGGTGAGCACCGCATTGTTGCTTTGCAGACCAGGAGCACTCCAAGGGTCAGTGACTTCTGCTCTTCACTGGCTTGTTAAGACAGTATAGTGTTATCCCTCTGCTTTTCCAAAGAATAAATCCCTCTTCCTCTCAATCACCAGCAAGTAGCTTAATTAGATACATAAATTACTATGAATATACATAGGATCCACCTAAGCCATTTTTGTGAAGGACAGTGATTGAACGCTTGAAAAAGGCTGATAAGAAGTGTTATCTGAATAATCTGATTCGTCTAATTGCCATTTAAAAGCTCCTTTACTGTTTCCACACAGAGTTTACCCTTACTGAAGGTATTTGTTTCAATGCCAGGTAGTCTTCCACTTTGTATTCCTAAGTTTGGTACTTTGCTCAGCTCTGTTCCCTAAAGAATTTGCACTTCAGCTTTGAAATTTTTGAGTGGTTTTGCCACAACTAGTATATGTGTTGTATGTTATATGCAATATAACATACATAACTAATATATGCAACTAATATATATACTTGTATGTTGTATGCATGTGCTAATTAGTAATTGAGTACATGGAAATCTGAATAGATACAGTAATTGCTGAGTAAGATGGTGGAAACCTATCTTAATTTTTGGTATGAACCAAAACTTTATAGAGTTCTGTATTTTATTGTTTTAATGTGGAGCTTTGTACACAGAGTAGGTTAAAGATTGGCTTCCATGTCTGTTTAATTGATACAGATTGTTCTCCTGAGATTCTTTTCTCCTTGTGTCTCCACCAGACACAGGTACTTGTTCCTTGCATAGGTGCTGATGCATGTGTGTCTGGAGGAGTGAGGCGCTGAGCTGGCTGAAAGCTAACGGGGTCATGTTCAGCAGAATACTTGTGTGGGTGCAGAGGAAAGGAGGAGACAACATGGCTGGAAGATGTGGAAGGGAGGGAGCCACGGTGGCTCAAATTTAGATTGGTAGTGTAAACTGATGTGGAACTGAATCACAAGGGACTTGGGTCTGGTACCCCATCTCAGTATCTTCCCTTTCTTGAAATCTGTAGTATGGTCAGATTACGTGCGAGTAAGCATGTTAATTGTTACTGTTTCCCTTATCCCCTGGAGGTCTCTGAACACTTGGTAAATTGCAGAGGAGTGGGAGAAAGCTGACCTTAACGGCACAACTCAGAGTAAACAGAGTGACTCATAACCTGGGTCAGTTTAACATTAGCCTTTGACAGAATGATTTTTGATGGGACATAATAAGTAAAAGAGACAATCATAATTCTAATCAGTACTCCTGGAAATTTTATTTGCCAATTAAGTTTCACTTTATTGTGATAGCATTCTTTTAACATTGCATATGGTATGGGACAATCTGCATGCTGTGTATTGAGATTGCTATGGTGTATGTTATGGTTTTAAATACTTTTTTCTAAATGTGGATGAGAAAATTAAGTCATGAATTTTGTGTAGACTGAGACAAGCATTGAACACAGCTGTTCTGCTAACAAAGCTCTCAGGATCCTTTTGTTACCCTTTGTCACTTAATTTCTGCCACTACAAGTGGAAAGAGTTTAATACAAGGTAATAAACCAATCTGATTTTTTTAAAATAAGATTACAGGTCTGATAAAGTTTAAATGTATTAATGCTATTGAATTTTGTAGGCTTTTAAATACGTTTTAAGAAAAAAAATCTAGTAAAAGATAAAAAGAAAAAAACTCAAACCCTGAGCAGCTGGAATGACAGAATCAATGGCAGAGCAGCTTTTCCTTGAAAAAGAATGGCTTCATCTTCATTGTATTCTTTTATAGAGTTTGTTCCATCTCAGGATCTGCAGACTCTTAAGTCTTCTAATAATTCTAATCTTTGAGCTAGAAGTCTTTTGTGTACATAGTATGTTGAAGAAATTTTGGTATAATTTTTTTTCTGAACACCTCTAGTTTTTATTGTAATTTTCATTGTCGTGAATTTTTGAAACGCTTACGTAATTCTTCATTAGCTTTTTTCAGCACAAAATATCCTGTCTGTCAGAAGCTGACTTACAAATCCATTCTTCATCTATCCACCAAGCATTTATTGTTACTTTTTGAATTTATAATTATGCCTTAATTTCATAAAACAGTAGAAGCATAGTACATCTAATATAAGTATTAATGCTATTTATGGGATGGGAGAAGAATGAAAGAGTGGCAGTTTGTATAGTCACTGGGCTGGGGTGTAAGGGAATCATGGAGATGAGCCCTGCTGTGTGAGGAGCAGCAGTGAATTAGGGTGAGGCATCAGACATAATTCTCTTTGGTTTCGTTCCTTGATCAATATGCAGGTGCCCCTTGGTCATATCGATCTTTTCTGCTTATTTAATGTACTTCCATTTTATGAGACCTATACAATCATTAAATGGAGTTGTTTGAATTGGGTTTGAATTATTTTCACTTGCTGCAACATTGTTTTTAACATACTGGGCTCATTTACTGGATATCTGTACTGTTGGCTGCCATTAAGGTATAAATAGCTCATCTACAAAACTCTGTAGCCAACTGTCTCATGTTAAATGATCTGACCTACTTGAGAAAGTTGCAGAGATTCAGTATCTCTATTTCAGAATGTCAGGTATTGTCCAGTAGTTTGTTTTTATTACTTTTCTTTTTTTTTTTTAATTTTTAATCTGAAAACCATGGAAATACAGCAGGACAATTTGATCGCAGTGTGAACAGTGCTGAAGATCAGTTTGCTTAGAATAGACTTTTGCTGAACAGTTGCCCATGCACTGCTGTGTGACAGCATCGTTCTTAATTCTCAGCTTGCTGTCTGCAAGGCAGTGCATGCTTGAGGGGCTAGCTGGAACTCAAAATAGATGCCTTTTACAGAGCCCCATCGGTGCGAACTCGGACGTTTTGTTCTTTCAGTGCTGAGGTGCCCGGGTAGCTTGGGTCTGATCTACACTAGAAAAGTTTTGCTGATATGGCTCTTCCAGACAATTCTTTCAGCACACGTGTAGTGGTGCAAATGTATTTTTGCCAATGCGGCCTATGTTACCTCCTGAATGAAATGGGATAAATTACGCTGGCAAAAGCCCTTTTGTACACTTAGGCTTTTTGCTGATATAACAATACTGTGGAGCTTTCCCTTCATTGCCATGATGCTGTACTAGGAAGAGTTGGTAACAGAGAGCTGCATTTAGTCTAACTCTTTTAGTAAAGAACAGAACATAGAATCAACTGTTACACTTAGTAAGCAAAGCTAGTGAAAAATACTAGATGAGTCATAATGAATATTGTGAGTCTTTTTTTCTATCCCCCTTTTTTGTCCTCAAAACAATTTGATGGGGCTGGTCTAACAGATGGGCAGAAAACCTATCAGTGTGTGTTGGAAAACTGTTTCCAGATGAAGAACAGTTTTCGTAAGTCATTTGCACTCTTTTTTTTCTTTGTTCAACATTGACTGAGATAGTCAAAACATTTTAAGCATATTAAGCAATAACATATTAAGCAAGCCTATAAAATAATTAAATTGAAACTGGAAGCTAAGAGTTCTTAGAAATATTTACATTAATATTTGACTTAGTAGAAATCTTATGATAACTACTTGGGAATCTTCTGGGAACTTTGTGCTGAAGATAAATAAAATGTTTGCCAGGGTTGGTATGCTGTTTCATACTGAAAATATTTAGAAATGTCTGATAAATATATTTCTGAATGCAAAATGAGCTGTGCTTTCATTTTTTTGTGAGTGTTCAGATATGATGAGATGGAGAGACATAAGGTTTATGGCTGTCCTTCCAAGAGACATTTTGTAGAGTTATTAAGGTGTTGCAGCAGCCTTTGTTTTTCATGGACTTTGTTTCAGTTCATTTCCTTGTACAGCAATTGCACAGCAGTGCTGTGCCTGAATTCAGGCAGAGGTTTTGATGGTTCTTCCTTATGTGTTTTGATCCTGGTCGCTGCTGTTATGAACTGCGAATGTCTGCCCTCTGAATGTTCTTTGGGAAGACCCAACCTCTTAAAATTTATGTAAGGTTAATAGTCTGCATAATTTTGCAGAGTATGAGCAAGTACTTGGCAGGAGGTGCCAAAAAGCTGTGGCAGATTTATGTTGTGCTCCATAGTCTCAAAATGGGTTCAAAGGACACTGATGATAACAGGTGACTAATAATACACCATGAAATAACTCTTCTGTGGTAGAGATGAGTCAGGTAGTTATCAATTTCTAAACACATTTGCAAAGCAAAATCCATCTAACAAGGGAGGTTTGGAAGTTTTTTAGATTTGTGATTTGTTGGACTCCTGCTGAAATGTGTAGGTAAATTTTGGGATCTTTTTCTCCTGTCCACACTGTGTGAAAAGGGGTGGAAGAATCCTGTTATTTATTGTTCCTCTGGTGTCCAGTAATTCTCAAGCCCTTGCAGTGTCACCAGTATGTTTTCCCTTACATAAGTCTCTGGTTTGTAGATCTTTCCCTATTAAGGTGCTTTCTCTCTTACCTCTGCCTACAGGCTCTCCATGCAGTTCTCACTGGTGAATTGTCCGATTCCTTGTAAGCCCTTGCTGGGGGGGAGCCAGCAAAGCGATCACTTTCAGGAGGAGGCAGTGAGAGAAGTGTAGCTGAAAAATAGCTTCTTAACCTTTCTACATAAAGTATATAACTTGCAGGAGGGGATACTATAGCTTCCTTTGTTATCAGGCCCAGACTTTTCACGCTGTACCCCTTTTTTTCAAAAAATTCCTTTGAAGATCTGGCCCAGCTGATGCATGTTCTCTGGGAAAGGGAAAGGCAGTACTATGCCTCCACGTCTGCATTGCTAGTTTGTGACAATGTAGGACTGACTCATTTTTTGAACTCTTGATGCTCTTGCTGTTTGCCTTCTCTGTCATTTTCCAGGGAAAGAAACAGTGCTTAGGTCCCTCTCTCCATCCTCCCCATCTTCTGCTTCCTCTTTCTTGACTGTACATCAGATTTTCCAGCTTTACTTGGGGCAGAAGGTATGGAAGGCTGAGACTCACAGCAGCATGAGTGGCTACTTGGAGGGTACAGGTAGGATGGAGAACATATATGCAAACAGTCCTTAGACTCCCAAAATACGAGTCCTCAAAGACAGGAAGCATGGGTAGAAGTATTCTGAAATGTTCTGTTTTGTCAGGCCAAGGGGTGTTTGTTTCTTTTTGTGTTTTTTCTCCTCTCAGAAATGTGCTTCTGGTGGTTTGTACATTTTATTAACTTAACATGATTCCCTCAGTGAGCCCAGACAGATGTCCCTCTTCTTAGTTGCTCTTTGATACTCAATTTCACTTTTTTCTTCTTATTTCTAAAATTGGAATTGTGTTTAGCTTATTTTACCCCTGCAATGGACTTCATACAAAACTTTTATGTCATTTGTTGTGGCGTATGAACTCTGAGTGATTAATTGTAAATACATACCCATCCACTCTTTTTTTTTCTTTTTTTTTTTCTCCTTTTTACAAGTCACTACTTGTGGTTGTATATGAGACGATGGAAAACTGGCATTCTCTAAACAAGCCAATGAAATTATTTTCCTATTTCCTGCTATCAAATACAAAATTTTATTATTGAAGCATGATGCTCCTAAGGAGTGCTCTGTCTTACCTAGAATGCCTTTGAAGACCTGTCTGCTTTCCCTTACTCCAGCCATTTGCCTTGATCCCCAATGCTGCTTGCCAAAGTCAGACCAAGCATAATTAACTTTGTGGATGAAAATGAGTCTTTGGAAGAGTTGGATGAAAGTTGAAAGTGTTGCTTTCTGGGGAGGTTTGGCATTTTGAAGTCTGATTTTCATCCAATTCGTGACAAACCTAAAACCGTAGCAAAACAGAAATCAGAAGAGATCTGTACTTTGGAATTGGATAGGCCTTACTTGTTTTTCCCCTCTAAATTATTTTATAGCATAATACAACATAATTTTTCTTTAACTAGGAAGCAATAGCTGCTTCCAGTTACTGAAATATCTTATCAAACAATGCATTTAATTTTGAATTCTCATTTATAACAGCATGCAAATATAGTGGGTTTTTGTTTTTTTTATTAAAAAGCCAGTGCCTTGCAGAGGCTACAGTTTCTATTCTTAGTTCCTTTGTGTAAAACAAATGGAACCTCTGTTAAATCTGGAATTTTTATACTTCTGCTCTTGTAATTCTATGTCCTAGAGCTTTATTCCTTCTTTAGTGCTTGCTTTTGGAGAGGAAAAGAACTGAGGTCCATCAGAGCCGTCCCAGCATCCCTGTGCTGGCCGTCACAGGCAGGACCAAGGGCTGCTGATCTGATGGCTGACTGCCATCTGCCCTCTGAGGGCACTGCTAACACGAGCCTCTGCCATGTTCCTCTACTTCAGTCAGGCTTAATAAGCCATTTTATTTACAAGTATTATCTGTGTAATGTCTCCTGAAATGCAGTCAGCTAATCCTGCCTTTTTAATTACTTACAGTGACTTTAATTGGATCAGAAAACAGCAAGAAATATAGAGTAGTAATGTAATAGAGTTTGCACAGTGGGAAGACTCCTGCTGTAAGCTGCAGCCGGAGTGCTGCCTTCCTAGACTGTCTCCATCTGCAGTGGCTGTCACCTGCCTCCTGGCTCTGCTGCCGTGGCCGAACTGCGTGGTGTAGGAGTCTGCTGTGATCCAAGTACCGAGACAGCCACATTCATTTAAGATGTTCAGTAGCTGGAATTTGTCAGCATTTTAGGCTCTCAAGCCTTGGAAAAAATTTTTTGTACTGAAATTGATTGATCAGTATTGACCCCCAGTGTGCCATTGTGTCTTGCTGGTGCTTCTGGAGTACTTAGACCTTAAGGCCCTTCTGATGCTTTGTTTGCCACTTTCTCACCATTTCAGCAATCCAGTAAGTACATCACTGTCTTCAAAAACAAAATTTTTCTTCCTTTTCTAAAGGGCATTGTATAGGTTGAGTAGTTACTCATTATAGCTGCTTCTGTTGAGAAGTCAAGCAGACCCTCATATTGAGACTGGCCAGTTACTGGTGGTTCTGGCTGCTTTACTGAAAGTTGGTTCAGGGGAGCCAATACCCTAGAGCAACTATTACTGCTTTTTACGTTGTGGCCATCTCCAGCCATACAACTGCAAGACCTCGCAGATGCCTCAGTGTTACGTACTTCCGAATTTAGGACTTTTAACATTTCCCTGACCAGCTCTTTTGGATTTTTCTTTTTTGAACTTCCCATTTTTTTTTCTTAGAAGTTCTACCACACAGAAAGCAATTTTAGACTGTATCCAAAGTATCCATGTGTTCATATATTTCTTCAAATGGTCTTGTTGAAATGCTTTCAACGTTTTTTTCTAAAAAAAAAAAAAAAAAAAAAAAAAAAAGTCCCTTTTCACATACTTAGTTTGCAACTAAAATGGCAAAGAAAGTCATAAAATCAATTAAGTGAATTGAGAGTTTTATTTGAAAGAATATTAATGACCTTCTGTTGCTCTTTTCAGTTGGTAGAAATTACTACTTCCCTTGCATGGCATAGTAACTAGAAACCTAGAGGGGCCAGGGTCAGGCTTGGCACTGGCATGGTTAGTGAGTGTGCCTGCCAACGGTTAGTAACTCTCTGTCAAGATTCTTGTGCCCGAGGATTATGGTGGAGGTATATAAAATCATGAATGCTGTGGTAAAAGCAAAGAGATGTAATGAACAGTCAGTGTCTTCCATTACAAGCACTAAAAGGCATTGAAACTGTTGGGTGGCAAGGTCACAACATAAAGTTGCTGCTCCAGGCAACGTAAGTTTCAGTTGTCATGGAAAACGCTGATTGCTAAATGTTTCCGTGGTTCAAGGAGTGTTTTTTTGGTTCACAGAAAAGAAACAGGAATTGAGGATTATGAATGTAACAGTGACCATTGCTCATAATATTGCTAAACCATAAATTGTTGCTCCATGGTGCTTCTGCTTTCTGAGTTGTTCATGCTTTGGGCTCAGCATCCCATGTTGGAAGAGGAGCCTGGCTAACCTGAGGGTGAAGCTAATAACCAAGACCACAGCTGGTCCAGCAGCTTGTCTCTTAGGATCTGTGGGCAATCATTTTACTCGGTTCTAGAAATTATATGCTCCTTTCTGAGCAGAGATCTCCCAGCGAGATGTATTTGACAATAACAAGTTTTACATAATAGAATTGCAGATGTCATGTTTCCAGTCAAGACACTCTGATGCCGCTGCTTCTTGATTTCCGGTGACTTAGTGACAAATGGTCAGGCATGTATCAATACTGTTAATTTTTAAGATCGCTGATAGTCTTTACTTAATTTTCTGCTAAAGATATTTCACTTTCTGATTATTTTGCTTTTACTTGGCAAAATACAGTTTCTGGATGTTGGAAAAATGTACATCTTAATTGTGGTGCAGTGTAATAATTTCTTAACTTCATGATTGGGTTCCTGTAAGAAAGTTCAGTATATGCTATTGAGAAACTGGTTTTCCCTTGAAATTTTTCTTCCCCCCGCACCTGTGCCCCCCCCCCCCCCCCCGAAGGAAAGGTGTTTAAACAATGTCAATAACAATGGTAATGTTAGTTTTAGAGAAGAATCTGTTTCTTTCCTGATTTTAAAATGATTCATAACTATCAGCAGTGAATTCCAAAAATTATGCTTTGTGATGCTTGAGAAAAATCTATTGTCAGACTAAATATTACTTAGCATTAGAGGAACTGTGATAAAAATTATGATAAAATCACAATGAGTCTGTACGTTTTCTCAATTTTATTTTTAAGTATTAAATTCCTAAGCATCTTTTATCCTTCAAGCAACACGAGGTTTTTTTTCACCCGTTCAACTTTTTTGTGTTACTATTATATCTAATTGTCTGGCAGATGTAGGTAATAATTGCCTCATAGCTAATTATATAAGTCTACGAAGAAAATATCAGTGTTATTTATTTAATAACAATTATTTTCTAAATTAAATGTTATCACCCATCTGTTAACAATTTGTGCCTTTAACAACTGAAAGACTTGCCTGAACTTACTGTTTGCTTCCTTGGATATACAATCTTTAAAAACAAAAATAAATTGATATTTTTAGCATTTAGCTCATTATTTTGAACTCTGCTACCAAAGACATTAATTTTAAATTTTGTGTCTGTGTGACATTAACAATAGTATCAAACATGTCGTCAGTACCATATTTGAGAAGACTTAGCTTTTCATTTTTGCTTGTTTCAAATTAGTAGAAGAAAAACTGTGGCTTCTGTTTCTGTTTTCACTGATATTTAATGATATTAAGACGACAAATACATTTTTATGAAATCTTAATCCATAGTAATTACCAATCTTCATGCATGTATGTGTTTCCAAATTTTAACAATGTAAGTATGTCTTCCTTGGAAAACCTCAGGGTCAGTATGCAGGAAAGATCCCAGACAAATACTGATAAATCATTCTATTCCTTTAGGTTGCTGAAGAACTTTTACAGGTAGCAGAAGAGGTATGGTGCCACAGTTATCTAAAGGCAGGCAGACCTAGAGCATGTTATTAGGGGGCTTTGTTTTGTTCAGTCTTTGAGGAACAACTGTGCACGTATGCTGTTCAAATACCCTTTCACTGCTGTTCATAGGCGAGCAATGATTCAGGTTTGTGATCTAGCAGGTTTGGTGGCTATGGTGAATGCTAAAGATCAACTCATACGGGGTAGGTTTGGAGGGATGGGACATTTCCTTCGGCTTCCTTGCATTCCTGTTACTGCAGGTACAGCTAAACATTATCATAAGTGCTAGGGGTGAGAGTTGTATTCTACCAATTTCTGTCTATATAACTTGTGTAACTTTTAGCAAATTGCAACAAATGGAGGCCAGGGGTCAGGGAGAGGAAAGATTTAAAGCAGTTTTCTTTTTTTCAGTTTCACTATCCAAATCGTACAAGATAGAATGTATTAAAGCATCATCAGAGGTAACTGCTGTCAGTCTTTCTGTCATGGTTAAATACTATAGATTTTTATTAGATGGTTGAATGTGGATGCTAACACAGGATGGCACCTGTGGAGGCTAACTTCCAATGCAGGTATTTGGAATCTAAACACTGTTATGTTCAGTTTGGCTTTCAAACAACATTCTTTTCTTGCCCATCTTTTTAGTACTATTGCTAATTTTTATTACTGCTAAGAAGAACTGGTGAGAATTCTGGCAGACTGGGCAGATCTGTGCCATAGGCTGATTTCTAAACTTTAAAAAGGCTTTACCGTAGGAGATAAGATGTGTTGCATGATGTTATAAAATTTTGCAATTATGTTCATTGTCTATGGAAGCACTCTGGATAACACAGGGTTCTCTGTGTTCTTCCACAAAGTATGAGGTACATAAACCCAGTGTGATTTATAGCCTGTGCAACATCTGTTGACTCTAAAGATGATAACATCAAGTAAATCTGCAGCTAATTGCAGGAAGTTATTGATGGTATGCCAAGGAAGAGGTGAGAGGAAATAAATATGTATTTATTAAAGGGAAAAATTAAATATATTCTAAACTACCAAGGGAGTTAACATAGCTGATACTAAAGAAAATGCAGTTCTGCTTTTGCAGAAATGTTTTCCTGAAGGTGTAAGAAAGGAAGGAGTGAATGGTGAGTGTTGAAAAGAAACAGGAGACACCCGTAAGGAGAAAGGAACGTGGAAGAAATATTTGCAGCTTATATATATAGTAAAGAAAAAAGTAGTATTCCCCCTTATCCAGGGGACAAGAAAATACCATGATTTTTTTTTTTTAATTGATTTTACAGCACAGTAGCACTACTGATCTTAAAGTATCTCCTGGCATTTACAAGTATGTATTAGAAGTGATCCATGTTATCTCTTGTACAAACTGACACTTTTGGATGCATGTTTTAGTGCAAAAATAATGATAAAAACTTAAAAAAAATGTAGGATATATCTCACTGAAATGAAAAAATGAAGTGCAGCTAGAAATTACTAACTCAGTAAGGTAGCTGTAGACTTGTACACCTTAAGTCTGTCACTGTCCATGTATACCTTTACTGAGATGTAAAAGTATTCAAGAATTAGGTCATTAACCATTAACATGAATTAAAACACACCAATGAACCAACATCTCTTCTGCCCTCCTTTGAGGGCATTGATTCAGCGAAGTCAGCCATCTTTGCCATCTCAGCAACTGATGGGATGTTTGAAAGAAGCTATTTTTGACTAGGATTTTTGGAACACATCATCCATTATCCCTCATTTTCTTTTATCATTGATGTGTCTATTGCAGCAGGGCACGGTACTGATTTAAACTGCATCGCTGTACCTTTACATAATGCTCTATATTAAGAAATACTACTTAGCTATTGAATTATAACATATTAATGATATTTAAAAGCTGCCAAAACCCCTGGTATTTTCAGACTAACGTGTAAATTTAGGTTATCTTTTACATCCCTTTAATCATAACTGTTTTGCCTGCTTTCATGACTGTGATGCTTACTTTGTAAATAAGAGATGAAGTCATATACCTCCGTTTAGATGAGTCCTTGTCTTTGTACGGGAAAGAGATGGTTTTCTTCAGCCGCTCCAGTAATACAGTTGAAAGTGCATAATTCCTTTACGTGGTTTTATGATGCAGTTGCAATATATTTTCAATGCAATTATCTCTTGCTGATATGAGCACATTTCTTTTAATCCTGCTTCATTTTATATATTGATGTGATACTCCATTTCGAGCACTGCTTGTTGTTCACCTGTTGGGATTTTAAGAAATATTTTCCTGACAGTAAAAATCCTAAATAGCATCTGCTTGAAATTTATTAAAAACAAGCTTTATTTACCTCTTTGTTTTCCAGTTTTGGATGCTCTCCTGAAATTTGAGCAGAAATGCCGTTGCATTGGTAATGAGCAAGCAGTGCAAAGCAATGGGCTCAGGTAGAGGTGGGGATGAAACTGTCAAGGAGGAAAGCAGATGATGGCACTAAATTACTCTTACAGATTAATAAGACCAAACTGGATAAACTGATCTGTACTTGTATTCTTTCACAAGTTACATTCCTTCATATTTTTTTGTACCTTGTTTTTGAGCATACTGTCATATTCACCTTTTTCAACCAGTAAGTTCATTTCTTTGGTAATCCCCCATTTGGGTTTTATCTCTCTCCCGTTCTGTGTTACACCTTTCTGCCCCCTTTCTGTTTCCATCTTTTTCACATATGCTATACACATTGCTTTGCGTCTGTGATGCTATGAAGTCTGTTCAAAATAGAAATAGGACAACTAGAATTTTACTGGCAACATTCTTTTATTTTTACTTAGCTCCAAAAAAAGCCCAAGAGGAGTATTGACTTGTAGAGGTTTCACTGCTTTGTTTCCACAGTAAATTTGGTTTTGAAAGGCCACATAAATTTGAAGAGCAGTTCCTTATCTCTGCAGTGTCGAAATTAAACTTAAGTGAATTTATTATGAAGAAGTGTATTTTTAATGAAGAGCAATCTTAATTGCAAGAATAAAATGTGGCCTTTTAAAATGACATAGATACTGGCTTTGTTTTCATGATTATACATCTTGGATCATGTTATGGACCTGGTGTACTTGTAATTTATAGGTATTGGTGTAAGAAATTTTCTTTTGAATGATTTCTGATTTCCAGGCCATATCTCAGATAGAATATTTAGGGTGGAGTTGATTTTTGCTCTGTCCAAATGCTGCTGCTGAATGGCATGAATGTTACAGTTCTTTGGCAGTATCTTATCACAGAGAATTTAGAAAAAAAGCAGGTTTAGTTACTAAAAATGTTTTGGAGCTCCTGAGGAAGTTTCTCAAATCAGCTTGTTTTGAGGGAAGGCATAAGAAGCTTAGGGTGATTCTTAGCATTCTAGATCTTAATGTTTCAGACTTTACCAATTTTAATTATATTAAAATCGAACGTGTGCATTCCTGCAGGTTAATATCCTTCATGGGTAAGGTGGGCAGCACCACAAATGTGGTATTCTCCCCAGATGTCTTTTTTGTGCTGTAGCTTGTGTCTTTTGCCTCTTGTTCTACCTGTGTGCACCTCTGAGAAAGGTCTGGCTCTGTCTTCTCCTGACCACCTGTTAGGTAGCAGAAGACAGCAGCTAGATCTCTTCTTGATCGTCTCTTTTCTAGGTTAACAAACTCAGTTCTCTCAGCCTGTCATGCTCATACGCTTCAGTCCCCTGTCTTGGTGGTTCCCTGTTGGACTCACTCCAGTTTGTCAATCTCTTTCTTGTACTGGGAGGTATGGAGTACAGTGGCCTTACAAATGCCAAATAATATGAATAATCACTTCCCTCAGCCTACTGGCTACACCTTTGCTGCACCCAGTCTGGTACACAGTAGGCTGCCTCTGCCACAAGGACATACTGCTGGCTTATGTTCAACTTACTGTCCACTCTGCAAAGCTTCTTTCCAGCCAGTGAGCATCTGGCCTGTTCAGGCGAGGCGCACAGGGTCATGCCATCCTAGATGAACAGGGCTTAACGTGCTTTTGCTGAACTTTGTGATGTTTCTGTCCGGCCATTTCTCAAGGTTGTTGAGGTTCTTCAGAATGGCAGCCCTGCCCTCCAGGGTGCTGAGCACTTCCCCCAAATTGCTGTCACCATAAACTCACAGAGGATTAATCTTGTCCCATCATTCAGGTTATTAACAGTGATATTAAACAGTATCAGCCTCCAGGATGTGGAGTTGCTGCCCAGTCCCCTTTGAGCCTGGTGGTCCAGGTGATGGAGGAGACAGTGGGCAAAATAGCAAGTAGCAGGTTTAGTAGGTCGTGGTTAAGTAAGGTTGTGAGTCTGTATTCAAGGGCGAGGGGGAGGGCTGGGGGAGATGTAATGGTGCGTGGGTGGGGGAACCTTAAAGGAGTTCAACAGCTCTTGCTTTAGACCTAAGTGAATGTGGGAGTAGTGTGGTATAACTTGTGATTAGACCTAAGTAATGTTTGTCTTGGTGTGTTAAGCTATTTTCTGAATCATGGCATTTTCACAGGAATGTCTCCAAAATATGGTGCTCATTGTTAAGTCAGTGGTGATGATAAAAATAGATATCAAACTCATTTCCATCAATTCTAGATCCAGCCTGGCATCTGATTTCCAGCCCAGAGAGCAGTAGGAATTAACTCTTCCATCAAGGCAATTTAAATGCAGCTTTAATATGTTAAAAATAGCTAGCTGGTTTTCCCCACTATTCCTCCAGTATTGTTATCAACTTCGGGTGTATTTTTTGAATTTAGTGCATGCAGTCTGGAGAGAAACAGTAAGTTTCCTCTGTTTTTATTTTTAATGTTCCCCTTCACTGGGGGCATCTATCAGAAACTGTACCTGGTAGTCTTAATACATTCTGTTTCCTTTTCTGGACTTAAGCAGCAAGAGTGTGTTAATGTGCTGTCTGAGAAAGTAAACAGAAATACAGCACCATGGGCCTCACTCAGTTTCTGTCTCCAGCAGGACAATTTTGCCTCACTTAATGTTGCTCAAACAGCTAAAAACTGAAACCTTATGTATTATGGATACAAGTAGTTAATTTTTAAGATGGTAGGAATTGATTAAACACAGATCAGTTTTCATAGGAACTTAATGGCATTTTAGTGGCAGAGAGAGATTTTATTCTTGATTGTTTCACTGAGAAAAGGAAATGTTTGCAGGAATCTTGTCCAGTAGGAAAAGGAAGGAAAGATAGCAGGGGTTTTGTAAGTAACTGGCATTTTAGTAAAATAAAATCTTCTTCCTCTTTAATAATGTACATAAACAGGGCCACGCCTGCAACTATCAAGAGGACGCAGAGATACTTGGCCGGTATCTATTCAATCTCTATTCATGATACCTACAGAAAAATTGAAAGATAAATAATTTGAGATTCAAAATTGATAATTTTGTAAAGTATATCTAAAATATATGGCATATTGTATATGGCACATAGTATAGAACAATTGCATTCTTCTGAACACTTCACAAGGCACCATAATCTATGCAGTTTTTATAGGAATAAACATCTTCTTTTGAAGAGTTCACATTGTATAAGATGGCTATAAGGTATTGTTTCATAGTAACTAGTGAAATCCCTTTCATTTGATTTAAAGGCTTAATATAAGCCTTGCTTCAGCAACTACTTCAGTGCCTGATGCAGTGTAGGGCAGTCATTTCGGCCTATGTGGAGAATTAGTTTGATTAAAACAGAACATGGAGAAAGGTTCTTTTTGGAGGTGTCACCTTCCAGTTTGAAGACCTACAAATATGCCTCCTCTTGCCATTCCCATCTGCTCTGTGGATCAATTGAATGAAAAATTTAAGTGCCTCCAAGAAGCAGGCACCACAAGAAGTTCTTTAAGTTAGGGTGTTCACTTATTCAACTTAGAGAATAAAGATGTAATATAAAATACTACGTTGCTTTCACAAAAGGGTAAGCATTGGGTTTCTGCTGAGGTATTGGGATCTCAGGCCCTGGTCTAAGACTGGTTTTAGTTTTATATTATCTGCACTGATAAAAACAAACAAATCGGCTTATTCAGGCCCAGCGGTGTCCTGGGTTGTTGGTTCAGATGTAAGTGAGGCAAACAGGATATTGTCCTTCCTTTTCAGTAGCTAACATTTCCGTTAGCTACCATGGAAGTTTCCGTGCTGGATTAGATTTGTGGCCCATTTGAATTAGCAAATTACTTTGAGGTACTTTAGAAGCAGATGGAAAAAAATTCAAATGGGTCCTTAGCAGTTCGAACAAATGAGTCCACTCATTTTGTTTGTTTTGTGCTTGTATCTAGGCACTGCTTTAAGACCAAAGACTGTGAAAGTCTAATAACCCCTTTCAAAACTGAAATTGATTGTCATTACTGAATACTCCTCCCTCGTAGGAAAGATTTGATGTGCTTTTGCAGTATCTGTCCACTCCCTTCTAATTTTGTGTAACAGAAATAAATATTGCAAATAGCAGTTTAGATTCAGTGTCATGAACGTCATCTACCAATGCACATGTGAGCTTCCACCAAGAGGGGAAGCTGTATCCTACCTGTGGGTTCCTACCCTCTCCCTATGCTCTTCTGTGTCTGTATCATGAGCCAGATGAGAGAATGCCTTTAGATGGAAGCTAACTCAACAGAAGCAACTCTCATGAGTGCCAAGACCTGGAGGCAGGGCTGGAGTGAAAGAACAGAGAAGCAGGTTCAGGACATGGAGGTAGAAATGAGCGCGTGTTCTGTTCAGAGCAGCCTGCAGTCAGGTCAGCTGAAAGTAATAACGGCATTGCAGTTTTACGCCATCTTGCCATTCTTTATTTTTAATATGCTATTTCTAATGGACAGTTTCAACCAATTTGTTCTGATGCTTAAGTTACCTCTGGAGTAATTTTCAGTATGAATGCTGTGCTGCATGCACTGTAATGTTTGTGCAGTAGCAGTCTTCTACAGTATTTCTCAACAAATCATGTTTTGGTAGCCTCTCATCTTCTGCATACTTAAATCCTAACAGAACTCTTGGGTATCATTTGGACCTGTTGAAAAAAAAAATAGTAGTGTTTGTAAAAATTACAAAATTGTAAATTTTCTTCATTATTGAAAAAGAACAGCCTTAGGATACAGATATCATCGACATTTTCTGTGACTGAGACTGCAGAAGCAAAATAAAACAAATGACCTATACAAAACAAATAAGCCTTCCTCAAACAGGCAAACAAAAGTTTATGGTTTTACAAATCTGTGATTTTATTTAGAATTTCAGGAATGGCTTAATTTCCTTTCACACACCCCCCGCCCCCCAATCTCTTATAAAACATCTCTTATTCTTGCTGCATATGCATTGGTGGGGCAGTGCTGATCTTCGGTGTTTGCTCCTAGGGAAATCCACTTTAGCTCTTCTAATTTCATTCTTTTCCCCTCTTTGTTAGTATCACTGAGGTTATTTCTCAGAGCACAGAAGGATTTCTCTTTTGGCTCAGGTAGCCTCTTGAGTGACTCAGTGTAATGACATTGGTTTATTACTGGCTGTCCTGGTTTCCTCTTTGTTAGCGCACCTGATTGTCCTCGGTAGACTTCTGTTGATTCTCTAGCAAAAGCTCAAAATCAACTCAGTTTAAGAAAAGAGGATAATACGTTTTTTTGTGGACGTCGTATTGATGCTAGCTTCATAATTAGCTTTTTCCCAAAACATATTTTAATACTTACAGAAAGTTTTAATTCAGATTTTTTCCTTTCTTCATTATATGTTGTCACAGAGCAATATTTGAGGTCAAAAGATGAGAACACATAAAAGAAAAATTCTGTGTTGTTCAGTCACTTAGATTAAGAAAAGCTAACTGTGTTGCTCAAAGTATTGTTTTTCTACCTAATGTACTATGTGCATATCGGATTTGTTTCTGTCTATTAAACTCCTCTTACATAACTATCTGGGAAATGGTGGTTTAAAAAATGCATTTGTAAGCAGCATCTCAGCCAGTAGATTAGAAAAGCTGTTCAGATTTAGTAAACCAAGAAAATTTGGAGCTGTAATGACAAAAATATTTTTTCTTTAAGAAATACAAAGTTCTAACCCTTTGTTAGGCTGAGGTAGGTTATAAATGTCACTGATTCCTAGGGCTCAGTGTATTCTGCCTTGACATAGAATACTTTCATTCAAGAAGAGGATTCAGCAGGCAGTCTGTATTTTAAGTCCTTAAAAAGTCATTTCCAGCTGTGCTTTCCAAGCTTAATAAGGTGTGATAGTTAGAAGGGAAGCAATACCAACACCCTATGGGAGAGTTAAGGATTTGCCTTTATTTTTACGAACCCATATAAAAAGGTAGAATTATCAGAGGGATGAGAGGTAGAGGAATGGCTGTAGCACTGTAGCTCCCTCCTCTGATTTCCCCTCTGGCTCCACTGAGCAGAAGTGTCTGAAGCAGCAGGCTGCATGTCATGCTAGCGTGAGGGCAATGCCTGTTGTGGCTGCATCCAATCCTAACTGCATCCAGCCCTGGCATGGCATCTTATAAGACTTTTAGGTCCTAATTCATTTAAAGCAGAAGTCTTCTCAAAGTTAACAAAATGTTATACATCTGCTTTTAAAATCTGTTAGGGTAGAGGTGGCAGTTATAAATACTATACTCTCTAATATAGTATTAGTTTTTTCTAGTGCTTTAAGTTTAAAGCAGAAGGAAAGATGACAAGTTTTAAACCTGGCCCCAGTCCCCCAGAGTCTGTGCTAACTGGGAGAATGAGCCATTGTGTCTGCTTAATTCCTGAGAAGACACAAGTATCTCAGAGCCCATGTCAGCCTCACCTCTGATCGTGACCATAGTGTTATCGACTGACTGTGCGCGGCAAGAAACAAAATAATGATTGCACAAATGCCTGAAGCAAAATCCTGGATTTGGCAGGTCCCTGGGTTAATCACTGGTAGTGTCTTTGTTGTACTTCATGTGACATGGTTTCTTCGCTAACTAAAATTGACTGGTTGGAATGTGCAATTTCCTCTGCAGTGGTTTAAACAAACTGGATCCCGCATGCACTGTGGCTCTGGCTATGATCTGGCCAACCACCCTTCTACTCAGTTTCATCGTGCTGTCTGCAGTGGCAGCATCACTCTTGGCGAGTGTAGAGATTTCTAACATGACGTTGTCTGCTTAGATGATAAAAGCTATCAAAAGGTGCATATTCTGCCTGTGTTGCAGCTTCTGCTCTCACATGGGAATGGCAGGAGATCACTTGGAGGTGTTTCTGCCATGGACCTGCTGTCCTTATGGAAACTGCTTTCCTTTTGAAAATATGATAATATGATTGCTATGGCTTCCCTACTGGTTAGAATAGCAACTAAGAGCATCTGTAGCAGGATGTCTAGCCACTGAACCCCCAGAAAGGCCCTCTGTTTTGAAGTCCTGCTAAATGAAATGCATTGTCCCAAAGCATTTTGTTAGGATTGCAGGAAACCTGGAACAAAGCTGCAGATTTTGGCAGTTGAGCAGGAGGTGGCTGCCAGTCTTAGACACAGATGGAAGTATTTGCAGAAGCCAAAGCAGCATGGTCTTTCTGTTCCTTTCTTAAAACCATCAGAAGGATTAGATTTTTAGCACTTGAAATAGCTTAATATAGATTTTGAGATTTTAAAATACAGCAGGGAGAAACAGTCTCTTTTTTAGTTCTCTTCCACAGCGTTTTCTGCGGATTTAGGAGATCAGAACCATATTTTTATTTTATTTAAGTAACGTGGGGTTGCAGAATATGGTTTTGTGACATAAGTGAACTTCACAGCAGATCTTATATTTATGGGCTATGTAAGTCCTTGGTGATATCTGCACCTTTTTAAATCTCATGTTGCCAAGAAACTACTTCAGAATTTACTGTGGCAGTAGACATAATCTGTGGGTAGTTCCTTGCACTTTTTTTTTTTTTTTTTTGTACAGCTGAGAGGAAGGGGTCAGAGGACTAGTCTTCACGTTCAAGACAATTACTCATTGAAGTCAGTAATTGAAGTTAGTGGGAGTTTAATACTAGTTTTAATAGGTTTATGTGGAAAGCCACCTGTAGGTATGCAGCTTAGTCACAGCAAAAAGTTGCAGAGAAGTAACTGGGTAAGCGTGGCTGTTGTAGCCCCTGGCAAAAGCAGCTTTGCAAGCATGCCTGCATATAGGGCTTCATTAATAGCCTGTGCAGCATGAGGTGTGCTGTCCTGCTGCTTGGCTGTCCTTTGAGTTCTCTGATCCATTTTTAAACAAATGCATACAGACAAAGCATTTGCAGGTCTTTTCTTAGTTAGATTAAAACCTATTTGCCATACTGTACTGTTAAGAGAACTGATTTCCTTTGTGCCTTACTAAGCTTTAATGCAGTATTTCTCTAAACTTTCTGCTTTAGTTTCTTATGCAGTGTTTTTCATATGCAGGTACGAGGATATTCTCTGCATAGCTGTGAAGTAATTCACTTGAAATGTTGCATTCAGTTGTGACCATGTGGTTGCTAAAATTGATTTGAGGCTTAAATTAGTTTATTGTGAATAAACAAAAATAATTGACTATGAAAGTGAAAGGTTATTTGGTAAAGATTTAAAAGTTCTGTTTGCTTAGTTGGAATTTAAGTCTGTGCTTTAAGAAACTTACTGGGGGGCATAAGAAGAAGATAACTTTATTAGGAAGTCGTAGTGGGCTGGTTATAAATGGAAATAGTGGAACATTGTCTTATGAAGGAAGTATCTGACACTGGCTGAAATGCCTTGGCCATAATTTTGTTAGTTTTATTGGTTCTTTCAAAAGAAGCGGTGGATGACCTGATTTGATTGAGCAAAATGCTGAAAAATGTGTAAATGAGACTAGTTCTTAGTTCTGCATTATCTTGGAGATAGGCAGTAGTGTCAAGGTCTAGGCTACCTTGACATCAGGAATTGGGATGATTTAAATCTAGAAAGACAAAAAAGGAGGGGGGGGGGGGGGGCAAGGCAAAAAAAAGAGAGGCTTTGTTAACTTTGAAGGTTCTTCAGGTTCACTGGGTACCTTCCCAGGCTGCTTTTACATTTCTCTGCAGGTCTAATCTAATGCACCCAGACATGTTCAGAAGTGTTCATTTTATAAATTTAATCATCCAGTTCCCACCTAATTTATGTTGTAATTCAGAGTTTTAAGTGGAGAGGTGTGTCTGTTCTTGGAAGAGCCTAAAGCAGTAGGTGTTCTCAGATCATGCTTTTCATATTCTGGGAATGTGGATTTCAGAGCAGTGGCCATAGTCAGTTTGATTTGCAAAAATATACGATAACTGTGGGTGTAATTGCATAGCATTTGAATGATTTGAGTTCTAGCCCAATCTAAACTATAGGTTTTCATTAGCCTGAAGGAAATTGAACATGCAGTTCTGAGTCCCAAGTGAGTGTGACTAAGAAATCAAAGACATTTGGGAAGAGGCATCCTCCAGCCCTTCTTTCAAAGACAGGTCAATAGTTAGGTCAGGCATGCAAGATCAGGCAAAGAGCCAACTGGAGGGAACACAGAACTCGGGGACCTCAGGGAGTGTGAAAACCTTGGGTTTATGCCCTGGGTTGTCTTTTATATTTGAAATTGTCCAATGTGAAAAGCCTAAATAGTCCAAAGCACAGGAATTAAAAAAAAGAAAGTTAATGTGTCTGGGAGAAATATCACAGATTCAAACCTCCTTTGATAGAGGGAGATCAAATGTTGGGTTTTTTACTTGCTGGAGTGCTCTCATTACTAAGTGGCTGTTAGTGAAAGGTGAATTGGCCAAATCTGCATAGCCAGTGACAAAAGTTGAGTTTGAATAGATTTTCTTGCTACAGATGCCAGTCCAGCCCAGTAATCTATAGAGGCTCTGCTGATGGTGGTTTCCTTGATGATAAGTTTTGTGATGTTTCTGTGATTAAAAATGGGGGGGAGATTGTTTTCTTTTGTTGCCGTTCTTCTGTGTTTGATTCCAAATGTTTAGAAGTGTGATTTAAATATATGAAGTATAATCTGAATCTGTAAACCAGTAATACATCTGGATTTTCAGATCTTAGAGCAAATCATGGTTATTCAATATTCAGACATCTGGTTAGAGAAGTTTAATTATCTTGTTAATCCTTTGGGACAAGGAGATGACTTCCTGCCCTGTGACTGAGATTCTGGAGTTCTTGGAACTCATGCTGTGCACCTCTTCAGCAGTGTCTGTGTCTGGAGAAGTGTGGTGAACTAAATTCAGTGTATTAAATATCCAGGTTTTCTTGAGTAATAATCTTCTGATTTTCAGTTTTTCTGGTATAATACATTACTCTGACATACTCTGTTGTCAGATGTTACATGCAAAAATGTCCCTTGGAACTAACTTTTAAATGTTTCAGGATGTTTAAAATGTTCCATTATCCTATGTCATGGTTATCAATGTTTTGTTGCTTTTATAGATTACCTTTCTCAAGGGATAGATCTCTCTGGAATAGAAGTAATTGAAAATGATCTGCTTTTTATTGCAAGAGCTCGCCTTGAGGTGGAAAATCAGGCTAAAAGGTTGCTTGAGCAAGGCGTGGAGACTCAGGTAAAATACACTTTCTTCTTTATTTCCTTTCAAAAGTGAAGTGTAAAAGTGCTCGGAGCTTGATTTCCTTCATTTTGCGTAGCTCTGTGTAATAGAGTTTAAACATGAAAAAAGTCTTAACATGAGAAATTTTCACGCTTGAGAATATCCAAAGAAATTGACAAAACTGGCCTTGTAAAATATTTGCAAGAATAAAATTTTGCAGGATCTGATACTAATATGAGTAGTTTAACTCTAAACACATATTAAAAGTGTTAAAGTGATAAAAGCTTGATGTTTGATAGGACTTTGCATTAAGCACAGTATACTACATTGCCAATATTGCCAAGCTTTATAGGTAAATCTCAAAAATTCTGTTTCTTAAAACTGTAAGATTTCTACATTTTAGCTATGCAGTAATATATTGAAATGATTTAAAAGATTTGACATTAAAACTTTAAAGGGCATTTTGAACTTTGAGGTAAATAATCCCCGTAGGGAATATCAAAATGAACATGTATAATTACATTCATCCATACTAAATACAATTATCTACATTTTTAACCTGGCTACATCTATTATTTAACTACTTGTAATATCATTAGTGCTGTCTTCTGGCCTTTTTAAAAAAATCATGTTCTTTTGTGTATATTTTTTATTGTTCTTTTTTAAAAAATATATTAAATCCCCTTTACAACGGTAAGAGGACAAAGTACAAATTCCTAACAAATTTGGGTTTTAAATTAGAGAACAAAGAGGATTAGAACAAGATTTTTATGCTGTTTGTTACCAATGGTTAAATTTACCTGTAAGTCAATATGGCATTTGTTTATACTATTGAAAGTTGACATGAAAATAGGACATATACAGAATGGAAAATCTCTTCATTAAATTGGCTTGGTTAGATAATTGAGGATTAAAATTATCTGTGTCTCAAAGTTTTATTTAGACCTCTCATTTCAAGTTATTTCCTGCAGTAAGAAGTCATGATTGTGGTGAATACCTTTGACTATTTATTGATAGCAAAATGGTATAAAAAAACCACCCCATTTTTTACTTGATTACTATTCAAATGTTGAAACTTCTGGCAATTTGAGCATGTTGCCAAGCTATGATTAAGCTTGTTACAAGCTATGAAGCATATGCAATATTAAATAAAGACTGAACGATGATAGGGCCTAAGAAAAAGCAGGTGGACATTTATTGTAAATGTAGCAAAAGTCTTCATCAGTGTGTAGTCCTCCTAGTTTTTCATGTCAGATTTGACCTTCTCTGATAATTTTCTCTTCATATTAAGTACTAAAACGGAACTGACAAAGAAACCCAGGGGAAATCAATCCCACTCCACTTGAAAAATAGATAGATTTATTAGGTGTTCCAGGCTGTATCCAGGTAATCAAGAGATTATTAAAGTATATGCCTGTTGTGCTTTAGCCAGAGGCCTGTTTCCAGCCAATGGAAGATTGTTTGGAAGAACATTATTAGTGCTTAGTCATATCAGAAGTGGGGATGTTTTCATGAAGAGGTGTTGGATTATGCTTCACAGTTTTGTTTTTGGATATGATTCGTGGATTTGATGTTGGAAAAATAGTGTGTGCTTTAGAAAATATGCATGCAGGCATTGCCTAAGAAAACTAGAATTTTGAATATGTCTAGCAGGATGGTATGTCTGATTCTTATTATTGTAGCTGTGTGTTTTATTGACAAACTGATTGATGTTTATACCTTCCAAGCCCTGAGATTTCCCATAAGAGGACATGGGATCTTAATCTCTTCCTCTGTGTTTTGTACTACAGAATTCCTCAGGTGGGCTGTCTTCCTGCTAGTTTCTATTCTGGTAGCCAGTCTGTACCTTTGAGAATAGCACTGCATCTTTATTTGTGCAGGTGGTTCTTCAGTTATTTGATATTCATATTTGCAATTGCAGTTTTAGTTTTCACCTTTGTTTTGATCTGCTGTGTAAATAATATACAAGATCAACTGCCTACACAACAGCAAGCTCTCTTTCTGTATTTCATCTAGTGCTTCTCAACAGTACCTTAAGAAGAAAGTCAGTCTTACATCTCCATTTTAGAGTATTTCAGTGTCTACCTGTAAGAGAAGCAGGAAGTGGAAACATAAAAAAGTAAAACTATTAAGTTTAAAACTTTTAAGCAGAAGTCATTAGAATTTGGTGAATGTCTTCTGTAGAATTCAGCTTTTTTTTCAGAGATGCTGCTAGAACTTAACAAGAATAGAGGTAAAAAGTTTAAATTGCCCCTTGCAACATTTTGATCTATCTCCTTTGTTTAGGTAAGAAACTGTTTTCTAACTTTGATTAGCATGTGACTTACACGTCATTAAATAAAAAATGAGGTGTGCCCAGATTCTCCCAAGTAACTGTCAGCAGTAGCACGTGAAAGCAGATACTTAACCTGTAAGTGATACATTGTCTTTTTCTCTGCATTGTAATTCCCATTCTTATTGTATGTTCATCAGTGTAGCATTTGTGCATTTCTCAGAAGAAATGAAATCTCTCTTTCCCTCTTCCTTTGGAAGTGTGGCATTAGCCACTGACCATTTCAGACGTGAAGGCTTCCTCCGTCATATTCATGGCAGTATCTTTAATGCTGCCATCTGGGTATAAACTAGAAGTGTAGGTCAATGTGTCTAGACATAACAGGCTTTCATAAAGCTGTTAACCATGCTTGTCTTCCTAATCCTTTTAGAAAGAGCAAGCCAGCTTTGCTCTTGTTGACAAGTAATACAAATATTGTTGAAATGTAATACCAGTAATAGCAAACCCAATCAAGCAGGGGTACCAGTGGCTACGGGCAGGTTTTTTATTGTTGTGTATGCTTTGTTATGCACTCCTAGTGTACATAGCACAGACTGATGCTCTTTCATGGCCCACAGAACAGTATCAAGAAAATGGATTGAAACCCTGACCTTACCGTTTATTCCTAAACTCCTTGCTGGCTTTCCTTCAAGCTGTAAGCAGGTTAGTGGCAGATAGTATAGAAAGCAGGAGAGGCTGCTTTAACAGAGATACATCAAGAACTCTATTAAAGTCACCATTCAAAGAGAAGAGACAGCAACCTTTTCTGTTTTAAAAAGAAAAATAGAGGTATATATCTGTCTTGCAACTTGCCTGAAGCATCCCCGGTATTTCTTTTGCTCACAGGATGAACCCTAGGCAGAAGAATCTAATTTGCTCTTGACACCACTTCACCCCTTTATTCAACAGCAGTATATTGTGTAAAGCAGATCGTGAGTAATAAGAAATTACTCACAACAGGAGAAATTTGTTAAGATCGCCACAGCTTGATTCCAGGTAGGGCCGTTTTGCCAGACAGTGTTGTCTGCTATACTTACAAAGAATAAACTTCCTCTGCAACTTAGTTCATGCTTCAAACCCTTTCTGCTATGTATTGTCATGTTTAGTGCAGGACTTTCCCTTACAGCCAGGGATGCCCAAACTTAGTTCCATCTGGTAATGATAGTGTTGGTAGCATTAGGAGCCAGGTCATGTGTGTGCAGAAAAGAGGTACGTTTCCATCTCCTCCATCTTCACTGCTCTGAAGAGGGTACCCCTGTTTCTGAGCCAGGTTCACTGCTTTAACAACTGTTCTGGGTCTCCTCTGCATATGAAGGATGGATTTTTGCTTGTATGTTCTCATATATGTGTGAAATGCTCTTGCTTTTGACTTTATTGATATAAACTTCAGTAATTAGTTAGGATGTAAGTGGTGAGGACTATGGTGTTATTAAAGATTGATTAAAATATCCATTTAGGTCAAACAAGACGTGGTGTGGAGGTGAGAGTAGATCTCAGATTTCCTTGGGTTTGCGCCTTAAACGCAGTTTGTCCTTCTGTGTGTTACAGAAACATTCTGTATCTTTGACCACAGACAGTGAAAATTTTTCTCCTTTGTCTCCTGGAGTGATCTATAGGTGTCTGACTACTTTTTTAAAGAAAGGTTTTGGATAAATTATGTGATGTTTGTCACCCAGTTTCCTTTGTTTAAGGGGTGGGCAAATTTATTTTCCTGCCTAGCATGAATCCGGAGAGAATTAAATTCACTGATAATTCACTGAAATTGTTCTGGTGATCATGTTGTGAAGTTTCCTGGTCATGTCAGAGAAAGCAAAACATAAGTGTGAGCTTAATAACTACCCTTTGTCCAAATGAATGTTAAATTGTCTGCAGGTTTTTTTAATACATAGTTTGTTATTTTTTCCAAATGAAGAGCTTTACCAATTATAACCTCATAGAATAAAGAAGAGGGGGGAAAAACCCCCAACAGAAGTAAGTCCTAAACTCTGCTTCTGCAAGATGTTCAAATGCTGGATTTGTATATGTAGGTTAACTGTGTAAAAAGTACAATCTGAACAAAAATGTCAGAATTAATTTCAGTGTAACATCTTTATACTGGTGTCACTTTGAGCATATTTGGGGGCATTTTGAATTTTCATATTGTAACTCACTTGATTTTTTTTGGTGAATTGTTCTGTTTTGCATTCTTTTCATACTGAACTTTCCCCTAAGCTGTCGTCTCTGGAACAAGTACATTTTTTACATCAAAAAAATTCTTAACTAGCTGTTTATGCATAATTGTTCTTGACTAATGCTATTTAGTGCCTGATTAAAGTGATGGGAGGATGAAATATCTGCATAATTAACCAGTTATCTGGAGGTCATTATCCAGAAGTTTCTCGATTTATCTCAGTTCAGGGTTCCCTAAGATAGATGCTTACGTAGTACATCTTGCAATGTTATGGCAAAATCAGTGAAATTAATTTGAAATCCTTCGTAGGGCAGTGTTTAATCTGATGTCAGGGATCATAAACAATACATGTTCTTTATTATCCTGTAACAGCGTTTTCCAGTTGTGCAAATGCACTTGGTGGTGTTTGAGATATTCAGATACTAAGAATGACTGGCACTGAGCTCCATTTTTCACGTTTTTTTGGTGAAACTTGCAAAAATATGATAACGTTGCTTTCTTGAGTTACTTGTACTTACTACTGCCAAATGCATGGATGGCTTTTGCAGCACTACTTGATCTTGAGTTTCTCATTTGCAATCTTGTGTACTTCAGCAAGAGTATATGTTTCACTGAAACATCCTTTTTTCTACAATAGTTTATGGTATTTTAACACTTCATTGTAAATCACAGTATGCTGGCTAGTTTTTGCTAGTTTAGTGTCATCTTCAGATTTGAATGCTTGATAGTAAAATGTGCTGTGAAACTGTAGGAATATACTGTCTGAAGTTCTTGGCTCTGTGGAGAGATGCTTGACTGTAGAACAAGTCTAATGTCGAAGGAGAAGGTCACTTTGTGTGCCCCACAGCTTTGTAGTGGGCCTCTGAGTGTTTATCTTGAGTTCGTTTAGTTTGGGCCATGTTATGTTGTTCACACTGATGTACTGCGCTAGTCAAAAGAAAAATTTTATCTTCCAGATGATTTTGCCTGCTGTTTGCTGCTTTTCAGTATTAGCTATGATGTGTTGTCATGCCTTTTAAATATAAGCCTTTATGTACTTCAGAATGTTAATGAAATGGATTCTCATTTTGTACATGTGCGTAACTGTGTTGGTATGCATAATTGCAGAATGATCATTATAATCGCAAGTAAAGTAGAAAAATATGAGAAAAGAACCCCTCCAATTTGGCACACAGCCCATTATCCATATACTACTGTTGGTTACCCTCATAAAAAGTCTGGAAAAAACAAGAGTTGAAATGCTATCCAGAGTACACTTTTTTTTTTTTTAAGTCAAAGAGTAGTCATTGCTTCATAGCTTCCCCCCTTGCCCCTGCTATTTATTTATTTAGTTTGGGTTTGGGTGTCGTGTTCCCCCCTGCCCTCAACGTTTTATTTCTACTTTGAAAGCTAGAGTTTGGAAGTTAACCTCATCACTGTCAAAAATGTAACCAATACAGTACATTTCAGGCAGTAGAAGCTGTGTTTCCTTATTATTTCACAGTCTTGATTCCCTGGAGGACATCCTGATGGAAACTAGACTGAGACAGCTATTTCATAATAAAGTGATTGACTACGATATGCTATGGAAATGGAAGGCATTTTAGATTATTCAGTTTGAAGTCAATTACTTGAATCTAGAGTAACAAGACTGAAGAATTATCTGTAAAAAGGAAAATTCGAACCTGTTTGCTACTTTTGGCATATGGTGAGGGTGTTAGCTATAGTTAACTTCAAATCATCAAGTTTTGCTTCGTGAAGACACGGGATGAGATCCAAAGCTTTTTATTTAAATTCACATTAGCCACCCATTTTACTGGTTTTTGTAATTCTAATGTAGACAGAGACTTATTTCAACATGTTATAGCTGTCATATTGGCTTTTGTTGTAAAAGATCACAATGGCATTTGAGTCTGTTTAATTAAATTCCTATTAGCTTATACTGTTTCTGTTTTTTCTTTTACAGTAGTTCTGTATGCATATAGAGAATTTTCACTTTGTGTTTATATAATCTTTATAAGTTTTACTCTATCCTAATTTTTAAGTTTCTTTGTCTCAGAAACATACATTGCATTATTCGATTTTATTTTTAATCTTCGATATTATGGTTATGGTTTTTGTGATCTTGTTAACTTGCTAAATCATATTCCTTCATCTGGCCATCTGCTGCATGGCACTACTGAAGGAGTTCTTGATAAATCTAAATTATTTCTTCCTTTAATTATTCTGTTAAGATTTGATATAGCAATGTACGGCTCATCTAACAACCAAAAAATACCCTCCAAGTATGTGTTAGTTATATCTTGCATCTAAATGGTGAACTTCATGGGGATTAACAAAACCTTATGCAATTTTCCTTTTACTATTCTGGTCTGAAAAGAGTTCATTTTATTTTTAAGTATACTCTAATGGAACTGAAGTGTTAACTGTGCTTCAGTAATTCAGAATCACCAAGCTAAACACTAAGCATGAATTTATACCTCTGAACCATGGATTAAAATAAACCACAGATTTCTCTGCAACATAATCGGCTGATACTGATATAACCTAGAATATCCTTTCAGTTTCCATAGGAACAGATGATAGAATGTTTTGAATCTTGGAATAGCTAAAATGAATGTCTGGCTTCAATATAGTTCACTTTTATTTTGCAGCTTGCAACCTCTGCATGTAAGGGCTAAAAATGTGCATAAAAAAAAGAAGGTGGAATATTGGCATAACACACTAAAATGTGTTTAGTAGCAGTAGTAACAACAACAATAATAAAAATAAAAATGCTTTAAGGTGTTTCTGTGCATAATTTTTTAGGTGTTAGCTCTGTGTTTTATTATTCAGGTGCAAAAAAATATTTTCAAATCCTTAGGAAAAGGCAAACCATTAATTATTCCAGTATGTTAATGCCTCTTTAAAAGTTTTGCAACAACAGAAAAAAAATCGGTCATGTTGGTCATCTCTAAATTTAATCTCCAGCCATTGTTTCATCTCACTGTGTTACACCATATAGGTATATTTTCTCATTGGAAGCATTTGTACAGCACAAGAAAACTTCATGTAGCCAGAAAGAAAATATCAGCAAAACTTTGGTGGAATATATAGTGTGTTATATAGGTGACTACGACAACAGGTGATAATCCAAGAACCGGGAAGGAAACATGCTAGCTGTAGTAGTACTTGTTTTATTAGATGTTTGATGGCTCTTTCTTAACAGGTCATGTTGCTAAATCAGAGAAGATAAGCTTTGAGTGTAAAAACATCAACAAGGTTTAAAGAGTATCTCTTTGAGATTAATGGGTATGTAACTCCAGTACTGATGCAACGGGAAAATATGGAGGCCTTGGTAACAAACCATTAGGAATCTAAGTGCCTGTAACCTGAGGCATCGTGAATGCACGTCAAAATGATAGCATGTGATTGACTGCTCAGTACTTAGGCTCTTTCCATATGTTGTAACGCCGGTATTTAAGATACTTGCTCTTTAAAACATTTCGTATGTGGAAATCAGGATGGTACTGAAAGCAAAAAAGAAAAAAAGTGAAAAGAAGCAAAATGAGGAAGAAGTAGCAATCATCTTGTGATAGTTTCTCTTTTCAGTGCAACAGGTTTTTGGTCTGTGAATGGAGTTACACTGTGCTAATGTAGTTGAAATAGTAACTTTTTCGAATATCTCTATTCCAAGATTATTTTCAGCTACCATTAGAAGACTAATGAGAGCTGTAGTTATTGCCACGTGTGGGCAAGTTTAATAGCAACATTTTGAAAACAGAAGGGTTTTCAAATAAAAGTGATGTCTAGGGCTTTCCTGCTCAGTGTTAGAGTATAATTTACTGTTGTAAATGTGCAGAGAACCCCATGTCACATGTTACTTTCTGAATATGGATCCTCTTTTATTAATGTTCTGGTTTCTACTTTTGCAGCTTCTTTTAGAAAATTCCTCTCAAACTGATAGTAGATGGTTTAGGCAGCTATTAGCAAATCTCTTTCCACAGGTGGGTAAGTATAGAGAAGTTGTAAATGACAAGGAGTAAGCAGGAAGGTTCTTAAAAAAGTGTTTGATTTTGCAAGTTTCTGTGCTTTAACGATTAGGCAAAACTCACCCCTTTTAAACAGGTGGTGTTTCATGAAAATGCTTTTTTATTCCCCTGTGAAAACAACATTTTTTTCTTAAATAGATCATGAAGCTTCTATTTTCTCACCCAGTAATATCTTACCTTTTGAAATATATTGCAGTTAAAGTAGAATAAGCAATGTAAAATGAATGCAACTTTTAGTTCTTTAAATTATGTCCAGCAGAAAGTTTCTGGGTGTGGGAGTGAGGGCAGAGGACTAGCTAACCAGGCATCTAAGGGACCCTCACCTTCTGTCAGCTGCCTTTCCTGATCAGCAGCTCTTGCGAGGAGTTTACCTTCCCAGCTCTGGGACAGGTAGGTGGCCATGTAGCCAGGCAGAGCCCTCACCTGCATTTGACTCTCTTCCTTCTGATAAACTTCTGTAGTATTCAGGGTCGGGTTTGGTGCTTATAAAGTTGAAAGATTATTATGCACCAGATATCGAAGTTACAAGGTGTCTTTTTGTAAAACAAACAAAATGCACAGGTTTTTCATTCCGTGAGGTGGCAGTATCGGGAGACATTTTGTCACAGTGTATTAGGGACTATAGGTTCAGGTTATGGTTTCAACAAAACCTTCAAATTTAACTAGGTCCAGGTTAAAGAACATTTTTTTCCCCTTGTCCTTTGGATTATTTTTTTGCTTCAAATCATATTAAGGCAGAGAACTGAGAAATGAAGCCATCGTTGTTTCCCAGATTTGGATTGCCCGACTGCCTCCACTGAGGTGATGGCAATGACAGCAGCTTCTGTCACAGTACCTAGGCAAGTATGTGTTCAGGATTAGGGCATACCACTGTCCTATCTTCCTCTTATCTTTCAGCTGGATACCATTATACTTCCATTTCCCTAGGCCTCAATGCCTTCAAAAGCATCCAGATTAAGAAGTCCCCTCACCACCTCAGCCATCTTGCTGTCATAGCTCTACTGATTTTCAAACTATTACCCCAGCTGAACCTGCCACCTCAGACACCTGTATTTGTGTCTGGAATGCTCCCGCAGATCACCCCGTGGCTCAGGGGAGCACAGCTAAGCGGGGAACTGCTGCCTCCTTTGCTGTTGGCGTCCCTCACACCCTGCTGGAGGAGGTGTTGGTTTGGGGGTTTGTGTGGCTTGGCCGAGAGAGTGATGTTTCTTGTTGATCATCTGTTAGTGCTCTTGATTATTAATTGCATGTCTGCTGGACACATGTTCCGCAGAGTAGTTGTCATCAAACTGCAAAGCAGGCAGTCCCAGCGAGATGTTGTCAGTAGCAAATGAAGCGAAGCATGAAACAGTCTTCTCTTTTCCTTTCCCTCAGTGGCAGGTAGTATGCCGTGGTGTAAGGAATTCATAATTAGTTGATATGAGACATTGGCTAAAAAGCACTGACTTTAAGCAAATATTGAAAATAGCAGAATGCAGGAGACTGCATTGTGGTGAAATACCTGCTTGGGTAGACACATGCATATTTAATCAGTCTTCAATAATTCATGTAAAATTAATGGGATGCGTACGGTAATATAAGTGTTTAGTAATGGTTTTGGCTGAAATTCTAATACATAATTGGGAACTGTTGTCTTTTTTTTTTAGATCTTAAAATTATTTGGGAAGAGGTAGAATTAACTTAAGTAAACAATCATATTACTGCAACTGTGCCTGCTATTCATATGTAACTGAAAATAGTTTAGTCCTTAAAGTTCCTTAACTTTATTAACTGAAAACTGTCTGATTTTCCACAACTGTTTTTGTGCCATGACCTCTTTCAGTACCCTTCCCAGAGAATCCATCACTGTCATTTTTTCCTTTACTGTTTTTCTACTGACAAGACGCTGCCTTATGTTTGCTCATCTGCATTAAAAAAAACCCCACCACCAGACAACTGTGACGAATAGCATAAAATGCAGCTTTATGTTATAAAAACAACAAAAAAAGCGAGATTTTGGTTTTGCTGCCATGCAGGGTTTTTAATATATCTATATCTATCTCACGGTGATATTAATAAATACTTTGTTACGCTGCTACAGTTAAATTTGTATCTTATGTTTCTAACTTGACCCAGTTAGATATGATAAAATTCCTCAAGTTTTCATTAAATAAACTTCCAAGAATTTTGGTAGCAACTCTACAAGCTCTTCAACAAAGTGTGGTATTTCTTTATGTACAATAAGGTGAAGATTGAGCAATGACTTGAACAGTTGGTAATCTAAATTCTGAGGCAGGTCCATCATTTCTGTTGGACAAACATGTTGGAACTGCAGAAGAAAGGAGGTCATAGTAATTTTTGAAGACATCTCATGCCAGAGATCCAAATCTGCAGATTTTTGCAGGTCTGCCCAATTCATTTTCAGAGATACGGTTTTGCCCCATATGTGGTGTGTTTTCCAGAGTGAAAGGCTTTATAACTCAGCAAGTTGCAGTGAATTAATTCCTTGGTGAATACTGCTGGGAAAAAAGGCCTACTCAGGAAGTACCTGAGCATATGTTCTAGAAGCCCGTGTTTTAGGTAGCATCTTCACAGCATAATAGAGATAATGTAGTAGCAAAGATGGCTATGATAGTGTTTTGTTTAATCTAGCCAGATCATGCCAAAGTGTGTGCCTTGTACTCTGATTGCTGAAGTGTGTACTGCTTCTGCTGCCTGTTGGTCTTGAGTAAGCACGGAAACATGTGCCCGTGCCGCAACCTAGATGCGCAGCATGTTGCTATTTTCATTCAGCTCCCTTTGATCATGAAGCATACATGTAACAATGGTTATTGGGTGCTGATATGTATTTGCTCTCCAAAGCTCAGATGGTGCTTTTTTGTGTGCAACTCCTTCCTTCCTGGGGTGGAAGAAGGGAAGCTGGAAGATGAACTGCGCTCAGTCTTTCCCCCTCCCTCCTCCAGCACTGTATATGAGCAAAGCTAAAATGTATATGTATTCAGGGAGGAATGTGTGCCAAAGTAGGCGTTACCAGCAAGGAGGATGGGAGGGTGCCATATGTTCTCCTGCACCACAGGTTTTACTCTTTCCCTGGAGACTTGTTGTGAAATCCTATTGATTTCTTGTCCAAAAAAATGTGGTTGTCTTGCAGTACTTGGTCAGTATTGTAGAAGATTTGGCTGTTAATGCTTAGTGTTACTATCCTTGCAGTTAATGGGATGTCAGCACCAACTTACTTGAGGAAAGCCTAAATCACCTTGTTCTTTGTTATTAATGTTAGATGAAGAATTTTCCTAAATTCAGATCTAGATCAGTCCTTATTTATTATTACTCTTGGTTTTTTGGGTACCGCATATTGAAAACCACGTTCCTGAAGCACATATGTATCACTTAATAGAAACTTTGGGTATGACATTAATGTTATTCAGTTGCTTTTTGCTGCGGATTTTTTTTCTGCCTAAGGAGATGTTAATGTGGGAGGTCCTTTTCATTCTGTCTTTCTTTTTACTTGACTCTTGTTTTATCCCCTTTTAAAATGCTAACTAGGAATCTGAGTTTCAAAGTCCTCTGCAAATAAATACAGCCTTTCTACATACTGAAGACTTTTTCACTTGCTGTGTTGCTACAGGCCATTATTTCATACATTTAGAAAATTCACTCCCCTTCATTTAGCATCAGCACTTCTATCACACCTTAGAATTATATTTAACCTACCTCATGACCAAGGATATCTTTCTTCTTAGTAGCAAGTAGCATTCTTCATGGAGACCTCTTGACGGTGCTCTCATATATGGCACAGTGGGAAAGCATCACCATGTCAAGTTTATGTTGCTTCAGTGCAGGTTATGAAGAAATCATAAAATTAATGTATTCACAGGCTTCCACTTGTGCTCATGTAGTCTGACCTGTGTAGTGCTGGACACAGACTTAAATTCATTAGATGGTGAACTGTAAGGTGTGAAGAAGAATAACTGTTACCAGCTGCAAATTAAATTCTAAAGCAAGGGATTTGATAACTTGGTAACTTTTATTGGACTGACCAGTCTTGGGTTTTGAAAGAAATTGTATAGCCATGTAAATAAAGTAGTCTTTCTTTTGAGGTAGTTGACACAGCAAAGCTGAAAAAATAAAGGGGATCATTGAAATAATACTCTGGCCTGTGAACATCTGAAAATTGATCTCATGCATATTTTAAAATGAAAATTTGTTTATAAACAGATCTATATTTACATTTTATGTTCTCTATTCAGAAATCTTACAATTTTATAGGACAACTTTGGGATTTTCTTGTCAGAGAAGGTAAGTTTTAGCATAGCTTTTTTCCCTATTTCTAGAAAGCGATAAGAACTTTTAAAAAATATTAGGTTGTTAACTTCAACTAAAAATCAGATCTTAGATTAGTTCTTTAGTCTATAGCTGAAGTCTTTTTCCCTGCACTCGAAGTACCTTATACATTGTGCCTTGATTGTTCTATATGGAGGAGAGAACTTAATCGTACATTTTGATAAAAAAATGTACCTACATATAATTTTTCTTGGACACTAAACTCCTCCTGTAAAGACTTTCCACTGTGTCTGTATACACTTTTTATGAACAAGTGATTAATTCTTTTTGGTTGTTTGTTTCCTTGAAGATTGTACTAGCAAATACAACGTGCCCAAGGTAAAAGTACTAAACATTCTAAAACACTGTCATGTTTTTCACACATAATACTATTATGCATTCCAATTTCTGTAAGGAATGTTTGCATCTTTGTTTTGCATAACACAATGTGGCCTTATTTATATTTCATGGTAGTTAAGTTCACAGTTAGTGTAATTCAAACAAGGGAAGATACTAGGGGGATAACAGTTGAATTTTAATAATGGATGAGGAATTGAATTGTAATTGCAGTAGTTTTCCTAAAGCCATTTTAGATAAGGTTCTCTGTCAACAATCCCTTTGAATCTTTCATACATACAGAAATTTTTTACCTTGGCTCTGAGTATTCAGAGGAGGTCTGACAAAGCTAACTTCTGTTTTGGTTCAGAGTTCAGAATCCATTTTCCTTCCATCTTGTAGGCCTCTGTCTTAAAGATGGTGTAATTTTGCCCAGAGCATGAGTCAGTGAAGAACTTGACCACTAAGTAGTAGCCATTCATTCGACTGCTGTGCAGATTCTGAGCAAGATGAAACAACTAATATTATATGTCATAATTTTTTAGTGTTCATTTCTATTGTAGGTTTGTGGGGATTTTTTTGGGGGTGAGGGGCACTAAATGAAAGTTAAAGTTCTAGTTATTTTCCTCGTATCATGCATTACACCAAGCTGTTCACTGGCGTCAACTAGCACTCTCTTTTGTAGCCAAAAACTGCTGTGCAGGTTCATAGAAGTGGAGACTTTGACACAGAATTCATGAAAACCTGGCACAGTATGTGATTGTATGTACATGTTAAGAATGTTACTTTAACTGAGAATTTATTGAGTTTTGTCACCGAGGATCATTATTGTTCTTGTTTTGAAGTCACAGGGAGTTTTCGCACAAACTGTAGTGTAAGCATGTTTACAATTTTGCATAGCATCCAGTTATGCAGCAGCATCACATGTGAAACTTAGACTGGGGCACTAAGCATATTGTAGCAGCCAGTAATGTTGAGAGATACTCCTTTTTTGGCCCTGTGAGTTGAGATAAAATTACAGACTAGTGATACAGGCACTGTATTAATATTTTAACGAAAGACATAGATACCTTCTTTTTTTTTTAAATACATGCCTCTAAACCAGGGAGGCCTTATGTTGATTGTGAGTGGAATTCCATATACCTTAATACGACATTTCCGTTTGTACAGACTACAGTGTCTTTGCTTTGTGAATTCTAAGCCTCTCCACATGTAGATGTTGTGTGCCATGATGGTTTATTGTCATCTGCAAATTTTATTGATCCTGTCATCTCTTCTGCCATTTTCAGGTCTGTAAGTCAGAATGTTGAATAGTAGCAGAGTTAGAACAGACAATGGGAGACACAGGTGTTTGAGTGTCATACGCTTTCAGTTTTGAAACGAATCATGTAAAAAAACTGGGGTTATCCCACCTTATTCTTTATGTCCATCTTATGGCAGTTCAATCTAGACCATGTTTTCTTGACTTACCTAAGAGAAAGTCACTTAAAATAGTGTCAGCCTTGCTTCAAATCAAAAACGTATTACATCTCCCATTCAAAGGTATGTTCTTCTGTCACAGAAATAAATTACTGTGGTTTGGCCTGAGTTGTTTCTGACAAAGCCATCTTGGCTATTATTTAGCACCATATTAAAATTTCCTTGTGCGTATCAAAAGGTAATTTAACTGTGCAGTCAAATGTAAATAAGTTACTACTTTGTAGCAATAAGACTATATAATGCTACAATCCTGTATGATGGTCCAGTTTTGAAGAACAGAAATGTAATGTACGAGGTGCTAATTTCAGAATACTGCCAATGTTAATGACTTTGTTATATGAAAACTTTAAATCCTTAATGTCTTGTTTGGATTTCAACTGGAGTTTCTGGGAATTTGCTCAAGTAGGTACTTTCTGGACATAATTAGTGGAGCATGCTATAATTAATAAACTTGCAATCATTAAATGTAAAATATGTTCTTGAAGGACTACAACTTGGATAATGAAAACATTTACAACCTGTATCATTCATGGAGAATAATAGTACTCCTTAATATATTTTGCTATGATTCAGTGAGCTCTCTTCTTCTTCAGCCCCCGCTGCTGACAGTTATTCTAAGATCAGAATTAATGCTTATGTATTACAGCTCCTGTAAATCAGATGGATTAAAGGAAATAAGTTTTTGGCAATTCTGAAGCTGAGGTAAATTTTCTAAGGTGGGTTACACATCAGCTGTAAATGTATAGTAGACTTCTGTAATAAAGTGTTTATGAAAAGCATGGATCCCCTTGCTAGCTAGTAAACATATTATTCTTCTTGTTCTGTTTTACTTCTGTATGTAGCTGGGCACATCCAGTTAAGAAGTGGGAACAGACATTTTTGTAGGCTACTATAGCTGGTTCTTTGATAGCCAGATGGAATAGTAAGATGGAACATCATCTACTTTGGAACTGTTTAAAAATCCACGTAATTGAAAGCGGTTTCTGACCACCTCTTAAATTGGATGTGGAAGTGTGTGCTTTCTAAAAGAGTTTCACGTTACCTTGTGGGATGTAGCCATGACTCATTATAGCTTTTCTGTTTTGGTTTTCTGGAAGTCACCACTTTGAAGGCTGGGTAATGGATTGGGTGGGCAGTTGCTATGTGATTCTCATCATCTTACTGGGTGATTTGCACCCTGAATTCTTGAAGTCACATTTACTTGTTTTTCTGCTTTTTCTGTCTAATCACACAGGTCAAAATTTGTGAATGGAGCCTTGTCTATAGTCCCTACAAAAAGGGACGTGGGCAGCTGGTAGAGTTTTCCTTGGTGTTTGTTTCTTTTTTTTCAGAGGAGTTTGAATCTTTGACTTTGAAATCTTTGCACCAAAATAGTCCATTTCTTGAGCTCATGACAGCAAAATTTCTCTCTACTTATAGCTGTGACTCTTCTAAACTATTTTAGAAAACTGATTTCCTGCTAATTGAGACTTTGTATTTTTAGAGAGTATCTATCCCTACATAATTTGTGCATTTTACAGGGAGAAATGTGCTATAAGTAATGAAGGTTAAAGTTTTCTACCAGTGATTATCTAAAGGTACGATAAGCAGCAACACATTCTGAAGGTTGTAATAAGCACAAAGCTAACACAAAACCAAAAAATACTGGTTATACTAGTTGAGGGAACAATTTTAAAAAAATAAAGATGTTGCTGAGAAGCTGCTCTTTTCTCTCTTCTCTCTCCTCTCTTCTCTTCTCAACTTACTGAAGATGATGTTGGGGAAAATACATCTAGTTTTCAAAAAAAATCAAAATAAAGGCATGTAGAAGATATAAATGTAAGTAATTATATAAATTGGGAATATGGCCAAATTCAGAATACTCAAAACTACTCATCTGTCTCAGTAATAGGGTTTAGAAGAATTTCAGAAAAGAGCACAAGAAAGTTTAGGAATATTAAAAAAAACTGTCACAAGAATAAAGCTTGAAAATATTAAGGTTATGTAGTTTATAAGGCAAATAAGTTAGGATAGTAAAACATATGTAGGCATGTAAGACAGTAACTGATACAGGGAAAAGAAAGTGGAGTCCTTTAGATTTTCCGGTTTTCTAGCCAGGTCATAGAATAGTTTTCCAACAGAAGGTTTCAGTAAGCAACTTCTATGACTTGTTTCTTACAAAAGTCACAACAGTAAGAAAATTATTTGTTAAATATTAACACTAGCAGCAATGAAGATGCTAATAATGAACGTCTCTGAAATAGTGACATTTAAAAAGTAAATTCCAGGAATTTAATGTGTGACATTTATGGACACTAATTCCTTTTAAAATATGAAAAATCTCTGAAGAGGTCACTATTTCTCAGAAAAGGTACAGGAATCTGTCTCAAGAAAATTCTACCGAACTTTGCTTCTTTTAATTTTCATCATTAATTCGCATTCACATTAATGTGAAATCACTGGTGAGTTGTAGAAGCTTGACAATACTTTTGCGTCATGAAGAGCTTCAGTTAATTATTTGTACAGGTAGCTTTAAAAAGAAAGTATGTTTGGTCATAATACTAATTTACTATTGCTCTGCTTTCTCAGTAATGCTAGAGAACTCAAAAAATGCAAAAAGAGAGTAGTAAAAATTGCATTACTCTCCTTTCTGTAATAAACTTTAAAAGAAAAATTGTTAACCACTGGTAACTTCTTTGCTCCTTAGAATATTAGACAACATATGCCTGCATTTAGGAACAAGGACATGCCAATATGTATTTTGTCTCTTGGATATAGCAAAGTACTGAAAAACCCAAATGGTGTTATTGTGGTAAGGTGTTGACATGGGAGTATTGTATGCTCTGCAGTTTACTTTTTTTCCAGATCTTCAACAGCATTTCAGTGCTTACTACCTGTTTCACAGGCATTAATGACCTTTAAAAGAAGGCATGCTTATATATGACAACTTGCTAGGTTGGAGGAAGATAATGGATTTTTATCAGGAGGTGAATTGCTTTTGCTTTACTACTTATACAATTTATTAAGTTAGATAACAATATTTTAACAATGGCATTATTTTAAAATAAAACTCTTTGTCATGCTTTGATATGCCCATAACGCCAGGACTTGGCTGGCATATGTGGTATCAAGTGGTCAATGAAAGATGACTTTTGGTTGTAGCTTAAGTGCACAGAGATTAGCTTGAGTAATGCAGTGATTTTTTTACATTTTTCAAGGTTTTCAGGAATTTAATAGCAGTTGCCCAGTACTTAGTGCAGTAGGTTCCCTTTCATAAATAATTGTCATAATGGGCCTAGATAAACAGAGAAATCTTGGGTTCTCAAACAGATGTCTTCTGAGCAAATCTGTTCTCATGAAAAATATGCATTAAAAGGCACTTCAGCTTATGCATATATATACATATATAAAATTCATCCTCATTTGCTGACTGCTGCAAATTAACCTCAGCTGTGTGCTCGTATATGACATAAGTCATGTCACAGTGTTCATCCAGATGACATTGTCACAGGAAATAGCTATTACTAGCCCAGATGTTTCCCTTTTAGGAATCTGTTGGAACCTGATCCTGCCTATTTGAGTTTATATTGATACAAGTCCCTGAAAAGGTCATCTCCTTCTATTACAAAACCTTTTTCCTCTCTTTTTTTGCTTGAAAATGCAAGTGAACAACACCTGAACATAATTATGCCTTCTGTCTTGCAGATGACCCAAACAAATATTTATCCCCTAAGAAAGTTATATAAAGTTCCTGATTTAGAGTTTTTGTAAAAGGTTATAATGTTAGGTGTCAGAACAATTCCACGAAGTTCAGAGGTGTTGTGAGGAATTATGAGCAAATTTGTGTAGGGACAACCTACAGTTCAATTAGCTTGGACACAACTGTTTGGAGCTGTAAAGTCAGAAATTTCTGCAAGAGTTAAGAATCTGTATGCTAAACATACAGTTTGATGATTGATTTTGTTATGTACCAGACATTGAATGAAGTGTAGGAAAATAAGTATTTCTTTTGTCTGTAGTCATAAAAGAGAATGGATCTGAATGAACAAATGCAAATTATAGGGTTTTTTTTGCTTGAGGTCCAGCTGATTTTGTACCCTCTTGAGCTCTTTGGAATGCAGTGTTAAGACTTAAAATGTGTAGTAGAAATAATGCTGAGCATTGAAAATGCTGTTTTCCATTTTCCTTAATGAAATACATACTAAGTTGTAGACCATAAATCCATGTTTAAGTTATATCTCCTTGAAGAGTCATCTTAAAGTCTACTGATGAAATTCAGCATTTAACTGATGCTTGAGCCAAAACAAGATCCTTCAGTACAAGAATTGTTCAATCATTATCATCACTGCAGGATGAAGGATGAGGGCTTGTATATTTTGTATAGTTCACCATAGTAGATCAGGCTTAGAGTTACTCTTTCAATTCTCATTGCTGATTCGGAATGGGTGCATAGGACTGTGTGACACTTAGGCCTGAAGAAGTTGATGTGTTTTAGGATTTATTCTTGCAGTATCAAATCATCCTTTCATCCTTCAGAAGGTTAAAGACTATTGTCCGTGAGATTTTTGTATGTAGACATGCACAAGCATTTTCCTTGATGCAGTGATTCAACAAGCAAAGTTCAAAGGATCAGTAAGAAACCATAACTTTTGCAATGCTGCCTTATGTGCTCTGGCAGCAAACAAAGAGAGTGAACAAAGATTCATCACCTCCCTAGAGAAAGGGGACAAGTCAGTAAGGCAAGTGGAGAATTTATTTTTGGCTGACATCAGATCATAGGAGTTCTTGCCATAGTTTGTCTTAAGTTTGCTAAAAAGTAAGAAATTGTTGTCTGTTATTTTAGAATGGTACAGTTTTGGAATACAGTGCAGATTGTGCACTTCATGTCTTCATTTAAAACCTTCCCCTCCCCCCCCTTTTTGTGTGATACTCCTTTTTAAATCACAGGGGTGAACACAAAGGCCAACTACTTAGGATATTTTGCTAACAGATTCCTCTCCGGGGAAGAGGCTCATGAACGAGGATTTAATTCATTGAAGAAAATAAGCCTGAATTAATATAATCAGTGAATTTTTGTTCAGATCAATGATAAGCGAGCAGATACTCTAGAACTTTATTTTAGTGTCAATGTCTGGAAGGATACCAAGGATCAGATGGATTGAAAATGAGCAAAATATCTAAAGCCTTCTGAAGTGACAAGTGTCCATTAGGAACAAACCAACCATTTTATTGCAAGCAACAGAATCACCACTTCTGTGGCTGTCCTGAGTATGTGAAGCGTATCATACTTTTTTTTTTCTCCAGGCTTAGTCAATAGATAGGAGGCCTGTAGGAGAGATACCCATTTGTAAATCAAAATCCGGATCTAGAATATACCAAGAGGGTCAGCAGCGTACCTGGTACAGCTAGGAAGCTGTGGCTGATTACAGATGATAGCATGATTACATTGTGTTACTGACTTCTGTAAGCTAGAGTTTAGAGGGGTGTAGTGTTCGTGTAACTAAGGTTTTATCTGCTTGTTAATCTACTTACAATTTGAAAAGTTCAACTGTCTATAGTTGTTTCTTTGGCTTAAAGTTACCTATGTATTTCTGCGTAGAAAGATGTTACAAGACAGCTTGCTATGGGGTGGCATAAAGCTGACGTGTTTCTATGGTTCATTTATTTTTGGTGTTTTGTGTGGCTTGTAGAGCAGTGCTTCCTGTCTTGACCCTCTCACAGCCTGTTGACTGAATGTACTCCATGCTTTAGACTGCATTTTGGTCTTAAATACTTGTTGATAGCTGCTTTTCAGTAAACCTCTTGTGTTTTATAAGTATTCAGTAATTGTTTCAGTTGGTCTGATACTAGACCAACTGATGCTGGAGTCAGAGCATTGCCTAAGCAAATGTTTATTATTTCTTGTAATTGTTAGAGGTTTGTGAATAACCTACATGTTTTCACCCACAAAAACACTGAGAGCTAACTGTGCGAAAGCACTGTTTGGTAGCAAACCTTTTAATGGGCTGTGGTTAACCATGCTGTTAAATGGGCTGTTTTAAGTTGGTTCAGCCACTGATGATCTTTTATGTAAAGTTTCCCCTCTAGAATTCTGATGAAAAATAATAGTGTGAGACAAGTTGAAAATACTCTGACTGCTATATGCTTGTTATTTAGCTAGGTCAAATTTTAAAGAAATACTCTTAGATCATCTTTGAGGTTGTTTCTTCCTGACCAAAATTGTTTGATTTGCACTTAACTTCCAATAATCAGTATTAATAGAACAATTCAAATGGATCAGGTTATTATATGACAGTCAAATAGGTCCATGTCAGGAGAGACCATTAAATCACTTTATCTGACCTCTGCAACTTGGACTTTATTTCAGCTAGAGTGCTTTATCCTCAAGAGAGATGCTACCATCAGGACCACAGTCCAGATATCTGTATGTCAGGGAACTGGCAGGGTGAAATATGCCCTGGCAAACATTCTGAAGGAAGAGTAGGGTGAAGTCCTACACATTAACAGTATTGATCTTTGAGAAGTATTCCTGTCAAGGGAATAGTCCGCCACCCATTACAGCATTTGCTACGTCTTGAAGAGATACCTGATCCTTTTCCCTTGGCATCTATCTGATGTTTGGTAAGAATCTGTGAAGCCAGCTGTGCACTGGAGGAAATATTGTTTCTGATCTGCTATAGGCAGAGGATCCTAAGCTTGAGACCTGATATAGTTACTGCTCTACCATAGACCTACACATGGTATGAGGATGTAGAAAGCAAAGCAGAGCCACTTACTTTCTCAAAAGCTGCAAGAGAAGATTTGTGGAATACATAGTTTCACAAATATACACACATGAAGGCTAAAAAGATCCACTAAAAGCATATCACTCTTTTTCCCATTTTGGTCCTTCCCACCTGTTACTCACTACTGCTGTAGACTTTCTCAGCAAACGTGTTTTTTTACATGACCTTCAGAAGTATTTCATAGTGCACTCTCTTCAGAATCTATTACCTTTTGAGGAAATGTTCCTTGGTAAGCAAGGAAAGTCTGGAAAGTTTAAAAAGTAATTTGTATTTTCACTTACCTTTAATTTTCTCTGGAATAATTAAAAGCTGTTAGTTAGTTGACTGGTTAGTTGACTATTAGTAAAAATAAACTAGAGGAAAGAAAAGGCAAGGCAGGTGTCAAAAACAGCTGAAGGTATAGTTGAATATAATCTGGTTAAATGAATGGTTATGGTAGGCTTTTCGGTGAAGAAGAGGTCAATTTTGATTTCCAAGGATTAAAGCACATAGCTTTTACTTGATTTTGTGGTAAGGCGTTACATTATTTGTCTAAATCCAGCCTCGTAACAAGCAGCAGCATGTCATCAGAATTAGTACATAAATTAAATTTATTTTCTCTTTGTTTTGCCCTTTTGGTATCAAGCCAAAGGGAGTTGAACAGTGTTTTTTACCTTGTTTCATTCCATGGCTCATCTTTTTCAGTTTGGCTTTTGGGATGCTGCTGTTTGCCTCCTTCTTCCCAGCTGTTCACTAGAAGATTCAGGACTGAAGCCAGTTCATTTGCTTTCCTACTTTATTACCAAAAATGGCAAAATTTTGCAAATGTTGTCATTTTCCCACTTCAATAATAGATAATAAAGTTGCACGTGGGAATTTTTGCATATCTTCAATTTTTTGAGTGTGGGTGGAATACTATTTCAGGCTCTTACTCTGAAATGCTACAACATGAAAGACTGTATTATGTTGGTGGTTTTTTTTTTTTTTTTTTGCATGATAACCAATATTTTTAGCATATTTCTGATTCATCTGAATCGGAGATAAGCTATCAGAGGCACAGAAACAAATGGTCACGTATAAGCCCTGGGTTTCCTTTCTCTAAACACCTTCAGAAGACAGAGTGTTTTGAGGCGCTTGCTGTGTAGAGAATAGGGGGCAACCTCCCCCCCAGACTTCTGGGAAATGTGTGGTTTTTCTTTCTGCATTTTACTAGAGGAAGTTTCTTGACATCAGCTGTAATTGAGTTTGATGGGACCTATTTTGTATCTGTGGAGGACAAATTCTGTTGAATTTAAAGACTTAAATACTATATTGTGCAAGGTGTTTTGTTTTAATTGTATTTTTATATCCTGTACAGGTTTATTGGAAAATGTTTGGGCAAAATTTTTTTCAAAGACAAGTGGAGAGTAAAAATCTGTTCAGATTCCTATGCTGTATCCAGGGCCAGGTGTGGATATTGTGAGGAATTACTAAAGTAAATTATCTGGAAGTAATAAACTTTGGCACACCATATTGCTGATGTGAAGGGATCTGTAGCCTTAACACCAAATTAACGTTGAATAATGTAGCATGTTTGTGCCTTCCTGCTCCAACTTCGAGATGTAATCGTATGACTTCCACCGTTGCTCCTTCAGCTTAAGGTTGTCTCCACCCTTATTAATGAAAACATATGTGGCTGTAAAACACTTCGGTTTAATGGCTATTATGTAGAGTGTGTGTTAAGTAGAGCAGGGAAGAATTTGTGCTCTGGGAAATAGAGAATGGCGTTTGAGAAAAGGGCACTCCATTGATGAGTGCTGTAATGATCCAAGCTTGAATAATTTATTTTCCCAAGTAAAAGTATATGTTTTGATAATGCTGGTCCTTCAGAAACATATGTAAATCTGTATGTTTAAACCAGCAGTTGGTATTTACTAAAGCTTTTAAATTAGAGCATGAGGTTGAAATACCGTGCATATGTTTGTGGTCTGCTGGGACTGTGTGTGTCTAAGGATTGCTCTGCACACGTTGTTAGGAATAATCAAAGAGAAACTCCGTTGGCCTTTTGAGGGGTAATGATCTTCTAAGATACTAGAAATAATTTGAAGGGATCCAGTCAGGAATTTCTCTCAAAATATTTGTGCTGTACTCACCACACCCACTCACTTGCTTAATATAAGATTCTTTTGAAAAGCTTGCATGCAGATACAGAGATAACAGTGTCATGTAAAGAAATGGTAGACTATAGCTCACATCTCAGGAACTGAAATATAGGGATAGATAATTTTTGTGTAAGGTGGTTAACACATAACCTAATAGGCTTTCAATTTCTATATTAGAGATTGTTTCTTGAAAATATGAGTAATACTGGGGATCAGTGAATATGTATGCGGTAGTTCTGTATGTTGGGTGGAGCTGCAGAACTTTAGCAGTAAGGCATGATGTGAATTATACATAAAAATGCCTGTGCGCTGCAGAACTTAACACTTGCAGTAACACAGTATTGTACTGTATTAATAAGCTGAAGGGGACAGTAGGCAATTTCCTTCAGCTGTCACTTCCCAGAGTCTCTCTCCCTTCTATCTGCTGTACCTTGTCTTCAGTGGTGATAGTGTCTTTACGTTGAAACTGGAATTACATGGGTTTGACCATGATTTGTTTAGCATGTGACAGCATAATCAAAAATGTCTATGACATACTAGTGATCCACTTGAGCACAGATGAAGGACAGTATTACATACTGAAGATCTGTTTCTGGGAATTTCTGTAGACTTCTGTTAAAAAAAAAAAAAGTGGATTTCAGTCATCAGACATTTTGGCAACAGTCCATGATTTAAATGACATTTTGATTTCTATTCAGGATGTCTGACTGATCAGAAAACTGACTACTTTTTTACATTTAGCTTGGTAGTTAGAGGTACTGGATTATATATGTATCATGTAAAAGATAAAGTATTAATTTCATTTTCTCAAAAAGTGACTATCTAACATCAAATGAAGTGTTATTAACTCATCCAGTGTCTAAAAAAGACCTTGTGTATAGTGGTATTTATCTTTTAATATTTTTACTTTTTGTCAGTCCATGTGGCTTTATTTACTGGTATATAACTAGAAGAATACAATTTTTAGGTGACATACTCAGCTGTCATGTATTGTTTAGTTCTTGTGAGAGCTGTTACAAATGTATGCATGTGTTTTAATGATCAGTTCATTCAGGGATAGTACTAAGTTGCAACATTTAATCAGATTAGTTCTTTGTAATCATGATAAATCAATTAACTTCGCTTTTGATCATGTACGTTGCCCAAGCCTCAAGCAGAATGAAAGCAACTACCAAGACTGAGAAAATTCTGTATATCTCCCAAAAATTCCCTGTGCCAAGTTTCACGTTTACTGCACCTTGTTTCCAGGTGTGCATAGCAATAATGCTGTTGCTATTCTGTGGTATTCTGTATTTTCTGTTTTGAACTGAGGGATTGGTGTTTTCAGTAAAAGTTTACCTGAGTTTGATTCTTCCCTCTACATTAGATACCTCTGTAATCTGCATTACTGGAATTCCTTGCTGTCATCCCTACAGCACCTTTGTGACAGAGGTAAAGTACCAACATCTGTTTGCAAGTAAAGAACATTGCCCCGGAGAGAGAGATGTTAGGTACCAGATTTATAATGCCCCTAGCCCTCGCCACACACCATTAAGGGTTGTGGCGGTAGGGGAGTGTGATGTGGGGCTACAGGAGTGGAGTTTGTGATGCCGTTTTACATAGCTAGGTTCTGCACTCAGTGAATGAAGCACGTAAGAATGAGGTTTGCAGCAGAGAATGTCAGTATGTAAAAACTGAACTTCAGCATGCATGTTTGCAGCTCTTCTAGGGGTGGTTTTGCTGGCATTCACCAGCAGCTGCCTTTCCCCAGCACAAGTATCTGCGGATTCCTCCTGAGCATGGGTGACTGCTTGTTTAACTACACAAGGGATGAAAAAACTGAAGGTTCTGGTGAAGAAGTGTTAAAGCATTTGGGGAAGCTGGAACAAAGGCCGGGGCACCCTAAGCCTGAAGGGCTTTGCCCTGTGTCTCATTTGGGAGGGAGTGACCTGCCCTGGAGCACCAGGCAGGGCTGGGTGCTCGCACACTGCTGTGGCTGCCAAAGGCCTTGACGCCATGCCGCTAGATGATCTTTTACAGGCTTACAGTTTGCTCGTGCACATCTAGTTCGTGCTTAGAAGTTGGATCTGCATAATAAAGATGGTACAGACCCAAGGGGTGCAATATTCATGGGCCAAAGGGAAGAGTATCTGTAGTGCAGCGTGGGCAGTCATTTGGGAGGTTTGGAGTTTGGCTTATTTTGTGTATTTAGGCCTCAGTGACTTGCTGAAAATTGTGTCATAAGCTGCTGAGTCTGAACTCTAGTCCATTAATGGATTATTTTTTTTTCCTCCTTATAACTTCAAAGCAGACTTAAGCCATTGAACAAACTGCTGTTTCACAGACTGTTCATTAACGGCACTGCTATTACTTCTTTACCCAAGAATTCACATAGTTGAAACTGATTTTAAAAATAAGCTTGCCCATACTCTGGTGTCTTAAACCTGCAGCGGGGAAGGGGCAGCAAGCAACATCCTTCACTGTTGCTTGCTTTCTGCTGCTGCTTTGGCTGTAAAGTTGAGGCAATTTAGTTAGGCTTTTTTCCCCCTCTTTCTTTTTCTTTTCTCTCCCCTTTTTTTTGCTACTCAAAGTTATTTTTTAAAATAGAAATAGAGAAGGCAGAAGCAGTGATTGCTGTAGGGAAGTACTATGGAAACCTGTCACGACAACAGTTTCAAATGAAAGCGGATCTTCAGCTGTTTAAAAAGTCATAGTATTTGTCAGATTTTACTGTCCCCTCTAGAGGCAGAGTTGGAGAGGAAGGAAGTGTATAGAGAGGTGTGGAGGAGAAAATACATATTCTTGCCTTTCACTGGGGGAAAATGCATTTCTGGGCTCAGCCTTGCAATTTTATATCCTGCAATGGACTTACTATCTGGGGCCTAAAATTGCCCCGTTATTTAACATGTTATAATGTTGTTGCTGGCAATATTGTCCTTTATGGTTGCTTAGGCACATTTGCTATAAAGTCTAGCTTATGTTTCCAACTGTTGGTTTTTTTCCTTTAAAGAAAACATGGGCAGACACTTCCCTTCTTGAAAGGAAATATTCATAAAACAAAAAAAATGTTACATACAGAAATAACTAAATAAGTATACTTTCAGCATACATTTCAGTTATGGATGATTGTCCGTGTTTTCCAGACATAAAATACAAAGCATGATGTGAATGTATTGGATCCCAAGTCACTTGATATTTGTTCTCTGTGCCCTTGCACATCCATCCAATGCATTTTGTTGTTATTAGTAAAGCATGCAGAAGATGAAAAATGATGTGAATATGGTACTACTAGTAATGTTATGATTAATAGATTTGCTTCTGTCTCCTGTTACATGCGTGGTACCTCTTAAAATTTGCTAGCTGTTTCAGCACTATGCTGATGCGTAATAGTGTAGATACATCTCTCTATATATGAACGTGAATGTTTTTGAATTAAAAGAAACGTTTGGAATGCCAGTGATTAATCACTAAAATACAGTGTCTAATGGCACTACCTGGGGATATTCCAAAAATGTGCAGTGAATTCAAATACCAAACTATTTCATGTCACTGCAGTCACTGAAGTTCCTGGGCATATTTTGTAATGTTTGTTGCTCATGTTCATTGCCACTAGAAGTACTGGAAAGCAGTATCTAGTAAATACAGAATATGTAAAGGATATTTAAAAAAAAACAAACCACAAAACCCCAGCATTTCTTAAAGGATTATTAGGAAAAAAAGACTAAAAAGTCTTGTTGGTGGAGAAGTCCTAAACTAGTAGATTAATCTTTCATGCTGTGTAAGTGTAGGAAATTAGAAGCTTTCCTTTAAAATTTACAGAGGTTTTATTTTCACATTTTGACTTAAATTTTTTTACTGCTGACTTATAAAGCCTTGAAATTAACAGACATGGTGATAGTCTTTTCTGTCCTGTGAGATCCTGAGTTTTCAGATTTCGATGAGTCTGTGTGCATTTATTAAAATATGTATGCTGAATTAGAAACAGATTATGGGATTGTGAAGGCTTTGTCTGCTTTCCGATGTGATACAGAAAGCTTTGTATCACTTTGCCATTGTGCATTTGCCCTATATAGAGGTAATTTAGGAAGCTTAATGCAACTGATGTCCAACTGTGACACAGTATTTTTATAAAAGTAAAATTCTTCACTGCTCCTAGCCTGTGTAAATGGTTAATTAAAGTGGAATGACAGATTATGTGTCTGGGTTTTCTCTTTAATTTTTTTTTCCTGTAGGTGTTTGTGACTCATAAATGCAGAATTAGACTGAAAATCTGTGACTGGATAATGGAGTATTTGCAAGTACTTTACTGCACTTTTCAGTGCAGCACAACAAATAGCCTGCACTTTCCGGTGTTTATTTGTAAGGATTTATTATTCTGTGGCCCTGCTAATCCCATCATTTCTGTTCCTGTTTTTATGATAGTGCAAGAAAGTGGTTTATAAATAGTTTCTATAAATGGATATTCCTGAAAATACATCTGATCTGAACAATATTTTTATATAACTGTCTTTTATGGTAAAGTAATAAGTGAAAATTGAGAAGTCATTAATGTTTTATATCCCTTCACTCTGCTATGAATCATCACTTAGCTATTTGCCAAAATCTTTGTGTTCTGTTTAGTGACAATTTTATATGAGAATCAGCTGGATAATTTCTAAATTCATTGCTGGTCCTTTTCTTTGAAGATTCATCTTGATTAATTTGGCTAGTTGCCAACAAAATGTTAAAAATTAATCTTCCCTTGTACATGATATTTTAAATACATATTAACTTAAGAGTTCAATAATGCTTTTCAAAGAATACAGATAGCTTTATTGGTCCAAAAATTGTAGCAATTAAATAGATTCTAAGGAATTAGCAGCTATGCATTGTGTGTGTTACGGGGGGGGAAAAAAAGTCAGAACACCTTAGAAAGCTATCAGAAACCACCTTGTGTGTTAGATCTTCCAATTGAGACTAGTTATTTTGAAATACGAAACATTTAGTTTTGTTTCTTACCAATTAGTAAATGTCATTTGTGATCATGAAAAAAATATTCCTCATAGAGTATCCGTCATGAAAACACAGGAATGTTTCATAACATTGAGTTCAGCTTTCTTTGCAGACAGAAAAGATGTTACATTAGAGGCTGTTGCGTGGTCTGCTTCTGTGTTCTGGTTGTCCATCTGTTTAGGTGGTTTCTCTGGACTGAAAACATGTCAACCATTATGGCTTGGACAGCTCTGACCACCTTGCAAAACTGAAACTACACTAAGACTAGGTAATACCTGTAAGGGCTAGAAGGTATCTGATTCTAATGCTTTTAAGATAATTAATGCAACTAAGAGAATTGATTCATCCATTTATATTCAGAGAGTTATGGGCCACCGCTATTCAACAACTCAACTGTGAAAGGCTTTGTAAATAAAATATGCTGTAGAGGAGACAGTGGAGGAGACTGAGGACAGTTATGTGTCAATGTGGAAACTAGTTTAGGAGTTCAAGGTAGCTGCAAAGAGAAAGACATGGATGGAAGGAGCTGTTATGAGAACAAGACTACAGAAGGGCTGGAGGATGGAATAGGAGATCAGAGAATCCCAGAATGGTCAGGGTTGGAAGGGACCTCTGGACATCATCTAGCCCAACCCCCTGCTAAAGCAGGTTCACCTAGAGCAGGTTGCACAGGATCACATCCCATAAACTTTCTTCTCCTGATTGAGTTTTGCTAGAAGCTCCTTGCGCATCCATGCAAGCCTCCCGCCCCCTATCCTCAATTTCTTACTCATGGGGATGCACCTCTTGAGCTTGGAGAAGGCGATGCTTGAATATTAGCCCACTCTCTCTTGGATCCCCCTACGTAAGTCCCTAACCCGTGGGATTCCTCCAAATAGGTCCTTGAGGAGGCCAAAGTTAGCTCTCCTGAAGTCCAGGGCTGCAATCCTACATGTTGCCCTGCTTCCTCCACGCAGGATCCTGAACTCCACCATCTCGTGGTCACGCAGCCGAGGCTGCCCCCAGCCTTCACATCCCCAGCCAGTCCTTCTTCGTTTGTGAGTCCAAGGGCCAGCAGCAGACCTCGCTTCGTTGGCTCCTCCGTCACCTGCGTCAAAAAGTTGTCATCAGCGCTGTGCAGGAACCTCCTGGGCTGCATGAGCCTGGCTGTGTTGTCTTCCCAGGAGGTGTCAGGGTGGTTGAAGTCCCCCATGAGAACCAGGGCCTGTGACCGTGAGCCTTGCGACTGGTTGACTTCCTCTTCCAGATCAGGTGGCCTGTAGCGAACACCCACAGCAGTGCCCCCATCTTGGCCTGCCCCTTAATCTTTACCTATAAGCTCTTGGCTCACTCTGCATCCACCTGCCCCTCGGGAGAGCTCGATTCACTCCTGTTAATCCTGCACATAAAGAGCACCTCCACCACCTCTCATTGATGGCCTGTCTTTCCTAAAATGTATGTAGCCATCCATGACAGCATTCCAGTCACATGAGCTATCCCATCATGTTTCCGTAACTGCAGTGAGATCATGGCCCTGTGACCGCACGAGGATCTCTCATTCTTCCCGTTTATTCCCTGTGCTGTGTGCGTTCGTGTACAGGCATTTTGGAGAGGTACCTGAGCACGCAGGTTTCCCAGGAGGGGTGCAAGAGGATCCACCATAGCCACGCACACCCTTGAGGTGGCTGACCTTGTACTCATCTTGGGGGGCAGCTAAGGAACATATATTGTTGCTCTGGTTGGCCTATCTTATTCCCCAAAGATGGATAAGGTGGAGCTGTTAAATAAAGAAGTGATTTTTGCTTTGCTACAGATCAAGAAAGGCAGGCTAAGATTAGATCTTTTTGAAAATAGTTGAGGTAAGATTGGAATGAGAACCATAGAGGTTTTTCTTTATCAGGCATTGCAGTGCTTTAATTACATGGCTCTAGTCTTTATAGAATGAGCTTAATCAAAACTGAAATAAGGTAGTCTTCTTCCAAAGTCCTTGTGCATTTGCGTGTTTTATACCAAATTGATTAAAATTATTTCTGATTTGGTTTAAATAGTCAAAAGTAAACAGTGTGTATGAAATTCTCCTAGGATTCCAGGGATGCAACAGAGCAGAGACTGACCCGGCTTTGGCTGGGTCTCTGTATAATCCATCCGAGTCTTTTTAATTCGTACTTTCATGTATCTGTCTCCCTTCAAAACTAAGGCTACACTGAGGTTCTTTCTCTCCAGATAAGATAGTATGTTATTGTTAAATGCCTCTCCCAGACTGTAATTCTATTTGTGGTTTGTACTGTTGACTGTTGATTGTTAACAGGTTCTGAAATAATGCAATTAGGTGATCCAAGAAAAACATATAAAGCATTAATAAGCCAGATCTGCATAGAGCAGAGTGAAAAATATGATTGACTAGCCATGTTACTCATCTAAATAAGATAATATAATTTATTTCGCCTTTTTCTCAGGTTAAAAATCTGTTCTTCGTCTTAATCTTCTTTGAGAAATGGGTGTTCCATTGTGTTCTTGATCAGCTACTCTGTGCCATGTGAAGTTCTGCATTATCGTACATTTGGAGGTGTTCTTATGTTAACAAAGGATTTAAAGCTTTGGATTTGCTTGAAGTGGAGTACAGAACTGAACGTTCTGTTGCATTAGAAAGGAGAAAACTTGCGTCAAAATGCTGCAGTTCCTAGGTGATGAATAATTTCCTCTGCATGCAACAAGTTACCCACTTAACTGCTGATTCTTTTCTATTATCTCCTTTCTTTCCTTTTGCAGACAGCACCCCCAACAGTTCCTATTTGTGTGAAGGTTTCAAAATGCATTACTGGGAGGTAACTGAAGTGAGCGTTTGGGACTGACTTTTTTCAGTAGCAGAACTGGATCCCATATGCGTGTGCTAGCTGCAGGCAACGCTAGGCATAGTATTTCTTTATCTTTAGATGACTTAATTTTTTTTTCATAGTTTTACTATTATATAGGTTTGCTGATTTATTTTTAAAGAGGCTGCCCATGTATTTTTAAAAAGACTAGAAATATAAAATGTGTTTCTTTAAATGTGGCATCTGTAACAGAAATAGGTCAGTCTTGTCATGCTGCTCCCAGTGGACAAATTTACAAGAGGGCTTGGAAGACTGATATTACTGTCGGCAGGCAGGTAACACTGCCAGCACTGGAGAAGTGTGACTAGGTGTGCGTACAGATGCTTGTTGTCTTTCTAGCAGGCCTCAGTTGAAACTGCGTGAAAATGACTGCACATTGGTACATTTTCCTGGAACAGTAAGTGGAACTAGGAAGGGAAGATGGAGCAGGAGAAGGATGTCTTGTGGCTCATTTGAACTAGCCAGTCTCTGCACTGCCAGGCCCTGAGCTGCCTGGTCTGGTAGACCCTCCTTTTAACAGGGAGGTGGATTAGGTGATCTCCAGTGGTCCCTGCCAACCTCAGCTGTTCTGTGATTCTTCATCAATTTTTCTGCAGACCTGGTTTCCTGTAGCTGTGTGATAGAAGGAATTTGAACTTAGTATTAAGAATATAAAAAATGTTTTGAACTGTGATCCAGCAGTGAATCTGACATTGATGGAAGACTGTAGTTCAATATGAAAATAATAACAGAAAAGTATTTAAAGTAACTTTTTAAATGTCGTTCCTTTTAAGTATTTGAGGGCACTTCAGGGCTGTTGACAATATGGGCACAGGTTCCAGAAATGAGATACTGTCACTTGCAGAGGTAATTATTATCTTGTTGCAAAGACTAGCGAGAGAACAAGAAAATCCAGATGGCTTTTTGTAGCTACTTAAATCATTCAGAGCATACCATTTAAAGGATATTTTGTCTAAAATTGGATTATTTTTTTTTTGTAAACAGAGAAAAAATGTTGCAACCCTCCAGTAGCTAATTCCTAATGTTAAGACTGAGTTAAAAGTAGAATCTGACATTCCTGTTCTGTAATGGCTTTGTTCAACCAGTTAGCAGAGTGAGCACATACATAACGATATTGTGAGGTGGGAGAAAACATCTGGTTGCAAGCTGCTGTCCAAAGATCAGAATTAGTAATGAGATTTTGTGTCCTGCTACTACTGCACTTCAGTAACGGGACTTGAGTCAGCAGGTACAAGTTTAGGTTGCCTGTGGACAAGAGAGGTGCTACAGCCTTGCCCTCTGACCTGCATCAGAAAGTGATAGCTGTGCTTTTAGCAGAGAAGCCACAACTTCAGATTAACTGGCAAACTGGTTCATTATTGATGAGATCTTTAGAGGTTAAGTTGTGTAAGAGGTGAAAGAAGCACTTTAAGAAGCTTGATTTGGCTCAGATGCCCCCATTTCCTTGTTGCCTTTTAGTTATCATTGTTGTGTATGATTTCTACTCTGAATTTGTACTCTTTCTACACTCAAATACAGTATTGTAGGATAAAATTTATAATTGTCGTGGTCTAGTTGATCTAGCTGATCTGTCCTCAGAGGTGCCAGATACTTTCTTTGAAATTGCTGTCACGTTGATAGCCTAAGGCTTGGTAGACTTTGGAATATTGCATGATGTTTCATGAGATAATTCTTTACAACAGTTCCTGATGCCTTTCTGTTCCATTAGCTCTTAGCCATCTGTTGCTTTGATTACACTATTATAGAGAATAAGTATTTTGGCAAGCAGTTCAGCTGTGTTGAAAAATCTTGTTCCTTTGCTTTCTAGTATTTTATTGCTGCTGGTTTGTTTTTTTGGTTTGGTTTGGTTTGTTTTTTTTCCTCTCTCAACCTTTGTAGTGCAATGTTTCTTGTTATTTACTTCCTGTTATTCTAAGAAACAAAATTTTGACCTAGTTTGAGGACATCATGAGGTTTATGGCTGTGCTTTCTGGCTGTCTTCCTTTCCTGTGAAAGTCCTTCTACCAAAAGAAGTTGTGTATTCCAAACATGGGCTGACAGAAGGTAGGTATTACAGCCTAACCATATTTAAATATTTAGCTTTGGGATTCTTGCCTCTTAAGGCTTAAAATGTGCTTTTCTAAAGTCTAGCATAAGTGTTATGTCAGTATTACCTCCTATAGAAAATTATAACATCTTAACCTCTCACTCTTCCCAACACTGCAAAGGTCAAAACAGGAAGAACTGGAAAATCATCAGAAAGAAGTCTGTATTCTCTGGCTTTACATTGTCAATTTGACCTTTTCATGTATTGCTCAGATTTTAAAGATGAACCGAGGAAAAGACAGATGGGGTGATAATGAACATAAGAGACGTGTTTCCCTAAGTAGGCTCATTTTTAGGAGTTGTGATATACCAATTAATTTTTTTAAGGCATGGACTTTTGGAAATGAAATAAAATACTGGGTTTAGACTGCAGCCGAATTTCATTGGCATTAAATGTCTAGTTTTAGGATTTTGTTAATTTTTCCTGCAATTAAAATAGCTTAAGTGATACTGCAAAGCAAGAGCCCCAATTCTTAGTAAATTATTAATTCTGGTCAGTAGGTCGTTTTACCTTGGCTGTGGCTGAGTTACCTGCACTGCTTACTTGCTTGAGCTCTTTAAATTGAATTGCAACTCTTCCTGTAGTTAACTTCTCACTGTTTTTCACTTTCGGTGTCTGTAAGAGATGACTAAGAACTGCATGTAATTGATAGCTGCAAGTGCTTACAAACCCTTCCTCGGTCAGTTGGTCTTCAAGTAGTAGTGCTTGTCATTAGCGGTAGTAACATTATTTGTGGGGAAGTTATTTGAAGGAGGCCATGTATTGTAATGGTAGCAAGAGGGGAGAAGGAGTAAATGAAGATCTGACTGGGGATTTTCAGCCTCACAAAGGGGTCTTTTTTTGGATTATTTAACTGAACTTGTAAAGGTGTACTGTGTTAGAAATTGCAACTGCTATCTTCTACAATCAAAATGAATTGTGTGAAGTAAACGTGGAACAGTAACTGAAACAGTTCCCCATCTAGTAAATCAGCTATCAAATGAAATTGATTAATACTAAGTGCCCGTTAAAGATACTCAGGAATATCATTCTGGAAACTGTTTTTGCATTTAATCTGGAAGGACTGCAGTAACCTTTTGTAATCCCGGTCAGAGAATATGTGTTACTTTACAAATGTGGTTATTTCAGTGTGTGTCCTGTTCTAGGATTATTGTATTTTAATACTGGCTATTTCTTGATGGCTAGGGAAAGTTGTGATTTTGTTCAAAATATTGTTCATGGCATTTCTTGCTTGCCACATTGTTACAACAATCTGTTGAAGTGATACCTGGACTGGATTACCTGAAGTAATTATGGATCTTCCTTCAGCTAAGCAACATATCTAATTCTTTTTGTACTGTGTTATGTGTTTAGTGCTTGTGTATGGGATGTGGTAAACGTTTTACCACGTAACAGGTAAGGATATGTCAGCACACTGAAATCACAGCTGTTGCGTAATATGAATATGTTCTTATATATATATAGTGAAAGCTTTCTGTTGTCTTCCTGCCACAGCCTTTCCTGAACAGGGTCATCTGTTCTCTGCAGAATAATAAAGATTTTCAGTCAGAGTTGCTGTTCTGATTTTAGTAAGCAAAACATAAATCTTCTTGTATACATTAGTAGCTAGGGAACATCATTTCTAAGGGACGGACTAGTCCAAGTTTGACTTCTCCATATGTGGTGCTTCCAAACTGTCACGTGAAAGAAAATTTCCTCAGAGAGCTCTTCTGATTATGTGGTGCAGGCACTTGTGAAATTTAACTGCATGACAGTTAGCAATTAATTAGACTTGTAACACTACTTCTTTATGAAGGTAGTTGTAATTGTCACAGGTAGTATTGACCATAAATATTTTGGGCCATTAACACACCTTCATTTGAGAAGGAAGTTTATAGTCCACACAGGTGAGAACCCTGCAGCATGTCATATGGACAGATTTGCACAGGACAAAGAAATAATGGTATTGAGTTCCCTAAGACAGCACTGGTTGAAGAAGAAAGGTCCACATGGTGAATCCCATACCCAAAGAAGGTGGAGTGTGAGTTTGGAAGCTGTGTTTGTAGCACTTGAACCAATTAGTTTTGCCTGTCTTCCAGGTTTCTTATTTTTGGTTCAGCCTTATGCTAGGAATCTTCCTGTCCCCAAATTAGCTCCGTGTCATCACCACACTCACCTGTGAGGAGCAGGCTTTCTCATCCAAGCTGTGTTTCTAACGGTGAAAAGTGATATTGCTCTTTATTTAGACATGCTGTCAGAAAATTGTTCTGGTAACGCTAGTGCCAATCATAAAATAAAAACCTACAATGCTGGACATGATAAAATAGTTGCAGTGTTGGCAGCTGACAGAAAAAAAATGACTTGGTTCCATCCTAGGAGATATTTTCAAATTGGAAATGTGATATGTACTTATTTAAGTCTCTAATGACATTTCTGTCTAGTCTTCACCCAGTTATCTTTGTGGGAAAGGAAGTGACCAAACGGGGTTCTGCTCTGCAGAGTGACTGTAAATGTCGTGCTGGACTGGACAGCATCTTCTGGGTTATTGAGTCTAGTCGCCTACTCTTGAAAACAACCGCATGATATAATTGTGAAAAAAACATTCATGCTTAATGACTGCATGTCACTTATTTTTCTTCTTGTCTGTGATGGACTACAGAACCAAATGGGATAGGATAAAATAAATTGAAAATTATGTTAGTAAAATGAACAATTCTCAGTGATAGAGAAAATGAGCAAATGTGTTTGGTATGAAACATGTCTTCATCATTGCTGCTGAATGTATCTTTATGTTTTGCTAAAACATAAATTGAAACATACATGCCTTTTTTCAAGTGGTGGCTAATACTGCCCTTCTGACCAAACTATTTTAATATGTTGTCTGATGGATGCTGAGAAAATGCTGTGCTTTTAAATATTTGTGAGAGTTTCTTTCATGGTAGAACTTGCTTTTGAGCAAGTTGATTATTTTTTTTTTTTGTCTTCATACATTGAACTGATGATTCACTGAGTCTTCCTAAACTCTTAAATTTGTGGAATTTAGTCTCCATATATTTGTAACATACTATGCTGTGACATGCCAGACGGAGGAGCGCTTTGAATGGAGAAGGGTATTATTAGTGGACTTAACTCCATCTCTTCTTAGCTCCCTGCTTCATTATAATTTTTGCAATCTGAGGATCACTGTAGTTTATCTTTGAGTAGGTAGTGTTGTAGGCCTACAGTTTGTGGGGTCATGATTTTATTTCACTTGTGTATGGCATGCACATTAAATTATATTGTACTGCCAACATATTACTAAATGTTCTACTATTTTTCTTTGCCTCTACTCTCTTGATTGCCATAACTTAAAGTTTATGGCATATCTATAAATATTTTTAGGATGCTAATTTATTGTGTAAGAGGATATTTTCTTTTAAGATGCTACCTTGTGAGAAGCAGAAATGTGTCTTGCTGTTGTTCTAACTGCCCATACGTTTTTACATAGTAAAACCAGCCTGTTTTGGTTTGGTAAAAGCTACTACTTCTGAGCCTTCATTTACAAAATAAGATACTTAAAACAAAAACAAACAGGATCCAACGGGCAGAGATTCTAAGGAGAATGCTTACAAATTGCTAAGTGTAAGTGCCTGCAGTGGCAGACAACTTGATTATAAAATACTGCTAATAAACTCATAAATTCCATCTCGAAAAGTTTTATTATTTTCCCAGTTGTTCTTGTTGGATAGCTGTTCTGAATCTTATTCTCTGATGTGATTCCATTTTCCATTGTAAGTCACTTCTGTAGTCGGGTGGTTTTTTTACTTTGCGTGCTTTCCATTTAATAAAATTTGAGGCCATCTTTTAAATCTCAGAAATGTGTTTAGCTCTAAGCTTTCTCAAATAGAAGGAAAATGTTAGGGGCAAATTCTTATAAATAAAATCTCTTGGTAGTGACAAATTCTGTAATACTGATTCTTAAATTTTTGTCCAGTGTGTATTGATGATTAACAGTCTAATTTTGAGATGTGTATGCAAGCCTGAAAGTGCAATCATTTGTTTTCTTCCTGCTTTCCAACATTTTCTTTCCATATAATAATTTTTGTCCCAAGAGATGCTCCATTTTTTTTTAACATATTGTCTAAACCTTGGAACTAGCTGTGCATAAAAAATGCAGTTCTCTTAGGATTAGTAATAAATCAACAATGGACTTAATATAGCTTGTCTGAGGCATATAAAACACAAACTGTTTTTTGAGGATAGAAAAATACTGTATATGAAACAAAAAAAGTTATTTTATTGTACATTGTCAGAGTTTAAATATATCTGTAATTCATGTTATACAAGATAAATACATGAGCTAGAAGCTCTGTCAGTGGCCACGTCCACAATTTAAAGCAAATAAGAAATAGGCCACCTGCATAATCTTTGTTCTATTCTGATACTGACTTTGGTACTAGATTTGAAAGATAGATTTGAGTGAATAGCAGGTTTCCATAATTATGGAATGTAAAAAATGTGTTTTGGTTATTCCCTAACTATTCCTAACTTCAGAATGAATTGTTTGACAACTTTTGGCTAAAACCAGTTCTTCAGAAACATAGCTTTGTTGGAGCACATTTTTGTGGGTTTTGGGTTTTTTTTGACCAGTAGCTGCAGAGTAAGTTTACTGAACTATGATGTGGGAACTCTGAAATTCATTTGTCTGAAATTATTTGTGCCTATACAGCCTGTTTGTCAGGAAAGTATCTGACCATTGGTTATTCAAGGCTGGATAGTGCCCTGCTTACCTCTTGATACTGTTCTGGTTTTTTTGTAGCTGATGTAAGCACATTAAAGTCTGACTGAAACCAGGTTGACTGCTTACTATAGTAGTAAGGTATTGATTTTATATTACTGGACTCTCTGCCTGGTTTTATACTGGTGTGTTTTCTGTAAGAATTAGAACACTTTTAACAAGAAAAACTGATAAATTAGGTCAGTCTTCTCTATCTTCGCCTTCCTTCCTTTCAGCTTCATTCTCTTTCTTCCAGTTTCTTTTCATTCTATTCCCCATCCTCTCCCCATTTATATTTTCTCTCTCTTGTTCATTCTATCCCCAGATTCCCTCCTTGCATTATACCACTCTTAATTCTCTGACATCTCATTAATCTTCCAGTCTTTATGGCTTACTTTCCCACCTCCACAAGCACACCTACAGGATGCTTAGAAATTTTACAGCATACCCAGTTATCAAAAAACTAAACCTACAAGTCCCAGACCCGTAATACTATGCTGGGAATGCTCATTAACTCCCACACTGTTTAGAAAAAGAAACTGGTACAGTTAGTACAAGGTCTGCAAACCATAATACGTGCCTAATATTCCTTCGCTTTCCACTGAATGTGGAAACTCTTCATTCGAGTTGGGGAAGGAGATGAGAGATGCCTTTTTTGCTTCAACTATGGTTCTGGTCTTTGAAGAAATCCTGGAAAGAGTAACAGGAATGTGTAGTTACAGTGCTGTGACCTCTGCAACGTTAGGTTTGAGGAAAATGCACTGTTCATCAGTGGGTCAGAAAACCTGTGGCAGCAGGTGGAGGTACCAGCAAACGAATCCTCAGCACAGCAGCCACACAGCTTTACTGCTGCCGTGTCAGTGCAGTTCCCCACACTGGAAAGGCAGGTGATCCTACCCTCTTTCTTTGGCTCAGGAGTGTCTGGCTGATAAAAACTGTGAGCTGGGGAAGATGAAGCAGAGTGGCATTGGTCTTGCAGCAGACCATTTCAGTGTTAGCGGCTACTACAGCTGCAGCCACCAGCAGGAAGAGTGCAATGGGATAAGGTCTTGCTGCCAGAGGAGAGTTGGAATGGGGTTTCTAGTGGGGTGTGCTTGTGGTCTCAGATGCTTCTGTCCAGTCTGGGTGCCAGGATTTCTTTTTGCCAGGCCATGTTCTTTACTGCTGGCAGAAGTCACTAAGAAAAATGACAAAAGACTGCATCTCTAATGTGTGTATGATCAACTGAGCACCCCCTCCACTAATTGCGCGTGATTGCTAAATAAAAAGCAGTATTCAGCGTATGGATGACAGTGCTTAGTTTCCAAAGGCAATAATTTGAGGCTTTTCTCTTGTTAAATAGCACCCGCGCCAGTGTTTAGTGTTGCTCAGTGGAATCATTGTCAGATTTAATCTTAATCAAAGGTCTCTTAAACAATGGATCTGAACAGGTTTTGGATAGTTTTCACACTCCTGTATTTTGGAAAAGCTCTAAACAATACGAGCTTTTTGTGTGCGTGTGTGTGCAGGCTTGGGAAATTATCACTGTATTGTATTGTCTTGCACTCTTAATTCTGCTGTGAGGAAGAAGTAGTTGTTCAGCATTAGAAATGTAGACTTACAGGCTTAAATTCTGCAGTAGTTGGTAGTAGTGGCTTGACCTGCTTGCCTGTGCTTGTCCTTGGTGTTTTTTGGTTGTTTAGGGTTTTTTTTAAGTCTGTATCACATTTAATTAACTGTTTGGCACTTAAATTACAGTACTGTAACAGATACTGCATGTTAAAACAGTATTACTGGCTACACCATAGCTGAATATAGCTGTACTGTAACTAACCTTGGAATTACTGGATCAGTCACTGGTAACCCACCCCAGGTAGATATTGCCAGCAGTGTTTCCAGTTCCTTTTTTTCTGTTTTTCTTATTCAGAGGATAGCACCAAAGGAAGCTAAGCAAAGCATTGCTAAGCAATCAAAGGAAATCAATCCTCTCCTTTACCCTCTGTTCTCTGTTATACAGTAAGGATGCCATTTATTTAATTTTAAATGAAATCAGTTAGCATACTGACCTTAAAGATAAACTTGCCCAGTAAAACAGTGCCTCATCATGGATAAAAAAACCGCTATAGTACAGTTAAAGATAATAGTTATTTTTTAAAATCTTTTCTTTAGAATCCTACTCAGGTGGGAACTGCTCTTCAGGTTTTCCATAACCTTGGGACTTTGAAGGATACCATTGCTAATGTGGTGGATGGATACTGCATAGTCCTGGAGGAGAACATAAAAACTGCTTTGGATATCAAAGTACTGACCCAACCATCTCAAGCTGTTACAAGAGGTATGATACTTGTTTTAGAGAGAATGATAACTGATTTTTTTACAGAAGTACAGTATGTAGTCAAATGGAAGAAACTTTCACATCCAAGCATGTTACAGGAAGATTTCCCTGCTTGCTTTAAGCAGTAGGGGATGAGAGTAGGCATGTCTCAGAAATTGTCTAATACAAAGCCAAAATTGGGTCTGTCTCTTGTTACTGGGCTCAGAGGTTTTCCTTTAGTCCACATCCCCCCTCTTTTACTGACTTGCCTAGAAAATTGGCCTCATTAGTTTACAACTTTGGAGCATTTTCTTAGCAGTTTGTCATGGAAAGATGAATCCAAATTCTGCTTTCTTTCTGGTGGTGAGAGGATCGCAGGTAGAAATTCCTTGCAGGCAACAGAAGTCTGAAACTACATGGTGATGCTTTTGTCAGATGGAAATAATTTCAAAGCAGTATATTTGATATGTAGGAATGTTCCCACATGTTAGCTCAGATACCAAAGAATACTGAGGAATTGGGCACGCAGGCAAATTGGAACTTTGGCAAGATGAACACTTAAAAAAATTTTTTAAAAAGTTTTGCAACAAGTTAAGGATCCAAAACCATAATCACTAGCATAATAAAGAAAGAGAGCCCCTCTGAAGGAAAGTGTGATGGTTTAGAAGCTGCACACACTTCAGCTGGAATATCACTTTTTTTTTAGCAGTTAGCCTATGAATTTAAGTCCTGAGCTGGTAATACCTGATTTTTTCACAGCCACTGTCTTTGCCCCATTCAGGTGGCCCTGGTAGAGCTGCTATGCCAACACCTGGGAACACAGCAGCTTTTCGAGCCGCCCTCTGGACAAACATGGAGAAACTCATGGATCAGATCTGTGCTGCTTGCGGACAGGTATTCAGCAGCTAATTCCTGTCTGTCTAGTAATACAGTTTTGCATATAAGATGTTAGATGTCATTTTTCCTCTCAATAATTTCTTTCTTACAGGTGCAGCATTTGCAGAAAGTATTGATGAAGAAAAGAGATCCTGTGTCACACGTCTGCTTCATAGAGGAAATAGTTAAGGTAAAATTTAAATTTAGCTGAATATGTTTTAATAGCTCTGTTAAGGAAAATGTTATGAGAGAATGCTTTTATTTACGATTTTACAGTTCCATAAAGATTTGTAATTAAATTAATGGGAAAGTGTTGAAAGTCAAACTTAACATTGAAAGCTGTATTTATGGTTTGTGAGTTACATCTGTAGGGTGTAAACATGTTCTTTTTATAATAATTTATTTTGTTTTCCTTAAAGGCAGCTGATAAGGCACCACTGTCAGTTTTTATTACTGATCATTAATGTCATGCTATAAAATACCATGTGATTTGAGTAATTAATTAAGTCTGTTAGTTTGCATAGGAGAGTGTGTCTTCATCTAACACTTTCAGCCATCTGTTTCTCTGCTTCTTGGCAATTTCTTCTTTGAAAAATAATCATGGCTGTTCTTTTGAATACCTATTCTTTTCCATTCAGTTGCATTGTTTTTAATTCATATTCGGAATAATTTGATTAACGGTCTCCTTCACTGTTAGAAACAGAATTACTGAAGCCGTCTCATCTACCTTAGTAGATGAGAAGAAACAAAGACAAAAGATGTGTCTATGCAGCCATCTCCTTTTCCAAGTATATTTAATTTACATGAACTTAATTTTTGAAATATGTTGGGGGAGCTCTTCCTATGCAGAGGTGGTTGTCACAACAGTGAAAGCAAATAATGAAGGTTTCAGACAGCACTGAAGTTTACCTGTCTGGTAAGCCCATCTCCAAAAGATGTTGCACAGAACATCAGTTTTCTATGAGGCACTTCAAGCTTCTCCTTCTGTGTAAAAAAAACCACCACAAAACAAACCAAAACCGACACAAAACATCTCAAAAAGTTTATTAACTTTTAGCATATTTTCTTCATTTAAAAGTTCGATTTGGCAAAAAATATCAGTTGCTGCCTGGGTGCAGCCCTTCAGTAGATCAGCATGTTCAAGGAGAAACATTGAAACCTAGAGACAGAAGGAGGAACTCTGGAAGGCTCAAGAAGAGTTGGGGTGGAAGGGGAGTGTAGATAAATGAGCTTTTGGTGTTCATGAGTAGCCCCCACCCAGACCCTCTGCTTCTCACTTTCACTCTTCCCTTTTGTAGAACAGCACTTGAAAAGGGGATAGGAGTTTTTCAAGTTGTTGAGGATGATACTGGAGGGAAACAAAAAGAAATCTTTTATCATCCTGTAGAATAAATGAACAGGGAACATGAAACTGAATAGGAGCTAGATGCAGGGTATGGAAAAAGTAATTAGAAATAAAAGGCTTTGGTGTTGTTATGTGCTAAGCATGTTCCATGATCTCTTTGATTCCCCTTCTTTCCCTTTGACTTCGTACTGCAGGATTGCATCTTCAGTGACAAATCATATTTCCCAAGTAAAATCCATCTGTTTCTCCACAATTCTCTCTCTTCCAGTTAGTTTGCTCTTCAACAGGTGTTTTGGTGTAGTATAACACTAAGCTGGACAGTTGTCATTCTCAGTGAGGCAGCTAAGGAGTAGTGGTGCATCCTCGTGTGATGCTACCAGAACACTCTCAGCATGACACGCTACTGCTGACAGTACTGATGCTTTGCTTTCTTCTTACCTGAGAAGGCTCAGTATAGCACAATGTTTTTCTTGGCTCTTCTCACCATTAAACAATTTATTCTAATGTCCCTTGAAAAATGTATGGCAGCAGCCTGCAGATGGGTGAAGTCACACCAAACGGTAGAGCTGTTATTTAGACAGGGTGAGACAAGTACTACATGCTGCTGAAATTCGAGTGTATGTACAGATGACTATATGGGAGTATGGATTTTTGTGTACATTGAAAATAGATATAAGTATGAAGTTGGTGTTTTGCCATTTACTAATGAAGATTTCATCTCTTATTAATCCAACCCGAAACAACATGCTTTCCTCAGCAAGTGTTCTGGAGAGGGAGAAAAGTTTGATTTTCTTTATTGTATTCAGTTTCATTAATAAACTGAGCAAATGAACAAAACAAACTAAAGGTACTGACATTACACCCATTCGGGTAGGGCAGCATGCCCACGCCAGAAGATAAGGGAACGAATCATCCACTCTACAGTCTGTGCACTAATTACTGTTACTGATGTCAACATTGTTATTGTAGTCATCTTCTGCAGCAGCTGTAGTACCACTTTGCCTGTCCATCTGCTTCCTTGTTTTGATTACTGCAGTGCAAGTATCATCCTAGGGGGCATAAGAGAGGAGGAGACCCAGCCTTTTTAAAGCACAAGTCCTTTAATAGCAAGGAAGCTACTTGCCTTTTTTTTTTTTTTTAATAATTCTCTTTTTTCCCATTGGCCATTTTTTGTGTCTTCCTCTTCACAGTTCACACAGCCTGCATTTTTTTCTAATTTTGTATTATGATCTCGAACATGTGCTTTCTGGCCTTCTAATGACCTGTTACCACAATAATATTTAATAGTGTTGTATCCAAAAATGTAGTTTCAAACCCACTAATTAGTTAAAGGATTCACAAAAACTCTCCCTTAAAAAAAAAAAAAAAAAAAGAAAACAAAAATCTGACAGATGGAGAAACTGAGGCACAGAACTTGTTAAGTTTATAAATACGGGAGTTCAACAGGAGGGCAATGACAACACCCGCATCTTTTCTGCACCATGGTTTCTTTTACAGAATTAACTTACAAATTTTTTCCACCAGTAGATGTGGCCAAGAGTTAAATGACATACCCTTACATGAGACTTGCATGAGTATCATGGAAGAATCTGGAGATTAAATTTGCTGTGCACTTTTTTCCATTCCTTCCCTTTGCAGATCTAGATTTTGGTATTTTTCCTTTGCACAATATAAAATGAATGCAATTTTGAAAAGAAATCATACACTCATAGTACTTTGTAAAAACTGTTATCATACTAGTAATGAACTATAGATTCATTATTAATCTGTAAATATTAAAATTACAGATTTAATTTCCAAAAAAGATCTATGAGATATTTAAAGGAAAAATAAATTTCTTTTAAGACTGAATGGACATTTTTGTGGTTTTATCTAAGAAAAAGGCCTTTAATTACTAGATTTTAATGGGGGAGCAAGGCTAAAAGAATTCAGAATTCATTAAGTTTTGATTTCTAGTTTTGGGGAAAGTGAATAGAGATTTAATTTTCTACATTTTTCAAAAGGTAGGGTTATTGTTTTCGTAATGTTGAGGGTAAAAATTAAAATTACAAGTAAGATTTAAATAATGTAAAATTGATATTTTTGTTCACCTAATGACTGGTTATTTATATCACTTTTCAATTGCTTAATTTACCTTCAGAGAGCTAATAGGTTACTCCGGTTTATTCTGCTTTATTGCTCCTTTCTTTCAATGTGTAGTGACTAATCCTGCCTCAGCTGTTGTCATACCTAAACTGCAATTGACTTCAGCGTCAGTCGCAGCAGAACATATCTTTCTGTGACAGCCACCTTCCTAATCAGAGATAAGAATCTCTCTAAGCCCCTTGTAAAAGAGTTGAAAATGATCTCTGATCCTCATCTATTTTGGGTCCTTCACTCCTACATAGGCATCAACAAGCAGTTCTGCCAAGTGAGAAGCAGCCTTAAAAGCAGCACGTAGTTTTATAGGGGTATTTTGGGATGGTCAGTTGAAAGTGTGAGCTGGGGTCTCTCTGCTGGGCAGAAGGGTACTCACTGTGAGAGGGCAGATCTACCCTTTGATCTGCTGATGTCCCACTTGTTAGCAGCTAAGGCACACTGCACACCTTGTCATTTATGTAAGCCTCTGGGTAAGAAAGTGAGCTGAGAGTTGTAGGGAGTGTTATTATGTACTTTGTGGAGGGCTCTTGTCATTGCCTCTCCTGATGAACGTTTGGTGAGTAAGCAGGCTGTTTTCCCGAGTTGTCAACACTGGCAATATGAGGTGTTAATGATATAGAAGGAAATGTCCTCATCATTACATAAGATTAAAAAAATAAATGGAAAATATAAATGTTTATTGCCTAAAGTGTACTTACATTTCACCTTGTTTCTCGTCCCTGTCCAAACTTGTTAAAAGATGTTGCTGCTTTGAAATTATTCACATCTAACATCACGTATTCACATTCAGCTGACCCAATTAAAAAATAATCCCAGTGGAAAAAGTTGAAAAATTAGCCAGTTACTGCCTTTTGTGAGTTCAGAAAATAATCTGGTTTTCACCTGTTACTACGAGTATGTGATTTACTTTCCAGATTTTTTTTTGTAGAAGCAGAAACTGATTACTTGCACATCCTTTCTGTTTATTTACATTCTGTGGTTTCTGTTTATTATTTAAGCAATGACAAGATACTCTGTGGTGATCTAAACACAGGTGAATGAGCAGGTTTTTGATACCCAGAATACCAAAGATGCTCTTTATTTCAAACCTACAAATTGTCCCACTGAATTCAGTTGCAAGATTTTTGAGACCTCTCTTAAAAAAACCCAAAAAGGTCTTACCAGTTAAAAGTCCTGGTTCTGTCTTTGGATCGATCAGTGTGCCCAGACAGCCATGCTGAAAGTAATTGGGTTCTAATTCAAATGGGATGGTAAGAGGATGTGCAATGGTTTTCTAATGACACTCTGTTTTCTCTAGAACTTTAATTCTGTTTCTGTGACAGAAACGTTCAGCCCTAAGTAAAAGGGGTGATGTGGAGGCTGTGTGGGTTAGTAGGTCATAATGACCTTTGTTCTTTTCCACTTCTTCTTTGGTGGACTTTGTGCAAATTGGAGTTCTGTGGTGATTGAAATTAAGTCAGTTGGTGTTCAGTCAGCTTGCTATTCAAAAAGAAATGCATTTACCAGAAGTGCCACCTTTTATCATCTTCCTTGTCAATCTTACCTGAACAACTACAGGCTGAGCGGACGCGGTAACGAACCACCCTTCCATCCTTGGATGGTGTATGTAGTAGTCAAGGTGAAAGCATAGTCTGAGTTGCTGCTGTACATACTAAATCAGTTCTCTGGATAGAAGAAAGCTGTCAGGTCCCTTGGGTAGTTACTGGCTTTTGGAAACACTAAGTTCATTTACTTCCAGTTGATGCATATCTTGCAGGAATATGGAAGGATTAATTAATGTTTTAAATAGTTCTGAAGATATAGGACACTGTTCAAGACCTAAGTACTTTTGTGCCTTACAAATTAGGTTTTCTGAGGAATCACTGAAGAATTCCAATATTCTAATAGGGCAAATGCACAGTCTTAACTGTATTTGTTAGTTAAGAAGGTAATATTTTTTTTAAAAAAGGTTTTGTTTCTTTTGTCAGCTGCATAAAGAGACCTTTTAAAAATGTTACGCTATTGCTGGAAGTCTAGAAACTATTACACCTTGGATATAAACTGATCAACTTGGTATAATGAAGTTCTGTGCCCTACAGTAAAACAAAAAAATCAAGGTGATTTTTAAAATCATGGTGTCGTTTATTGACATCTGTTCACCTGCACTGTATAATGTGGACAGCATTAGAAATTTAAATGCACTGTGATTCTAAGAAATCTAGTCTCGACTACTTTGAGAGGATAGAAAAGGTTTATTGAAGACACACTCGGAATTGTCTGTTTCCTTACTGATTAATTGTACTACTGAGGATGATGGCTTTTTGTTCACAGTCTAACATTTGGCAATTATGTTGCTATAGAAATAGTGCAAATAATTTCCTTATTTCTGTCCCATAAGATCTTGCAGTACAAAATTGTTAAATAATTTGCATTGTTGCTTTATTGGTGGAAAAAATATTTAGGCTGTCCTTTAAATGTCTTCTGTTTTTAGAGCAACATTCACAAGCTCTGTATTTCTTTATGGTGGAGCCTTTGATTACAGATAGAAAACACTGTATGTATTAGTATGCAAAGCCTGATTTCAGGAGCCTGCAGCAACTAGCTTCATGGTAATATTCACTATATTGTTTTACATTTCAAAGAGGCTTCACAATAAAGATGTTTTTCACATTCTACTCAAAGTAGCAAAATTTCTGCAGGGAAAAATAAGTTGGAAGTGATTGTCATGAAGTGGGAGCCAGTTTAGAATCAATGGGTCAAATTTAATGTTAGAATAGCTATTTTAGACACACACAAATATGATAATTCACAGATGGGAAATGATACTCATTAAGTTCTAAATTTACAGTGTGGCGGAAATAGAGACATTTGTAAAAATAAATATATATCTTTTCAGCATCTTCTTGCATTCTTGCCTAATATTGAATAAGGGGGGTACTTTCATTCTCATTCCTTGAATTTAAAGTTGATGTCAAATACTAAAGAGTTATAGTAAGAACAGAGCTCAAGAGGTTTCATTTCACTAATAGCAAAGTTAATTAGTAGTTTGGTATGTTTTGTAAAAATTAGGTAAGCTATTCTGGTTTTATGTTTGAGGAGACTTTGAAGCAGTTTTCCGGGCTGCAGCATTAATATTATTGTAGAGTAACAGTGAATACAGATCTTCAAATATCTTTGCTCTTACAGTTTTGGTACTCAGCCCACTATCGTTCAGTGGTTTATTAACTTACTAGTAGCTATTAGTGAAAATGGGTTATACTTTTTGAACTGTGAAATCAAGTCACTTTCATGTGAGTAAGTGGGAAGGGGTTTAGCACATGGATTCTGTCAGCATGTAGTTTTTTCCAACAAAGATAGTCTTGTGATCTTGCAAACAGGCAATGTTAATCTAAATTTCAGATCTATACAGCTGAGTAATAATGTCGCTTCACACTATTAAGTTGTCTGCATAGACGCTATAATACAATGCACTAAAGAGATACAGACTACTGGAAAAAAAATTATTATGCAAGTGGAAGTGTTTTTCCCCCCCTCTCTTCGTTCCACACCGACAAAAGAATAGTGATCTGGATCCTTTCCTTACCACCGGTCGTTGCATAGAAGGTGGCTGGGTCTGCAGTCTCTCTCAGTTGCACCATGTGCTGTAACAGCCGTCTTTTTTTAAGGGGTGAAACTCTGGTTTTGATGAACATAGGGTTGCTCATGAATGGCCCAGCTGAATGGTGAGGCCTTAGAGGGTGGTGATCAGTGGCTCAGGGTCTAGCTGGGGGCCAGAAACTAGTGGTGTCCCCCAGGGGACAGTATGGGCTCCAGTCTTGTTTAACACCTTTATTAATGATCTGGATGATGGGGCAGGAGTGTACCTTCAGCAAGTTTCCTGATGATACAAAACTGGGAGGAGTGGCTGATGCTCCAGAGGATTGTGCTGCCATCCATGGGGACCTCAACAGGCTGGAGAAACGGACTGGCAGAAACCTCATGAAGTTCAACAAGAAGTGCAAAGTTCTGCAGCTGGGGAGGAACAACCCCAGGCACCAGCACATGCTGGGGGCAGCCCAGCTGGAAAGCAGCTTGGTAGGAACGGACCTGGGGGTCATCAAGTTGAACATAAGCCAGCAATGTGCCCTTGAGGTGAAGAAGGTGAATAGTATCCTGTGCTGCGTCAGGCAAAGTATTGCAAGCAGATTGAGGAGGTGATCCTTCCTTTATTCACCACCAGTGAGGCCACACAACTGTGTCCAGTTGTGGGTTCCCCAGCACAGGAGAGATGTGGACACACTGGCGAGAGTCCAACGAAGGGCCACAAAGATGAAGGGACTGGAGCATCTCTCCTATGAGGAAGGACTGAGAGAGCTGGGACTGTGCAGCCTGCAGAAGAAAAGGCTCAGGGGGATCTCATCAATGTGTATAAATACCTGAAGGGAGGAGGATGGAGCCTCTTCTCAGTGGTTCCCAGTGACAGGACCAGAGGCAGTGGGCACAAACTGAAACACAGGAGGTTCCTTCTGAACATCAGGAAACAGTTTCACTCTGAGGGTGACTAAGCATTAGCACAGGTTGCTCAGGGAGGTTGTGGAGTCTCCATCCTTGGAGGTATACAAACACCACCTACACACAGTCCTGGGCAACCTCGTCTAGGTGGTCCTGTGTATTGGGTCTGGCTGAGCCCCGCAGCAGCCCCCGCAGCGCTGTGCTTGCGTTGGTAGCGAGAAAGGCGGTGCCAACACACCAGGGTTTGGCTGCTGCTGAGCAGGGCTCGCCCAGCACCAAGGCTGCCTCTCCACCATCCCACCCCTACCAGCAGGCTGGGGGTGGGCAAGATCTCGGGAGGGGTCAGAGCTGGGACAGCTGACCCAGTGGCCAGAGGGATATTCCATACCGTATGACGTCTGCTCAGATATGAAAGCTAAGAGAAAGGAGGAGGAAGGGGGCACATTTGTTATTTATGATGTTTGTGTTCCGGAGCAACCAGTATGTGTACTGAAGCCCTGCTTCCCGGGAAGTGGCCGAACGTCGCCTGCGGGTGGGAAGTAGAGAATAACAGCTTTTGTTTTCTTTTGCTTCCATGTGTGTGACTTTTGCTTTCGTTAAACTGCCTTTGTCTTGACCCACAAGGTTGGAGTTTTTTCCATCTTATTTTGTCCCTTCTTCCTCTTCTGCTGAGGAGGTGAGTGATGGAGTGGTTCGGTGGGCACCTGGTGTCCAGCCAGGGTCAACTCACCACACCCTGCTTGAGCAGGGGGCTGGACCACATAACCTCCAGAGGTCCCTTCCAACCTCAATTGTTGTGTGATTCTGTTGACTCGCAGCTTAAAATCTCTGCCTGAAAGACTAGTCCAGTGCTTTGAATTTGGCATCTACTAAATGTAATGTTTTCTTGTCCTAGACTAGCGTTAAAAGTATAAAACTTTTACCATTGGAATATTACATTTCCACACTTATTATGGTTGTATTATTGGGGGAAGACTCAATTTTATTAGTTTACAACAGAAAGATTTTTTTAAGAGAACCTTATCTTAAAATACAATTTGCTAGTCTGTGTTCACTTAGAATGCATAAGCCTATGTTCAGCTTTGCTTCGTTGAGCTGGGACAGAGAGCAGGATGAATTAGCACTGTCCACATGTCTTCTGGCACTGTCATTATGCAGTATTATCACACATTCTTAATTGTTTTATCTAAAACCCCCTCTGTTGTGGGGAGGTTGCATAGTATTACTGTCTGTGCAGAGTATTGACAATAATAACTTTATAGTAATAGTTGAAACTAAATAGTTACACAAGGTGAACACATTTTTTGCTGATTTGTGATTACGGCCCTGATTCAGCAAAGTACTTAAGCACATTCTTAATTTCACGTAAATAAGGTGTATACCTTGGATATCAAACAGACTGCCTGCATCTGTTATTCTAATAAGGGTGAACTCTGTTGAATTATGACTTACATTAATGATCTTTTTCTGGTTCATGTACACAATAAGGTGAGCCTTCCTGTTGAGAAATTTCATTGCCACTTGTGGTCTAGCCTGCTGCACATATTTTGCCTGATTTATGTGTGTAATTTCCATGAGCAAGTAATTCCTATGTGAATAGTATGTGTGGCTGAGTTATGGACTTTTAAACAGTATGAAAAAGGGTAAAATTATAGTTGATGGTCCAGACTGGAATCTGATTGTTGTGTTTCTTTATTTTACTCTACACAGATGCAAGTGGGTTGCATAGGAATAACGTTTTCAAAAGTAGCTGAGTGCTTATGTCTTTCAAAAGCATAGTTCTATTCCCCTGGTTCTGGCCAGCTCTCCAGCAGGTCAGGAACGCCAGGGGGTTGCCCTAGTTATGTTACTGGGCAGTTGTTCAGTTCGTTTCTGAAAGCAAAGAATTAACAAGAGGAAGACAGATCTAAGCTGTCTTGTACTGCCTAAGGAGTTGCATAGGGGCTGCTGCTAAATCGCTTGAGTGCCTGCTGAGCTGTATCAGTTCTGGGGAATAAAGTGGTCACTGGGCACAGGAACAGCAGCGCCAGGATTTTTAATTCCCAGTTTGGGTTGGTAGATTATTAGTTTATGTAAGTGTAGTTTAGGTATTAGAGCATGTTCAAAGCAGATTTTTATGAAAAAATAGCCAGTTCTGTGGCTGATCTTAACCTCCCAACATTTTGTAGTGGTGCAAAGTATGAGTTATGTGCAGATTTTTCTCAGCTGTGAGATCAAAATAAAGCTGTGAACAGATAGTAACGTCAATTAAAAAATGCTGAGTTAAATGGATCTGCTTTTTGGGGGGAAATCATGTTTTCCCATTATAGTCCTACAGTTGCTTGCAATTAATGTTCATAGATTTAATTCAGTTGTATTCCGTAACAGAGAAAATATTTATATGTCAAACTGAATCTTGCCTGTCCTGAGTTTCAGATACCATCAATTACAGTTAAGGTTCTTTTGTTGGAGAAAGAACATATTGCAGGAAAGGAGAAAACAGCATTCTATTACATGCTGAAGTATAATGATTTCCTTCTGAGAGACCTTAAATTATATATAGATGTTTTATGTAGGATTTCTATATATGCAGTATATACCTGAAACAGTTTTTTGCCCCAGATAACAGTACCAGACCTCTTAATTTCCAAAGGTTTATGTGTTCTCTGCATTATTAAACACATACGCTGATGGGGGGAATGTGACAGAATGGTGACCTTTTTCCAGTGTTGTTGGTTATGGAATAGGAAGCTGTTGGAAAATGATTGCCACAGAGCTGAAAAGATAATCGGATGCAGTTCATTACTCATCTTGTCAGCTGCTCCTGCTACAAGGGATTGTATCACAAGATGTTAATCTGCTTGTGACTAGATTTCAAAGCAAGCATTTTTATTTTGGAGGGGGTGTAAGTAATTTAACATCTTTCAGTTTTATTTCGTTTTCAGAAGCAAAAGAAATGGAAAATTCCCAATTTAAAGTCTCAGAATATTAATTGATAAAAATATTAGTACATCCTTGTGGGGTTTGTTACAAAAATATGATGATATGCTGCAAAAAGCTATTTAATTGCAGAAGTTGTTCTTTTTAAGCTAATGATGAGATAGTGTATTCCTTGAATAAGTTTGCTAGCACACTTCAGTGTGATCTGCAAGACAAGTACAGACACAAGAAAGATTTGCAGCAAGAAGAATCCCTTCTACACATTGAATCACTACTGTGGATATACCCGATGCTCCCATACATTGTCTGCCAGTTAGGATATTTGGTATAACTGTAGAGGAGGACCAAATTCCTTCCTTACACTGTACAGATGGGAAGATGACAAGAATGCAGGTTTAGCTAGATGACATTTTCTGAAAGCAAAAGGCCCAAAAGATTAGTTACTTTCTGATACTGTGGCATGTTGCTCACAGTGCTATATGAAGCATAGGGGAAGGCTTATAAACTTTCCATTAAAATAAGAAGAGCCAGTAGATTGGCTGTGTACATTTCAGGCAAGTAGTGCTGCCCTTTCCTCTTCCACCTTCATCCTGCCTATCTTCTTAAGTCCTTGAAGAAGTTGTCCAGTACATGGAGAGGACATTCCTTTGATTTCCTGCTGAGCTGGAGAAAACCAGTCCTTTTGCTACGCTTTTGTGTGTCATTTTCTGCTATTGATTATTGTCAAATGGAATTGCACATTATATTTTGAACAGTGAAAGTATAATTTCCATTGTGATCTACAGGCACAGATGTAATCTCTGTTAGAATATAATATTTTAAAAAATTAGCGGTTAGATACTTAAAAGGACTTAAAAAATAATATCTTGAGTTAATATGTAAGCAAAAAGAAATTACAGGTTTAGACTAAATAAATAGTTTCTGGATACTCATGGTTGCATATGGCACTTTTTACTCCAGCAGGAGTATCTAATGCTGTATTCCCATTCTGGTAGCTACAGCCCACCCACGTAAATACCCCCTGGTGTATGCGTAGGCGACAATATTCTCTAGTTCCTGCCACAAACTCTTACATGGTCTTTTGTGTGCTATTAATCAACAGCTATATTTCACCTCCAGAGTGACTGCAGACTGCATCTCAACAGTGGACAAAGTGAAATACCGTATCTCACATTATAGAAGCAACCAGTAATGACTCTGTAGATGGCGGTTTTAGTAGGTCCAAAACTGGGGCATTAATAATTTTTTCACCTAAACATTTTTGACTGAGTAGTCAATTGCTGTGAAATGTTATTTGAATTTTCTGTACAGCTTTTCCCCTCTGTTTCTGCTCATACATAATACAGTTGGTTAGCTGAAACATGAGAGCTGCCTTCACTACAAAATTCTGATACAGTTAATGAACACCGTTTTCCTGGGTCAGAAGACACAAGCTAATGGGCAGAGGTTTAATTGGTACAGCTGTGGCTACTATGCAGATATTTTCATGAGTATGTATGTATAAATGTCTGACTTTATATTATATATGTGTATATATATAGGTACATTTAAAAGTTACGTATTTTCACAAAAAAATTAAATGTCACATGGATGGTACTGTTATTTGTCACCATGTTGAATCAGACAATTAAGATAGAAATGTCAATGTGGAGGGACTACATGCAAATTTGTTTTCAAGACCCTTTAATCATTGTATTTTTATGCTGAGACTGTGACAGAGGTATAGATGCTGATTACAGTAACGAAAGAAATGTTGTTTGAAAGTGCTCTGTAAGTATTTTTCTACCTCCATTAGATTATTTAGAAATTGAATTGAGTTACCGTGCTGAATAGGCAAACATTGTTCCAGGTTGGGATAGAGAATATGAAAGCTAATTAATTTACGGTTGATGTGAAAGGCCATTTGTTTTATGGTAATTTTCATGTTTTATATGTGAAACTGTGAAGTGAAGAACTGAGTAATTTCATGTTTATGCTATAGTAATAAATTTACAAAAAAACCCAAAGATACTTTATGCGGTGCACCTTTTGAATCATTGTCTGATACTGTAATTTTTCTTTGCCCATTTATGAAAATAAAGTACAATTTTACAGAAAATATAAACATAGCTATAAAATAAGGCATGTCAGTTTCTAAATCCATCAGATCCTCAAGCAGTCAAAAATGACATTCTGTCATCCCAGTTTATTTTAGTATTCTGTGTTAATTCTCATACATTTTACAAGTATTAGTCCAACAGCATAAAAGATATTCTCTCTAGATTCTTAACATGACCCATAATTTTTATCTTTCTTTGAATATCTTTAGAGATCAAGAGTAGGGTTGGATAAATTCCTCATCTAATCTCAGAATTTATGAAAGCATTCTATCTGATAGTCCTTATTTATTTATTTATTGTCTCAGTGTACCTTTGACTGATCTTCGGGTTTTATATCAGTCCTTTAAGGTGATAGTTTTGGAACTGAAACTTGAGCTTGAACTTGCAATCTTCCAGTGACCAGATCTTCAAATGGCATCCAGTGGTACCCTGTTAATGGATTAATGGATGACATTCTAAATACCTTCATGACTTCGCATGTTGTTGCCAGTGCAAGGGAATAGAGTTCATTCTTTCTTCCTTCATCATCTGAAGTAATAATTCAATTTGGTGTAGCTGGACTTTTATATTTGATAGCTAATCTCCTTTTTGTGGTGCTGGAGAGTGCCAAAGTTGAACTGACGCTTTAACAGGACTTGTGTTATAAACAAGTACTAGGGTTGTTTGGTTGGGGTTTTTTTCATTTTTCTCATAGTGAAGTCACTGGCAGTGCCAGAAGGAAAGCTGAGAAAATGCATCCCTCTTTGACAACAATTTCAGTGTTGAGCCCTTTGCTTAAACCCATCTTTATCTGCTGTGAATGTTGTGCTTTGATATAAAACCTTGGATGTTTCAGAGTGATTCAGGATAGAAACAGCCAAGTGCCAGCATAAAATCCTTAGAATTGCTGTCATTTGTCATCACTGCTGGCTGTTTCACTTTTTCATTCTGAGCACTTTTTGCTGATTATCATTACTATAGTGATTTGATCAAACTGGCTGATTTATACAGTAGGGTCAATACATTACCTGTATACCATGCAATGAAGAAAACTGTTCTGTCCAGAGTGAGCTTCCCCTTCCCATGAAAACACTGGATAGCCTTCCAAGTATCTAACTAGTGGGCATGACAGGATACCCATTGTCATCTTCGGTAATTTTTTATACCTCGAGCACAGAGACAGGAAGAAAGCAAAAGACAGAAAACAAAATCATGCTTTAATGCTTGAGTGTAAGTGCGAGATCATGGGGGGAGTAAGGGAACAGCCTGCCGTTTCTTGTGTGTCCTCTTTGTAAGAATACGCTGCCTCTTTCCTCTTCTGACAGCAAGCCTTGTTGACACAAGGTGGTGAAGAGTCAACTGTGAGGTTCGCTGCGTTTTCATGTGTTTTATGTTTTTAGAAACAGGCAACTGTTCTGTGTGAAGCAGCACAGCATGCGCTGGTTTTGGTCCCTGGCCGGTGTTTGCAAGCATGTTGTAATGGCAGCAACGATAATTGCTGTGATGTAGCCAGCACGAGAACCCCCACAGAATGTGAAGGTCACTGCAATGCAAAGAGATTTTCTAACACATCTCCTGAGGTGTGCTGCTTCAATCTACACTCGTGCCCCTAGAGAGCTGTGAGCATTTCTCTCAGACGTGAAGGAAAATATTCCATTTGAGAGAAGACCAAAGCTTTTGGTTTTGTTTTCTCCAGTATTTTTTCTAGCTTTAAACTTGAGGAAAACTTGGACTTTGTTTACTTAGTTTTTATTCTCAGTGATAGTGGAACAGCTTTGACTGGAAGCATTTGCATTGGTTAAGATTATTTGCAAAGAGCGTGTTTTGAAACTTGTCTTCCTTTTGTCCCTTGCTATCAGGATGGCCAGTCTGACATTTTGTACAAATTTTGGACTGCAGTGACTCACACACTTTCCTCTCAGTTCCAGTCAGCAACAGACTGTAAGTATTCAGTATAAACAATTTGTGATGTATTCTGCAGTTATTTTGAATCTCTCATGTCAGTAAGCCTTTTGCTTATTATCTCCTCTACTAGAACTATAGCAGTGGTTCACTCAGTGAAGAGGCTGTGATTTTAGAACTTTTTTTGGTTTTGTAACCAAACAGGGTGATCCTCCTAAACTATGATTGAATTTTCAGAGAGAAATATTTTCTGCTTAATTAAGTAGTCATTATCTAATAACAACAATGTATTTTTGCAATTGAATGTAGAGGTAAAAATGTTTGGAATGATACATTATACTTTCCAAACTGAAACGGCTTTGCCAAATTCAAAAATAGTATTTTGATTTTAAAGAGCAGTTCTTAGAATCCTTTCTTGTTAAACACTGATTAGTTATAGAAACCTGATTTTAGCCATTTTTGGGTACCTTTATTAAATAGAAGTTGAGTTTCTGCAAAATTGTTTCTTGACTAAATACAGATAAATGGGTGGTTCTGACAATGCACAATATTCTGTATATATGTAATACATAAATACAGATACAATCAAGGAATATTAAATATAAATAATGCATAAACGTAAGACAGTACTATTACCAGTACATGCTAATGCAGCATGCAATTGGATTGTAGGTGAGTTCGGTGCTTTCATAAACGTATCTTTCATGTTTGTATACAGTGTATAAAGTACATACCAATGAAGTGCATAAGATTTCCATTTATCTTTGTGATCTCATTGGCCCTTCAAATTTTGGCCCTTCCAGGCTTTATAGCAGCAATATAATTTTGAGGAACTAGCTGGTTGGTTCATGTTCAGTGGTTGCTAAGTAACTAGATGCTCCCAAAAGAAAATGTATTCATCTTGTGTTAAAACATATTAATTTTGCGGTTTGCCTTACACGCTACTTTAGCAGCAGTATGTAGATAGCCGCAATCCTGTATGTTCAAGCTGAACACGTGCTACCTGTTTTCAGCACTCAAGTGTTAAGACTGTAAAACTGTGACATCAGTTAATGGGATTAACCAACATATCAGAAGTAAGGGAACTCTTAGATTTCGTCAGCAGTACTTTGTCTGACAGTTATTAAAAATATTTCATTACTTACGATTTTTAATCATTTTTTATATATAAATGTTTAGAGGGAGCATTTGGATTTTTGAACTGTGAATGACGTTTTTACTTTGCTACAGCTGAGTTTTGGGGAAACAGTGCTTGCAGTGAGTAGACTTTTTCATTTAAGTGGCACATCTACATGAGAATGTTCATTTTTAACATATAAATTCAAAGTGATTGAATCCACTCACAGACCTCTGGATCATATAAATCAGAGGAAGACCAGACAATATCAGAAAATAATGTAAAAACAGGAATTCCTGGCAGTTTACAGAGTTTGATAATAGATCATGATCTGCTTTTGTGAGGTTGGGACAGTTTTTATAAACATAGCTTCGTGACCTGAAATAACTTTGCATTTGTTAATAAATGTGAATCCTCCTGTATTCAAAATCAGAAGATATTTGAGTTGAAAGCATAGGCTGGGTGAAATGGGACAGATGTCTGGAACCTGAAAAACCTACGAATGAAAAGAACAGTGTTAATCCCCTAATGTAATGGGAAATCCATAAAGTATGAGTGATATTAGATCAAGATTAACATCAGTTGCTAGAACAGTTGTACCTTTGTTTCGTTTCCTGTTACTCGTGGCAAGCCTTTCAAGGCTTAAAATACGGCTGATTTTTCTTTATTTGACAAGTTTAGAAATTGCAATTTTTGTACGTTGTTTTAAAAAGTATGTGTAGAAGTATATGCTCCCCTCATCAGATTTCTGAAGAGTCTGGCTCATAGCAGTTATCTTTGTGTCTTTCAGATGGGTATCTTCAAAGTTGCACATCCCCACACTTTTACCCCATCAAGCTATTGTTTGAAAATTTCTAGATTTAGGGAGTTCTAATCATGCTTTGGCCTTAAATGAATGATAGTAGGAATAATTAAGTTTGATACCAGATGTTTCACTACCATGAGTAGTATCTTTATTGTGCAAAGTTTTTCATGTCCAGTCTTTCAGCTGTGGATTTTGTGTTGGTGCTTTGTCCACTGTATTTAGTGTGATAGTTCATGCAACTTTGAAGTTAATTATAAATATGACATTATTAATATTAAAGATAGGGTTACATTGTATACAAGTTGTTGATATAAATGCAAGAATACAGATTGTTTATATGAATCAAAAAATTGTTTTGAACTTAGCATAAAAATAAAGCATATTGCTTACTGCTTTATTTTGCAGCCTCTATGTTTTTAAAACAAGCTTTTGAAGGAGAATACCCTAAATTACTGAGGCTTTATAATGACTTGTGGAAGCGCCTGCAACAATACAGTCAAAATATTCAGAGGAATTTTAACACAAGTGGAACTGCTGATCTCTTTGCTGAACTGCAACAAATGGAAGAAGATACACAGGACATATTCATGCAGAAAACCCAAGATTATGAGTATGTATTATGAACTCTAAGGCAATAAAATGGAAAGCTTTACACCCTGCAAGAGAGCAGTATTTTTAAGAACTTAGAGCGGAAAAATTTTGAAGGCTTTTTTTTTCCTCCAGCAGTTACTGCTTTAATACTATTTTTGAGCTGTAGGATTTTCATTAGGTTATATAATTAACAGTCTTGGATTGTCATGTCTTTCACACAAGTCCCTGACTTTGGAACTAGTTTTATCTTTTTGTCTCTTTGGGTGAGAAAAAGAAAAGCGGAATGATGAAAATTCAGTTTTGTGTGTGTTGCAATTACAGCAGTAGCTTTCTCTTAATGATACAGCAATCATTGGAGTGTGACAAATGCTCAGTTTGTTATGATTCACAGTTTTTATATTTATACATCATAGAATAAACATGATCTGAGTGGTAGATACCAGAAAGATCAAATGGAAACATGGTCATCAAGTCTATTAGGACTTCTAGACTTCTGTAAGATAAAGTGAGTATTTTATGTGAGATTTGTATTGGCTTAAATATGTTCCTGAGCAGTCAGTGGGAGACTTATCATTTACTTCAATGAAAGCAAAGTAAAAAGTTCACCAGACTTCTGACAATGAGGTAAAATGTTTGAAAGTGCTCATTTTCACAAATAGAAACACTAAAGACTGAAGCTTGTTAAGGGTAAATTTTAGAAGTCTTTCTATTTGAATCTTCCTGTATGCATATGTATCCCAGGAAATATATTTTTTGAAAAATATAACCCCGAGTACAAGCTATCTGCTCATTAACTATGTGGAAAAGGTCTTTCACTGCAATTTTGGATATCTTGCTGATATTTTGCAGATGTTTTTAGTACTGTTTGTCTCAAGAACGCCTTGAATTAAGGATTCCACATAGGTCTTACAGAAAGTGCTAAGTACTGTATTGAACTATACAGAATGGCTCCCTTGACTAGTTGCGTGGTTCAAATGAAAAGCAAGGTATTAAAATTATTCAGGTGCATATGTTTAAAGAGCAGAGAGAAAAACCAGTTTCAATACTGCAAAGTTTGTATGGTCTAGAAAGATTCAATGTTACCATGTAATTTAAAATGTAGTAATTTTGTCTTATGTCCACAGTCCAGAAAAAGCCTTGAAAGATTCACTGCAACAGTATGAAGCTGCTTATTTGTCAAAATCCTTATCTCGACTCTTTGACCCTATCAATCTTGTCTTCCCTCCTGGAGGTCGGAATCCACCCTCTTCTGACGAGCTTGACAGCATCATTAAAACTATAGCCAGGTATGCACATGCAATACCTTGCAAAATGTAATCTTCAGCATGTCTTTTCTCATAAGTTAAAATTTTAGGAATGACACTTCCGTATCAGTAGAAGTTTGATTACTCTTTAGTTATAAAACTGGTTAGTGTAAAAATTAAGTCAGGGTTAAGAGGAGAGGAGAAGAGAATATTTCAGTTGGAGGGGACCTACAGCGGTCATCTAGTCCAGCTGCCTGACCAGTTCAGGGCTGTCCAAAACCTAAAGCATGTTATTACGGACACTGTCCAAATGCCTCTTCAACACTGACAGGCTTGGGGCATCAACCACCTCTCCAGGAAGCCTGTCCCAGGGTTTGACCACCCTCTCAGTAAAGAAAAGCTTCCTAATGTCAAGTCTGAACCTCCCCTGGCACGGCTTTGGACCATTCCCACGTGTCCTCTCGCTGGATCCCAGGGAGAAGCGCTCAGCGCCTCCCTCTCCACCTCCCCGTCCCCGGGGAGCTGTAGGGAGCAATGAGGTCGCCCCGCAGCCTCCTTTTCTCCAAACTAGACAAACCCAAAGTCCCTAGCCGCTCCCCACGGGACATGCCTTCCAGCCCTTTCACCAGCTTTGTTGCCCTCCTCTGGGCACATTCCAGTAACTCGACGTCCTTCTGAAATTGTGGGGCCCAGAACCGCACACAGTAGTCAAGGGGAGGCTGCACCCATGCTAAATACAGTGGGCTAATCACCTCTTTATTTATAATTTATTATAAATCTTGCTATTTGTTATTTATTCTCTGTATTTTGTTTTTCTGGAATAACTGAAATTTTAATTTAAGTTTTACTGTCCAGGCTTATAAACTATCAGGAAGAGAAACTTCACACATATTGTAAAGGCCTCATATATTAATTATTCTGACTGTGTCAAAGGCAAAATGATAGTTGGCTGCAAGTGATAATGCCTGATGTAAATATTCTGTTGGAGTGAAACAGCAGGACGTTAGATAAAGATGACTGCTCCAGGTAGAATTTGTAAAATGAGGTGCTTAAATTACCAGTGGTATGTTTTCCCTCATGAAGTTTTGGTAAGGACTACTTTGTTTAATATAGTCTGAAAATGATGGACAGTATTCACAGCATGTGAGGGTGTGTATGTGTGATACTAAATACCGACACTGCGCTTGTGACTGGGAGTTGCAGATGCTCAGAACATGCCTATTGGTGTGGTTGTTGATGTTATTTTGCTCTTTGCAGAGGAGAAGGGAAAATGGCATGAAAATTAGAAATTTCAGCAGAGTTTTCCAGAGTGACCTTTAGTCAATGGTGTCTGGGGCCTTGCAGAGTTCTTGGAGCAGTTTATTGCTATGTCAGGGTGCCCGGTGGCTCTTCAGTTCTTGGGAGGGGTTCATCTCATCACTAGCAACACAGTGGTCCTAGTGCTTGTCTGTTTTCAGTAAGAGCATTTATGAATGCAGCCCCAGCTGATGGAGATCTGGGGGGTTCCACAAACAAGAAATAGTGAAAATTATTTGGAATTCTTTTCCTTCTTCCATTTGTTCCCCGTCATTCCTTTGGGGCCTCTGTTACTACAAAGGATTGCTTAAAACACAGCTTATTAGTTGTGTCAAGCTAAGGCGTCCCCTGGGTATTTCTGCACAGCTCATGTAATTCCAGAGTTGAATGACTGTGTGTTCACCTGTAATGTTTGAAGGCTGCTGCCAAAGCTTGAATGTAGTTAATTGCAGTCAATATTTTTGAATGGCTTACTAATAGTGATTTCATACTGAAGTGTCATTCCTAAACTTTGCTCATTTTTAATAGAATAGGAACACTGCACATAAAATTCCCAAATGACTTGTTAAATTGTAAACTGAATTACAGTGCTTAGAAAAATTTGGTTGTATGTGTTACTCTCTCTAGACATGCCATCTAACTAGGTATTCGTAGTTAATTCTTTATCAATTAAATACAGCACTGTTTAGTTATTAATTAAGATTTGTAATCTTTGCTTCCAGTGAGCTAAATGTGGCTGCTGTTGATCAAGACCTGAGTTTAGCTGTGGCAAAAAATGTGGCAAAGACTGTTCAGCTCTATGGTGTAAAGTCTGAGCAGCTTGTAAGTAATTTTAAATTTCTAAAAATTTATGGGTTTCTGTGTACAATGTTTTGGGTTTTGTAGTTTTACAACATAACAGTAAAGCAAGCTAGGTAGACAAAAAACTTCAAATTGGCTTGTGTTTGGAAAGGTTTTCAGTTAAATCCTGCCTTCACATAAACACAGTTTATCGATAGCCGTAAAATTTGTCTGTACAACTCCAAATTGAATTTGCCATATTAATTTTTTTTAAAAAAACCATGAAAATGGTGGTTGTTAAGTAAAATTAAGACAATTTGTTTCAGTTTAATATTTACCAAAATTTGATATACCATCGGTAACATGATACATCACCTTTATGGTATTAAAATCTGGTCTACTCAAATAAATTTTTTCACTGTTTGCAACAAATTTTGGGCATTTTTTCTCTGTATTTATTATTTGCTGTGTATTTAACTGACCCTAGTTTTGTTTGCATTTGTCACTGCTTCCAGACTTTTGCCATGCACTGTTACCTAGTGTTAAACTGAATAGAGGAAGGAACCCCAAAGCCTTATCCTTTGGGTAAGGATCCCAAAAAAGGAAATAGTTAGTACAGTCATATGAAAAAAATGAATAATTTTTAAGGTCAACAACTTTCTCAGGAAGTCTGCTGCTGAATTTTTGATTCTTTTCTTATGAAGATATTTTAATTAATTTTGCAATATACAGACCCACAAGAAATTGCTAACTACTTGTATTTGTAAACAAGATTTTCACTTGGAACAATAATTCTGAGAGCAAACTCAGACTCCATTGAGATTAATTTACGGTATGGTTCATTTAAAGAGATACTTGCTAACAGTTTTTTGTAACAATTGGCTACAAAACATTGTAGCAGTTAAGTAAGAATAGAGTCTGTTTACCTTTCATACACTTGCTATCTCTGCATAGCTTTAAAAACATTGAAATTCAATAACACGTACCTTGTTAGCCATGTCTGTTGGATTAATTGCATTGTGAAGCACTCAATAAGATCATAAAGATTGTTTAAATTTTTAAAATAAAAATATATGTTTACATGATTTTGCTATATATTTAGAGCATAGTGCTTAAGTTGGCTCTTCCTTTTAAAGATACCAAATCATGGCTTCATAATTTCAGAGTGAAATTTGCTCATGAGTGAAATCAGGATTTTTAGTAGGTCACAAGAGTCATCATGAGTACAAAATACTACACTTGTGTCTCTGTCTGTCATGGAGTGCATTGTCAAATAGTGGCATTCAACTGGAAAAAAAAAAGTCGTATTAGCTGTAACTGTGAAAGGACCAGGGTCTGTTGTGCTCAGCATCTCTGTTAGGGTTTGAATGGGGCCAGTAGCTTCTTCTAAAGCCTACATCATGTTGTGGTAAGCCAGCTGGCAAATTCTTAAGAAACCCTGAAAAAAAGAATATGTAGAAATAAGCTGACAGGTATATGATTTGTGGGTTTGTATTAGCTGACCTGAAACTAAAAGAATGTGGGCGTAAAGAGGGAGCCTGAGCCCTTGAACCTCTCGAATTTGACAACTGAAAGTAAAACCTGAAACTTTGAAAAACTAAGTGACAGAATTAGTCAAACTGGCAGAATGAACATGAATGTCCTTCAAGAATATACCCACAAGTTGTAAACAATATAAACAGGTACATTTTTTAACTTTTTTTTCCCTTCCCTTTCCTTACTGATAGACATGTTACAAAACGATAAACTGGAAGGGCTCAACACTGTTGCCAGTGGCATAGGTGTGTAGTGCCATCTTTAGAGTGCTAAAATATCATGCCGAGCCTCCAGCTGCCTCTCCAGAAGGGCATGGCTCTCCCACTTGCCCTGTGCCATGCTTGCCAGCCCCGTGGATATAATCTAGAACGTCTTAACTGTTCTTTTGTACCTATCTTGGGGCAGGCAGATTGAGCCTGAAATGTGTACCATGTGTAGAACAAAGAGCTATATCAGACAGCACTGTTTCATTATGTTTTAGTGGTGTAGCCAAGAATGCAATCTTAATTCAATCTTGCAATCCGGCCTCCAATGATAGCTTTCTAAAGCTGAGGAGGGTGACCATGTAACATTTCCGCTCAGATGTTTCATTTCTGATAGCTATATAGAGCAGTGCTAAAGATGGAAATTTAATTTCCTGGAGGAATACACAATTCAATTCTCTTCCAAATTAAAAGTAAACAAAAGAATCTCAGAATTGTCAGTGAAGAAAGGTTGAGGGGGGCTTTTAAGGGTCGTTAGAAATTGTTATTTTTAATGTTGTAATATTGCAGGTAGATGTGAATGGTGAAAAACTGAAATGGGCACGCCTAAAAATGTTAAGACGTTTTGATGTCAGGGTTTTTATTTATTCAATTTCACCAAAAAAAGCAATTGCAATTCACTAAGATTTCATCGCTGTTTCTCCAGTTAGCTTTAGATAGGACAAATAACAAGAAATACGTTATTCAAGACTCGAAGATATTACCTTTAAGTTAAAGCAGCATCTAGTAGTCTGTACATACAGTACTAAAGCAAAAACAAATAAGAAAAAATAGCCTCTTCCTGTGAACCCAAAATGTATGTTTGTGTTTCTTGTTACCTTGCATATTGCTGGCTTTTGGTTTTCAGCTTTCCCCACACCAAGAACTAGCCACTGCTGTGCCTGAGACCTATTCATATTTCAACCAGTTCAGATGATTTCAGAGAAGATATAAATATCCCTCCGTGAGCAGTAGGTAGATCTGTTCTGCTGTTGGATGAATCTTTAGCTAACCCCTTGCCTGATGCTTGGTGTGGTTGGTGTATGCCATGAAGCATTCAGAATTATTGTCCTAATTTCACTCAGTGTAATTGCAGATGTTCTTACTATACAGAGTTTGAAGGGATAATTATACATTGCACTACATTAAAAAAAAAATAAATCTGTTAATTTAGGAGTATCACCTTTCAACCTCACCACCCATCCTGTCTTCTGTTAGGTGATGCTGAGGAGGGATGCTTGGCATATTTTCTCTCTGCTGTTATTATTTTGACTCTTATTCAGATTTTCCCTAAATCAGGCAGCCCAAACATCTTCGTAATGATTACAGAAATGGCAAGTTTTCCATTCTTCTCATTCCAGATTAGAACAGAGATTAACAAATCTGATCACTGTGTTTTGGATAAGAGCAAAATTTCCCTAATCTGCATTTGCACATATGACTGCTTACTGAGTAGGATTTTGTTCACTAGCCACATTTTTATACAAGTGAGGTAGCCCAGATAAAAAAAGAGCACTAACTTTTCTCCTTGATTTAAGAATTTTCCAGAGGGGTCATCCATTCCCATTTCCAAATACCTTAAATAACCCGTCTATATAACAAATATAACATGTTGTGCTCGTGTTTAACTGGCCACGTAAGGAAAATTGTCTTTCATCAAATGCTGACAATAAGTGCGGTGGAGGGAGGAGATTAATGAGAAACCACTAAAGTTGCATTTCCTGAAAACAAAGAAAAAGTTGAGTAATCTTGGGGTTTTTTTGAGAATCCATGCTACTACACAAAAGATAGGTGCTCACAAATCTGCCTCCTAGAGAAATTTTTTCCCATTTGTATAACTGATAGTTGAGAAGAGATGTAGAAGAGAGCTTGTATCTCACCAACATCTTCATTAGATGCCTTTGACACGGCAGCAGTAATTGCATGGCAGAAACCACTAGGGCAGTGGTCTCTAAATTTTTATGATCATGCATCCCTATCAGTATAAGCTTTCTGAGCATGCACCCCCATTATATGTGTATTTATTTATTTATAAATTACATACACATACTATTGAAGTTTTGATATTTTCTTCCTGCACTCCCATGGATTGCCTTGCATAGCCCACGTGGTGCATGCACCCCTCTTTGAAGACCACTGCTCTAAGGTAATACTCTGCAGTAATCTTCCATAATAAGAAGTGAATAAGGTTTGGGTGTCCAGTTTTGGAAAAGATGCCTGGTTGATTGCAGAGGTGTTTAAAATTAATGTTTGATTCTGTTCATTTATTACTTTAAATCAGATTTCTGATTTATTTATATAAAAATGAAAATGATAGTCACCTGTTGATTGGAAGTGAGACTAAACTGCATTTCCCCAGTTGATTACCTGTAATTTTGTCATTTACTGAGCTGAATTTAAAATGCCCTTGAAATGTTGTGATTTCTCTCATAATTAGAAATCTCTTTCTTGAAACTTTGGTATTACTGTGCTTTGCTTTGCCTGTTGATAGAGCTATTTGTCTTACTGATACTTAGAACTGGATGTCTTGTGGAGACAAGTAATGAAACATAGGGTTAAAAGCTCTGAAAGTTTACAAGATGTGTACTTTTGACAGCAAGCAGAAAAATAAATTGCAAGATCCTTTGTCCTTGTAGAGACTGAAGATGGAAGGGCCGCATTTGGTCATCTAGTCTATTCCCTTCCCAGCACAGGACTATTTCGAACAGTATTTATTGTTGGGGGTTTTGTTGCATTCTTTCCACTTTTAGAGTGATGATTTCAGTTACCTGAATGTAAGTACTGTATGTTCTTTTACTTTCGTGCTATTTCTGTTCAGCTTGGCATGTGGGTGGATTGAAATACACTAACACACCCACCAAGTGCACATAGATGAAATGTGTTGTGCTGGGAGCATGAAAATGCAGTTGTTTAGAAAAGATGTGATTCTCCTACTTTTTGAACCTGGAGACCTCTACTAGTTTCCTCCTTACAGTTACAGTCATCCTGTCAGACTGTCGTTATTAATTGCAGTCAGAGTCCCACATCAGTCCTTCCTGACTTGTCTTGTGGAGGCTGTTTGTTGCTGCCTCCTCCCAGCATAAGGCATCACTGTCAGAGACAAACTGGCCTGGTATCTTTTGGCCAATAAACGAGCAAAGAGTAGTTTGCAGAGGCAGAATTGTAAAAATCAGGTTGCCCACTTGCTTTTCAGAGCAGGTCAGGGTGATTATGCTGGCAGTGTCTGGTGGATCAAACTATCTTAAACATTTTTATATGTGGATATATAACGGTATGATTATGTGATCTAGGCAAACACAAACTCACTCTGCTTCCAGATGGCAGAGCACATTTAGCTCCACTGCAAGCCAGGGTGACCATCTCAGCCGTGGCACCTTGCTGAGCACAGGGCTCTCATTCAGGGTGGAGCACAAGCAGAGCAATCTCATGTCTTCTTGAAATACAGACAAAGCAAGAATCTGCATGGCCATATCACTTGAGGCAGCTTTATCCTGAGGTTAGCGTAGATAAGGCTAAAATCAGTGGGAGCTGTGCCTGCCTGTGACTGGAAAGGTTCCTAAATATGGAATATTGTATTTTATGGCGTAAAATGTTTCAGAAAAGTTTGTCTAAAAAAAGGGATCTTTCCAACAGACAAGAGGCTGCAGAGAGATGATATAATGGAGATCTTTCCCACTGTCAGACTTGTGAGCAATCATAAAGAGGAAGCACTCAGAAGATGGAGAAGCAGAAGTGGGTGTAATGAGGGAGGAAGGAAACAGAATTTTAATCTTTTCTTTTTCCCTTAACTAAATGTGGTTGGACTTGTGATCTGCATCTTATAGTAGTGGATGAATGAGGTGGAGGCCAAAACACAGGCTGTGGGCAGTGCTCTGAGAGAGCTACTACTCTGTCCTTTGCCCACAGCTCATGGTAGAGGCTTGGCTTCTCATTAGGATTTTACCCTAGGCAATGGTTGTAGGATTTCCTGATTATCAGGTTTGTATAGTGTAAGCCACTTGGAAATTTTTATGCACTGTACAGAGAGCACAGTCCTTCCTGGTGTTTTGAAGAATTCTTCCCCGACCTTCTTAAGAAAACATAAGGTAACACTTGGTATATTTTATGTATTTCAAAGTTAAAATGCTAAGAACCCAGTAATAGAAGTGAATTTTGAAGTTAAAGATTAAAGAGAAGACATAAGTGCCTCAAAAACTGGGGTCACCACACCAAGGTTCAAATAATTGTCATATATCCTCAAACGGCAGGACATTGATTCACAAATTAAAGACCTCTGGTACTGGACACACCAAAAGGCAAAATGAGAGAGAACTCACTGGTTTGATCCCAAAAGCAATGGACCGCTGTACACTTGGGACATGAAGAAATTTGTATGGATTTTCTTTGGTGAATGAGGTTTTTACATTTTGGGTTGTTTTGAGGGAAAAGGCAGCATCAGCTGATACCTGTGATAGAGAGTAGGCAGCCTCTTTCTCACTATTCTGGATCTCAGTAGTATATTGAGATTTATTTACATTTAGTAAAGTAAATGTCTGAGTTGTGTAATGTTATATACATGGTTTACAATATGCAGCAGTCACAGAGTACCAGAGTAGGACTATTAAGCAGTAACGTGCAGGTACTCAGCCAAGTACAAAAAGATTCTTCAGAAGTAACTGGAAAGTTTTGAGTTAGCCTGATACTGTTTTTTAATGCAATGGAGAAATGGGATTTCAGTTGTGAAACAACTCTGAGTATTTGATTGGATTCATGCTTAAATGTAAAGTGACTGACAGAAAATTTCTGTCATTAGAACTAATATACGTTATTTCTAAACTTTATTCTGAGTGGTTACTGAGGTCTGCTTTTCAATTAACTGGCACTGAGTAGGGTTACTGTGTTATCGTGAAGGATTATTATCTGTCACAATGGTCGGTAACATGTACTTGATGACAGATGTTTGTAGAGCATTATTGTTTAAGAAAGTAAATGCCAAAAAAGCATAAGAAGTGGAAAACCAGTAACTTGTTGTTTCCACCCTCCGTCAGAGTCAAATGCTGATACATCCCAGTCACTTACTGCTTGTCCCCAGAATGGTCTGGATTTGCTTTAGAAACAGAGTATGGGTGTGGAAAGAGAAACATATAACTGGCCTCAGAAAAGTAAATATAAGTATGTAAATGAGCTTGGTCTCGTCAGTTTGAAGGCAAATTTTTATCATTGAGGCTCGTTCTGATTAGCGTTGGCCTCGCTTCAAGGATCAGCAAAACGTGTCTGGTTTTGCTGCAGAGAGGCTGTGTGTGAAGCTGCTCCACGCTGCTCCCCTGATGTTTATGTTAATGTTAATGCCTGCCTTGCTCCGCTGAGAGTACAAGGTCAATAAATGTTTATGACTGACACTCAGGACTTAATTTACCATCCTAGCTGTCTCAGTCTCCAGCATGAGACGTAACCGTAACATCCATGCTAGCCGGTGAAAGGTGCCTGGTGACGTTCCTGGGCACTACGGCCATCGGGCACGGGACAGCCTGCCTCACAGCTGGGAAGGGCTCCCCTTCCCCAAAGCACGGGGCTGCCTGCCAGCACCCTCTGAGGGTAGTCTCTGCAACACTGCCTCTCCTGAGCCATGGCTGGAGATTATATGGGAAACTAGTTGTTGGCCAAAACTTGCTGGTGACTGTGCTAACAGTTTAGGGGTACAGATGGTCACGTGCCAGATCCAGGAACCTGTTTAATCCTGGCACGGTTGAATTTACTGCTATGGGTGTAGCCAATATGTGAATGAGACTGAATGAGAGTGGTATGCAAAATCTGTTCAAGAGGAAGCTTAAAATGCTGACAGATTGGGGTAATTTTTTTCTTGCAACTGGAATTCATACTTTCTTACTTCTGATGTAAGTAAATCTCTAAGGCAAAAGTTAGGAGATGCTGATTTCTTCTATAGTAACATTGCTTTTGGTTTTAAGATTTTCTTAGATTGCCAGAGCTTCAAAAGATACGTTTTCCTAAACATGTTTTTCTATCTGTAATGCTTGTCAGCCATACTTGACTCATTTTCAAATAACATTTGGTGTTTCTACCAGAGTTTTAGTACTTGAAAAGAGCACAGTTATCTGTGGTGTTGTGGCCAGTTGGCAACTCCAAATACTGCTGGATGCGTGCAAGGAAACTCTTGGATATTAACTCTTTTCAAGAGTTCAGCAATTTCTTCAGATAGCCAAATAATTCTTTGAGCCAACTCAGATGACACCTTTCTGGATGCCAGTGCAACCAACCCTGTCTGTAATTTGATATTCTGTTTTTAGTGACTGTAATGGATGGAGATAGAGGCTGAGGAGCATCATCTGTCTGTCATGTTCAGATATATTTAGAGCACTCATCTTTGTAATGCCCATCAGCACCAAATGCATTATGTAAGATTAGCATAAAAATATATACAATGGAAAGTCAGCTCTGCTGCAGTTGTTCTTAAATTATTTTTGGTATTGCCCACAAAACTTGTATGGCTCAGTACATTATCCTGCCAGTGTGCTCTCTCTCTACTGTATAGGAGTCATTTTTGAAGATCAATTTCTCTTCTTAGACTTTTCAATCACAGGTCTCCTTCCTGAGGCTTCAAAGAAAATTGTCAGTCAGTGATACACATGATGAAGATTTTAATAAGTGCCCATTTTCCACTAGGATTGAAACTGAGACAAACCGTTTATCTCTCATTATCTTTCAAGCCACTTTATATTTGAACTTGTGATTTCAAGGTGCAAGATTCCAAATTCTGCTTACTTGCATCCTTGGCTACTGTTGTGTTCTTTTATGCTGCTCAGGTGGCTTCATCTTTTGCAGTTACCCATAATAATTTTCAATTTTCCACTTTCATTAGATATTCAGATTAATCTCTGCCTATCAAATATGTCTGGTCCACTAGCTAGCCATTTAGAATGGCTTGGAATAGATTATTTGGGAGATTTTTTTGAGTTTAAGGAGTCAGACTGTGAGAAAACAAACCATATTCTTCTCACACCATGCTAGAAAATTTATTTTTGTCTCTCAAATTTCCTGCAAAAAAAGCTGATCCTTTCCTTTGCATATGTTTAAAAACTAGTTTGTAATTACTGAGGTTTAAAATAGATCTCAACTTTCTGCACATCCATTCAATCATCATAACTATTTGTGATATTGTGGCAGATGAGTGTTGATATTTTTTTTTTCATGATTTCTTTCTTTGTGGGTTCATGGTGCACCTGGTATATGATGGTCCGTAGAAAATAGTCTGCTGTTTGGTTTTGGTGATGTAGCTTTGAAAGTGTAATTCTGTGATGCCATGGCTTCACAAATCTTCAGGATCTCTCTTCCTGAGATTACAATGAAACATGCTGTGATCTTGGTTTTTATTTTTACTGTTTAAAAAAAATCTCTAATTTATGAATGCTTCTTCTTGGTTTGTAAACCTTGTTGCAATAAAGAGAATGAGGAAGGAAAATGCTGGAATGCCAGGTGGAATAGAAAAACAACAATTAATTCAGCTTAAACTCTGAGCTGAGAAAGGCAGCGTCTTTACAAAGAATTTTTGTAATGTGATTTGTAGAAGAGAAAGTGTCTGTCATGCTTGATTAGGGGAATGAAGATCTAAATAAGCTGTTTTCAGTGGGTTATTTAGATGGTAAGCAATATGAATGGCATGGGTTTTGTCCAGAATCTAAAAGGCTAAGTGTATTTAACTGATCCAGAGACTATATTGGAAGTTCTTGGCTCGGTCAGTGAAGTTGTTAAGAAAAGCAGAAATGCAAGGAAAAGTATCTGTAATGTTGCAAGAATGAAAGATGTTGATCTAGGAGGGCTATAATTATGGTTCCTTCTTAGGGAGATTAAAAAAATTAAGACCTCATTTATGGAGGAAAGCATTTCTTGTGATGGCTTCAGTCATATGTATTCCTGAGGAGAAATGAACGTTACTCCAACCGAAACCTTTGTTTGCTTCTTTAATTTATGCAAGTTCCCCAAATGAAATATGCTATACTAGCAAGAAAACAGATGTTTACTGACATAACTATGTGGTTTGGGCTATCTGTGTTGGCTTTTTGTCCACCCATCATCTTCTCTGACATAGCTAGATTTAACTAGCTGAATAATTCAGCAAAGTAGGGGAGAACAAGGTGGAGAAGGAGGGAGAAAAGTTTTCCTGGAATCAGATTCTTCCAGTGAAGGCAAAATACTGTTCGTGCACTGGAGTTTTGGCACCAGATTTAAACTCCAGCAAATTTATGAGGCCTGTGATGCTTTTGAATTGAAAAGCATGATGAATTCTCATTGTAATGACATAAAGTGAATTTCTGTTCACCTTTTTTATTATGTGATCTTAAAAGAATTAATCAGTGTCTCCTATTAGGTGGTGTTATATTGAATTGTGAGCTTTCATTTGCAGGTGAATCACTATTCAGGACATATTCCAACAATGAGATTTGTCTGACAGTTCCAGGGAAATGTATCTAGTCCTCCTGTCTAAATGTCGAATATTGTGAACTTTGGATGGAAGAATGAAATGTAATAAGCTCACAAATCATCAAGAACAGTAGTGAAATGACACTTCGGGAAAGGTTTTCTGTAAATAATGGGTCAGTTACAATGGTGTAAGTAATGTGAAAGATTTTATTTTCCGCGCTCTTTTTGAGATACGTGAATTAATTGTATTATACCGCTACCTTGAAGACATGGTGTTACTGTCATTGAAAAACTTGTATCTATGCTATTTAAATGAGAGAACCCAAAAAGATGGATTCAATGTTTGGCACATTAAAGGAATTCATTAATAGGTATTTAAATAGAATATGTGGGAGGCTATTATATACTAAAATAATTTCAGAATAATTACTATTTCACTGTACAGTAATAAAAGCTAAAGATGGCAGTAGGTCTAATTTAAAAATAATCAGAAGTCAGCTCAGGTTTTGTAATTTTTTTTATGGAAATATCAGAAGAGTTTTGTTAAAACAGTCATTAGGAAGCTACTTATGTTGGTCAGAGAATACTTAGAAATGTCTAGCTGCTAAGTCACTTAAAGCATTTAAACTTGTAAAAATTGAATTAAAAATCTAGAGGAGAAAGTTGCATTAAAAAATAACTTCATGAAACATTTTCTTCATTCTCATGTTGCCTTTTGCTGGTTAGATCGTGACTCACATAACAAATGTGTGATTTTTTTTATTTTTTTTTTTTAAGAGATACTGGCTAAACTCCAGAAGAAATCATCCAAGCATAAATGGCTGGTTCTGAGAGTAATCTGTACTTCATTTTATCTTTCTGGGAAAGTAGTTAAAAGGCTTCTGTAGATATAGCATGTAATTTTGCTAACAGGTAGAAAAAGAGCAAGTTTGCACAATCCTTACAGTATTTTGTTATAGTAAGCTCTAAGTTATTTCATGCAAAATTAAATTCTGTGATTCAGAAATAGATTTGGTTAAATATATGTTGATGTGGTATGGAATGTTGCAGTTTTGGAACTACTCTTAACGAGGCTTGGACAATACAAAGCTCATACATACATTTTTGACATTAAAAATATGATTAATCATTCAGTCATTAATTTGGCAAGCATGAAAAATTCAGTAAACTGTTACAGTCAGAGGTACTGGGATCAACACACATGGTCCTTGAAGTCCTCCTCAGACTTGGGCTAGTTGGATAAACCTGAGTCTGAAAAAAATGCCAAGTACAAGGCACGTAATTTTGGGAAGCTGAGAAATTATTCTAAGTGCTTCAGGCTTAAGATTATCTTGAGCTTCCTTAAAGGTTTTGGGTCCTGTCTGATAGCAGAGTTGTTTTAAAGCATCTCGTTATTTAAGGACCATGAACCACTACTCACTTTCGATTATTTGTACAGTGCTTTTCTTCTTAGATAATTCAAAGACTTAAGAGATAAATCCTGTCTTTTCTGTTACGGAAAGACCATTTGCTGGTTTTCTTCCATTTCTTCTGCTCTTGAAAATATTAAAGAAGTAAAAAAAACCCACAAAACAAAACAGAAATAGCCCTGAGGGAATGGTTTGATGATTGCTGCTGTTCTAGCATGAGTACTTTGAGCATGGTGTTTGGTGGTCTTTTCTTGGTCAAGGACTTAATGTCTTCAAATATTTTCTTTCCAAAATAACAGTTGTGTTTTCTATAAGATTTTGAATGCATTCACCATAGAGGTCCTTTTCTGTATTCCTAGAATATAAAATTTTCATTTTTCTGAGGAAGGGTAAAAAAAAAAAGATATTCTGGAAACTAAAAGAATGTCCTGAGGGTGCAATATGATTTCTTTTGTGTACATTTTAAGTTATTGCCTGAACTCACAGCTTACTCTTTTCTTCATGTCTTGAAATAGTTCTCCTTTGAAAAATCAGAACTCATTCCAAGAAGATAAATTCTTATTTTATGATTTATTCTTAAATTTCAGTTGATTTTTTTTTCAAAGCAGGACGTTCATTTTAATTTATCCTCATCAGTCAAGGACCTTATTTGCCCCGACACATTCATTCAAATGCTACACTTCAAACCTCTAAATTATGTCTCTTCGTTCTGCAAATTCTCTAAGTAGCTAATATATTAGGTGGCATAGCTAGTGGACTTCAGACCGTTATGTCTTTCTATTAGACGGTGTCGTATTGTTACAGAAAGTAGCAAACTGTTTCTAGTGAACTTTTGTGGTTTTTAGATGGAAAAAGATTGTAAAAGGCTTCTGCTGCTGTATGGAAAACATTAAACCTAATAGTAAATCATCCTGATTATTTGTAGCTTATGGGAGAAATCCCAGGGTCAAGCCCTATTGACTCAGAAACTGTGTAAATGGAGCCTGTGCTTTATAACAAGTTGTTATGATCAGGCAGGAGGCCAAGTACCAGATGGATTGATTGCCTTCTGCCAGAGGTATGGCCACATCAGCTGCCTCTATTAGGAATGTATTTATTCTTGAAAATGTCAGCTTGACAATTGGAGTTCAACTTGTGCTATCAAAACACATTAGTCTCGTGATCCTAGACTTAGATCAAAAGCTTTGTTGAGAGGCACTACTTTTGTCTTATTTTGATTGAAGATCTTCTCTGTACTCCTTCTAAATTATGATGCTGTTTCCTGCTCTTTAGAGAGTGGGTTTGCTGAGGCAGTTTTAGAGTAGAGAAATCAAATAAATGGAGCTTTTCAAAACTGTCAATAAGGATGCACACAAGATATTAGTTAGTTACTGTGAAACTGAGCTTTGTCACATAGTGTTTAGTCTGTGAAGCGAAAGGTAGCGAACAGGCTCACAAAAGTGTCTCTTCTGAGCTGACACCTGTTGAAAGAAAGGAAGTTAGTCACTTTGAAACACTAAACGAATTATAGGAAAAATTGCATTGATAGTCTGAGCTTTTCTACAAGAAAAAGACAAACTCAATTAGCATTTTTTTGTAACCCAAGGGAGAATGGATGATTTGATCCACATCCTGATCTAAATTCTACATTCATTGCTTCATGGTGAAAACAAGGATTTAAACCCAAAGCAATCTGATCATAGCACATGTCTCAACATGTGAGATCAAATCCACACTGTCAAATTATACGTCTGTTCTTAGGTATTAAACATAGAAAAGTGTAAAATCCAGAACACTTGATCTAGTTATTTCCAAGACACATTTCCAAAGCAGGTCTATGCAAAGGGGTGCAAATACATTTTTAGTGTAAGATTTCATCTGACGTGACTTAGGCAGCTATCTGTATGTATCTGCGGTACTGCTTTAGATTCCCTTCACAGTTAGTGGGGGAGATAGGTGCGTGCAGGCTGCATTTACTCTCTCCCTAAAGCAGGGTCTCTAAAATAGGCTAGATGAACTACTCAGTAGTTAAGTGCTTATTCACATAATCACAGAATGGTCAGAGCTGGAAGGGACCTCTGGAGATCATCTGGTCCAACCCCTGCTAAAGCAACTTCACCCAGAGCGGGTTGCACAGAATTGTGTGCAGGTGGGTTTTGAGTATGTCCAGACAAGGAGACTCCACAGCCTCTGGGCAGCCTGTGCCAGTGTTTGGTCACCCTCAGGGTAAAGAAGTTTTTCCTCATACTCAGGTGGAACTCCTTGTGCTGCAGTTTGTGCCCGTTGCCCCTTGTCCTGTCACAGGGCACTGCTGAAAAGAGCCTGGCCCCGTCCTCTTGACGCTCAACCTTGAGATATTTGCACGCATTGGTAAGATCCCCTCTCAGTCTTCTCTTCTCCGGGCTAAACAGTCCCAGCTCTCTCAGCCTTCCCTCAGAAGGGAGATGCACCAGTTCCCTCATCCTCTTTGCAGCCCCGCGCTGACCCTCTCCAGTAGTTCCCTGTCTCTCTGGAACTGGGGAGCCCAGCACTGGACACAGCACTCCAGGTGCAGCCTCACCAGGCAGAGCACAGAGGCAGAGGAACCTCCCTCGACCTGCTGGCCACGCTCCTCCCGATGCCCCCCAGGGTCCCATTGGCCTCCTTGGCCACCAGGGCATGCTGCTGGCCCATGGGCAACTTGCTGCCCACCAGGGCTCCCAGGTCCTTCTCCGCAGAGCTGCCTTCCAGCAGGTCAGCCCCAGCCTGTACTGGTGCATGGGTTTGTTCCTCCCCAGGTGCAGGACCTTGCACTTGCCTTTGTGGAACTTCATGGGTTCCTCTCTGCTCAACTCTCTGGCATCCACACACATAGAGATGACCTCCAGGGTGAGCTGTTCCATCACCTTTCCAGGGATGGAGGTGAGACTGACCAGCCAGTGGTTTCCTGGGTCCTCTTTCTTGCCCATTTTGAAGACTGGAGTAACACTGTCTTTCTTCCAGTCCTCAGGCACCTCTCCTGTTCTCCATGGCCTTTCAAAGATGATGGAGAGAGGCTTAGCAACAACATCTGCCAGCTCCCTCAGCATTTGGGGGTGCATCCCATCGGGGCCCATGGATTTGTGGGTGTCAGGTTTGATTAAGTGATCTCTTAATGTGATCCTCTTCGACCAAGGGAAAGTCTTCCTTTCTCTAAACTTTGTCTCTTGCTCAGGTGTGGGAAACCTGAGGGCCAGCCTTGGGGTAAAGACTGAAGCAAAGAAGGCATTTGGTAACTGCCTTCTCTGTGTCCTTTGTCACCAGGGCACCCACCTCATTCAGCAGCAGGTCCACGTTTTCCCTCATCATCCTTTTCCTGCTGATGTACTTACAGAATCCCTTCTTGCTGTCTTTGAATTACCTCACCAGATTCAATTCCAAGTGGACCTTAGTCTTCCTCATTGCCTCCCTGCATGTTCTGACAATGTTTTTATATTCCTCCCAAGGGGCCCATCCCTTTTTCCACATCCCGTAAACTTTCTTCTCCTGATTGAGTTTTGCTAGAAGCTCCTTGTGCATCCATGCAAGCCTCCTGCCCCCTATCCTCAATTTCTTACTCATGGGGATGCACCTCTTGAGCTTGGAGAAGGCGATGCTTGAATATTAGCCCACTCTCTCTTGGATCCCCCTACGTAAGTCCCTGACCCATGGGATTCCTCCAAATAGGTCCTTGAGGAGGCCAAAGTTAGCTCTCCTGAAGTCCAGGGCTGCAATCCTACATGTTGCCCTGCTTCCTCCACGCAGGATCCTGAACTCCACCATCTCGTGGTCACGCAGCCGAGGCTGCCCCCAGCCTTCACATCCCCAGCCAGCCCTTCTTCGTTTGTGAGTCCAAGGGCCAGCAGCAGACCTCGCTTCGTTGGCTCCTCCGTCACCTGCGTCAAAAAGTTGTCATCAGCGCTGTGCAGGAACCTCCTGGGCTGCATGAGCCTGGCTGTGTTGTCTTCCCAGGAGGTGTCAGGGTGGTTGAAGTCCCCCATGAGAACCAGGGCCTGTGACCGTGAGCCTTGCGACTGGTTGACTTCCTCTTCCAGATCAGGTGGCCTGTAGCGAACACCCACAGCAGTGCCCCCATCTTGGCCTGCCCCTTAATCTTTACCTATAAGCTCTTGGCTCACTCTGCATCCACCTGCCCCTCGGGAGAGCTCGATTCACTCCTGTTGCTCCTGCATATCATTCTCTACTTTGTGGTTTCCTGCATGTCGCCAGGCGAATCATTCCTGAAACTTTCCGCATTGGGCAATTGATGGACCCAATACGAGACACCTCCAGTCCCTGCAGGTGAAGCAGTGTAACCACAGTAGTGTACTGAGGTATATAAACTAAAATAAACTATTTTCCAGAAGGACTTCTGAATTTGTTGATAGCACAGTGGCAGTCATGGCTTACAGTTTCCCCACTATGTCAGGCTGAAGCAAGCCAGGTGGCCTTCAGTCAGCTTGTTCCTCTTCGTGACACATTTTTTGTGTATCAGATTCTGCAAGTATCCTTTCTGGTTAAATAAACTACCCAATGTACTACCTAGTTCTCAATGGGATTTAAAAAAACCAAACTTCTAGGTAGCTTCCTCCAGCTATTGCTGCAGATTGAACCTGCAAATTTCAGCCTCCTACCTTAGAGAATGTCCTAACACACGTATCAGAAAGGGAATACCTACAGTGTTTCTTTCTCATTTTAGTTAACAGCTGCCCTTTGAGTTTTCTTGAAATACTGCGTGGGATGGAAGCCCGTGTTCACATTCTTGAGACTGCAAGACACAGCCCTTGTCCTAGTGCCTGGATGCATGAGACAAAAATCCTGGCTAATATTTGCTGGTAGGAGATGTCTCTGCCTCGCTCCCCTCTTCCTCACTAGCTTCTCATGTTACCAATGTGCTGGTAGCCCATGTTGGCAAAGGGCAACATGACATGTTACCCACTGCAGAACTGCCATTTGCTGGGGAATAGGATGCCTGTGCTTTTGCTAGTGCCCATGAAATTGCTGTAAGTAGTAGACAGGCTTTGAGGTAAAAGCAGAAACGGTTTACCCAACGGAAGTGAAGAGCTTAAGAAATCGATTGCTGTGCTTAAGAACAGATACAGAAAAGTGCAGCAGTTGCAGTCTTTGTTGTTACTGCTCATTCAGGTCTGACTTCAGCATGGTTTCTTTTCTTCTTACCAGCTAGAAGACTGGAGCCCGACTTAACTCCCAGGGTGACTGATGGTTCCCTGGACATGGGATTTGGTCGTTCAGCTATGCTTTGTCTTTTAGTTGTTTCTTTCCCAAAATAGATTCTGATTTGGGATGAAGTCACCCCTTCTGTCCTCCCTATTTCTGCTTAGCAGAAATTCACCCTCCTGACCTTCTGCATTTCTGGATAAATCTAACTGCTTAAAAAGACATCAGGATTTGTCTGTGGTGCCCTCATCAAAAAGAAGGCCCTTGGACTGTTTCTTTCAGCTGAGTGGATGTGGCTAGCTTCACACATATTTGACTTAACCTGTTTACACAGTGCAGTCCGCGGTGGGTAGATAACAGAGGAAGAGTTATGTTACTGCTGGGCTTAAATGCATAAACTGTGCCCAGCACAGAACTTCAAAAGTACTTGCTGTATAAATGAGAGTGATGAATGTGAATCATTGATAAAACCTGGTAGGATGGAAAATAAATTGCGGGATGGTTTGTGTCTGAAGTCAATGGTCCATGGTTTGTTGGTGACACAGTGATGGCATTTTCCTACCTGGATGCATGATTTTACCATTGGTATTAGAGGTGTCAACAATTCAGTCTGAGGCATTGGAGTTTTAGAATAATGATGAACTACCTGAAATCCAGATACGTGCCAGTGACAAAGTATACGTACATGAACCATGTTGGACAGTCCATGCAGAACCTTCTTGCCTCAAGGCAAGGTCACAGAAGTCGTTGTGGTGACAGCAAGAGACAGGAACGACGGCCTGAGACTTCAGCTGTAGATGGTAGGGCAAACCTACCCAGGTGGGTGCCAGGTGTTCCCATGGCGCTCCTTCAGGAGAAGCAGTCCAGGGCGCCCTGGGCTGCCCAGTTCCTACTGCTAGCTACGAGAGTCAAGTTTTCCAAGCCTCTGTTTTAGACCAGTGATTTTATTTTAAGATACACAAGGGATCAACATACCTAGCTGTCTACGTTCAAACTGATTAATTTAAGGGAATTTGTTACGGTAAACATTTTTAGGAAGATTGGTTGCTTGTAGGCATTTTTAGACTTTGCCTGTGAAGCTGTGGTGCACTGTTGCTGACGGCGAGAGTTGCTTGTTGCTGCAGAAGAGTTATGTTTGTACTTGCTGGTGGTTGTACTTACCCGTTTAGCTTTTTCACCAGCAAAAGAGACACGATCTAATGATTTCGTAATGTCTAAGAAAAAAAAAATTTTGAAACCTTTACAATAGACTCTGAGAAACAGAAATTTAAGTGACTATGATATAAAATTTTACTGTTGTCTTTAGGGTCTTTTATGTTTGATAGTTGTAAATGTCCAAACTCCCAACTGAATATAGAGTACTTAAACAAGGTGGGGGGAAAAAAGGGTTATTGAGGTCTGGGAGGGTGGTCAGCTGGGTGGACAGGGTGTTTCTCTGCACAGCTGTTTTGTTATTAATTTGTAAAGCTGTAAGTGTGAGAAGCAGAATTCTTTATACGAGTCAGGTGTGTCAAATAGAAATATCAGGAAGGAAACAGAGGTACGTAACCCATGTGGCTGTTCTCATCAGGAAGGCAGGAAGATGCTGAGATGATATATTTGTCAGCTAGTCATTCTGATGTCAAATAATTGAAGATAACATTGGAAAAGATTTTTCCCTCCGCAAAGCCTCAGAAGCCTATTTATCCTGAAATAATCCCTACATTTGAAGGGATTATTTGGGATATGAAGAAAGGGAAATGAACTGATATTGTCAGCATAGTGCTGTGAATAAGTTTGAGTTCCTGTGTGCTTGCAAGAACTTGTCTAAAACTTCATTATCGGTAGTGCTGGCAAATACTAGATGACTTTGCTTGCATGTTGTCTGTGTTTATGCAGAGTGGAAGCTATGGGAACTACAGGAGTAGACTTTCCCCAGGAAAGATTCGCTGCTTCCCATAACATGTTAATTTGTTTCTTCTGTTCTTAAACAATTGTTAGTGTATATTCAGTTTTAGTTTAGGAGCTTTCTGTAGGACCTACAACTGTGTTTAAAGACATGCTTCATGAAAGTCCCTTGATGACTTATTCAATGAGTTGAATATATTTTTACTGAGAGACTTGCGGAGCTAGGCATCTTCTGGAGTTTCCTGGAGGATAATTTTGTATCCTGAAATATAGATAACTAGTCAGATAATTATATCTCAGTATAGCCTTCTATTAATAGCTATTCTTGCTGTAATATTTAGACATACTTCTAGAATTCACATAGCCTTTTGTCAGTTCTTTGTATTTCTGCAGCTTTTGGTGCACAAGAATATTTCTGTTTGTTTCCCAATTACAATTTATTTTATTTTAAATTATAAACATATGCTGTGGTATCCTTATGGGACTGTTCTATAGCTAATTGCTATTTATGTATCACCCTGGAACTTTGGTTTCTGTGGTGATGATAAAAAATGCATGCTTCGTGGAGTTTAAATATGAAGACATGATTTTTTAATTTTTGCTGAAAGATTCATGGATAGAACTCTTTTTAATGACAGGACTAGCAGTTTTGGTCCTTGCAGTTCTGTTTTTCTGTTTATTTACAAGCCACTAATATGTCCAAAGCTATAAGTCATGTATTTGAAGAAACAGAGTCTTTAAGGAGAGGCTTGAATGGTTGTCAGGAGTAAGGACTGGGGCTATACAGAAAAACATACTTTTTTCAGTTCTGCTGGTGCTAGTTTGTACTGCATCCTCAGGTAGGTGACTTCACCTGACTCATAGATGACAACAGCTGAAGTTATGCTGGGACTAGGTATCTCCAAGAGATCTGGGTCTGAGCACTGTCCAAGACAGCAGTCTCTCATGGCATTATCTGGAGATGGAAATCATAGGAATCAAGATAAATTGTTAAATGGAAGAACATTGGTCCTGAAGACCTATGGCTTTCTGCTGTGGTCTAAGTTAACTAGAAAATTGTGGTGATGCACCGTTTAAAGAGTTGCCACTGTTTTAACCATTTCTGCAATCACTGCAGCTGTCTACTCAAGGAGATGCCAGCCAGGTGATCGGACCCCTCACAGAGGGACAGAGGAGGAATGTAGCTGTAGTTAACTCGCTGTACAAACTGCACCAATCAGTTCTGAAGGTAGGCTTCCTCTGGTATTTCTCTTCTTGCCATAATGTCAACTTTGTTGCTGTATTGTAACTATATTCTGCCATTAGCTGATGAGAACTCTGACAAATACAGCCCAGTTTTGGGTTAAGGGCTGCACCATGCTGTGCATTTGTACAACTCTGGGACTTGGCTGGCCCTGGTAAGCACTGCTATGTGACAAATTGTGAATATTAGAAGAGAAGTGAAAGATGTGTTTATGGAGAATAATCACATCTCACAGCCTTGTTTTGTGAGCCTAAACAACTGAACAAACTCTTTTCTGTTTTTTCTTACCAAGTAAGCTCTGGCTTTGTACTGGTCAGCCTGATAGCCCTTGTCTGCATCTGTCCCAGCCCAAACCTACCTTTCTCAGAAGACTGAAAAGGGGAAGGTAAAGGGTGAAATCAAGAAAAGCAGCACCTCACAGATACCTCCATGCATTTTGGCTGTGACCAAAGTCTGGCCTGGAAGAGTTTTCAGGACTAAGCACAGTTACGAGTAATTCCAGTTTACTGGCTTAGTGATGCCAATGGTTACACAGTCTCTGTAAATTAAAACAAACAGCTATACTGGAAGTTGTAGTTAATTGTGTTTAAATCCTAGCCTCATTAGAAAAAAGATCCCGAGTATTCTGACTGTGGGTATGTTTAAAGAATGTTAAAAAATACTAAAAATCCTATAAAATTTGTTTGGAATTTGCAAACAGATGGTAGATCAACTTTTAAGTCTGCTTTCTCTGATGTATTTAGTAATGAACCTCATGTGCCTTAGTGTTGGAGGGAGATCTGGTATGATTCAGTCTTTGAGTTCAGTACTTATCTGGCTTAAAAATACTATTGTGCAGCATGTTCGTAACCGTAAGGAAATCAGTAGAATATTCCTTCAGATTGTTCCTTGACTTTCAGTTCTAATGTCACTGTAGCTGTATATAAACAGCTATTTAACATGTAGTATTATAGCAGTCATAATACTGAGAAAGAACAATTCTTTCAAATATATGCCATAGAGCTGCTTATATAGCTCTCCATAAATTCTATACTTAGCAGTTGGGGGGTACACCACTTATTTTTATTCTGATTCCGTTAAACCTTGAGCTAAATTTCAGCTGAACTCAACTGAATCATTTCTTTGCCAAGACAGAAGCAGAGTCCATAGGGAATTTGAGAGCAAAGGACTGATACTGGTGCGTTGGAAAGTCTTTCTGTATAAAACACATTTGATAGTTATCTGTACCTATGTAAACCACCCATTACTAAGGATAACTTAGTATAGTTCTAAATGAAATGAAATACTATGGATTCTAATAATTTGTTGAATGTTGATGATTAAAAATTACCTTAACATTTTTAGGTCATTACCAATCAGAGCTCGTTTCCAGCAGCTGCTGAGCAAACAGTCACAACTGCCTTAAAGGTAATTGAATGTCCGTGTACTGCAGGGGTGGGGCTGAGCTTTGCTTTGTTTGTTATGCTTAAAATGGGCACTTATTTTCCTAGGTATTATTTTGTGCCAGTATGTGTTAGTCAAAGGTACACAAATATTCTGAAAGATATATTTTGTTGTATCTGTAGCTATATATATATTGTGTGTGCCAAATCACTGCTTGAGTAGCATTTGTATTCAAGAATACTCTTGTAATGGTTGGAACCCAGATGTCATATGACTGTGAAAATAAATTTCTTTCTCTGCAGCATTTACACAGCAATAACTGGATCCTTCATCATCCCCTTACCCCCTAGCCACACACATAAAATTGTAATTTCTATGCTACATGGTGCTTTTCTGTGGGGTGATGTGGATGGCCGTGCAGCGCTCTGTGGGTGACAGCTATCCACATCCCTCCTGCGGTGCAGATCTGGGAGGTTGTGTGCAGGGGAACAAAGGGCAGCTTGTGTGTCTGGGGAGTGAATGGCTGAACAGAGTGTGTACACACAACATGTACGTGTACAAACTGGGAGTGCCAGATAGTTGTGCGTCTTTTTGAAGGAAGGCTTTACACCGAAGTAGTAAACAGCCTTATTTCTGTACTTTACTGGTAAAATCAATTAAGGAGAGGTGTTATCTTAGGTTTTTGACCTTCTATTTAGCAGTTCCTAATGCAGAAAGCACTGTTGAAATGAACTGTTTGTCAAGGTATTTTTGAGGTGTCAAAATGCAAATGCTTCTTTGTTTCCTTACTTCTGTCTTTTTTTCTTATTCTGTTTTAGGCAGTCCATGATCTGATGGGTAGTGCTGTTCAACCGTTACTGAACTCTGTAGGAGATTCAGTAGAAGCTATTATCATCACTATGCACCAGGAAGATTTTTCTGGGTAACTAGAAATATTTTTTAAGTTTAACATTGCTTTAGTAAGACATCCTGCATATGCATAATAGATTATTATTGCCACAGTGTCCTTGGAGCAAGAGCATTTGGTTGAGGAAAAGGCAATGCTTTATGGTCAGTGAACACAGAAAGCAGGATCACACCTATCTATTGAAACAAATTGATCAGGTAGCATCTGTCTTCCTCACTTTTTTTGGGGGTTTCTGGTTTTTGGGTGTGTTTTTTTTTTTTTTTTGCATATCTGTTGAATAAAATTCATTTTAAATAGAAAAATAAAGCCAAGCAGAGGCCATTATTGTGCTTAAAAAATGCCTTTTCCTTTCAAAACTTATTTTTTGGGGGGAGACGGTCTTCAGAACTGTCAGTATTCTTGTTTCTCAAAATAAAGTATGTAACCTGTGATTCAAAATTACCCAGAAATCTTTCTAAAGTATTATCGAATATGAAATGGTTCAAAAATTGTTTTTATTGAAAGCTCAGATTTAGTGTATTATGCTATTTTTCCATAGCATTTTAGTTAAAATTTCCAGTATTCTTTATCTGCAAAGATCTTGAGTCCAATCTATAATTGAGACTTCCTTCCTGAGTGTTATTTTGGTGGTTCTCTCTGTTCTGACATTGCTTATATCATCATCAGATGTCCTGTTTTCTGCCTTGGAAATTCACTGAAAATAGTTTATTTTCAGAGGTGTTTGAAGTTTTCCTTTTTACTTTTCTTTTTAAACAATATTTTATGCTCTCCATCTTTCTTCTGCCACTACCAGCAAAAATACTTCTCTGGGTGGATAAACTGATTCCAGCCAAAGGCTAAGTTTTGTTAGATAGCCTTCCTGAGTCTGGAAAAGCTCTTTTGCCTGACTGATCCAAAGAAAGAGAAAGGTGATGGATTTCTATGCCCTGTAGCTTCTGTTCTGCTTCTGTGATAATTAGATTGACGTTACAATTCTGGTTTTGGAGGAATCTAAGAAGCTAATTGTATACATAGAACAGGTTTGAGATAGGCTAAACTACTAACCCTGCGATATGTGCATGTACTTTCTGATCCATTACTAGAGTTTCAAATCAACAACTGGGACATTTAAATTTAGGGGCTGGATTTGAGGTTTTGGCTCCAAACTGGTGGAGGCTCTGCAAGTTGGGTAGGACTGGGGTGATTACCTTTATCTTGTTAGGATGGGAATGGCTGATAAGAGATTCTTTCTGACTACAGTTTCAGAGAGTGCTACATGCTCTTTTATTTTGAGTAGAAATGAGTCTCTTCGCATGGAAATCCATGCCGTGACTTCGTGGGGTGGGGAAAGAAATTAAAAAGAATCCAGTGGGTTTTGGTTGTGTTTTAAAGATGAATTTAGCTGTCCCCATTTCTTTTTTCTTTTCTCTCTTTTTTTTCAGATCATTATCCGGCTCAGGAAAACCAGATGTCCCTTGTTCTCTGTACATGAAAGAACTACAGGGTTTTATAGCAAGAGTCATGAGCGACTACTTCAGACATTTTGAGTGTTTTGACTTTGTCTTTGATAACACTGAAGCCATGGCTCAAAGAGCAATTGAACTTTTCATTCGCAATGCCAGTCTAATAAGGCCCCTTGGTGAAGGTGGGAAGATGCGGCTTGCAGCAGATTTTGCACAGGTACCCTTTATACTGATTTATGCTTTTTACTGTTAACTTTTGTCCCTATCAAAGTATGAGCAGTTGGTTGTAGAGATTGGTGCATTCCAGTTCTAAACATCCCCTCTGATGAGATACTGTATCCTGAGAAATGCATCTGCTAAGTAGTTGAAGATCCTTTGTCACCGTAAGGCACATTCAGGGGGGTCTGATAGCTTCCTGTCAAGTGACTGTTGCATTTAAATTCATTGACATTTTATCTCACTTGTCTAACCTCTTTGGAACATCCATCATTTGCCACCATTAATTCACTTCATTCTTTCTCTCTCTTCTAATGAAATGGCGTGTCGCTTTCTTAATCGCTTTATATATCACAGTGCCCGCAGTAGTTAATTGCTAACTCAGCTGCCTTGCGCTGTAGGAGACAAGCTAAAGAAATACCAATATCTTGTGGAAGAACTGCCCTTTTGGTAACGGAAGAGCGGTTTTCTTGTGGGATTCTCTTCATGACCTGATTGACTAACTTGCCTCCCAGTTTTACCTAGCTCTTACACTGGACTAAAACACAAAACAAATTGCATGATTAATACCCACTACCAGCCTGCATTATCTGTTGTATTCAAATTTAATTTGTCAATAGTAACACCGTATTATTAACTTGCCAAAGAATACAGGCATCCACTAGATCGGTCTGAGGGTCCCAGTTATTGTTATCCTGGTGGAAATGGGAATTAGCTGTCTGCATACCAAGTGCTGCTTTTGGCTGGTAACTGAGGTGGGAGAAGAAGGCAGCAAGGGAGGAATCACTGCCATCTCTGCTCCTGCTTGTGGCTGCTTTGTATCATTTGCCTGTGAGTTACATACTCCTGAGTAAAGATTTTTTTATTCATTGCTCAAAAGTATCAAATCAGCCTTTAACCACAGACATTAAGGGGAAGCTTTCAGTTGCTTTCAGTGAGAAGGTTCCATTCCCTTCTCTGTTTTGAAGACAATGGCATGAAACTGGAGGGGAAAAAAGGACACTTGACTCCTCTTCTGGAAGAAATATAATTTTTGTAATTTATGCTGCAGTACTAAAGTAAGTCATATAAATTTAGGAAATATCTCATCTGATCTAAGCACCTATTATAATGATACTAAAAATATCACTCATTTATCTTTTTAAAACATTTTTCTCATTCTGACACTGGCTGCCTTTTAAGTGAAAAATGAAGGTATGTTTTCATTTAAATGTAGGGGGATTTGCATGTTCTTCCACACTGTGCTGAGTATAACTCCTGGATGGACAACTGTGTGAAGATGAATGTTCTGATTTCTCTTCTTTTGTACTGTGGAAGAAAAAAAGATAGGTTTTGAGTTTGTTCTTGTCTCCTGCCTTCAACTGTTGCTGTGGCTGGGTGCTGCCTTGTGTTTTTCTCATCTTCACATTACACCATATTTTTTTGGCTTGTTTAAAAATGGGCTTAAGACAGGAACTTTCTGGGTCCAGCCAGCCCCATACAGCCACCTCAGTGCTCACTGTGCCTTTGAGCATCTTTGCACAGAGCTCCTTGGGGTCTCCCAGGCTGCACGGGGGCTGTAGTGTCCAGAATGGCCCGGACACTGTATCTTCTTGCTTGTGATGACAGAAAACAGACTGAAGCATTTTGAACATGGAGGCTGCCTTGTATCTATTTTTTCTGGGGTGTCTCTGCCCCTCCCAAAAACCTGGTGGGTTTTGGGCACATGCCAGTGATGCCAGCTCCTGGTAGCCCCACTGGGGAGGTTGTAGTTGCTCCGACCTGACCAGGAGTCCTGGGCACATTTACTGAAATGCAGCTGTAATCCTGAACAGGACTCATTTCACTTCTGTGCTCCCATTCCTGTGGCACACAGCTTTGTCAAGGAAAAGACTTGATTCTTCCAAAGAGAAGGGGAGGTTGCGGCTGCTTTGGGCTGAGGAGAGCAGGGAGCCAGGTATTTGGTTGGGCCACTGGCTTGATGGGAAGGATAAACTTTTCCAAATGGCCATGAATGCTATGTGCAGAGGTTTTTTCAGTCCCAGAAAGGCACTGCATTGTTGGACTAAAGCCAAACCCGAAGGAAAGGATCTGCCTGGAAAGACTGTGTGTGGAGGAGGACGTTTGTTTATAAACTGTTTTTACTTGTGCTCTGTCTTGTAGAGTCATTTTGAATTTTCTGTGCTCGAAAAGGGTTACATGTTCCTGCTTAATTTGGTGTTTTGGTGTTATTTGCAAGCAAGATTTGGGTAGAAAACTGTCCAGAAGCTTTGGTTAATTTGAGGTTCTATTCTAAACACACATGCAGTAAGTCAAATAATCTTCCATGCATCAGATTTTGGGTACCTCACGTGTTTGTGCACATTACTTTCAGGGCACTCAGAGTTAGAGTTACAGCTGCCTCATACTCAGTGGAACAGCTTTGGCTGAGAGTCATATCTGAAAATTTTTGCGGTGCTCAAGACAACAACTGTCTACACAGAAGGGGAAAAACTGAGGCTTCAAGTTCTCTGCATTGAGAACCAGGTTCAGTGAGGTGCACAACAGCCAATTTTCTTGAGTAAGGCTCAGCTACTTATATAGTTAGGAATTACTGCTGTAATTCTGTTGAATTCTGTCTTATCTTCAGTGCCAGTATTGCATTTTTTTTTTTTGTTGTGCATTACCGGTATTTCAGCAGTCAGACTAGGTGTGTGCTAGTGTGACAGCTGTAAACAGAGGTATGATAGGCTTGCATTATGCCTGAATATCATTAATATGATTTCATGAAGATCAGTGCTTACAGGAATGCAGTAGCATCTCTAAGCCCTAGAAAATGCCTGCAGTGCTGCAAGGTTATTATCCCATACTGTGCTGTTCCTTGGGACTCTTGTTGTTTGAAATATTTCCAGTCTACAGGCTGGATTCACCTCTTTTCTCACTCTCAGTTTTTATGCAGGCAATTGCACAAGATTTCTTTTCAGTTCACTCCTATAAATTCCTGGATCAAATTGTTTTCATTTGGTTTTGTATTTTTAAGGTGAACATAATTCAGTATTCATGTATGTAATACCAAATTTCACTTTTTAATTCAGTACTAGTCAGTCGGAAAAAAATGTTATCCTGGAGGCAAACAAGCCCCGATGTTTTTGCAAAATTTATGTTTCTGGAGAGGAGCAGTTCTTCTCCAAAGGACATTTTAAGTTGCTTGGTATTCAGAGTTGTTACAGCACTTACACTTAGGCACATTTTGGGATTAGTGACTTGTAGTTCAGGCGTTCCTAAAACCCGGTGGAAGTGCTGGACAATGCAGCAAACACTGCACAAAATATAAGCACAATCCATTGAGAAGTTTACTCAGAAGAAACGAGGCATCTACAGTAATATTTGGCATGGAAATTAGTAGTCTGCTACATAAAGTTTGTAAGCTGATACAGGAAGACAGCAGTTTATTAATAGCAAATACAAATCATAAGTGCATTCAAATAAACTAGTCTAGAAATTGCAAAGACTAGGTAATCTTTATGCTTTGTGGCATGAAGGCATGACATGATTTCCCATCTTTTCGTAGTACAGGTGTATGTTTGGAGTGACGTGTAAGGCAAGAGCCACTGTCTGTGCCAAGGACCCCATCTTATGTCATGACTATTTTCAGCCTTGTTGAATGAACTATTTTTATTGGTGCTGTTTGAATTAGTATTGTTCTACATACACCTTCATGTATTTCTTATCAAGGTGTGATTTGTACTTGGGGTTTTTGGCATTCTTCAGGGGTTTTTTGTGTGCAAACACTTTTGATGGGGCATTGTTAACACTACCACCAACTCTTCAAGTCTTTTATCAAGAAATTATTTTTAGAATTTATTTATTTTTACATTTATTTATATTTATAATTTATTATTGATTTTTCCTAGAAAGATGTTTTTACTGTGGAAGTTGACAATGCTAAATTCTAGTGCAGAAGAAATGTTTCTATGCTGGTTAGTCTATGGTCAGAATCTGGTTTCCTGATTCAATATGTCGCATTAAAAAAGGAAGAATATTAGGTGTTTGGATTTTTAAACATGTAAACAGATTTGCTCGTTTTACGAAACATGATGATACAAGTGTGAAAGTGCTTTTTATCATTTTTCCTAAAAAACATCCTTTCAGTCATTTTGGAACTGCTGGATGGGGGAGAAATGAAATTCTGTATCCCTTCAAAGCCAGCTTCTTGCATATAATAGTTCAGAGCTCTTCTGCTCCCTTGCTTGTTAAAGCATTCTCTCCTGGTGAATGGCTAGAAAAAAGCATTTTGAGTTAACATTTAAAAACTTGGAATTCATCTTGGCCAGGAGGAAATGTAATTGCTAAAAATTTAATGTTAAGATTTTCCAGCTGAATAAACAGCTGTTTAGTAATGAGAGATCTTGAAAATACCACAATAGGCACTAAACAATAACTTCACCATGGGGTTTTTCAAAGCACTCTTCAATATATATGCATTATCTTTATCTAGACTATGTATTAACTTCACCCTTGGGTTGCTGAACATAATCCAATTAGAGAAGCTAGCCATGTGATGTATTTTTTACAATATGGCTAGCCAGTGAATAGTTCAACAGATAATTGACCACCTAGCCATGGGCTATGGCAGGGTCATAGGAGAAGAAAAGATTATATAGCCTTCTTGGGCTTAGAGAGCCAGAATTATTGAGGAGAAGCATATGCTGGGAAGGAGTCTGCCACTGTGTTCTGCAAAGCATAGCAAAATAACATGAATAAATAATGGAAAAGCAATAGGTTTTGAAAAAAGTTGGAAGAAACAAGGCAGAGTCATTAGGCCCTGTGTTCTAGCTGCCCCTTCTTTTTCGGCAGGCACGTGCACTTACTACTGCTTCTCCTGGATCCTGTGCTAAGGATTATCTCACTTTAGTCAACCAGCCCTCTGTGGTTGCAAATTACTGCTCAGACACTTGATTTGTCACTGAATTTAACCTGGATGTCTGAATTTTCAAATTTGCAGTTCTGGGAGAGAAATTTGGAAAAGAAACAAAAAAATACTACTTACCCTCTCATATGTAAAGTCCACCCATAGGACATGGCTGTCTGAAAAGCCTTGTGCATATGATGCAAATACTGGCTTGCAGACAGCCAAAAACTTCACCCGACCTGTAAAAGCTCACCAAAACGCTTCGGAAACTATAGATATATATTACAGCAAAAGCTGCTACGGTATAAACATGCTGCATGAATCAACAGCTGATGCAGCTTCAGGTGATGACAGGTAGCAAAACCAAGAAGTGATGTATGCCCAATCCTCTGCCCAATTCCAGCAGCTGCTTTAGCCGAAACGATTCCTCCCCGGCACTTGCTCCAGGGCCAACGGTGCCTGCTGGCACGATGCTCAGTGGAAACACACAGAACCCTGCACAGAGGGCCTGCAGAAAGGAATGTAACAGCAGAAGGATGCTGTGGCATCTCACCGCATCATTGGGCTCGGACAGATAGCTAAAATTCAAGTGAAGAAAACAATCTTGGTTATTATGCAAAGTACAGTGTACAGTTTTTATTGGAGAGACTGCGTTATAACACATAGCAGACTAGTGTTGTAAATTTTTAAAAAAAAGTTTCTGTAGTTTATGTACATTTTTACCACATTAGTTTTCACTCATTCCCACTCTTCATGAGTCAATTTGAGATGGTATAGTATGCTGCAAAGCTTAAAAACAATTTTTTTCTTTGGCAACTAGTACCTCACGAATCAACCATCTGCTGCCATTAAATCTATCTAGTTCTAGCAATACTAATAATTTCCTACAGTGAATAAAGGTTGAGGATGAAGTAATAGAATTTTCCAAAGTAAATTTTATTCTTTAGTACTTAAGACTAAAAATGTTGATTTATGGGAACTGCCAAGTATGTTCAAGAGAAATCATTTGGATTTGTTTTAATAAGGAATTGGTTAAGCTGTAGAAAGTTTCACTTATGTCTTACTACATCATACTATGTTTCAGGAGTGGAACAATCATTTGAAACTTATTAAGCAAAATTATATTTTGCTGTGCTGGGGTTTCTTTCCCCTCATGAGTACAGTTTCATCCATGCATCTCTGTTTCCTCGAGTCAGACCGGCAGTTTGTAGCCTGTATCAAATTCTGTAAAGCACCTAAAAGAATTCCCTTCTCCTTGGTTCTTCACAGCCCACGGCTCCCACCGGAGCTGGGACACCAGCTCCTGCAGGGTATCACTTACTTCCAGCTGCCCCTAGCCAATACTGACGCCTGAAAAGAAGCTCTGGAGAAATCAGTCTTTCTCCCATTTGTTTTTCAGGGTCTGTAGGGTTCTTGCTATCATGCTGCAGCAAAGCCTGCTTAATTAGCTCAGCTTTTTGGCTACTTGTTCCTGATCCTGTGCAACAGACCAGCCTCCTGGCTCCCATACATGCTCAGACGTGCCCTGGGGGATCTGGGGGAACAGCATGCTGAGCTTGCTGTAAGCTTCATGGCGGTTTGGAGTTGGAGCACCTCACTGCAGAAATCCCCAGGGAGAACCTGCCTGTCCTGGGAGCGTACGCTCAGCCTCGCTCCCTGGTGCCAGCAGGTCCAGCCCACAGCACTGCAGCTGACGGCTCCTCCTCAGGCGTGGGGACGATGGCTTCCCGTCTGCGTGCCTTGTGCGCTGTCTGGTGGGTAGCCTGCTTGCCCAGGAACGGCAAAGCTGGCTTGTACATGCTCTTCAGCCCGAGAAACAGGTACCTCTCGTGCCTGCGTGTGGAGGAGGTGACCTAGCCCTCAGGCTGCGAGGGTTACAGAGAGATGGGGCAGGGATCCCACCCAGCCGTAGAGAAGCAGCCAATTCATAGCCTGGAGTAGAAGATCTGGGGGCCAGAAGGGCGGCAGGCAGGAGGGAGCCAGGCTGCAACCCAGGGCTGGAGCATTCGTCTGAAAGCAGAAGACAAAGATCCTTATTTCTGCTTCCTGGATTCTTATTCACTTTTTGCTCCTGTGAATTTCTGCTTAATATAAAATGCAGATTTCAAGTGGCCTGGAAGTGCTGGATGTGGGGCATGTATTCCAGGGTTCGTGGGCTCGGGGAGCAGCTTTGCACTGTGTAGGCTAGCTCCGTGGGGCTTGCCCCATCTCCTTTCAGAGGTGCCCTCCTCTCCTGGTCTGTAGAGGAAGCGTGAGTGCCTGGGTTTGGCCCTCTGGCTTTCCCAGCTTTGTCTGCATGTCGTGTAGGAGGATAGTCCTACAGTGTGACCCACCTGACCTATTTTAGATGGCTCCTGTGGGGAAAGATGCATCACACCCCAGGAGTGGCTGTTTACTGAGTAAGAAGAGAACCTGTAAATGTTGAGATGACTCCCATCCTGCCACCTGCTTTTTAAGATGGGTGCCTGAAGTATATGGCCTTCATTTGCATTAGTTGCTAATTTAATTTCTTCTGGTTTTAGATGAGCTACGGCATCGCAGTTCACCACACCATCTTTCTTGGTTGTGCTGGAACCCCAGCATAGTTAGGTTCTCTCTCGCTGAAGCTGGTGGCCCGGCAGCCAGCTCTGTCTGAGAAAATTCTACAGCTGCAAAGAATAATAGTATTAAAGACTTGACTGTAAATAGTGTCTTATCACAAACACTTAGGAACTCATTCAGCAACGTTACTTAAATGGGAATCGCATTGTATGGTGTTTTTGATCACGTTACTTATTTTAGCTGTAGTTCTTTGAAACTTAGCTTAATTGTGCTTTATGTGAAAATCAAAGTCTGAACAGTCTTTCAAGTTGGGGATTTAAAAAAGTGTATGTGGAGAATAAAACTTGCGTGTCTCTGTTGACTGACATCTCAGGAACGCGAAAAGTAAAGACTTAATCCAAATCTGGCTAAAATGACTTTACCAATGAGGTATTTTGAGTGGTGGTATTTGTGTTAGTGTGCATACTAACTGAAAGTTTGCCATGTAAGGTTCATGTTCAGTCTGGGATCTGGAGGCAAAATTACTCTTTCTCACTTCTGTGTCCTCACTGTTAATGAAGAGCCGGTGACAAAATTTAGTCTCACATGAATGATGCAAAAACCCAAGCAGAAGCTGGCTCTTGTTCGAAAAGGCAGGTGAACTCCAGTGCTTAAAAAACAGATAGTGTTAAAAACAAACAATTGTTAAAAGACAGCTGCTCTAAGTCAGAGACCAAACAGCATGAAAATAAGTATGAAAATAATGCTCTTACTGATGCCTGTGATTCCATGTGACCCTGTGACAATAGGTCCCAGCTGCCTTCTATCCAATCTGTGTAGGTTTTGTGCCCCAGAATTTGGGGCCAAGTGTTCAAGAAGGAATCACTTTAACCTTGTCCTTCACTAAAGGAAAGGATGCCCAGCTGAAATGTGTATGTATTTTTACTGCTTTAGGAGTGGCTTATGGAGTCTGGCCTAGATTTTCTTTCTTCCCAGGCTGCAGTCAGATTTTTGGGGTATTGACATAAGTGTTTCATCAGAAAACTCATCACCAACAAAATAAACCTACTGCGAGAAATAAAGCTTCAGTCACAGAAAGCTCACAAGACCCCATCTGTTCTTAACCAGAGACTGCCACTGTGGTTGGGATGCCATGGGATGCGACATGGGATGTTGCCAAGAACAGGGAAAAAGTCTTGGCTCGGGCACTGCGGTATGACGGGAAAGGATAGCTTCTTGTCTCAAACTCAGCCACCAGCGAGAAGTCGGTGACTTGGTCTGCAAGTCTGGATTATTGCTTAAAGGCAGGCTACTTCAATACCAAGTTTTATATTTTTGGAAAATGTATTTCACATTAAAATGTTTGGTTTTATAGATGGAGTTAGCAGTAGCACCGCTGTGTCGGCGAGTCTCTGACCTAGGAAAATGTTACAGGCAGCTGAGGTCGTTCAGGTGAGTTGCAGTCACAGGAACTTGCAATTGGCAGTCTGACCGAACTGTACTGCAGAACTGTTTTTTACCTCGTGTTACTTCTGATTGAACTGAGAGCTTTTTTGGCAACACCCACCTGCAAATTAGAAATAGATTAAAGTTCTTTTAAATTTTATGCAGAGAATAACTATGATTTAAAAAAATCTTTGTCATGCAAATGTTGGCCAAATTGTACTTTTTTGTGTTGCTTTCAGTGCAACTTCTGTATGACAGTGAGTTCTATAGTTACCTTAAGTGTTTTCACTGAAATATAAAATGTAGAGTCCTGTGTTGTTTAATTACCTTAGGCAATTTTTATAATTTTTTACAAACTGAACCTGTGTTGAAAACATAAGATGCAGACTAATGGAAGAAAATGAGCTGATTCTATCCTAACACAATATTGCCACCTTATAGCCGTTTTTCTAATGCATAAGATAAGATTTTTCTTTCTTTCACAAGTATATTGTTACCTTTTTCCAGACCACTGCTGTTCCAGACCAGTGAGCATATTGCCAGTAGCCCAGCTCTGGGAGAGGTTATTCCGTTCAGCATTATTCTTCAGTTCTTATTTACAAGAGCACCACCAGAGTTAAAATCACCCTTTCAGGTAACAAGATCAACCTGTCTTTCCTTTTGAAACGTCCTAAGGGAGGAGGAATTAAAATTGTAGTTTGCCCTAGTTATTTTAGTTTAAAAATATTCAAGCCCATACTTTATGTGATTTGATGGCCTTTGTTTTTGTTGTGGTAAAGGTGTTACAGTCACTGAATTCATATTTTGCTTAATTAACAGTAGGAAGAGAATAAGCTGATTTAAAATAGACTCTCAATTCTTTAACATTCCGTCAGCTCATAGAAGAAATTGCAGGTCTTATCCCAGACTGCAAATAGCCTGGATCCTGCTTATGTAAGATGCAGGAAATCTAGATTCAAACCCCCGTCAGAACTGGGCAAACAGCTGATGCAGGAGATCATCTTGGAGCTTCCAAATCATGTATTGGACTGTTTCTGTTAATTGACTCCACCTCCTTAACTCATTCTGCATCACTGTAGTATTAAGAGAGTCTCATGTGGCCTTCATTTATGTCATCTTTGATTCTGAAATTGGTGTGTGTGGTTTCTTTTTCACGTTCATGTGTAACTGGTGCTTGTTTTGTCTTTCTCTGCATCAGAGAGCCGAGTGGTCCATTGCCCGCTACTCCCAATGGCTTGATGATCATCCATCTGAAAAAGACAGGCTTGCTCTCATACGGTAAATGCTTTTTTCTTCTCTACATTCATGATAATGGAGCAGTAACTTAGTCCTGCACACCAGGACAAGTCTTGAAAGGTAAAAAAATGTGCTATAGGAGGTGTATCATAAATACCATTACCCTTTCTCCGCTCATGGGATAAGTTGCGGAATGGCAGAATAGGTAAACTGAACGCTCCCCTTTACCCTCTGTGCCCAAACCCTCCAATGCCTTTGGAAGGAGCACATAATCCTCTTGCAAAAGAAAGAAATGATGCACAGTGATGACTTAAATTAATACTGTGTTTTAGCAAAACTGCCTCTCTCAACTGTTGGAAAGTCAAGGCTGTAGCTGGCCTGTCTTCTGTATCAGGAAAGAGAAGCTTTGGAAGCTTAAGCAATGAAAATGTAGGTAGGAATTTAAAAATGGAAGACCCTTGTTACAGTCCTGTGATGTTATTCTTCAGGAAATCAGCCCAAGATCTTTAGGAAGTGATAATTATGTCAGATCTTTAACATATTCCTAGGGTAGATGACTACAGCTAAATGCTATTTTGCATCTTGAAATGTTAGGAAAAGTTACGAAGAGACTTGTTTCATAAAACAAGCAGATATTTGAAGTATGTTAGAGACAACAGATGTGTTGTATGAACATGAGAGAGCCAGCCTGAGGACGCTCAGGATTCAAGGCTCAGGTGATCGTTTGGCTCGTAATGCCCTAGTTTTCCAGACTTCTCAGTGTCCTGTCCTGAGCTCAGTGTCACCCACTCCACTGGCACGGGAAAGGTTGTCACGCTTAGCTGCATGAGGCTTGATCTGGCCTGCGAGCCAACTCTGTCCTTGAACTTCTGCGCGTGAATGTTGCCAGCTTTTTGTGAAATCATAGAAGCTGACTTTTAAGTTCCAGCCAGCAGTGATTGTGCTTGAGAAATGCACCGTTATCTGTCCACACTTTTAAAGCAGCCAGAAGTGTCTGCAGCAAATATTTACAGTTCTTGACGCTGATAGCACCATACAGTCCGGTGTAGTGCTTGGGCCAATTAAGGAAATACTAGTTGATCGCCAGTACATGTTAGTAGGATTTATTTCCAGAATACTAAACCACAAACTGTGTCTCTTCAGATGTGTATTAAAAGAGTATTTTTTGAAAATCATACATGTTGTTAGTCTAGTTTGGCTACAAAACTAGGTTTTCTTGATTCTCAAGACATGACATCTTGAATTACAGGGGAATGCATAATTGGTGTAGGGCTAATACAGCTGTATATGTAACTTAGTTATGAGTATTTTGATTGTCATTTCTGTCCTGATAGTACTGGCAAAACTGACAGTGTTGAATTTCAGAGATGCAGGGAAAGCCAAGAATGCAAACTGTTTGAGAACTGATGGGATTTTATTCTCTTCAGTCCTTTTTCACAAATTTGAAAATGCCATCCTTAAACTACAGCACATTTTTGGTTTTTTTCTTGCAATTAGATTTCATCCAGACTGATTCAGTTAATGAGCTTGCTGCTGGTCATGTTCAGACACTGATAAATTGCTCTGACCACAGAGGTATTAAGGGACAAGCCTTGCGACAAGGCTTTTAGGCAGAGTGAGTGTCATCCTTTAGACCGTGGTGGTAGTGTAGCTGGAATACTTTAAGCTTTTCATTTCAATCCTTTCACTGAATCCTTTATTCATTTTGCATGAGATACCATTAGTAAAATATTTTAACTTTTTAATCTCAAGAATGTGCTGCTGCAAGGTTACCACTTGAGCATTTCACAGTGAGACTGTGGTCCTTGTGCTTTTGGAGTGCTTGGACTTGCTCAGACACGCATGCTCCCAGGGCATGGAGAGGGCGGCTTTGAAGATCTGCCCTCCCCAAAGGCCTCTGTTGGCGCTCCAGTTGGCGCTCCAGTGGATCTTCCCTACTCTTGGTACCGGAGCGAGGCTTGACTGCCTCTCCATCCATCCCCGGGCCCGCCGCTTGCAGGCATCACTCGTGCAGCTGGGCATGAATGAGCTACGCTGGATTTGCCAAGCAGACTCTTCCCTCGGGGTGGTTTGTTGTCAGCTCGTGTGGCACCGCATGTCTGGGAGCAAAGAGTGGGGTCTAGCTGAGCAGTGCTTGAACGCAGTGAGTGAAGGGGATGGTGCTCCTTCGCTGACGCTCGTAACCTCTGTAGGCATTGCTGTATGCATTCACCTTTTTATCATCTTCTCTCATGCCTGTCAGTCATAAATAACCTAAATAGGCCAGTTATCCATACATAAGGCAGGCAAGCAATTGTCAGTCACTAGTATGACCATGTTTCACTCATATTTTCTTTAATACTCAATCGGAAGATTTCTGAGCATCCTCTTCATGCGTCATATATGAACCCAAGTTGAACTACAGGCGTCTTGCTCATTTGTCTTTTGTCAGTCACCCTCTTCCAGCTTTTTCCGCCTGTAGTTGTTCAGCTGTGCTAATTGAACCTCGGATATTTTGAGCCTTCAGATCTCTGCATTGGCCTCCATCAAGAAATTATCTTTACATTTGCTGCAACCTTGCATATGGTAATTTTCTGCAACTTCCCTGTGTAACGACTGTGCCATTACTCTAGGGACCTGCTGCTTAGATATTAATTTACTTGTGTTATCAGAATCCTTACAGCTTCATATTAAAGCTAATTGGAGTGCTGCTTCTTCTCTGCAGATCTTAAATGCTTCATGTACAATGTGGTGTTAATGTTATGAATTAGTAGCTTGTATTCAGCGTGAGGGGTGGGATTTACCTGGCCGGAGGTGTATTAGCTGGGCTCCCTTTATAGTCAGCAGAGAGAAACAGGCGCTGCTGGGGCTGATTCGTCTCATCCTGAAGTAGGTGCCTAAAATAGGTCAGTTGCATTGTGTCCTGAAAGCTCCATTTTCTCTGCTCAGTGAAGGGAGCGTGGGCTGGGACACAGGAGCTCTCTCAGGCAGACAGCTGCCCTGCAGGCATTTAAAGTTAGGTGAGATGACCCTGCTGCAGGCATCCTCCCTGAGCCGAGCGAGCGGGATGCTGTTGAAAGGAGCTCCTCTCTAACTGGCCAGGGCGCTTTTTGTCTTTTTCAATTAAGTTTGAACGCTCAACCTCTCTTCCGTAAAAGAAACCCTGTGAGACGTGGCAGGATCTGAGCCAGCCCGAAGGACGGTTCATCCTCTCAAGGGCCAAATTCTTACCTTTCCCATTAGAGTGGGTGTAAACTCTCCTTATTCAAGCTCACCCTTGCTGGAGCAGGGTTGAAAGCCAGGCGCAGTGAAGGGTTCATTTTCATAACGAGCTGATGTGCTGAGCCAGAGAGCAGCTCCGACCGCTAACCTGCCAGGGGGCAGGGACAAACGCCAGCTTGGGGACCACCACGAAAGCCCCATCTGTGCGTTAGGTTCAGTCTCGCTAGGCGCAGCAGCGTGACAGCTTTGCTGCAAGCAGCATTGCTGTGCTCGGTCCAGGCAAGCAGCAGCCGGGCGGCGCGGCTGGAGGGCTGCCCTGCGCTGGCCCGGCGCCTCCCAGCACTCCCAGGCCAGCACCAGGCCGTTCATAAAAGCCCGCGGCGTCGGTGATGCTTGCCTGACAATGCACGGCTCCTGTGATGTCTTTATTGTGCAACCTGCAACGAACTGGAGATGTCTCTCGCTGACGGGTTGCCCTGTGGATGATGCCGTTGAGGTTCTACTGTTGGGGGGTACCCTAACTTTTCTAGCAGTCGGTTCCATAGGTCTGGTGTCAGACAGGTCTGCTCCTACACAGCGTAATTGTCTCTTTTCCTCTTTGCCCTGAAGTTTGCAAGGCAAACAGACTTTTAACAAAGTACTCGAGAAAAGCCCGGCCCTGCTGGTGGATCAGGACCTGGGTGCACAGGGTGCTACCCTGCTACTGAACAGAACGACAGGCCCTGCCTCTTCTGAAGTTTACAATTCTTGTAAATTCTTGTAAATCTGGTTCCGTCTGACCAAGGCAGAGCCCAGGAGGGTAGCTGCTAGTTTTCACAATTCTGTATAAAATTAACTAATTAATTAGAGTAATTCTAAATGATATGTGTTAAGATCTCTTTAAGAACGACAACCCAAATCATAGACTTTTCTTTTTTTTTTCTTTCAACTGTAGATATAAATCTTCATGGGTTGAAATAACATTTTAAAAAAGAACTATCTGGGTCTTATATAATCAGCTTGTCCTGATTTCCAAGAAAGCTCATGTTTTTTGCTCAAGCAAGTGAAGTAATTTAATAAGTGCTTTAAAATCCTTTTCCTTATGTGGGAGGGCATCTTAAACCTAGATTTTTTTCCCCGTACTTCTTATGGCATTTTTAATGAAGCATTAATATATGCAGAACATCCCACCAACCCTCTTTCCATAGCTCTCTTTTACAAACAATATTTGTAATGTATACATAGCTTGTCTTTTAAAATAGAAACAGATTGCTGAACAGGTTTTATGTCCTTTATTAGACTGGAAGATGCTGAATTTAGGGCATTATTTAGTCTAATCCCTTCAAGAGTATGTTTTGTATATTACATAAACAGGGTTTCTTCCATCTTCTTAAACATCGGTAATATAACTATAAATTACATCTTTTTATATGACAACAGCTGTGATCTCTTCTGTGCTGGAGACTTGATGATACTGCTTTCACCCATGATGCCATTTATTTTTCCATTACTACTTCTGTACTAGTGTTTTTACAGTGTCCTCTACAGGAGCAAGCCTACTTTTTTTTAAGACGAGATTTTAATAGTGAACCGGTGCATCTGAACTGAATATCTGTACTGCCAGCATAGTTTACAAAGGCTTGTTTGAGCTAGGACTGGTAAAGTTCACAAAATGTTATCATAAAATCTGCATTTAAATTGTTAACAAAGCTACTAAGCTCATTTATCTCCCAAAGTAAAGTACACTCACGTAGCATCTCAGCAGCTTCAGTGAAGCAGATTGTCACAAGCTGCCCGGCTCAGGCAGCCTGAGCTGGAAGTGGCTTCACGCAGCAGCAACCACCTTGCTGTGCCATAAGCAGCTTCCTGCACCGTCCATGTTCCTGGATGTTGCAGTCAGGAAATCCCACCCTTAAGACTTAGTAATTGTCTTCAAAGAAACAAAATTCCTGTCCAAAATGTACTTCTGCAATCAATCACATCTATTTTTGTGACTGTTGATGCTTTTGGTTCCCCTCCCAGCCCGTGCCTCCCTTGCTCTCTGAAGCAACCTCCCCGTTATTCTCTGGACTTCAGCCATCCTTTCTCCCTGGATTCATGATTTCTGCCATTTCGTTACCTTCCATCACCAGGAATGCTGTTCCCAAACAGGCTTTCTGGCCTGTCGCCATCGTGTCATTACCACAGGCAGCAATGCAGAAGAGAGTTTCCTGAGCTGATCAGAGCTTGACCATGATGATGAGCCGTTCCATGGTCACCACGCAGGGTATGGAGCTCCTGGTGGCTGTGGCTGCCTCTTGGCTGCCAGCCTTTAGCAGCTGCAGCAGCTTTTCATCCTGTCAGTCAGCGTGAGGCCCCTGGGGCAGCTTTATTACAGCCGCCCAGGTGGGAAGCAGACTGCTGCTCCGCCTTGACAGCTCCGTGAAGCGGGTAGTTCTCCAGGCCGGTTCTGCTCCAGAGGTGCCCGTGTCCTCTGTTTGGTGGTAGATGTTTCTCTATGACTTGTTCATTCTCTTGGCACTGCAGTTCCTGTCGGTGTTTCCCCCAGGTTTACAGTGAAATCCCCACCAACGGGAGATGTGACATTTGTAAAACAACCTTCACGAGCTAAAGGCTGACAAGTCAAGTGAGCCTAACATAAATGTTAAGGTTGATGAGAAGCTGGTGCTCACCCTGCCTTTGTCATTAGCCAAACTCTTACTGTCTGAGAAGAACCAAGCTTTTGGTTTAGCATTTCAGGTAAAATTATTATTAATTGCATTTTAACATTCAACTTTAGAGCATTTAAGCAGTTGTTTTGGAGACGGAAGCATGGGACGTGAGAAAATAGTGAATGCATTTAGAGTATTGAGAAAGATGTTATTTGCATTGTGAAATATAAAGCTGTACAAGGTCTGTTTTAGAAAAATGCCTAAGAATTCACCTTACAGTATTGATGGAGTAGTAATTATTGGTTGTCTTTTGAGCAGAAAAGAGAGTTACATTGCTCCTGGGTTGGTCATATTGATGAATTTGGATTCTGTCTCTTTGAAACGACCCAAGCAAAGCCATGGTAAAAGAGCGAGCACAGGTGAAGAGAGCTGACCAAGATCAGCTTCTGTTGGCTGTAGGTCTCTGCTGGGAAGGAGGAGGGTCTGGGCAGTTCTAAGGCTGCCAAACAATTTGCCGAGTTCCTTTTAGCTGCTTTTTGAGTCGTAAGAGGACAGTGGCTGCCACTGATGGAGTTGGTTTTGCCAGCTAAATCAGATTCTTTTGAGGCAGGAGAGAAAGAAAAAAGATAAAAGCTGCTGGAAGGTGTGACAGCAGGGCTCTTTAATACTGTGTGGGGCACTTAGTGTGGCCTAAATCTCATTCCCTCTTGTCTGATCTGCTGGGAATAACTGTCTGGCTATGGATTATTGAGGGCTGACACTGAGTGGTTTTGGATGCTGCTTTTAAGGTAAAGCTTCTCCCTTTCATCTGAAGGGATCTGGTTATCTCTGTCATCTTTTTCAAGGGCTTTATCTCCTTGCTTTGAAAAAGTCAGAAAGGGATGGCAGTGTTACCATCCGGACAATGATGCCAACCCACAACTTCATCAAGAGGTGTCAGAGCTTTCTAAGTTAAGCAGGTCAATATGTTTCTTTTTTCTATTTTCAGTTTTTGATGACTTCTAAAAACTAATTGGGCCCAGCAAACTTTGGGGAGGGTATAGAGGACAAGACAGGGACACTGGTGAGTGGAAGGGAAGAGATTCAGCAAGATGAATGACAGTTACAGTAAGAAAACTGTCCCAGGAGTTTCTCAACTGTTATTTTTAATAGAAGATTCTTTGTAGAAAAAATTCTTTGTAGAAGGTAATGAACGTCTTACATGTTCAGCAGCTAGTGCTGACCAGAGCACTTGAGTGCTGACCTGAGTGGAAATGTGAGATACGGGACTTCTGAGGCATCTTCCCTCATCATGATGGGATCCTTGACCCTTCCCTGCCTGCATCTCCCACCTGCTGCTCGGTCTGCTTCTCCCCTGTTTGCCCCTCATAGCCATGAGAGGTCAGTTTATCCAAAAAGTGCAGTTACTGCTGCCCCTCTCCCCCAGTCTCACTTCTTCTTTTTAAACCATGGGATTTAAAACTCACCTGCAAATGTGCCTGATCTCTCTGCAGTCCGAGTCGCACCAAAGCACTTTGTGGCTGCAGCAAGCCATTTTCCAGTTGTTACTTCTTTCCCTGTAGGCCCCGTGCTGCCCTCCGGAGACCCTGGGAAGAACAGGCAGAAGGTTCTCGGGGAGCTGACCCGGTGCAAAAAGTCAGCTTCATTATGGCCAGATGAGAGAAATCTTCTTTCCCTGCCTCTCTGGCTGTAACAGGGGATAGCTTTTCTCTTGGTGTTTGTTGATGTGCAAAAAATGCAAAGCGGCTCTTCAGAGTGTGTTGGCACCTGGTGTGGGTCCCTCGGCAGTAACTCACTATTCAGGTACAAACACTGAAGAGCTCTCAAGGGCACCTGGGACTGTTTTGTGCTCAGTCACTGCGTTCTTCTGAAGCCTCTCAACGCACCGATCGTCCGGCCCATCCTCCTTTTGCATCCCCTCAGTCTCAGGCAGCGCGCCCTGGGCTTCAGCAAAGAGGGAACGCGAAGTCCAGCTGCCCTGCCTAGGGGTGGCAGGAGCTGTGCCGGGGGGGGCGGGGGGGGGCAGCACCTTGTGCCTGCGCTGTGCCGTTCTCATCCTGTGCTCAGAAGAGCTGCCTTGGGTCCGTCCCTTGGTTGCCCAGCTGCTCGCTTCTCTCACACGGCCAAACTCCATTAGCGACGCGTGTGCGCACGTGCTGTTTGTGGACCCCCAGCTCCTCCGCTTGCCCCCCGGCTGTGTGGCTTCGCGGGGGGTGAGGGGCGCTGGCAGAGCGGCTGCAGCCACTGTCACTGGCTTCTTGGAACCCAGAGCTGACTCCTCTCTCCAGCAAACTGAAGGCTCTTGGCCTCAGGACCATCTCCCACTTGTTAATACACGAACTTTGATGGAGATTCCCAGCAACGCTCCAATATGGGGGGGTTCTAGTTTCCATTTAGGAAGCTCAGAGCCCCTTGCTGGTTTACTTGCAGGCAGCAAAGTGTATTACAACCCCGCTTCTTCCTACCCTCGCTTCTGCTTTGCCAGGTTTGGTGGGCTCAGCTGCAGCTTCCCCGTGTTGCAGCATCACACGGGGATCTCGGCCTCTCCTCCCTCATCACCCCCGTTCCAGGAGGAGACTGCGCGTGTGAAACGGGCTGAGCCCCGCTGTTGTGTTTTCCTTAAGCCTAATTAACTGCCTCACTGCTCATCAGCTCCGGCTGCCAGCAGGCACGTCGGGGGTCGCAGTGCTGCCTTCGGGCCCCTGAACTCGAAGCGGGACCACAGTATCTCGCCGCGAGCGCGTCTGTTGGAACCAGCCGTGAACATAAACGCAGCCCCAGCCCGCCACCCCGCCACGCCACGGCAGCTCATGGGTAGTTAGTTACAGGCCCTGCCCTGCAGCTGCTGTTACCATCTCCCTCAGCCCTGTGCTCCCCCCGCACCAGCTGTGCACGACACCCGCCGGCCTTCCCCCAGTGGAACCGGGAACGTTCCTGCCACGCTACCGGAGCCCTCCCTGGCAGAGCAGCCGTGCTGGCGTGCCCTGTGCTGCCGTGAAGGCAGGCGGGAGCCAAGCGCCAGCCCGCTGCCCCACACAGGGACCGTTCCAGCTCTGCTGCGCGGGTGGCGGCAGCAGGACCCCGTCCTCCGGGACGGTGCCTGGGTACAGGCAGGAGGGGCCACAGCCTGTACTGGTGCTGCAACAGCCACCAGCCAGAAGAGGAACAGCCATGTACGGGGAGCTTGGTCCCCACTTGAAATGGGGTGCTGTTTGCGTGCACGTTTCCTTAAATGTCGGAGTTTTGCTGCAAATAGCACTAATGGAACATAATTATAAACAAGTTTTAGGAGGAAACCCCCAAGATCATTGTATCTATTAAATAAAGAACCAGGAGAGAGGAAATGGAGAGGAAAATCAGATTACAAGGTGTATTTAAAACTACGGCAAAACCAGCCTGGGCTAGTTAATGAACTATTAAGCCAGAATCTGAACAGATCAGTGTTTACAAAGTCTTTGCTTTACAGATACGCTGGCACTCAGTACCATTTACTACAATCGCTGGATGAAAGGTGGCCCTCTGTTGTACAGCAAGTTAAATTACATTAAATTACACCATCACCATTTCCCACTTTAGCTTTGAAATGCCTGTATTTGTGCAGCTTACACAAGACTTACTTCTGTGTGCAACATGCTACAAGAAAAACACCACAAAGACGCCGAAGCACACACGTACACTGTGAGTTAGCGCAGCGTTTCCCCAAGGACAGCGGTTCAAAAGACTTAGCCAGGAAATCACCTCAGGGCAGCTCAGTTGTTCACCAGTGCCCCAGTTTTCATTCTGCAAGTTGTACTTAGCGTCTGCAGCAGCTGGAGTCTATTCTTTCCATTTCTAAAGGTTACCAGTGCAGCAACGTGCCCGAGTCTGTGCGTCAGAGCTGTCATTTCAAGCCATCTGCAACATGCTGCCGCTGCTTATTTAAATGTTAACTTTTCCGCTCCTCAAAACATGCAAGAAATGAAAATCATGAAACAATTACGTAGAGCTTTGTAAAGACTTTTCTGCCCACCTCCTTCCACAAAGACACGCAAGAGCATCTGAGGAAAATTCTGTAGCGGGGAACAGTGTCAGTTAATCTCAGGTGCAGATCCTGCACTTGCAGTGCTTGTATGCTCTTTAATTCCTTTAGCTACTTTATTATTTTTTTTTCCTTAGTGGTGCACTGGAAGCTTACGTTCAGTCAGTAAGAACAAGAGAAGGAAAGGAGTTTGCAACAGTCTATCCCATAATGGTTCAGCTGCTGCAGAAAGCAATGTCAACCCTTCAGTGAACATACCTGGACAACTCTCTCAAACAGGGAATGGACAGCAACACAGTCACGGGGCTTTGGTACCACACCAGTACTTAGGGTTCATGCAAATTACTCCCAAGTACATAAGCTTTACAATTAATGTGTTTACTTACTTCACTGGCGAAACCTCCATCTTCTTGCTTTACGTTCGCATTGTAGGAACTTATTTATACACAAATAAGGAAATTGTATAATTTTTATGTGCTCTAAGTCTGCATCTAATAAAATTGAATCACTTCAGCATTCCTTTTGAATTTAGAAAGGTATAAAATTAGAACGTACTCAAATATTACAGTATAATTGCTGAATATCTCAATAAGGAAGTAGCTCTTTTCCTATAGTTTTAAACAGTTGGATACATTTTAGGCTTTTTGAGAAGACTATTCTAGCCTTTCAAAAGTACTATCAGTTCCCATCTAAAAATCACTGATTTTAACACAAGGAAAAATATTTATAAGTAATGTAAATGATTCTCTATTGCGCTTCTGTTTGCTTTGGAATAACTTACATTGATTTCAGCTCCTCTTTTGTTTAAACTGTAATAAAGAACATTGACTATCCAATCCTATCAGCATTTGAAATTCTTCAGCAACTTCCTAACTGCAAAGCATCAATACATACCTCAAATGGGTTGACACGAAGACTTCCGTGCGGAATGTGCTCCTCTCTGCAGGGCTGGCCTAATGATTAGTCACCTTCATTTTACAAAATACACACCACCAAGTTTTAATGAATTTATTTGAAATGATATACAAGAATATAGTGTGCAAAAATCTTAGGGGCAACATCATATAGACATGTGTCATAAACTGAAATTTACAGTTGTGATTCTTAAAAAAAAAAAAACCAACAAAAAAACACACAGCTGTTTAGTACATGAAAAGCTATGATTGTAAAAGTTCACAGCAGAAGCAATTGTAATCCTAATGCAGCTGCTCTAATTTTTAGACAGTTGGAGGAAAAAAAAAAAGTAAAGTGCAAGTGTTGCACGTATAGTTAAGTGCAAAGTTTGCCCCCACCATAAAGATGTCTTATGGCAAAATAAAATGTTGTAGAGTATGTGGCAAAGACAGAACACAGAATTAAAACTATGATGGTGACGATATCAACAGCACCATTTTTCTTGAGATAATGCTATTTATTCATTTCATCCTGTCCTGGGCCGTAACAGCTCTCACTAGTGCCAGCTGGTGCAAAACTATCTCCCTTGTGGATACAAATGTGATACGTGGCAACCCAAGCAGCAGCTCCCGTGCGACATCACACAACACTCTCCACTTACCGCATGTTCTGGGCAACTTGCTGGCATCTGGGCAGGCTGGGAAGCTACAGGCTGGTAATACAGTTTGCCATTTCAGAAAAACCCAGGCCCCAGAATCGTAATCAATAATACGGTTGTGCAATACATATTAATCAGCAATAAGAATCAATGTATATAAACAGCTGTTACATATTTTAAAATTCCCCTTTTTGTACATTTTCTTTAAAAATAAACATTTATACACATCTCCTTCGCCTCTTTCTAAAGTACTTTAGCACCACAGGATATCCATTTTCAAGCCTATATTACCTGATGCATATATGAAGTTTGGAAGAAAAATAAGGCAATTTGGTTTAAATTGTTGATAGTTTCAGCTTACTTAATGTTCTATTGTAAAAAGCAAATCTGCACTCGTATTAGATCATTTCCAACTTGATGGTGCCGGTATTTTATGGTCATATAAAGTCACAACAAATACTTAAGACCTTGATCTTGCATCTTCTTGCCATCAAGCAACAGCCATTTTGTAAATACAGAGTTAACAGGAAAATTCTGGCTTAATGCTGTTGTGAGCCCTGAGAAAAAGAAGAGAAAACCAGGTTAGTGGTTACCAAGCAAAGGGGAGGCAGACCTTACCTTAACTGTAGCAAACATTTGTTCTGAAAGCCACAAGTACTTGTGATCATTGATCAGTTAGAAGAGAAGAAAAGGCTGAACGATTATTTTATCCCCTGATCGTCAGATCATCAAGGCTTCTTTGTCACAGCCTGGAGTCCACAGTTATTGCTTGGTAAGGTAACCAAGCTGCTAACAAAATTCATAGTTCACCGACAGAAAACAAGGTATTTCCTGCTGCAACGCTGCATTAACAAGTTCTACAGATACTGTTATCTTGGCTTGAAGACCCCAGGGACAAGGAAAATACTACTACAAGGCAGGGTAAGAAAGGCGTCCTTCTTACTAAGGCCAGCCCCCCACTGTTCTCCAGTTACACACCACGGCCCCAGTGAGTTCCTAGAAGCAGGTGCACGTGTGAAACGGAACTGATCTCCCCATCCAGTGCCCAAGACTGCAGCAGCGTAAAAGCAGAAGAAAAGAAATAAATAGTAGTATTTTAACTAAACCCACAAGGAAATCTAACAGAAGTTGTCACTGTTGATTAAAACAGAATACAGCGAACAGAAAACCAGCCTGTTCCTAGCAGCTAGGATTTGGTGAAACCTTCTGCAACAAGGGACTGAGAACTCAGCACCAAGTATGTACGGCAAAGCCGCAGCTTAAGTGTTGGTGCATTTCTTACGCAGTCTTAAGGCAACACTTGCAAATGCTGTTTAGAAAGCAGCCTCACTGACACATGAGAAGTAAGGGGGTGATTTGAGGATGCAATCTTAAACCTGTGAAGTCCACACCATGCTTGATGCTCCCGTCCAGGCATAAAACAGCTGATGAAAGGACCCGGCATTCCGTGCACCTCAGTGGATCTTTCCTTCCACCCTGCTTTTCTAGCTGAACATGAAGGATGGCAGAATCTCCTTTTTTCCACGTTCTCTTTATATGATAATATTAGCTTGAAAGCCCTTATCTTACCTAATATATCCCCCGCCTTGCTGCAGACTCATTAAATTGATGGCCTTCTACAAAGTGGAAAACAATCTATCTCCCCACAGAAGACGCGTTACCTGCTCTATTTATTTTACAATTAAAATAGAGTAATAAATAAAAGGGGTTAATGGAAAAAATATAATCTGCTCCCTCAACAACTTTGTATATGCTGATACAAATTATGAGTAAACAAGACAGAAAATGGTAAAGAAAAAGGAAACTGAATCGGAACAGGGAAGGATTCTGTGGGAGTTTTAAATGGTTTTGACAGACATGGACGGATGTAATTTAGGTACAACCTTATAAACTCAGTTACTTCATACAAAAGGTCACGTGCCCTCCCTCTGCATTTCATAAGCGCACTCACTTGCAGTCCAACAGAAATCATGCAACTCTCAGGAAACAGCCAGCCAGCCCCTCCCCTCCCCTGTCTCTGGCCAGCTGTCCAAAAGCAAGTTACACAACACAGGGGAGTAAAATGAAGGTTTGGGCTACCCAAGAAAGCAGACAGCAGACTTTATCCTGCACAAAACCCACTCTAGTACCACATGAACACATTTAACTGCATTAAAAAAAACAAAGACCGCTTCCCAAACATACAGAATTTGTTCGTTTTCGTTTCCAACAGTCAGGATTTAAACGTTTCTGTTCTTCTGCCAAGGCCTTGGCTTCTAGCGTGTACATCCGTCTTTCTTCATTTTTCATTTTCTTCCACCTGTCACCAAGTATCACACTTATGGCTCTGCAAGATAAATGTTTACAGTATGGTCAGGACACCATGTTAAGAAATAAAGGAATATTCTTTTTTATCTCAGCACGTTGAAGACAAAAGTTAAACGTGGAAATAATACCCACAGAAGAAATCAACTGTATCTTTAAAGATTTTTTTTAAAAACAATCATGTTTCTGATTATCTTCTCAATCCTCCTTTTAACAGTTAAACAGCTGAGGCTTCTGTGTGAGCTGAGCACGGGTCAACGCACAGTCTAACATTTCAAAGGATGTACACAGCAACTTGCATAAACCAGAAAAATAGGGATGTTAAAAAACCCCAAACCACCACCAAATGGTAACTCACATTTGCTTTGCTCTGCTTTCGTACTAGAAGACCGCATGACAGATTTGCTGAAAATACGTTCTCTAATAATTAGGGCAATGATCTGAATATGACCTCAGCCAAACAAGTATTTCATTAACTGCAGATCCCCATGTCTATTTAACATATGCATGTAGCTTCTTCCACCTTCAATCCATACTGGGCGGAACATACTGGTAAGTTCCCATTCCTGAGCAGAAGGAATCAGTTGTTCTAACACACCTATCATCATTTCCAGAAGCTGAATGGATTGCTTTCCTACTCCTTATAAACTTGACGTCTTTTGGGCAATACTTCCCCGTATTATCATGCCATATTGCTTAACTACACTCCCAAATGTTGGATCAAGATTCCATTGAAGCTTTAACTCCATACTTCAGCTGAATGAAAATCTCTAAACAGCTCTTTTATCAATGCCAATTAGTAAATTAGTGAGTAGGTGCGCTTTGGCTTCAGATTACAGCGATGAAATTCTATGACCAGCTTTAAGGAAAAGGTGTGTACAACTACATACTTTGCTTTATCGTATTAAAAAGTTCCTTGCTGGTGGCAAAGCCATTCACAGACTTTCTAACACATCCAAGAAGAGCAAAGTGTCATCAGCCATTTCCACGGCATTACACATACAGCAGTTCTGAAGGCTTTTCTGCACCATACTAAGAAAATGGATTCTAATCCTGCAAGACCATGTTGTACTGGTCAGGCTCCCGCGAGGTGCAGAGCACTTGGAGAGCACAGCGAGAGCTCCGCTGGCGCTGCCGGTAAGCCTGTGCTGTCACATGCTCTGGTGACTCCTTTGAGCAAACTCCTCAAGTTGCAACCACATCCCATCAACATCAAATCTATGTGGACAGCCTGTCTGTCTGGCAATGGAATTTCTAGTCTTCTAGCCAAATTGTAAGCCACTATCTTTGGTCTGTCATCAGAAGGAAATACATTCCAGTTTAATGAGCTGGTTTTTTCATGTTTTGGCAGTATCCAGAGGCAAATCAACAGCACCAGAAACCTGGGTATGGTGACCAGTTTGTGCTGGGTCGCTCATACCCCCAGGAAAGAACACGGTGACCTAGAGAGAGCAGGCTTGCTGCTAAAGCCATTGCATTTCCACATAAAAATGCACTATAAAATCTTTAACATTCTAAAAATTTGTATGTATTTTATACCTCCAGAGAAAAAACTGCATGAGGCACTGAAAGTGAGTAGAGATCTGTATGTTTCAAAAAGCTTGAAAAATCTAACACAAGAGACAAAAGCTCCATTTCTCCAAGGAAACAGTAGTATGAGTGAACCACTGAGACTGAAAAGATGTATACAGCAAAATTTCCTGAAGTAACAGAGACCTAATTCTCATGACCATAAACAAGTACAAAAACCTGACCCTGCTGCATCACTGCCTTAGGCACCCGTCACCTCATCAGAACTTCGCAGTGCTCTGCACACTGCCTCTGTCGTCTTAAAACGCTGGTAAGATACCCCACCACATTTTAGCAACCAACTACGTGCAGCATGCAATCCCTCACATGCAGTTAATTCAAAAGAAATTACTGAACAGAACTGAGATCACCTCTGGTTTACTCAGTAATTATGTTCAGCATGAACAAATGTTAATAGCTGGGTGATTTTCTTCATCCTTAGATTGTACACTACTCAAATTATTCAAGTATTTCTGAAGCTTAACCAAGACCAACCATGGTTACAGTGGGAATATCTAGAAAAGAAACAAATGCTGCCCTAACACCAGTTTCTCAAGTACGGTCCTGCAGTCCACAGTATTTTTAAGTATCACGTGAATGCTGACTTGTGCTTTCAGTGTTTACAGCTCACTGTCTTGCTGACGTGACTTGAACTACTTTGTCTCTAAACAGACCGCTTAACTCAGGACATCTCAAGTTCTGTCCTTTCTTAAATGCGTAAGAAAAAAACCCAAAACCCATAGCAAACATAAGAACTCCGCTGAACAGAAATGAGTACTACGTATAAGCATCTCATTATATAAGCATATAATGAGATGATCTGCTCATTCATCTGAAAATGACACACACATTTAAGTAACAACAGTTGCCTTTGAATAGCTAAAATAATCAATGTCCCAGCAACGCTTAAGCAACAATAGCTGAATGCCTATAAAATCACCCTACACTAACTCTTATGATCAGTCTTCTGTGCTGTATCCTACGGGTGCCAAGAAACTGCCTCCACGGGCACTGCCCTCCAAACGGCCCGGGGAGCAGGGCAGGCTGGAACCTGGAGCTTTGTCATCACTTCCCTCCGAGGTAAACCTGCCCACTGAAATACTCAACTTCTGTTCACATCCATCCAGCTGCAGCTCCAGTTCACTTCATCTGTTTGAAATCAGCATTTTAAATTAAATATACAACCATCGTAAACTTTCCTAGCCAACATTTCTGTCTGATGGTTGCAATGAATTTGAAGGCAGCGCATCTGCTTCACTGAAATTACTATAAACACTGCAGAACATCACTGCTAGGACACACAAGACTGGTTGGGATTTAAAGATGGCTTATTTGTGTGGTAGGATTTTATTCCTCAACACCAGTTACAGCTTCCTTACTAGAATATTAGGAAATAGCCAAAACCCTCTCAAAGCCTGTCACCTTCAGTTTTTATGAGATTTAGCACTCAAATTGTTATGTGACAACGCAATTTTTATAGTAACAATTTTCATAATGTTATGAACATAAAACAACCTGATTGTAAGATCAGTGCATGTTCATGTGTTTTAGTTTATATTTACATTTGCACAATTAGCACAAAATATTTAATATTATTTAATTTTAAACTGATTAATTTTTATTTCATTATTTATAATCATATTTTGATAATATAAATTATCATATACACATACAGATATTATATGTGATATATTATATAAATATATTATCTGTAAGTATAAATAATAAATATATAGAATAGAAATAAAGATATAATAAATATATAATTGTTTAATACAATTTAGTATTAAAAAGAAAACACATCTAAAGGAGACCTTTATAAAAACATGATTAGACATGAATGTGCATCTAGATAGAAACAAAAGAAGAAACCAACAAAGAACCCTCCCCTCAAACACACGGTCATATGACTCTTCCTGCAACTTTCAGCAGATTACTTAATGCCTTCAGGACAAGCAAAATTTGGCAATGTGCTCTTTGGACTAAGATCTTTCAGGTATCCCAACAATCAGTACTCCATTACTCAATATGATATATTGTCTGAGTCTGAGAATAAATGTTTTTTAAAAATTATTTTTTAAAATTAATTTTCTGTTACAACACAAGAGAGCCTGGTACTTTTTTCCCCATGAGCATTTCTCATCAGTGTAAACAATGATTGTTGTGTATTTGTGACTCTGCTGGTGCACACACATAGATATGTCAGTTGTTTTACCTGAATGCTTTCTCAGAAGGTTAAGTTTGCCAAAAATGGCTTGTGTCAGATTTACTGAGTACTGTAAATACTTAAAGGTGTGCCCACAGATTAAGCTTTGTTCAGCATCTTTCAAAACTTGTTCTTAAAACAATATACATTTTGTTTCAAATGCAAAATCTAGTCCACTTAAATGTAAAGGTGGGACACGGCTCTTCTGCTAGCTCCCCAGTAATACAAAACTACATTTTATACCATTACCTGTTGTCTTTCCCTGGATACATCTGAGTATATTCCACTCTGTATTTTTTGGCAAAAAGCATGAAGGCATTCATTGGTCTTTTGCACTTGTTTGGAGAAGTGGCACTCACAGTACTTGCAGTCCCTGAGCTGTGGCTTTTGCCAGCTTTGCTGTACAAAGAACTGGAGGAAAGATGTGATGATGCAGTAGGCGCACAGTTTTTACTACTGCATTCTGATCTCTCAGCATCTTGATTGTTTGACCCTCCACAAGACAGAGAAGCGCGACGCTGGCGAGCCATGCTGCTTAGCACATAAACTGCAGAGGAATCCATTGGTGTAAAATCATAACTACAAGAAAAAGACATATCATAAAACGATCAAGTAATTTTCATGTAAAATCTCTAAATAGCCATTCGCTCTTCATCTCTGCTACATTTCTAGTATTCTAGTCTCTTTTGTGTGACATAATGATTTCTACCTGATGCACATATCAATGTGGGGGAAAAAAACCCAAACCAGAACTTTGACAAATGCATTAATAGCTTTTTTCAATGGAATGGTAACTGCAATTTCGCAAGATCAACTCCCCAGCTGTATATCAATTCATTATACAGTGTCTTCAAATTTCGTCCTCTTTTGAAATAACCGTCTTTCTTTCTGCTTCTGTCCTTACCATAAATGAAATCTGGTCAGCGAATGACAGGTACTAAAAGGGACAACTGATGTGGGAAGAATAAGCATGAAGTTCACTTGCAAATATGTATTGATTATAAATATGAAACCACTGCATTAAAGTAAGTTATATACACTATTGTACAAATAACTTCTCTAGGCAGTTAAATACTATTTTACAGACAAACCTTCCACCCAAGTGACAAGTTTGAAAACCCATGACACTGCTGCCCTCTAGTGACAAAAATGTGAGGTGCCGCTACATTTCAAGGTATTTTTAACACTTCGGCGAGTTGTTTTCATACAACTTAAGACCTCCAAATACTATAAACTGTTGTGATTTTTTTGTTCACCAACAACTACAATTAACCTCTGACCATTACAGAAGAAGTTTATTTCCACAGACTATTTGTTATCCTCTCCAAGTGTGTGCAGATCAGTTTGGGAACCACAGGCTACACTGTCCTCGGCATGCTATAAGGGGAAAATACACCTGTAAAGGTTCTACTCGATCATAAAGGTAAACCATTATGTTACCACCACAAAATAAACATAAAATGTATGTAACTCTAAGGCTCCACTCATCCACTGCTCGATGTGGCTACAGTTGCGTAATTTATGCCAAAAATAAGGGCTTTGAAGGGTTTTTTTTTTTCCAAACACGAAGTAGAACTACTAGAAAGGAAATGCTGCAAGTGATAGTCTAGCCCCCATCTGCAAAGTCCCCATCCTTCTGTGGGATGGAACCTAAATGCAAGGGTGGAGCCTTAAGGACTGCCTCCAAAATGCCTTAGAAAAGTAAAAAGCAACAAAGAAGGGGTAACACTGACAACCTTGCAGGCAAGTTCACAAGACAGTGAGAAAAGACCTCTGATCTACGAACAGTCTGGCACCCTTCACATTTCTAATCTCCCTCCCATAACCCAGCAACAGGACTTCGATTTTTAATTCTTCTGTCCTGCTAATCACAGCTCCTGCTGCACACTCCTTTTCAGTGACTTGCTTCCTTCTGCCCAGCAAGAAAGACAGGAAATTTGAAGTGTCCGAGCAGTATTCAGCTGGGCTGCACGACTTGAATTCACAAGCCCAGTTTCTTCAGTGGGATGCAAATACAGTGATTCTAACAGCTCTCTACATATGCAGCTCAGAATACGAGTTGGTAAGAAAAAAAACCAGGCACAGATGAGTGAGGACATGCAATTTTGGACCTCACGCTCCATGCCAGACTGAAATAATAAAAGAGCTCCTAGGGCCTGAACTGCAAACAGCATTTTAAATTCATTTTTTCTATTGTAAAACAACCCAAAAGGAACTGGACTAAAACACGTGCTAAAAAAGAGCTAACACTGTAGGAGAATATGGATCCTACTAAACCTGGAAATCTCAAAATAGTACGGAAAAGTCTTTGTGAGTAATACTCCTTCCTTAGAAACTTAGAATAATTTATGCTGGACAGGACCCCTGAAGGTTATCTGGTTGAACCTCTTGCTCAAAGCAATGCAAACCTCAAAGTTAATCAAACTATGAAGGTAAATTTGATATATTAGAAAAGAATCACAAAAAGCAGAATATACAAAAAACATTAAGAATTTCAAAAGTACTCTATTCTAAAGCCACAGCACATGCATTTATTACTAAGAAACTACTCAGGTAATTCAGAGACACAGCTGCATATGAAGCACAAGTTAATAGCTGGCAGACATACTATTCTGGGAGAACTACTAGGTTTTTCAAACATAACCCACTTTACCTGAAGAATTTATAACAGATAATATATGTATTTTTACCACTTAATCTGGCCTAAACTATCATAAAAGGGAACTGAAAAGTTCTTTCACTCCAAACTCTTTGCAGTTTAGCAGAGCACATTATTACACAGATTTCATAGCATTCAGTCTACATTTCTCCCTCTTATTTATCTCGTATTACCAGAAGTATCCTCTCTGCTCTACAGAATGCTTCAAATTCTTGTAGACTTAAGGTGCCTTCTCATTAAATACAAGAGCCACTGAGGCCACTTTATCCAAAAATTACCTTTTAAATGTATCAAAAACACCTGAATCATCAAAGTTAATGGCATCAGGGTGTCCAGGAGGTAGACACAGATCTCCAAGATGCATTTCACAGCATGGAATGCCATGCTGTACCACAGTCAAGCTTGGATAAAAAGATGACCAACCTGAAGTGGTAAAGAGTTAAATTAGACAAATGGCCAGACAATCTCTCTAGTTCTTAACTGGAGCAATCCCATGCCTCTAAATGATACCATTTTACAAAAATGTTCTGATGTAGTTCCTTTCACCCAAAATAAAAATCAGAAACACTCAGGGAATACTTACTGCAAATAGTTTATTATCTCAAGTAAAATCTCATTCTACCAAAAAAAAGTAATTGAAAACTGGGAACTTTTATCATCAGAAATTTCCTGTTTAGCAAGTGAGAAAAGCCTCCCTTATTTGCAGCTTTCCTTTCTCCCCCCAAATTTTCTGCTTTCCTATGCTCCATTTATATATTTCATCAAACCTTTCCTTAAGAGATAATGCAGTATTTCTGTAGATTTATAGCTTTACAGTTTTGTTTGTTCAAATTCTGGATTTCTTTACTAAGAGAGTAAATTGATTCTACGACACCACTTTTACCAATTTCTTGAGCAACATGGGACGCCCATAAAATCCGCAAACACTTTCTAAGAATATTTTAATATACAACCAAGTGTAGTTGTAGCATTTCATACCTTTATTTTTAACATAAAAAGGATGATCAAGTCTGCATTCTACTGTAAGCAAGCCATCTTCCACTGTGCCAGGATCAAAAGTCAGCTTCAGCACTGACTCACCAAAGGAAATGCTTTCTTCATGAGAAATCAACTTCAAACCATCTGAACCATAGCCCTGTAAACGTACATACAGTTCAAAATTTTTCCCCCCAAGAAGAGCATGTACCTGTGTATACCATAGGTGTACCATCACCTTACATTAAAAAACACCAACATCCTAAAAGCTCTTGCTAGAAATTAATAAAGATGATGTAACAGTCAAAATACACCTAAATGAATTCAGTCCCATCGCTTTAAAGCAAGATACTCAAATAGCACAGCCATCAGCTCTAGTAAAGTTTAGTATAAACCTGTCTTCCTGAGACAGCAATTAAAGGCACAGGGATAACAAAACACTAAGTATTTGCTACAGGTATCAAAATAAATTTATTAAAACTAACAGCTACCTTGTAAGGACTCACTGGGAGATTTTCCTCTTTTCCACAACTTTCAGATCTTGCGAAATCTTCAACATCCTGCCACTCTTTATTGCGTCCTTTATGAAAGCACAAACGAGAGCCTAATAGATTTTTTCAAGGAAAAAAAAAAAAGAAAAAAATTACTGTTATGTAAAAAAGTCTGTGTTGCCCCCCCCAAAAAAGAACAAGACAAAACAACTACTTATTTGATAATCATGTGTTGTTCTACCTTTTAGAAAACAATGCCAAACAGTTGAAGGCCAAGAATGGCACCATCCTAAATCATCATCATCTGAAAGTGATGACATGCAGAAGATGCCAGATTCTGATTCACTATTTTCCTGTTAAAAAAAGGCAAAACAATGTTAATATTTTACTGAAGATGATGGGCTGGTCTTACCTGTCTTCAGATACATTCTCTAATTTGCATGTGTCATCGTTTTGCCTTAAATACTAACAGAAATGTAACATGAAGACAAAGATCAAAGAATGCAGTAAATGTGAATGGAGTGTTTTCATCTCCTACCTTGAAATGTGCCATCCTGAAATTTTCAAGTTTCATTCTCTGAGATTCATTTCACACCTATGGACTATCTCATGCTTAGGTACAAACATTTTACAAGCCACCATTCCTTGGTCATCCACAAACCACCCAGAGTGCACGTTACTGTATGGTCAAATTACTGAAAAGCTGTAGGGCCAACATGTGTGGTTCTACATAAATCACGGGGAAAAGCCCCATGTCTTTAACAGACAAGTTTCAGACACAAATTAATAGACAGGAAAGGAAGAAGCAGGACTGACAAGTTTTGTGCATCTAAAAGATGGGTTTGTATTTCCTTTCAAGACAGCAAACAAGTTACTACAATTTTTTAAAGCTTGCTATAGAAGGAACTACAAGAGAAGCAGAGCTTTCTTAGAATGTGTTCTCTTCATAAAAATGTGTATGATGTAGCACTACAAGTTTATTGTGTTGGGTAGAAAGTAACAGAGTATCTAGCTTAAACAGAAATGGTATTAGAACTAAACAGGTGATTTTTTTAAAAAAAAAAGTTTCTCTTTTCAAAAAGCTTAATCCATTACTCATGCATCTGTATTTATTTTAGAAATGTTTCAGAACAACTCACCCTTTCATGTCTGACTGGTGTTTCATCCAAATCATTCTTGAAGTTGGGATCATTCTTTGAGGATCCTGGTGGAGGACGTGCATAGGAATGTAAACTTTTGCTTGTAGCTATTATGTGAACAGGAGATGACCTACAACAGAAAAATGTATTTTACAGTATCTCAGATTAAGACAACAGAAGACTTAGCTACCATTACTCTAAAATGCTTTTATTTTAACAAATATTTCTGTAGGCATGAGCCAAATACCAAATAAACTTCATATGCACCAACAGTCAAATGGTATCATTAAAGGATGCAAGCTCAGGCAAAGGGAGTACTTAGCATAACTCCTGCATAGCTTCTATGTATCACCCAAATGACTACCTTCGCATCAGCATCTCCTTGTTACAATGCTGAAGTTTTTACAAATATCTTGAGGTACACAGACATCTGCTCTGTCCTAACAATTAAATCCCCTGTGCATGAGTGTGAACGGTACTGCATTTAATTTTCTTACTATAAACCTGTAAGACCAAAGCCAGGCAATAAAAGGTAAAGACCAGAAATTTCTAAGATCCCACACTGCTTCTCACAGCCTCATGGAATTTACAGATCGCAAATCTGAAGCAGTATCAATAAAAAATACATTGCATTATGCACTAGCAAGTATTAAGAATTTAACATAATAAATTCATCTTGATTTTTCATCTGCTGCTTCACATGAAGTAAATGGCTGTCATTTCTGAGCCTTCTGTGCAATGTCCTTATACCAGCCTACCTCATTCACCGCTAGCAATTAGCCATTTTTGCAACAGGCTCTGAAATGAGTCCTGTGCAATCTTCCACAGAAGAATAGTTACTATACAGAAAGATCAAAAATAGGGCTCCAGTTCAAAGGCAGGAGGTGTAAAAAGTGAAGAAAATGTTTCTGGAGACATAATATTACAAATCTTAAGAGTTCAAAACTGAAATGAACGTCAGTACCTGTTATAAAAAGAGCACTGCATCAAAGGACTTTGAGGACTTGTGGCTATATTTGCTAATTCTGTCAACCAGTTCACCCCGTTCTCACAATAACCACTTTCTGAATTGCTGTTTGAGGTATGTTGGTTCCAGGAAGACCTTGAACATTCCTGATGTGAAACATCAGCTCCAACCTGAAAAAGTGCAGGTGGGGCAGAATCCGTCTGCACAGCCTGTAGTTCAGGAAGATCATCTACAAACAAATGCACCAATTACCATAATTGTACCCATCAACAAATTCTAGTTGACACTAGATCTTGCAAATGAAAATAAAAAAGGAATTACAATGAAGTAACTGATTTTATTTTCTCATATCACAACGACCAACATTTCACAAACCCTATTCATAATTTTGACAAAATAGCCACAGAAATAATCACATTTCTGGTCTATTATACACTCATACAAGCAATTTAGCAATTAAAGAAAAACATTAAGTAACTAGATAAAAATGCAGTTCTGGTTTTAAAGTTTTTAACTAGACTAACTAGTTTACACAGAATTGTACCGAAGAATTACGCAAAAGTAGCAACATGCTTCACTGAAATACTAAATCAACAATTAATCTGTCCTAGCAGGTGCAACACTAAAAAATATGAACATCAGGGGCTGTACAAGGTAAAAGTTTTCCATGTTTCCACCAAGGAACTAGAATTATGTAAGTCAAAAGTCATGACAGCTGAGCATACGGTCTTGCAGAAGTGAATTCCTATCAACAATCTACATGTTACACAAGTTAAATAGAATAGCAGAGCCATATTTAACTGAAGTCTGTGTTACATGCTCTCATGTAACCAAGTATTGTTCTTAATCAAGCCAGGATTTCAATTAAATGTGTAAATATTTCACTGATGCTATCAATACTTTCTAACGTACATGTTATTTTTATCCAATACAGAAGAATGGAAGTTAAATCTTCCTCTAGCTCAGAATCTCTATTTGCAGGGGATCTAAAGCAGCATCATTTCCCTTTAGGAGGAGCTCTTGAGCTTTCTATTTCTCTCGTGCCAAAAAAAAAAAAAAGCTTCTCTGGAGATTAGGAGCAGAAATTTGTAACAGAAATTTGTAGCTCTCAGTTCAAGAACACATTTAAGTCAACAGGCTAGCGTGTCAGAACTGGAAACGCGTTAAAGGGAGAAGTGACTTCAAAATAAGACCTTCAGATACCACAATTCACTGTCATATGCCCTGCCCTACTTAAGTCAAAAACCAGTAAACTTCATTCAGCTGCTTCCAGTAATTTCACTATAGGAAAACAATAACAAATTTCAGAATTTGGCTTCCTCTGAAAAAGTCATGTTATTTACCAAGTTCCATGTGTTCATCACAGGATGCATATCCAGGAGAAGAGGGCAGGTTTTCATTACACTTCAGCAACTCCAGTGACTCATTCATCCCTGAAGCTCTCTTGTCCACTACCAGAAGGAGTTTCTGAACTGCATTAGGCATTTGATTTGTCTTCACTTCCCACACCATGTTAGGATGCTCCAAAGTGTCTGACTTTAAAGAGACAGAGGTTAAAAATTCATACACACATGAACTTTTTTAAATTGCACCTGACAAGTTACTTCATTACCAGAACCCTAACTCCTCCATCATCTGTTGAGAATCACAGCATAGTTTAGCTTGAAAGGGACCTCTAAGTACAACCCCTGCAGAAAGCAGAGTCAACTCTGAAGTCAGATGAGGCTGCCTGGGGCCCTTGCCACTTGAGTTTCTAGTACCTCCAAGGATGGAGATTCCCTGACACTTCTCAGGAACCTGCTCCATTGACCACTGTTGCTGTCAAGACTTTGTTCCTTACCCACATTTGACCTTCCCTTGCCGCAGCCTGTGTCTGCTGCCTCCACGAGTCTGGGGTCACCTCCTCAACCACCACTCAAGCCAAGGTAAAGAACATTCACTTGGTACGCCGAACCACCTCCCGTCACTGAAGGCAATCTGACAGGTCAGACAAGATTTGCCTTTGCTTAATCCATCCTGGCTATTCCCAGTCACCTCCTTGCCTTGTAACAGCTAGGACATGGCTGTCAGGAGGATCTGCCGCATAATCTTCTTGAAGGCTAAGGTTAGGCATTTCCCCAAATCCTCCTCCTTGAAGCCAGACATTTGCTTTTCTCCAGTTACTGGAGGCCCTTCTGCCACCAAATGCACTGCCTTTTGGAGAGCATCCTCACAGCGACACTGGCCAGCTCCCCCGACACAGCCTTCTGGCCTCGCCAACCTGGGCTGCCCCTAACCTGCCTCTCCTCTGCTGCTCCTCGCTCGGCCAGGCATGCTGCTACGCCCAGGGGCTCAAGGAACCTGGAAACAGGCCTTGCAAGTAAAGGACAAAGCAAAGATGCCGACCTCAACTCCTTGCTATTAGGTCTCCTACGCCATTTAGCACCGGGCCCACATCTTTCCTAGTTGTCCTTTCCCACTGCCCTTCACAGCCCTTGCTATCTCAGCTCTAGGTACAGTCTCAAACACATCTGACTGCTAACATCCTTAACTGCGTTGTAAATGGAAAGAAAAAGAAGCCTGTACTAGTTTTCACTGCAGTTTCATTTCCCTCAATCCCAGTACTGCAACATTCATACCAAAAGAAATATTTTAAATCATCTTTAGCAGTCAAGGAACTGTGTGATTATTCTCCACAGCCACTGCCTCTAAAAGCTGGAAAACAAAGTTATGCAGTCTTTAGTAATGTGGTTATCTACTGTTTTTCTCAGATCACAATAAATTAAAGCTACTATAACATGAGTACCTTGTATTTAATGAATTATCCTTGAAAAAGTAAACAAGAGTGCACCACAAACGCACAGAAAACAAAGCTTATTAAGAAAGGAAACCTGAAAAATCTCCCACATGCATGTCCACTAAGTAAGCTATCATGCACCACGTTAGAGAAAGACAGCTAAAACTCGTCAGACCTTTTCATATGGAAAAGTAAGCCTATCATCCTAAGAGCTCCCTTAGTGCCATGCATAAAAAAACATCTGGTAACAATTACAACAAAACAACAGCTTTATTTTAATAAACAGTTAAAAGGTGCTTTATGTATACAGCCAACATTTTTAATTCCATGTTTCCACTTATTCCATAAATTTGTTTCATTTATTTTACAGCTTGTCCTGTACATAACATAGTTCAGATGTAACCCTTTCAATTACATACTGGCCCGACCAGAAAGGCCTAACCTGAGCAGTGAATTTTTTTTACTGGAAAATTTCTAACCTTCTCCCTTCATAATCTTTCAAATACATGCAAAGCTTACATAAACTTTCATTCCAAACATAAAATGTTTGATCCTACTCAAATGGCACTACTGCAAAAGCCACAACAGTGTAATTCTGATTTTAAGGAGAGAGATGGTAAGAGAAATGAGAACATACAAAATAAACTATTAATGGCATGTGTATTTCACCCCTAAGAAGCATCATTAATGCAAATCATTCCTGTACCACCCATGAGGGACAGCAAAATTACAGAACACCACAAGGGCAGAAAGTTCAGTCATTTCTGAACAGAAAACCAGACCTCAGTAGTACAGGTCAGGACCTTGATGATTATCTCCATGTAATCAACTCTGAAAAGCCACTCCTTGTTTTTCTGGCTTGTCTAAGTCCTTCCATTCACGCCTTCTGCCTTGTTTTTCCTTCTGTTTTTTCTTCCTTCCTTTCCCGTTTTCCTGCCAAAATTAACTTATTTTGGGACTGCTACCTTCTCCTTCCTTGCTGCCAAGATTTGGAAGTACCTGTTCTGGTTACCCCAACACAATGGAAGTCTGAGATAAAGTACAGATACAACACACTAGTCTGACAAGAAAGCTGTTTGAGAAATAAATTATTCTTCCAAGTCACAAGAATTTCTCTAAACCAAAGCTACCCATGTACAAAAGCCAAAATATCCTCTTAACAACTGAATTAAAATAAAAAACAAAGTAAGTGCCCAACTTGAATTATCAAATTGTTTTTATTCTGCTTGATTAAAGCCTCCTTTGGACATCACGTGCTTCTCTCAGCCTTTCAGTGTTTTGGAACATTAAGGGGAACGGTCACTAATTAGCTTGTAAAGATTTATATTCTTTTTGTTTAACTTCATGTTCAAAACTTGTTGCAACAGATGCCTTCTAGAAGTATGCTTCCCAGAACTATAATTACTGCCATTTTCCTCAGAAGCTACATGAATTTAAGAATCTGTGCTTTAAAATATGTCAATATTAACAAAGAGCTTATTAACTAAACCACGTCTACTTTTGAAGGACAAAAATAAATTCAGAACAGAAGTAAACAAAGACTGTGGCCGAGAAGGGGTTCAGCAGGAACCGAGTAGTATCCACCCAAACCGCACCGTGCAGGAATGCCTGGGTGGAAGTGGTTTTCCTTCTGCTATTTGCCTTCCTTCCCCCAACCTACCGCTGCCGTCTTAGGCATAGTCTATGCCTGTAGCAATTTACTGGATGGTGTTTAATACGGAGAACAGCTTCTCCAAGCAAAACACAACATACTGGCAAGACTGGATCTACACCAGGGACTTTTACTGGCACAGCTGCTTTGATCAGGGATCCTCGCTCCGCATCCCGGCCTCGCACAGCTGTGCCAAAACGCTGCAGAGGCACAGCCGCAGAGCAGCAGCACAGAAACATGATTCACGATGTTTTGGCAAAGGCGGCCTTCCAGCACGGCACGGGCCGAACCCTACCCTACCTTCCGCCCAGCTCCTTCGGACTGTCGCCTCGCCCCGCCCCGCGAGGGCCGCGGAGGGAGCGCTCCACCCCCACCCCCCCATTCAAACGCCCATCGCAGAACAAACATGACTTTGATTACGTAACAGTTACAGCAGAACCAAAGGCGTGTGAGCACGCAGCAGTACGTGCCCCCCGCCGGAGGGCAGCCGCCCACCCCCCCCCAGCCCCCTCCACTACCCCCCCCGCCCCCCCCCCCCCCCGCTCCGGGACAGACCCGGCCCGCGGCCGCGCCCCGGCCCTCGCCTCCCCCTGCCCGCACCCGGGCCCGTCACGTGACCCCGCCTGGACGCTGCCCTTGTTTATACACTGCTGCCGGCATGGCGCATGCGCGTAAGGCCCCATTCATTCACAACTGCGTAACAGCTCGGCCTGGCCGGGGGGAGGCGGCGGGGGCGCCCCCCCTTCGCCCCAGACCCTGCCGCTAACCCCCGGCCGGGACCCACCTGGCCCAAAGTCGTCCCCCCCCCCGCTCCTCCTCCCCTCACGAGCCGCTGCTCTCCGTGACGGGGCAGAGCGCCCTCGCTCTGACAGACCGAGGCAGGCGGGCGCTCCCCGGGGGAAAAAAAAAAAAAAAAAAAAAAAAAAAGGGGGGGGGGGACGCTCGCTCTACTTCGCTTGGTTCCGCGGCCTGGTGCCGCAGCTGAAGGACCCCTGGGGCGGCCGGCGCCCCCGTGGCCCTTCAGCCCAACAGCGCGGGAGCCTGGCGGCCCCGCAGGGCCGGTGAGAAAAGGCGCCCAGTAAACAATGTCCGGGCTCCTGCCACAAGCCAGGAGCCAACGGCCTTCTCGGCTCGGCCCGCGCCTGCCTCCGCTCCCCTCCGACCCGGCGGACCCCGCCCATGCCCCGCCGGGGCCTCGCAGCCCCCCAAAAGCGGCAGCTCCAAACTTTGTAGTACTTACCAAACCCGTCGCCATTACCAAATTCCCCTCAGCTCCCCCCCCCGCCACCTTCCCACAGCGAAGCCCCTCCCAATTCTGGCGGTGCTCGCTCGCCGAGTAGCCGAAGACAACATTGCGCAGGCCCCAGCCGCTCCCTATTGGCTGCTTGGCCCGTCTATCAGAACTCCGCGGAGGGCGGACATGTTTTGAATCTCCCGAGCAGCTGATTGCACCGCGCATCGCATCAATCAGCCCCAGACAGCGCTCCGATTGGCCAAGGCCCCTGCTGGCACGCGGAGGGGCGTTCTGGGAGTCGTAGTCTCCGCCGCCGCCACCGCGGGCTGACTCGGGCGCGATAAGACGACAGCCCCCAGGCTGCCCCGCGCGGCGCTCGGCCGATAGTAAACAAGAGTCACGGGGACACGTGTACCGCGGCCGCGGCCTGCAGCCCTCCGCCGGGCTCTGCGCAGGGCAGCCAGGGGCGGCGGGGCCGGCCGCCGGGCAGGGCCCCCCGCCCCGCAGCAACCCCGGGCGCGGAGAGGCGCTGCGGCGGCGGAGCGCCCCCCGGCGGCGGCAGGTCCCCGCAGGCTCCCGCAGCGCGCCGGGCGGGGCGCGGGCCCCGAGATGGCGGCGGCCCGGAACCGGCGAGCGGGGCCGCGGGCTGGTGCCTCTGCCTGTAGCAAAACCGGGGGGGGGGGCGGTGCCTGCCGTGATTTCCCACCGTTAGTCAGCGCTCCCAAAGGCTGTTACGAAACGGGCCCGCTCGCACCTCGCCAAATAAAGGCTGCGGCCTGCGGAGGGCGGGGGAAGTCGCTAAAGGTCAGGCGGTGAGTCAGCAGCCGCGCTCCCGCCGCTCCGGGCCATTAAAAAGACGCTGGTTGCAGCTTAGGGCTGAAATAAAAAGGGGCGGGGGAAATTTTTTTAGATCCATGCAGGTTTATCAGTCCGTTAGTGTCTCCCAGGCATGCCCGTACATCTACAGCCAAAAGCACCGCCTGGTTCAGTTCCACGCTAGTTCTGTTTTATTGACAGAGGAAGGAGGCTGCAGGTAGCACCAGGTGTGCTCACACGGTAACTCCGGGAAGCTGCAGAGGTAGGGACTCCTGATGCCAAATCCTCCTCATCAAACACATTATTACACGTGATCTGATACAATGAAAAAACATGCACAATTCGGAAATAACCAACAGGATTTTAGAAACTGATAAAGAGTTTCCAAGATTTTGCAACTGTTGGGATTTTTCCAAGAAAAGCATTTCTTCCTTACCCTATTTTCAATATCATCCCAATCACGTGAGCGTGTCCTAAATCCTGTATCAGAGCTGTTGTTGTAATTTGGTATCTACACCAGCTCCGATTTTGGGGCACACTATCATAGTTGTGCGAGAACATAAACAAATAAACAAGTTACCTATTACAACTTAAATAGAAATGGGTCTATATTTAGCGTTCTCAGCAACCTTTGTGTCCCATGAAATACACTGTTAGTGGCCACTAGAGGGAATGTTTGTTTTATTGTTTCCACAGGTCTACAAGGGTATTGCAGTTGAAAAGGGAAAATATTAAATCACACACCCAGAAACTGTACTTAGCATCAAAACACCATTGGCACATCAGTTTAAGATTTACCTTTCCAAGGAGTAATAGCTTGCCTGTTAGTAAAGTCATCACCATTCTGTAAGCACTGTTCAACGAGTGTGTCTCAAAAAAGCATGTTTGTTTTTTGAGCATGTTTCAAAACCATGCAATATTTCTGCAGTGTGAATTGGAAATTATTACTTTTCATAAGTATATGTGCAAGTTTAGCTTAAAAAAAAAAAGAGTAGAAAAAGAAAAAATGCCATGGAATTTAACTAAAAATCTTCTATGCTTAATCACATAACAAACCAATCCTTTACAGATCATTTTCCCAGATCAAAAACGTAAGAGTTATTTGAACAAATGCCTCCAGGAAAAAGCTGAAAATTAACGTTGAGATTCAGCCATTAAGTGACTAGAAAGCTTATTATAGTATCAGCTGTCTAACTCCACAACCCACAAGCTTAGATTTTTCCTATATTTAGAACTCGGGCTTTTCCTAAACAACTGATACATCTTTGTACAAGAAAGCTTTCATAGCATGCTCTCTCTAAAATACATTTTCTAATGAACTGAAAACTGGTAAGCCAGGAATCATCTTTTTTTACACCACTCCACAATAAAATTAACTTTAAAGCTGTGTTCCTTCCTGCCCTTCACCTCTCTCTCTTGATCTCCTCCCTTACACACCTAAACAGCCCTTAGGCTCTTTGGAGAGAGACCCAAGCTTCTTGAGTTTTCAGTAAATTTTACTGCAGACCCTGCACTTCCAGATCAAGGCTTGGCAGAAGACCTGTGCATGCAGATGTCTTTATTCTGCAAATAGGCCACTCTGCTTGTGGTACAGCCACTTGCAAGGTAAAACTCAGTTTTCTGAAAGCTCCATCTGCTGCAGCGTGGAAGGCAGAGAGCACAGAGGCCAGATCAAGCAGCTGCAGAAGACAAAATCCTGTCTCAAGACCCATTAGATTTTTCAGAAAACCACCATTAGCCTGAAGGTTCATACCTTGTTATGGAGCACATTTCCACCCACTATGTAATTTTTTACCCAAAACAAAAAGCATTTTTCCCCAACTAAATGTTAAATCTATTTGCCATGAAGGTCCCCAATTCTCTACAAAACCTTACACGAGTGTTAGGTGTGAAACCCAGTCCTCTGAGATCCAGCGGTCCAGATTCCAGGTACAGGTCCAGACAAGTAAATACCACTGCTGAATGAGAGCCTTGATATCACAGTTACCATCTATGACATACGCAGAAAGCACAAAAATATGAATCCTACAGAGGACTGAGATTAAAAGCTTGAAAGGATGAGTGTCTGAATTGTTTTGAGATTCTAAAAAAACAGACATGTAACAGCTTTCTTATTTTCAAATCTACATTTTCTCCTTTGCATTTGGTAAATTAACATTTACTCAGTAAGGATGAAAAAGAAAATTAATAAAAGGCCAGGTACATGCAGTGCGTGGCAGCAGGACACATAAAACTGTATCAAAGCTTACTTACTAAACCTCTTGTTTGAAGTCAAATATGTAGCTTTTAAATTTCAGAATAAAGATTATGCCAATGTCATACACCTTGCTCTGTATGCCTACTCTCTAATTAAATCATTACCCACCTCCACCCCCACACACCCTGCCTCACCTTACTCCGTGCCCAAAATGAATGGGTGCTCAGAGAATGAATCAATACTGTGTAACACGGACGTTGTTGGTAGCTTTGCTGATTCGGTTGCTTCTGCTGTTATAAGAGAGGTAGAAAATAAGGTGGGGGACTGGGAAGCGTTAGTTGTGCGTTCTTGTCACATTACAGATGGCTACCAAGAAGCACAAAATAAGCAGGAAAGACTACGCAAATAGAAATTACAGATACAGATATATCTGCATCCTATTTACCTCTTAAAATTGGCAGCCACAAAGTTAAGAAACCTCAAAGTAGATTTTAAAAATGCACATTACAGTCAAAGTCATATTAGTAAAATATCTATCTATTGGGTTTGTGCCCATCTCTACTTTTAATCTCTTCTGTTCAAAGCCAATGTCCTGTCTTGCCCTTATGACACAGCTGCTACTGCTCACTCTCTGAAAGACAGTGTATCATTATTTTAATTCTGCTACAGAAGTTTTCACATCCACCCTCAGCAATTACCTAAATGCTCCCCAGACATCAGAGCAACCCACTCATCAGAGCTTCCACTTCTACACAATGCAGCAGCCTCTGTTCTGCAGCCACTCTGCCAGACCCTCTCACATCAGTTTTCTCCTTTCACAATGACTTCAGTATCTCCTAAGGCTATTTTTACTCATTCCATCCTCTCACAGCCTTCTGTGGGTAGCTGCAATGGTAGCTGGCTCTTCCCCCACTTCCTAATGACAACTCTAAGCATGCCCACCCCTACATTTCACCTCTTTAATCTCCTCACAGAGAATGCTGTTGGGAATGCAGAGCCAAGGAACAGAAGACTCGTTACTTCCAGGAAAGATTTTTTTTTCTTGAGTACTAGAAGGGAAACTTCACTTGACTCCTGCAGTGGGGAGAAGTTGGGAAGAAACAACAAATAACAGGCCAGAGATATATTTTTTTTTTGTCTTCCAATACAGGACAGGAATTACTGAGAAATTTATTTCATATCATTATGGCAGATTCCAGCTTTAGCTAAACTTATCACCTACAAAGACAGAGCAAGACAAAAAATGACTATAGTATCAGGAAAAAAGACAGACCTGACATATCAAGAATCAATCCAGAATAATGAATACATACAAACCACTCTATCCCAGCTCAAAGCTTGCAAAAAAACAAGTCAAGAAGAGACTACAGATAATCTGTAGGTTCCCACTATGCTGCTGGTAAATTAAAATGGCAGGGGAATGCTCCTGGGCACTGGAATACAACCATCTGTACTGCTTTTTGGTGGTTTTTTTTTGTTTGTTTGTTTTTTTTCCCCAATAGCCCTGGCATAGCTTTTGCATGGGCCAATAGCAAATAGTTTTTGGATACAGTTTGGGAGCTACCATAGGCCAAGGACTGTTCTCAGCTGGCCATCTGCGTATGGCCACCCCATACGGAAAGTTGGAAAAAAAACCTTCTAAGACAGCTTATAAATGAGCCCACACAAATACTGGAAAACAGCATGAATGCTGGTCATTCAGTGCCTCAGTGCTAACAAACGGTCTCAAGCACATAAAATTTCCTATGATGGAGGCAACCATACAGATGCAGCCAAAAACTAAAGGTACAGTGAAGCTAAGGTCGTTTAAGAGTGTCACACCACCTGACTGCACAAAGACAGAGCCACAAAGAGAAAAAGATAGAGCTTGGTGATAAGTTGCATGGCTTTTTCCAAATAAGACATATATCAGAACTGCGTTTCCAGCATCTTCAGTGATGTGGGGGAGCAGGTCCCAGAGGCTTGCTCAGGTGCCAGGGAGTTAGTCCTCCTCAGAGAGACCTGCACAGACCACTATCCTTTCCCAAAACTCCATAGCTGCTCAGCTGAAATAATTAAATACCTTCAAAGAAGAAAGGACAAAGTATTCATACCATGCCATGGTGCAATTTTTAGGTGGTCCTAATATAATTTACCTCAATAAGAAAAGGCTGAGTCAGCAGATACTGTCATAATGGCCTAGTATAACCTAGTGTGAGGGTTCTTCCACACAGTTTTGACTGGGCACAGTTTCTTTCGTGTAGCAGTTTGGCCTTTGCCTCTTCCCTGTTCCCCCATACATACATATATCTCTGCTAGTTCTAAGAAACAAACACAACCCTACCCACAGTATTCACACAGCCATGGCAATGCCATTACTGCACTCCAGCTCAGCTTGATTTGCCACAGAAGGGACAGGGGTGGGACAAAGGGGATGACGAAGAGAGTGTCACTGCCCAGTCAACCAAATCACTGCGTCCCAGCACGGACCCAGCCAGTCATTCCACTTGCCTTACATCCCCCTACTGCCACTGGCTCTTCACCCGCCTATCAGAACAAAGATAATTTAGAGGGAAAGAAATGGGAAGAAGGAAGAGACAACATTAAAATGTAATTTTGTTTGGGATTTTCATATCCTACCAAGATTATTCAGCTTCCCTTCGGTCCAACAAATGAGAGTGTCTAGCCTGTTAAGCGTCCTTCTGAGCCAACAAGTAGATTAAGAAATTGGAAACAGCCTTGGTATATATCTGAAGGAAATACAACTCGCAGAGTGATTTGAGAATGATGCTAAATTTTGTAAGACAGTCAACAGCACAGATCTGTACACACTCAGCATACAAGGCAATTCCTCCCAGAGATAAATGCAGTAATCCTTGTTTGAGAACTATACACAGGACAGTGTCTTAGAAATGCCAAAAGGATACAAATCTATAACCGTCACATGTATGAATGGATAAAAAGAGCTTTGAATTAACATAAAATGTTTAGCAAGAACATGGTAAGAATGTCCATGCTGTGGCAAACTGACTTTCAGCAAATCACTTTGTTCAGCAAAAGGTGTCAGATGTAGTAAGCGTCTGAAAAAAGCAGCCTAGGAAACTGATGTTCCAGGTCTATGAAGGATGACCAGCAGATACTGATTTTACACATCTGGGAACTCTTGATATTGAAAAACAATACTGTTTGCCATGGAAATTGCAAAGTTACAAAAAACCACAAATTTATAAAAATCATGATGTAACTATCCCAGAGTCACCTTACAGAAAACTTACAGCAGCAAACATTTCAAACAAATAAAATCAAACCAAAACCAAACCCACCATTCCAGCAAGAACCAAAATAGTCTTTGCTGACTACAAAAGACAACACGAGGAAAGAAGATGGAGTGACAGTGGTTTAGGTTGTAGATGGTTTCACAATGCTCTTTCACAGCTATGCCCCAAGACTTCCACAACTGGTCACTTCTGGACCTCAAACAGGAGATCCAGAAGGGAATGATTTCAGAAGTGTTTATTCCATGTGAACTTGAATCAAATTTCATGAAGACAAACAAATGACATTTTAAAAGTGACCGCATCAGCACTAGGACCAAGGAAGCTTGCTTTCCTCCGGGGTTTGCATCTTGTGATCAACTGAGGGCTGTGGTTGGATTTTTTTCCCATGTTTAAGGCATTTGTAAACATTTTCTGTCATGCGGATTCTCTTTCACTTAGTAACATGTGAACCCATGAATGCCTTTCCGGCACAGGATTTCTCTCAGGCTTTTTTCTCACCCAGTGGGGCATTATTTTCAAAAACTCACTGGAGCATTTTTATTTATTTTTTCCTGTTTAGAACTTAGCCATCCATCAAATTCATTTAAATCATCTGCAGAATTATAAATTGCTGGTGAGGTTGAGGAGAGAGGAGAGAAACAAACTAACATGTATGTGCCAAGTAACTGCTAAAGTCCTGATTCTTTAGTGACCTGTCTACAAACAAGGACAATAAAAACCTTTAATAACAGAAGCATCAGGTAATATAAGTGTGGACGCAGATACTCTCATAAGATAAACACAACATAGTATTGTTTAAAATTATTAGAACTATCTACCTTTTGGCAAGGTGGTTAAAAATCAGTGACTTGGTATGATTTCCTTCTTAGGATGAGCACTTGCCACATTTATGACACTGAGAGTAGCACATTTGAAGTGCACATATGAACACATCCAGGAGAAATCCCAAGTGTGACTGACGAAGGATATAATGATTTGGACAAAACTTACAAACTGATAATTTTACTGTTGCTTAACTCCCCACCCGCCCCCACCCCCCAATTCACCAACAAAAAAAATTCGAGAAGTCATCCAGTCCCCAAAAGCAACACATTAAAACTGCTGCAACATGAAGCTGTACCTGGCACTCAAAAAATCCAATGTCTCTAATTATCTTAAATTTTTCACCCTGCAGCTTCTCCCCAGCTATAAATTATAAGCAAGTCATCAAATCCAAAGTAGCTACAACAATTACCACACCAATCTATTCTGAGCAGACGGAGCATCCACATAACATCATTTATGGAAATCAACATGGAAGTGCTAAGAATTATGAATGTTTTAATAAATGAATATAATTAGGTTACTTGTAACTTTATGATAATGGAATTAAAACACAACAATATCAATAAACATTTTTATATATAAAAGTGTTGTTTATTGTAAGGAAACTTTAAATATAACCAACAATATTGAAAATATCATGACTGGCATTTATGGCCTTGATTGTAGTTTACTGCCATACAAGTAATTTCTAGCATTTTTCTTAATCACATCAAGCTAGTGCAAAATATAGGTAGCTTTTAGAGATTAAGCATACAGAATGACAAGAGTATAGATTTTGGTTACCTGATATTTCCTTCTAGTATAACAGGCTTCTCTTTTTTTTTCCATAAATCAAAAGTACAAAGGCAAGTTATCATATGTGCAATTATTCGTACCAGGTTTCTAGGTAAAAAAAAATGACATTTATAAATTTTGCTCAGATTGTATTTTGTTAGGAATCTGACTTATAATTTATACCATACTTTATGATATAAATTATATATTTTTATCATATTATATAATCATGATTTCATATACAGGTATGATTATATAAATTGTCAGAACATCTCACTAACTATAGGATAATAATTACATCAACATACACAAATATATGGCAATAGAAAAGTCATTATCTAAGAAGGAAAGATGTTACAATTCAGGTGTTTGGAACAGGGCACAAGCAGCCTTCCTACAATTCTTGTATCATTTTGGCAGAACTACTGCTGATCGTCATTATGTGCACTAGCTTTCCATGTACATCCACAGGTAGGTCAGTAAGCAGTATTAAAATTGGATTGGGCCTGAAATCCAGCCACAGACCCTTGTAAGCAATGAGCCCTGTGCTCCTAATTAAGATGATACTCTCTCTCCTCAGTCTCAGAAGGTATCCCATGCTATTATGGCTAAAAAGATGATAGTAATTTATGATGACCTACAGGATTTTGAAAGCATGACATGTTAGCTTTAACAATGACATACTTTCCAGAGTTGTGCAAAGCTTTTGAAGTATTGATCTTTCAAATTAAAAGTATTTTTGCACTTCCTGATAAGGATTTTTCAAGGACAAGCTTAGTTTAGCATGGCTTTCAACATCAAATCACTTCAGTAACTGAATCTGGTCTTTGACAGCTAACATTAGACTGCAAGAAGAGAGATATACAGAGATCATGTCATTTGAAATAGGTATAAGATTTAACAGATAAAAAAGGTGAGATCTAAAAAAAATTAACTAGAGAACAAGCATAGATAGAGACAAAATGCATAAATATAAAACAAGGGAGAAGGAAAACAATATAGGTTATGTATGATTAGGTAGAACATGACAATGACCTATACCTTTGCTTTTAAAGCATTAAGGTTAATTTGTCAGCTGTCCTAATTCTAGACTGTACAGAATATATGTAACCAATAAAAAATGCAGTTTATTGCAAAAATATACAAGTCCTCTGAATTGCATAAGATATTACAATGTCGTGCTGAAACATGACATATTAAACAAAGAGGACTTTAAAACAAATTACAATATGTTAAAAATCAGATTTGGGTCATGAGTGTTACACAAAATGCATTGTCATGCTTTATCTTACGATTAGTCTGTGATTCACTACATCTGTGATAAATGCAACATAAAATCATGACAACTGTAATAGTCAGAAAGTAATATCTACTGTATATCTTCTGTATTAATACATATAAACACTTTGTGTGCACTAATACTTTCAACATATCACATTCAAACTAACAGTCTTTCCAGAAAAGTTGTAACCTTTTTGAAGAACAGAAGCTGGTTTAACAAGTTCATCGCATGTGGGTTTTTTTGAAATCTACTCTTTAAGGAAATGCTGTGGTAAAGGACTTGATTTTCAAAGGTGCTGTGCTAATACAGGTCATCTTAATGCCAGATGGAACCATCAATGCTAAGCACTTTTAAAAATCAAGCCCACAATTTATTAAATTCCTATTTTGTTTACTAGTATTTCCACTGTAATAAGTCAAAAAAATACCCCCAAACCCACCCTTAAAATCACAGAAAATGCTTGGCATCTATAGGAAGAGAGACAATTTCTCAGTGGACTAACCACTACTGTGCTATATTCTCATAACAGATCTTGTTGCTCCAATGTTTAGTTCATGCACTGGGATCGGCAATGTCCATGTTTGTTCCAAACAGAGCAACTAGCTGCTCTTCATAGTTTGCAATGTTTCTTTTCAGAATTTCCATACAAGGTCCCAAAAGCCTTTCAAATGCCTGCACATCCATAACTAAGATAAAAGGGGAGAGAAAGAGAAAGAATATAACGTGCTTGTCAGTTGCAGACACTAATCTTGGTGTTCATGACATTCCAATGTAAAATTTTAAACGATAACAGGACAGATACTACTGAGGCATGTACTTGTTTGCACAGAAGAGAACCACCTATCATAGCAAAACCAAGATCAACCAACACATTGCTGTCTTGAAACTTCATAAACAAACTTAGAATTTCCTGTGTTTCTTACTTTGAAAATATATTCATATTAAGATTTCTGTCACCCAAGACCTGCTGAAGAAGTCTGGAGAGGCCTGGATTCTCCCGCAAAGTACCCTTGAGATTTCACAAAAAAAACCAAAAAAAACACCACACCCTTTGCTGATGTTGTTGGCTCTATTTGGGGTCTAACTTAGTGTATTTCCTTACTATTTCTTCTTGCTTACATCCACAGTGGAAACTGTAATACATATTTATTTCTCAGCAAATGTACAAAAGGCTGGAGGTTGTCATTCACATGCAATGTCAATGTATAGCCAACCAGAATATTCTCTTTACCTTATTACATAATGTTATCCTCTACAGTTCTAGCCTATAGGCCAGGAAGGAAACTTCATACTTCAGCCAGCTTCCAAACTGGTGGCCTAGTTTCCTGGGCTCCTGAGAAAAGGTCAAGATCTCTGCTGTTTGGGAAGTGCCAGAGATCTTCGTGACTCACCCATACTGGGTAATGACACCCTTACTCACCGCGGCCTCTTACTCTTTCCTACCATCTTTGATCTTGTATTGCCCCATCATCTGTGTTTGGAGATGAGGATTTTAAAAATAATACCTTTTTAAGTAAGTGAGAAACTTTTTGGTTACTGGCTTGGCAATCAAGCTGTCAATCAAGAATGCCAAATCCATCTTTGCAGTTTACAGCTTTCCCATAATTATATACAAATATTTAGGAGCTAAACTTCAGACCATGAAAAGCAATGGATGCAAAGGGTTGTCCATGAGCCCAGCTCTTACAGTTCTTGCTCTTCCTGTGCCTGAGACTACAGTGTGACAGAATGATTAAATTGATGGCTAGTGAAGACAAAGGCTTTGTTAAAGCTTAAGTTATGGTGATAAATAGGTCAGGATTTTTGCCACAGTTTTTTCTTGGATGAGGGTCAGCCTACTGAGAAAAGAAATTCTTCATCTTTCTGCAGAGCATTAGACATTTATCTGATAGCTATAAACGGTTTGCAGCAATACTCTGTACTGTCCTAACCCAATTTTTACTTCCATGTGATCAGAGAAATGTTGGAGAATTAGTGTTTAATACCAGTTATCAATTGCAAATAATTTCTGCAGATGAATAATGTAAATAGGAATACACAGTAACAGATGATGTACTTAAACAGTCTTATCTGGGTAAATGTAATTAAATCCTGCATTCTGGAGGAAGACAGAGTTCACAATAAAAACCACCAGAGATTATTTATCTTTTTCTATTAGATATAAAATATTATCGAACAATACCTAAACATTTGACAGTGCCAAGAGCAAATGCAGAAGCGGCTCGTGGTTTGTTAGTTACAAGAGCAAGTTCTCCAAAATATTGTCCTCTCGAGCATCGAGCTATTTCAACTGCTCCGTTCTCTTCTACATCTTGTTTACCCTGAAATACCACGTGAAAAAAAGAAAGGAAGAGAGAGAACAAGAGAGAGAGAGACGCTGAACACAGGACTGGATAAGCAAAATCAGTACCAATGGTAGCATAGTTGCGTAACACTTAGAATACATCAAGATTTTTAGAAAAAACCATTCTGTGGTTTATGGATGTTTACCTTCCTTGTCATTATAATCCTTACTTCTCCTGATTCCACAATGAAGAAAGAATCAGCCAAGTCACCCTGTAGAAGACGACGACAAATAAAATTAAAAAAGAAGTAAGTAAAGGAAATGTGAAACTTCCTTTTTAGTTTCATGGTAAAATTAAAATATTTGAGCCAGTGCCTTGAAGCTCATCTTTTTGATACCTGTTGCAAAATAAATAACTTTTAATGTGAAAACCATATTCTAGGCACATAATCAAAACTTCTATACAGAACTGACAGCAAGGCCTTTTCATGAAAAGACACAGCTGACTGTGCCTTATACAAAAAGCAGAGAAAAACAGTAATATGGAAGATTTTAGGATCCTTACTCCTGTTTCTCCACCTTTGTATTCCTTTCAAATTATTTCCCTTACAGAGTTTCCAGTATAAAAAGCATCCAAGGGCTATCTAATATCCAATAACTACTTTGGAGCAAGACAGTCTCCACTGCCTACCCTTAAGAGTTTACCTCTGCATTCTTCTTCAAAAGATTATATTTTAACAATTTTAACAATTTAACCAAGGTAAGTCTTCAGTGCTCCTTATTGGAACCAATCATTCTTTTATATACTTCGAATTTCTAAGCATAAGAAAAACATTGACTCCTTAATTCATACCAAGAAAGAGAGATGTTTTCCAAAGGACCATAAGTGAAAAATTAGTTCTGAAACAAAATGATCACCCCTCTTAGATGCAAGATTCATTGGTTTGGTTTCATCTGAGAAAGAAAAATAGTTTAAAAGTATGTATTGTCTATAGACAACATTGTAATTGTTACCTATTGGAAAGGAAAAACTAAAACTAGAAATAAACCATACCTGAGCAATGATTTGTTCTCCATCTTTGTACACTTTGGTGCCAATCACATCAACCACTTTTAAACGTTCAGATACCTTCATTTAAAAAAAGAAAATGTAAGAAATATTTGGTTACCTTACAATATTTTATATTCAGAAATCCCTTTCATATTTCCTTTCATGAATCTTTGCACAGAATAGTCTATCATTATTCTCCTGTTTTGATAACCATTAAAAAAAGGAAGAACTACTGAACATTGTTCCAGAGGGTATATTATAGTCTTAACAGCTAGACCTTTTGATAGAATTTCCATTTTTGTAAGAAGTCTATATATCCCAAGTCTTCAAAAATTATTTTCAGAAAAGCATGCATGTAAAATTGTAGCTGTTAAATGAAAATATTTTTATATTCCCTATGTCATTGTTTATTTTTATGGGCTAATAACTAGTAAAATCAAGCTTAAGAAAATTAAGGTAAAGGTAAAAAAAACCACAGGTGTTTTTTAAATACAATATTAACAATATTTTTTTATCCTGAAAATTAAGAAATATAAAAAATATGGTCTTGTTCCAAAACAAAAGTATACAAACTTTTATTGTGGAGAAAATCTGAATTCCAAATGTAACCTTGCAAAAGCAGAATCTTAGTAGGTATCTCTGATACAGCCATTAAAATAAAGCAATACAAATCTTACTTCTAAAGATTTCAGGAACGGCAATGACTCAATGAAATTTTCATACATTCTTCTCTTTTTGGCATTATTTTTTACAATGATTCTTCGGAATGTTACCCTGTCCTGTAAACACAAAGAGAAAATGAGAGTTTGTTAACAGAAAATGCATGTGTCATAGAAAATACTTCAGAAGTGGCTGAATACGCTCAAATTACCCAATTTTAGTCACTCAGCGTAGCCACCAAACTAGCTGGGTAGTCTCCCCATGCAGTCAGTTGAGAAAGACTCCTCTAAAGGTCAATCAAAAGCTCCTAAAGTAAACTCCTTACCTGATTCACATTGTTGAAAAGCTCTGCTCTTAGAATACATACACAGTTTACTTACAGAGGGTATAGAATTTACCTTAGACAGGTTGGCTAAATGATGAACGCTGAGTGGGTAACTTAAGATATTTAAGAAATCCTCAATATTTAAATATTTAATTTACAAATTTTATTCATCATTCTGAGTCCCATACATATCACTATGTACTCAAAGAGGTTTTTATATTATACAAACAGAACCAAAATACATGGGTCTGGGTCTTAGGGCACAGTCCAATTTCTGCTGTTTTAGCAGAATAAGACTCATCGGTTCCCTAAACAGCCAGCTGGATGTTCTTTAGTATTTGGCAAACCAAGTAAAGCAGACAGATGGAAAAACTACACGTATACTGTTTCATTCTCTTAACTTCACATGACTGTGTCCTGGTGACAGAGGTAAAATGCTTTGCAAGCCTTCCCTGCCACAGATGGAATTTGCTGGCCGATACAACCCAATCCAATTTCAAGCCATTCTGGTAGTGTCCTAAACCCTGCCTTGATCCCTAAAGTCATGTGGATTAAGTTGGTGAAAAAACACACCTTTCGTTTCAACAGGGAAATGTTCTCTTGGGATTAGTCATTAGACTGATATGTACAACTTGAAGAAGATGGCTATCCCAGTTTCACCCTTCTGGTAAATTCTATTACTGTTGTCAAAGATCCAGATAGTGTAACACTGATAAATAACCTTGTATTTGAATCCTACTCTGGAACCAAAGGCATTTCCTATCAAGATGTGGGAAAATATTTTATATATGCGCCTAAGTAATTGTCAAGGGGTTTGCAGTTTGGGAAATTCTCATTAAAATAGAATAAAACAAAACAAAACAAAAAACAATCAGTGTTTTTTCAAGCCTTGGGTTTGCTTCTCAGATTCTGGAAAAAAGACAGTATTGCGTTTAGAGTTCTCACAATTTTCAAAATGAAACTTTCCAAAATTATAATTGATTTTTTTACTCTAATATAAAATATCAATGTGATTTATATAAAATAATTAAAACAAATAGTTTCATAAAACAAGTATTTCACTTACCAAACCCCAGATGGCACCAGGAGAGGTAGCTATAATTGTAGCTGCTCTGGGTGTATTGTACATTAAGGCTAACTCACCAAAACTTCCTCGGTTATCATAGGTTCCAACACACCTCCCAACACCATCACATTTTACATAAATATCATATGTACCTCTGTTAATAAAATATACAAATACAGTGAGAAAAATTCAGTCCTTTGCTAAGCAGCCTCTCACTATCTTTTTAATACCATGAATTCCAAAGACAAAGCATTTGAAATACATTCTCTTGTTTATATGATATTAAACACCTTGCAGAGACATCTTAATCACTTCCATAATAATAAAAATAGACCCTTTTTAAAGGGAAGGATAGGATTATTAGTTTTTACATTAACTCAGTTTAAAGATAGACTGGATGTACACTGATCTATTGATCACCAGAACTTATTAAAAATTAAGATCCAACTTAGTATCTGTTTCTCAACTTCATTTTAAACACACTTAAAATGAATGTAACAAGTCTTTGCAAAAATTGCTATGATATGATCACTGAAATAATAATACAAGTTATTTAACATTTAAAATATCTTAAAGTAGTAATTTATAACATAATAGAGGAGATGTAGGAAACAAAAGGTATGTATATGAAAAGTAACATAAGATTATGAAATAAAGATAAGTATTTATCTCATATATTGTGAAATTCTCCCCATCATTAAATTAATAACTTTTTTTTTTTTATTTGGGAGTGCAGTAAAATCTGGTATCTTGTAAAACATGACACAGCCATTGATGCTGAGACATCATTTTGTTCAGTGTTAAATACTTGTATGGTATGTGCTGATAAACCATGTGAATGTAATGCAAAAATCTGTACAATGATTTCATTGCTAAGGGACTTCAGAGGTGATTCACTGCTCCTAAAAACTGCGAGGCTGACAGAATACTGTGAAGTCCCTGCAGCATTTTGGATAAGAGATGACAAACTGTAACCTCACAAAGCTGAACAACTGACTCTTCAGCAGAGAATCCTGGCACACTTCTACAGTCTTCTGATTGAATATTTCAGTTGGAGGGGACCTACAGCGGTCATCTAGTCCAGCTGCCTGACCAGTTCAGGGCTGTCCAAAACCTAAAGCATGTTATTACGGACACTGTCCAAATGCCTCTTCAACACTGACAGGCTTGGGGCATCAACCACCTCTCCAGGAAGCCTGTCCCAGGGTTTGACCACCCTCTCAGTAAAGAAAAGCTTCCTAATGTCAAGTCTGAACCTCCCCTGGCACGGCTTTGGACCATTCCCACGTGTCCTCTCGCTGGATCCCAGGGAGAAGCGCTCAGCGCCTCCCTCTCCACCTCCCCGTCCCCGGGGAGCTGTAGGGAGCAATGAGGTCGCCCCGCAGCCTCCTTTTCTCCAAACTAGACAAACCCAAAGTCCCTAGCCGCTCCCCACGGGACATGCCTTCCAGCCCTTTCACCAGCTTTGTTGCCCTCCTCTGGGCACATTCCAGTAACTCGACGTCCTTCTGAAATTGTGGGGCCCAGAACCGCACACAGTAGTCAAGGGGAGGCTGCACCCATGCTAAATACAGTGGGCTAATCACCTCTTTTGACTGGCTGGTTATACCGATCTACACTGACCAAAACCTTCTGCATTTCTTTTAGAGTTCTAGCATAATATTTCTTTCAGACACTTGCAGAAATCACCGTGTTAGCCTATAACTAAAGGTTCAAATAAGAACAGATGTTTTGGGATGGCCTGGCTGAAGCCTGGTGCCGACAGACTAGTGAAGGATGCCAAAGTAAATGCTCTTCCTAACCCCCCCAGTTCGACATTAATCGATAACTGGGGTTTTACTGAGTTACCTGCTTTCCCCAGTACAGATCACCAAATGAAGAGTAATAACTCAGCAACTCAAAGTCTAACAATATTCATCTAAACATGAAAGTCTACAGACAGTATTGAAATGCAGTCAGATTTCAAATACTGAGTTATAAAACTTTTTCCATTGTGTTTTGTATTAGATGTCTTCCCATTAAAACAAACAAACAACAAACCAAACAAAAAACAAAAAACAGCTTTTGGGATGTAGCAATACATAAAGAGGACAGGAAAATATTTCCATACAAAAAATCTGCCTCCTTTCAAAAACCGCTCTCTGTAGCTCAGGCAGAGCCATACTGGTCCACATGCGTTCTGTTTCCTTTCCCCCATGCAAACATATGTAAGAGTTAAATACAAGTATGTAGAGAAATAGATTTTTTTAAGTCGACTTCTGCATAATACTTTGTGCTATAATAAGACACAGCGATTCACCTATCAATGACGTAGAAGTTGTCACCATCATCCCCTTGATCAATGACATGTTCCCCTCCTTCAACCAGCTTTTCAAACATCGCATCTAACACCTGAGACATCTGTTCCTATTTAAAAGGACACAAAGACAAGAAATTATCATCTGCTTAAAAATTTTACACTTCAAATTAACTAACTGTCCAGCTTCCCAATATGCAGATAAAAAATGTTCATGGGCAGAAAATATTCATGCTACAGAAGTGCATGGATCAATCAGAAAGACAGTTTTATTTAGTATTCAATGGTAGCTTTTTCCTCTTCCAGTGTTCAGAGCCCAGCTTACCTTCTTGTCCCTGTCAGTGATAACATAGATTTTGTCAGCAATACAAACTGCTCATGAGCATTCAAAGATAGAATGTCACCCTTCAAAACTGCAAATTACGCAGTTAAAAGAAAAAAAACGTATCCCTTATTGCCAACAATACACTTACCTGTTTTTGTCTTTAGAACTATTATACAGAATTTAAAGTTTCAAAATGATTGTAAAGTATTTTGAAAATCTAAGTTATACAATGTCTGCACAATGGTGGGATAGATGTAACCACGCAGGTCTGCAGTGCTTTGGCTGAGTAAGTAAATCCTGGACTCGCTGGAAAGTAGGAGTTTACACACAGCTATAAAACTAATTTGTTAATTTGAATGGAATAGGAATGTTTACAGAGAAATGTTAACAGACTAAAAAAATGTCATCATCTGAATTATGGCTGTCTAATAAGAAAACCAAATCACTAATTATATAATTTGACTTGTTTGGTGTAAATCTGCTAAAACTTAAACTATTCACATCTAAAAAACCAAACAGCTCACTGTGGATTAACAATATGAATCCTAAAAAGGTAACTTAATTTGAATTTTATTTTCAGTTTATAGAGCAATGTGCCTAGAATTCTCAGAACAAACACAAAATGATCCTCCACTTTTGGAAACTTATATTGGATTATATTGGAACAAGCAGGTTCTAGTGGAAACCATGGTAAGGAGAAGCCTGTAGATTTAGATCCCCGTGCATTTTACGCTGGTTCAGTCACTGAAAAGATGGATGGCATATGGATGGCATTTGTCTTTCCAAACAGGACCAGCCTAAGTCAGTCCTCTAGAGTCCTTCTGCAGCCCACGGACAGAGATAACTATACTTGCTAGCTCAGAATCATTCTCTAGAGGTTCCCCTTTTTTTCCTCTGATGACAGAGAGATCTACTGTACCTCACAGTTAGACACTTAATTTTTAGACATATAAAAGTAGGTGAAATGAATTCCATCCTTATTCTGCTGAATTTCTTCACATAGTCAAAGGTTTTAAAAATATTAGCAATACCTTGTTATCCAAGCCTTTCTAAAAAACAGAAGCTAAATACAATTTTACTTCACAGAGTTCACTGCGTGTAGGCACAAAGAACAACAGAATGGCAGCATCCATCCTCAGTACAGCTGCTCATGGTACAATACAGTAAGACATCATGCAGCCTACCTAGGCCAGCAAGGAATCACTTAACGATGTCTCTGTTTAGTACCTTTTTTAGTATAGACAGGTATGTATTTACAAAAAGGAAGGATCATGTCACTACCAGTGAATGGGCTAGAGTTCATTTCAGAGAATGAGAAATGCATCGGGGAATGCCATTGGAAGAGACTGAAAATTAGGTACAGGAGTTGCCTTTTAAAAACTTTCATGCTTAAATCAATAGGTAATATTGTTTCAGTCTTTTCAGTTCTCCCTATGTAAACTAAAAGGAACCCCTACAGAATCTGGTAAACTGACCTGATGTCTGTTAATTGGCTAAAACATTTGAAGCAGCAGGTTCCCTTCCCCTTGCTTTACATCTGAATTGGCAAGTGGCTCCCAAACCAACAGCCCTTGGCTGCCATTGGAAAACAAGGAAGAACATGCAGAACGCTCTGCATTTTATGGGAGGGTAGAGGGTACATGTTACCCTCTAAATGCAAGAAAAACGTTATCACATGGGTCCTGATCCTTTGAAATCAAAATACTCCCAAGACATCTTGAGAAGAAACGTTAAACTTTAAAAGATGGTTATTTGCTGTACTGAAGCAATAATACATATAGCTATATTCTTTGTTCAGCATGCTTCATCTCAGATTTCAGCTTAAAACATTTTCAATGTCATAATTATGAATGAAGCTCACCAAACCACAACTTTTCAGGTAGGTAAATTATGACTTTTTCAGACAACAGAGTAAAATTCACAAATATATGTGAATTCTAATAAAATACATTTTTAAAAATGTTTTAAACATTTGAGAGCTGTCTATTATCTGCTGAAGTACTGTACATGTATTTTAACTTTTTAAATTAAATTGCAACTAACTTAAAGACAACTGGTCCCTTTCCCAAAGCTTTCTATGTAAAATTAAGATAGAGCAGACTAAAATAACCAAACCAGGCACACGTTTTTTGCTTTTACCATGAGAATTACAAAACTTGCTTGCCAGGCTTGCTCTATGTGAATCCTCTTGATTCTCTGCCAGACTGAGGCTCAATTTACTGACACTCTCCATAGATACTTCGACAGGATAAAGATGGCTAATTTTAGAATTAAAAAGTAGATGTTATCATACACAGAATTAATTCTGGTATTTTATAAAACGGTGCCATCTGAAAGCTTTTCTTCCATAAAGCAGTTCCAGCTTTAAAAAAAAGCATAGAAAATGAAAACAGGAGGAGGGTTTTTTGTATGTGTTCGTAAATCTACTACGTGTAATGCTGTGGCAATCTGGTAATCAATATTCTAAAGAATGACGCTTTAAAAGCATTGTTAAGTTTCTAACAGAAATAAAATCTATAAATAATTTGAAGTATTAAGCATGTGTGTTGTGCAGTCTTTGTGACTTCTGCTAATACTTCACTATCTTAATACAGTTTTTTCAAATATAATAAAGCATCTATTTTTCTTAAGGATAATGCACTCTACAAATATAAAGAACCAAAACTAAAGTTTAAATTATTTGAAATTTGATTTTTTTATATAATGTTTATTTACATACTCCAATTAATACATGCAATGGATATTTTTTTCCCCATGCTAAATTGTGAAGCGTGTAAATGCTTCAAAGAACAAACATTTTTGAGAAAATTATGGGAATCTTGGGTTGTTGCCATGAAAGCACTCTTTGATCACCATCCTTTGTGATAAAGAAAATACTTTAACTCCCTTAAAAGTGAGGAGGCTGAGTGGGAAATCAGATTTTCTGAAAGACAATACAATACAAATTAGATTATCAAGATTTTCTTTTCTTAGAATGGTTTGTTGGAAGGGACTTTAAAGCTCATCTAGTTCCAACCCCCCCTGCCATGGGCAGGGACACCTGCCACCAGACCAGGTTGCTCCAAGCCCCATCCAGCCTGGCCTGGAACACTGCCAGGGATGGGGCAGCCACAGCTGCTCTGGGCAACCTGGTCTAGTGTCTCACCACCCACACAATAAAGAATTTCTTCCTAATATCTAATTTAAATCTATCTTCTTTCATTTTAAAGCTAATCCCCCTTGCCCTATCACTACATGCCCTTGTAAAAAGCCCCTCTCCAGCTTTCTTGTAGGCCCCTTTAGGTACTGAAGGCTGCTATAACGTCTTCCCAGAGCCTTCTCTTCTCCAGGCTGAACACCCAACTCTCTCAGTCTTTCTCTATAGGAGAGGTGCTCCAGCCCTCTGATCATCCTCATGCTCCTCCCTCTGGACTCACTCCAACAGGTCCATGCCCTTCTTAGGTTGGGGGCCCCAGAGCTGAACACAGTACTCCAGCTGGGGTCTCATGAGAGTAGAGAGGAGGAATCGCCTCCCTCGAGCTGCTGGCCATGCTTCTTTTAATGCAGCCCAGGATACAGTTGACTTTCTGGGCTGCAAGTGTGCATTGCCAGGCCGTGGTGAGCCAACCAACACCCCCAAGCCTTTCTCCTCAAGGCTGCTGTCAATCCGTTCCCTGCCCAGCCTGTATTTATGCTTGGGATCGTCCTGACCCACATGCAGGACCTTGCACTTGGCCTTGTTGAACTTCCCAAGGTTTGCACGGGCCCACCTCTCAAGCCTGTCAAGGTCCCTCTGGATGGCATCCCTTCCCTCCAGCGTGCTGACCACACCGCTCAGCTCGGTGTTGTCGGCAAACCTGCTGAGTGAGGGTGCACTCCATCACACTGTCCAGATCACCAACAAAGACATGCTTTTACAAAGATACTTTTCTTCCCTTGAAGTGTAGTTACTCAAAAAGTCTTTCTAACAATTCTACTATAATGACAGCATGATTTCACAAAATAATTTACTAGACAAGTGAATAAACATGTCATCATTACAGCTATCATTAGTGTCTCAATCACCCTTGCCTTCAAGTGTGGATTTAACTGCTGGGAAGCAGGAGTGGTGCAAAGGAGCATTAGCTCTCTTAACAGCATCAGCCAGCAAGATATATCCTCTAATATCACCTAAAGTGCAGATTATATGGTTTTCTTTCTGATCTTAGACTAAGATGGTACCTACCCTAGTTTTATACCTGCTTAAATGAACTGTGCTAGTAAAGTTCTTTTGCGTATTTAGACCAGTCAGAATCATAGACTACATCCATGAATTACAAATTCAACAGGACCAGAGGATGTACTGAAGCACTGACATGGTATAGTCTGGGCTGGTTTGCTCTTGGTGCAATTGGCAACACAGTTTTGGCTTGTGCCAGCTATCACTCCTACTGACAAACCCTGGTCACAGCTCGGAGGAATGCTTGAGCCAGGGCTTCTTCCCAGCAAAACCACCATGTTAGTTGCTTTGTCAGGTGAGGTTAGGAGGAGAAAAAGGTGCAAGACGATTTAGCTATACATATGTGTGTCATAATGCACTGCGTGGCCTCAGGGACAGGGAACATCCTCTGATCTAGTTTGTTGTTATTGATTACTGAAATGAATAAAAGTGACAAGAATGGAAAATGTCAAAATAATCTGCAGTCAGTCAAATTCTGCCTTTGGGCATACCCTTCTTAATTTCCTGGCAAACAAAATCTGTATTTCTAGTTAATCAAATGATGTTTTCCCTGTAATTAAAGGCTTCAAAATACTGAACTAAGGAAACATTTAATACAAAGGGCATGCAGCTATGACTGCTACCTAGTAAAACACAGGTAGCAGGGTATTCTTAGCTCTGCATAAATCAGCTCCACATCTCTCTGGGAAACCTGTTTGACCACTCTCGCAGTAGAAAAGACCCTTCTTATACTTTAACAGAATGTTTTGTATTTCAGTTTGTACACATTGTGTCTTATCCTGTCATGGTACCACTTGCGAGCAAGTCTGGTCAACAGATTGGTGCCTCCATCTGCTGTAGAAAGGTGGTCTTGTCCCTTCAGTGAACCCTTGAAAGATGCTGCCAAGCTCCTGTTTATCCTCCCTGATGATATGCAGTCCTTCTCAGGTCCTTCTGCAGTTCCTTCAGCTGGCAGCTCAGCACTGACCACAGCACATCTCCCATAGGTGAAGCTACCTTTGTCCCCCAGCCTTCAGGAGAGACACCCGTCCTCCCAGCAGCCTGAGACCAAGATGGTCACATCCTACCTCTGGACCTGGGTTGAAACCTCTAAACGTGCCATGGCTGGCTGGTCCACTGGGGAGCACTCCCTGTGGCCCATTATCACTGCCATTGCACCAGCCCTAGGAGCCCCATGCTGTCTTGCACAATTTCCAGTTCCCCTTCAAACTCCCATCTGTACAAACTACCTCAACTGCAAAGTCTCTCCTACTTTGCTCTCTTTGCAATGCTCCTGCAAGCTCTCTCTCCTCAATGGCAGTTACACAGATACTCTTCATCAATGTTGATGAGGAGCCTGATGCTTTCTGACAGTCTTCACACGCTAAGTATTCTAAACATTACACACTCATCACAAAGTAGTTCTCTCCTCTTTCCCTTATCCCATGGTAGTCACATGAACCCCTAGCACAGAAGCAGAACTTTAAAGTTAAAGAATACCTCTGGTACTTACCATGGTGCCTATGAACAGCACAGCACCTAAGCAGAGGTTTTATGAATCACTCTGTTAATGTATTAGGAAATATGTTATGTGCCTGAAGTGCTACTCAGATACCAGCTACCTTCATGAATCTCGGCCTGTGGTGATGCCCACATAGCAAGGTGTCTGCAAGCCTGATGTATTGTCATTTCATATTGTGCATGTTCACTATCAGTTACGAACAAAAGACATGACATGAGATTCAGAAGAACAAAGCCCCAGACAGGAATGACAACTGGTTTGTTTATCAAGGATAGCCCCCAGAACAGTGTCCGATTCCAGCTTTCTTGCATGGTTAGCTAAAAAAATGCAAATAATCACTCACAACTCTCCTAACATATACTTTGTATCACAAAGTACTGCCCTCCAGATGCATGTTGCATCATTTGAAAATAGTTAATTAGCCTCTATTTCTTTCAAGTCAACAAAACAAACATGGCAATTACATATCAAGGCAATTCCTTGGGGGAAATAAAAAATAATCAGATAATGGACAATGAGTATAACTAAAACTGCATTTTACTTTGTATATATTTCACACAGATTAAAAATCCACTCACTTGCATGCTCTTGCAAGACAGCATTTGATTCATTCATGAATGCTGGTAGACGATGTCTTTTGTAAATGTCAATGGCTCTTTTAACTACCAGGCTACCAAGTGATTTGCTACCACTGTGCCAGGTATGTGTAACTGTAATAGCAATTTATAAAGCTGTTGTGAGCTATTTTGTAAAGAAAGAAGAACAAAGTTCTCCATACTAAACTCAACCACTCAAAACACTGGGGCTTCTAAGAAGCATCAGTGTTCAAACTGCTCGTACACACTTTTGTTGTTTGACAAAGTGCAGTGACATCCTGAATCAATGAAGGCACTGTAGATAAAATGGAAAGTAGGACACTATCATCACTGGAAGTCATGACAATGACAAATGTAAAAAAATAACTTCGCAAAAATATCCCTCCCCATCATTGAAGAAAAGGTATTCAGGAGACAGAAGGCACAGCTGCACTTCTACAATTAAAATTATGTGGCTTCTGGCAGGAAACTGAGACAATCTTAATCTGGCATTTGAGAGGAGCTGGTAAACTCCACCTATTAGGCTGGATGCAGTAAGTACCTGAAGTATTGCATGATATTTTGGGATTCTATATGCCTGGGAATCCCCCAAAAGGATGAGTGTGCTGCTGGAGTGCTCCCTGGTAGACAGGAAATCTCAGTTAACTTCCCTTTTAGATGCAAGACACCCTGCACAATCTAAGCAGGCATGAGGCTGCCCTGCAATTCGGTACAATAGCAGTAACACGGCTTGCCTATCCCGTATGACTTGTAAAGCTTACAGCGCTCTGAGACACAACCATAAAACAATCATACAAACAAAGTGAATCCACAACTCTTCTATTGCCCCAACTGACTTCATAAACCACTTTATTCTTTACTCCTACAATCATTTCATTAAAATGAACAAGAATTAAAATGGTATCCTGTTGGCACCTTATTCTTACTTTGTGCAACATAAAATATCAACAAAGTAACAAGTAATGAAGTGGACAGAATACCAGAATAGGAAAGGAGACAGGGAGGGGGAGAGGGAGAGAGGGGGAGAGGGAGAGAGGGGGAGAGGGAGAGAGGGGGAGAGGGAGAGAGGGGGAGAGGGGGAGAGGGGGAGAGGGGGAGAGGGGGAGAGGGGGAGAGGGGGAGAGGGGGAGAGGGGGAGAGGGGGAGAGGGGGAGAGGGGGAGAGGGGGAGAGGGGGAGAGGGGGAGAGGGGGAGAGGGGGAGAGGGAGAGAGGGGGAGAGGGGGAGAGGGAGAGAGGGGGAGGGAGAGAGGGGGAGGGAGAGAGGGGGAGGGAGAGAGGGGGAGGGAGAGAGGGGGAGGGAGAGAGGGGGAGGGAGAGAGGGGGAGGGAGAGAGGGGGGGAGAGAGGGGGGGAGAGAGGGGGGAGAGAGGGGGGGGAGAGAGGGGGGGGAGAGAGGGGGGGGAGAGAGGGGGGGAGAGAGGGGGGGAGAGAGGGGGGGAGAGAGGGGGGGAGAGAGGGGGGGAGAGAGGGGGGAGAGAGGGGGGAGAGAGGGGGGGGAGAGAGGGGGGGGAGAGGGGGGGGAGAGGGGGGGGAGAGGGGGGGGAGAGAGGGGGGGGAGAGGGGGGGGGAGAGGGGGGGAGAGAGGGGGGGGAGAGAGGGGGGGGAGGGGGGGGAGAGAGGGGGGGGAGGGGGGGGGAGAGGGGGGGGGGAGAGAGGGGGGGGGAGAGAGGGGGGGAGAGAGGGGGGGAGAGGGGGGGAGAGAGGGGGGGAGAGAGGGGGGGAGAGAGGGGGGGAGAGAGGGGGGGGGAGAGAGGGGGGGAGAGAGGGGGGGAGGGGGGGGGGAGAGGGGGGGGAGAGAGGGGGGGGGAGAGAGGGGGGGGAGAGAGGGGGGGGGGGAGGGGGGGGAGGGGGGGGAGAGAGGGGGGGGAGAGAGGGGGGGGGAGAGAGGGGGGGGAGAGAGGGGGGGGAGAGAGGGGGGGAGAGAGGGGGGGAGAGAGGGGGGGAGAGAGGGGGGGAGAGAGGGGGGGGGAGAGGGGGGGGAGAGGGGGGGGGAGAGAGGGGGAGAGAGGGGGAGAGAGGGGGAGAGAGGGGGAGAGAGGGGGAGAGAGGGGAGAGAGGGGAGAGAGGGGAGAGAGGGGAGAGAGGGGGAGAGAGGGGGAGAGAGGGGGAGGGAGGGGGAGGGAGGGGGAGGGAGGGGGAGGGAGGGAAGGAAATTTGTAATCAGCAAGGAAAAGTAAATTACAGAATTCATGTCTACAGCTCCCCTCGTTTGTTTTTTCAGAACAAAACCGTGTACATATACTCCCCTGGAACTCTGATATAAATGTTAGCAGCACTACTGACCCAATTCAAAATGTTTAGCTCCCTTGTATGATATCCACTTGTAAACTAATCAAAAGGCATTCATTACTTCACTATCAAAGAATCCAATTTGTATTTTGATGTATAATCAATATTTTCAAGCAATATTTTTCTTGAGAATATACCTTAACCTTCCTCCACAGAATTATTTTAGCACTCTTGCCTCCCAAGTATCATGCATATGCCCATCAGTTAGGCTCAGTAACACTTCTCGTATTTTTTAACTAGACCTGTGAGCAAGTTCACTGATTCTTTTTAGTAGTTTACTAAAAAAGAGCAGAAATAATTCAGAGTTGCAAATAGCTTCCAAAACTTTTAAGCCAAAAGTGAAGGCACTTACATTGGGCAGCTCTTTTGCAGAACATCTTCAGTAACTGATTACAGAATCATAGAATCACTTACGTTGGAAATGACCTTTAAGATCATTGAGTCCAACCATGAACTTAACACTGCCAAGGCCACCACTAAACCGTGTCCCACATCTACATGTCTTTTAAATACCTCCAGGGATTGTGAATCAACACTTCCCTGGGCAGCCTGTTTCAATCCTTGACCACCCTTTCAGGGAAGAAATTTTTCCTAGTATCCGGCCTACATGTCCCCTGGTGCAACTTGAGGCTGTTTCTTCTCACCCTGTCACTTGTTGCTTGGGAGAAGAGACTGACTCCCATCTCACTACAACCTCCCTTTAAGTAGTTGTAGAGTGCAATAAGGTTTCCCCTGAGCCTCTTTTTCTCCAGCTCCCCCAGCCGCACCTCATAAGATTTGTGCCATAGCTGAGCTTTTCTGGACACGCTCCAGCACCTCAATGTCTTCCTTGCAGTGAGGGGCCCAAAACTGAACACAGAATTCAAGGTCCTGCCTCACCAGTGCCCGGTACAGGGTGAAGTACGCTTCCCTAGTCCTGCTGACCACACTATTTCTAACACAATAGGCAAGGTGGAGAGAATCCCTGTTTGCTAGATCTGTTGTAAGTATTAATTTTGCCTTAGGAAAAAACATGGGGATTAAGTGCAAGCCTGTTTGATTGGTAGCCCATTAGTTTGCAAAGAGTTTTCTGCCATCTTAGAGGGCAGAGTATTAATATATTCAGGCATTCTGTAGTCCTAATTCTTCACCAAAATGTAAGAGTATCATGTGTATCTTCTGTTAGTAGCACTTTGCAAGGAATGCTTTGGCCTTACGTATAAGAGTCCACTATTCATAAACCACAGTTGCATTATGCTTTCCTTCATCTTCCTTTGAGTTAATCAATTATAATTAGTTGATCAATATTTGTGTTCTCTTATAATAGTCCCCCAGGTGCATGAGTGCCAACATGCCCAGAAATTGCTCTTGCATATTTGTGAAGAATATGTATTAATTACTTTTGAGAAAAGGGTCAAGACCTATTTGAAATATTCTCTACAAGCATTAGCAGGGCAAAGCTGTCAAAAAAAAAAATTGTCCTGAAAGAGGACAGATGATCTAATACTGCTTGTGAATTTTAGTGAGAGAAAGGATTCAAACTTCAAGTGCAAGGGTGCGGCACAGCTTTGATGGTGCCAGTCCTCTGAGCCACCCAGCTACTCTGGTAATAGGTTCATCGTTTTTATAACTGCTGGCCTATGGGCCATAACAGCCAAACCAAAAAGCCTGTTGTTAATCAGCCCCAGCAAAGTTTCCTCTTAAAAGACAAAACCAAAATGGTAATTTCTCTGAATTGCACTGTAAAAAGGAAGTGGAGAAGACTGTGTTGGCCACTAGATGAGGAGCTGCTGTTAGTCCTCCCAGTGATAACAGTTAAGCTGAACAGACACAAAACCCAGTAATAGTGACTTGGGGCTTATCCTCAGTTATGGCCCAAGGCATCTGGTCATCATCTTGTTTTCGCCTTGCTGGCTTATACAAAGTGAAAGTGGAGGGGAAAGAGGGCATGCAGCTTCTGATTCCACTGCCAGTAACCTCCAGCACCTGGAGCACGAAGGAGAAGGGGTGTTAACATGCTTTGCGTGTGCATGCAGCCTGGCACACCATGGCAATCCTGGGAGAACAAAAGCAGTATTAGGATTTCTGGCAATGGTGTGGCAGGCAATTGAGACAAACGATAAACAAAACTGTGGTCTAATAGGAAGAGGTTTTTCTGTGAAAAAGAACAGGAACCAGTGCTTTAGAAGAGGAATGAGTTACTCTAACATAGATTAGATTAATAGCATGGGGAGAGAAAAACGAACGTCCAAATGTTCTCATTTCTAATTCACTCATCCACGTAGTTCTGCTTCTGAATTTTTTTATTATTCTTTCCTGACCTCCTCCTCTAAAAAGTAGCCAAAGAGCTCTGCAAAAACCTCCTTCCCTCATCTTGTTGCAAAAGTGCATGTTTCAATGCATAGTCTCTTCAAGTAATTTTTTTCAATAGTTACATACTAAAACTGATATTGAGTGACAGCAACCAGATGGGACCTGACCAAGACCCCAGAAAGGTGAAAAGAATGGTAACATACCAATTCTTTAAAAATACTTTGTATTTAAGGGAGTTAACTCAGGAGTGCCTTGCTGAAGTGACATTAGTTGACCAATTACATCCTCATCAACCCACAGAGTTAAAGGAAGTTTCAAGAAAATTCAAGTAACTTCACAGACTTTAAGGCATACAAAGTAAAAGAGGAAGGAAAGAGGGCATGCAGCTAGCTTCTGGTTACACTGCAGCATCTGGAGCACGAAGGAGAACATATCCCTCACAAGGGAAAGGCTGAGAGGGCTGTGACTGTTTAGCCTGGAGAAGACTGAGAAGGGATCTTAGCAGTGCATACAAATAACTTACAGGTGCGTGTCAAGAGGATGGGGCTAGGTGCTTTTCAGTGGTACCCAGCAACAGGACAAGGGGCAATGGGCACAAACTGCAACACTGGGAGTTCCTTCTGAATATGAGGAAAAAACCTCTTCACTTTGAGGGTGACCGAGCACTGGAACAGGCTGCCCAGAGAGGTTTGGAGTCTCTTTCTCTGGACATACTCAAAACCCACCTGCACATGATTCTGTGCAACCCGCTCTGGGTGAAGTTGCTTTAGCAGGGGTTGGACTAGATGATCTCCAGAGGTCCCTTCCAGCTCTGACCATTCTGTCATTCTGTGAATTTATAAGAGTTGACCTTTAAAGCATAGTGCACTGCTCAGGGAACTGTACCAGAGCTGTGTTCCTTTATACTATGCTACATTTTCAATCAGAGCCAATATGTGAAATACTGATATTTATAAATACGTATCCGTAAGTTTACATACCTGATATTCAAACACTGCTATCAGGTAAATGCAGACTCAAGACAGCATTGCGTGTGTTTAGAAAGTCCTAAGCTGTCTCAAAGTCTATCTTTTCGTCCTCTCTCTCATTTAGTCTCACATTCAAATGGTTCTGCTGTTTTTTACCTTTATGTGAAGACTCTTGTCTGTTCAGATGGACTCTTTAAGATGCTGAGCAGTATTGTAAGTCACCTTCCAACTACTGCAACATCTCTTTCTGCTTTAATAATGATACCCTTATCTTAGCCTCCCATTCGAATTAAAACACAGGGGTCAGGGTTTTAAGAAAATGTGACTCCATTTAGCATCATGTACTGAATGCAATTCTGATCATGTTCTAAGACACTTTGTTATACTGTGTTTCAGAGTGGTGTCCTATCTAGGAGTGGTGTTTGACACCTTGCCTAAAAAGGCCATCAGGGAAAAGCCATTAAGTACTTCACATTGTCTCTTCCCCTCTAACCCACTGACCTCTGAAACAAAGTTTTTCATACACAAAACTACAGCAGAAAGAGGCTGAAGTTCAATGCAAGAAAAAAAACAGGGGGAGTGGGAGACCCTGTCAATACACAGTTTGACTTTTGTTCCAGAGACTTTAGCTTTAGCAGCTGAAGATATTATGTCTCTATGAAATGAAAGAATTTTCTCGCTAATGCACCAGAGAGCAAACTGCAGCAGCTGACACCACGTGCACCTGTGCTGCAGGGTGGAGAAGCAGAGGTGAGGAAGAGAGCTGGGATAGGAACACTTAAATTACTGCAACTACAGCAGCAGAGCTCAAGTCACTGCCTAGCAGCAGAACAAGAAGGAGGAGTGGGAGAAGTCCCCTGGGGTCTACAGATTTTGACTTCACAGAAGAAGCAAGCCAGACTATCTTCAGAGCTCAGTAGCTTTCCAATGCCTTTTAAGGGTAAATTTATTATAATGAAAAACTCCTTTACAAAAATTACCTTATTCAGCTTTCCAGAACTCTGTCTGTGAAGGATTTAAAGCAGAAGGAAGTGTTCTTAATCCACTGGACAACCTGAATAAAGGGGGGTAAACAAGACCTCAGAGATCCCGGAAGTGGTTTTCAAGGCTTTGGATTGCAGAGCTCCGTGAGGGGAGAGCTCAACTAAGAAGTCTGCTAAAGGCCTGGAACAAACTGTGGGAACTATTAGCAATTACAAGTAACTGATTCAGAAGCAAAAAGAAAAAGGAGTTCAAAACTTCAAGGGGATATGGTATCAAGACAGCAGCACAGTCCTGAGAAGACCTCCACAAACAGGGGAAGCAATCTCTCAGTATTCCTTGGAAGAGTTTTATCAAGCACCCACACTGGACCAGTTTAATGCTTTATATCTACACAGCATGATGATATAGGTGACAGAAAGCCAACAGATCCCTGGTCCTGCAGACCAAGTAGCTGATGACTATTTAATAGACAGAAGATCTAGTTCTCACTGGAAGGGAAAGCAGATCTCATCCAGAGGACTGATGCTATAAGCAGATACTACCAAGAAACTGTGTAAAGCCAGAATCAGGAAAGCAGTAGGTCAAAATTAACATCACAGCAGACTCTAGGAGCACATGACAATCCATTGGGTCACAGGGCTCATAAGAGAGAAATGCTCAGACAGTAACCAAGGGGGGACTGACAAAATGCTATTGGCAGGCTGATGTAATGATGGTCCAGCCAAGTGGAAGCCAAGACACAGCACCAAGAAGGAAAACATATAATAAAGGAATTCCACACCCAGAGCAGATGCCCATAAACCACTTTGTATCCCTGAATTTAAGCAGAAGAAGAATTCACGACCAGGGGGAACAAATGTTTGGGTGAACTTAGCTTGAACAAGTATAGTGGAACTATATACAGTATAACTAACTACCCATTAAACACAAAGCATGAAGGAGTGAGTTAGAAAATCTTCTGTATCAGGATCCCAAGTGTCCCAAGAATACGCACATATACATGTCTACACTGAGACTTTTGATGCTCCCCTATAGCTCCAACTACAGGGTTCTGCAAAGCTGGGTGTCTACGGCTCACCAGGGCCTCTCTGGGAGCAGGTACCCAGGGTCAGGGCTCAGTCTTTGTGCAGACAAAAGCAGGAGCTGGAAATCTGCACCACAAATTCATATGCATGCTCTGTAACAGCACCTGACTTCCAAACAGAGCTGCAGGCTGGTCTTTCCATTAGCTCCCTCTTGAATCAAATTTAAACTTTTTGCTCTCATGCCTAAAACTCTACAGAATTATTTCTTTCCCCCACGCTCCCTTCCCTGGCAGCACAGAATCAATTCTCTTGAGAAAGCACCTGGTTTGCCATGAATCGACCCAATGTCAGTATGCATGCTTTGATTGATACACTCGCCTTTTCCCTTAAACAGCCTTGTGCTTTTTTGCAGCATAATCACCTTTGTCTGATCCAGATCATTCATTCACTGGATTTAAGCTTTCTTAAAAGCCCATACGTGTTCTCACAGGCAATAAAAGGAAATTAACTCTGCAGAAGAAAATTACCTGTGGTGTAGGTATCTATATCAAGTGAAATAATAATATACACACCTCACTATTGCCTTTCTCTTTCCCTCTGAAATAACTTGCTTGTTCAATAACATATGTAGCTAAACTGTTGGTGGTCATGTTATGTTTTGATGGAGGACTCAGTGCACTTTTGGATGATAAAAAGTAACTAGTAGAAGCAACCAACATTCCAGTTAACTGATGAATTTATATACATCAACGTACAACAAGACTATTTAAAATAAGAAAATACAATAATTTACAATCATATTAATGCATACATTCATATTAATGTACTTCAAGACTATCATCCATGGTGGTGGACAAAAGGCTCTCTCTATATGATTTATCAGTTATAAAAATGGCATTTCTGGAGTTTATGAAATGGTCAAGAAAGCACACATAAGAGCTTACAAATGTCAAATCTGTACACTTATGTTCAAATGTTCAAGAGCATTAATTCTTAGCAGCACTGCTAAATGTTGCTCATTACAAAGAATTTCTTACCGGATCTAGGTTCTTAAAAAGAAGAATGTCCTTGCATGCCTCCTGCAGCCTGTTTCTTTGATCATCTGTTTTAGGATGAATAATCTGAGGGATATAACAGAAAAGCCTTTAAAGTGGTTATCATATAGTAGCACTACCTGAAGGACTGAGTTAATTCAGCTGTTTTATACAATATTTTGGCCATGCTTCATAACACTTCCACTTCAAAACCATTAGGATTTGAATAACACTCAATGATAACATTGTATCACCATAGCATTAGCAAGCAAAGCACTGCTGTATTTCAGCTAAGAACATCTTTACATTTGTAAAATCCAGTTCATTTCCGCAAGCCATTCGGATACCTTTATCCCAACTATTGCTGCATAAACATTACTCTAACTATTCTCTAATCATATTTCAAGCATGCACGTTTTATAAAAACCACCACTGTTAAATTTAGCAATTTGCCATGACTGCTTCCCAAATAATATTTTGTGAAATAGTATCTGTGTTAAATTTGTATCAGAAGTTACACAGAGTAAACAGCAGACTTGACACTATCCAAGTGAGCAAGAGATTTACTAAATTACTAATGTCTGGTTAATGTGAGTATCAATCAATTTGTTCACTCAATTCATCTCTTTAAAAAGATATGCTAGGTTTCAAAGCTGTGATACTGTAGGATAACCTTTTTGAACAGTTTTACAAGCCAGAAATTAGTTTGAATATAAACATTTCAACTTGTCTTAAAAGTCATCTTTATGCTATTTCATATTAAAAGCTAAGTAAATGCTTTAAAAGGGTGATGTAAGTAAAAGTTCACTAGTTATTGCATTGTACATCTGAAAATCTTGGTGATTTTATAATTTACCTATTTTCTGCCTTATGAGAAATATTAGATAATTGAGGAAACCACTGCAAGATTATGAGGACATCAGATAAGTACTTTTAGGAGCAGGTGCTCTCTGGGCAGATTGCACAAAAATGTTTCCTTAACATGTACCAAAGGTGTGGTGATTTAGAATAATAGGTCAGGTCCTACATGGGTGACTCTTACAGAGAATTTTTAAATATTCCTTTAACATGAAAACCCAAGAGATTATTAAAGTTTATGATAATAAGGATTCTTTTGGCAAGGAATGGTAATGCTCGTTGCATTTTTCTTCCTAAATTTAATGTCTGAGAACTGGGGTTGGGGGGTGGGGGTGCAGGTGGAAAGTATTAAGTATTTGACTCAAAGCATTAAATACCCTAGATTCTGCGTCGTCCTCTTCCTCATCTGGATTGTAAGCTTCTGCACACACTGAAATTAAGAAAAAGGTATAATCTTAATTCAAAGAACAATACTGTTTCACAAGATTTACAAAACCAAAAATGCATTGTGTGGCACAGTAATAATATGCAGTAATGTAACACTGCATAGAGAACCACGGAAGACAGTGCTGGCTATAGCAGGTCATGTCCAAACTGCCAGTGAAACAAAGCTACACTTGCATCATTTTTTGGACAAGTTTTCTGTGTTTTAAAGGACCTCTAACATACATTTCTCACCTAACCTGTTCTAAGTGATCTTACCTTACTATCAGCAATTTTTTTTTCTGATGTCTAAACTAATTCTTTCTTGTTAGAATTTAAGCTGTTCACACAGGATGCAGGGATCATCACATCATTCCCTTCATTTGTGAAAGTTCAAGGTGGTTTGATGGTTTGGGGTTTGTGGGTTTTTTGCATTCTGGAAAACTTTTCTCTGCTACCTATCTTTTACTTTTTAGGGTAAATAATTCTGCTTGTTAGATTTTTTCCTTACAGGTCATGTTTTTCAGCTCTCCAACTATCCTCAACGCCATTCTCTGACCTCTCTCCAATTAGCCCTATCTTTATTGAAGTGTGATGCTCAAAGCCAGATCCCATATTTGAGCTGAGCAGAGTACTGAGTACAACAGATAAATTACTCCATACATTTTGCAGGCCTATATATCTTTTTTGTCCATCCATACCTTTTTCGCAACAGCTTGATTATCGTTGCTAATGTAATATTCATGATCTATGTATCATTTTCAAAACCCACTGCTTAACCAGCTTCCTGTGTCCTGTACATAGTTACTCCACCCAAGTGTAGTACCATGTACTTAGACCTATTAAACATTACCTTATTCCCCAAGCTATTTCTCCAATGTGTCAAGATAACTTTCAATTCTAATCCTGTTCTCTGGCATCCTTCCAATCCATTCTCAACTTTGTGACAAATGCAAATTCAATAAGCATAGTCTCTAATACACAAATCCATATTATTACTGGAAAAAACAGAATACTGTCTAAAATAAACTTGTGAAATAACACATGGCAGTGAAACAGCAGTAGATGCTTGGGGGTTACCTTATGCAACCAGTTTTACAGCTATATCCCATGCAACTTACATTAAGACACTGCCTGATGTTCCCTAGCTTGTTTATAAGGGAGTCTTGTGAGACAGCATTCAGAAGTTTCTTACAGTGAAAACGTTGGGCATCTGCTCTTTTTCTTTTATGCACAAATTTTAATGCCTCGTTATAGGGTATTAGATAGTTCCAACAAATTCACACTGATTGCTGTTTGTTGCTTTCCTCCGGGTACTTAAAAAATGTTTGAAATATTTGTCTGCAATTTCTCTAGGAATAAAAGTGATCTGTAAATATTTGATAGGCCTCTTCCATCTGTAGCTTCCCCCCCTTTAAAGGATCAGTTTATCTATTTTTTTTTTGTTTTTTCACGCTCCCATTTTTCTTCTTCAGATTCTCCATGGTATTTGCTAACAGGGCTGAGACTGATTTAGCCAATTCTTCCACTTCCCAAGTATAGTGTGCCTCAGACACAGCTAAGGTGCGAACACCTAACACATCAAGTACTCTCTGATTTGTCCTTTCTCTATTCCAGGCCGAGTTGTCCACATGCTCTTAATACCACTAGTAAAGACTGATGTGCTTCTGTTAAACAGTAGAGTAACACTCTCCTGAAAGATGCTTTTACCCAAAATATACTTCCAGAACAATTTCTGTTACTCCTCATGTTCTTTCTTGTACATAGTCCTTTCTTGTTCTCATTTTTTAGCCTTGGCTTCTTAGAGTATTTTTTTTCCCCTCTACATCTTTTATTATTCCTTTGTACTTGTTCTGAATAATCCAAAGTAGTTTTCGTTTTCTACATGGTTCCTTCTTGTGTTTGATACAAGACACTTGTATTTTAGACAGATTTTTTTTTTTACTATGCTTTCTGTCCTTCTCCTGTGCTGTCTCAATTTGCGTTTTTTCTCTCTTTACATTTTTTCAAGGAACAACCAGTTCCTTTAACTTCTTTTCTCCAGACTCCTTTCCAAAGAAATTATGCCCACAGTCCTACCATATCCCCTTGAAACCTGTTGTCCTGATTCTTTTACTCAATCTCTTTCCCTTCCTGAAATCTGCAAGCTCTGTCACCCCAGGGTAATCCTCACTCAAGCGGCTTCTGCCTTTTCTCTCCCTGTTCTTGAACAGTTTCTCCCTTAAGGTTGGTATCAAATAGAATAGTTTCCCCTTTGATTGCTTTTCCCACCATCTCATAATTTGGTCCTAAGTGCACTGCAAACCATGTTGGGCAGCTGGTATTCTCCTTTATTGGTTTCCAACAGATGACTGATTAATTAAAATCTCCCATCATCACCATCCCCTGTACTCTGTACAAGTGTCTGAACCCAATACACAACAGCAACAGCCTCTTCCTCCTCCCCATCCTCCCACTGAGTCTTTGCAATGCCAGTTCAGTCACACTGTTGCTCACGGGTTAAGATTCCTGGTCCCCTTGTTTGTTCCCCATATCTCCTGTATTATTATACAAACAACTTCTAAAGTAGTGACCAGGTAGACGCATTAACCTCCTCATCACCCCATCCAATTAAGACTATTTCACAGCAAAGCATATCATTGCACGTATTATGCAGAGTCCCAAAGGAATGTCAGCTTTACAAAACCTGGCATCTTCAAAAATTTAAAGAAATTTGATATAAGTCCCTCCGGAATTGACTGAAAGATTCCTGTCAAGTTTACTAGGAAGTGGATTTAGTCCCAAATAATTACAGATGTCCACCAAAGGAAGTCTGCAATCTATTGAACAACTGTAATATTCTACCTTTACATAAACAAACTGTTCCTACCAATTGTTTTATGGTACTACAGTTACTTTAATCTTGTCTGAAATAGACTTCAGGGGATTTTATTTAAATAGCAACAATAATAACAAGCCAAGTAAGCACCATACCCCATCACAATGTAAATCACTGCTTTTTTTCAACTGGTATCAGCCTCTGTGCCCTAGTGCACTTACCTGCACATGGAGTCAACAAATCTGTATTACAGTACAGTGTGCTACTGGATGTGTGAACGGTCTGTCTCAACATGAAGCACAGTTACATCCTGTCCTTACCTCCGAAACATGAAAAAAATCATACAAAACACGAATTTAATTTGCTTTGATACTGTAATCCCAGAATTGACAGCTCTCAGAGAGCCCGGCCGGACATTTAACAGTCTTCCAGACCAAATAAATTAAATTTAGCCTCATCCATGCCCATCCTGAATCATCTTACCATTCCCTTTCACCTAGCCTGAAGCAGGATCAGTCCAGAAAAAAACGTTCTTGAGGTCTTCCGTGTCATCTAGTGTCTTTGCTCTGATTTCGCTCTTCTCTGCTAGAAGCTAATTTCAGTCAGTCTTATTAACTATTGTCAGCAGATGCCTTTATCAAATACTTCTTATCACTGACTATGGGCAATATATTTAAGAAGTGCAGTTTGTTCTGGCTAGTGCCCATCTGCCCAAATTTTAAAATTATTTATTCTTATCATCTGTGATGAGAAACTTACTCTTCTGGTTAAATTCCATACATATTTTGCCTGGGCCTATCTTTTAGCCATAATCAAGGATGCAGCTTTCATTTGGGCTGCAACTTATAGACGGCTCTGCGGAGAAGAACCTGGGAGCCCTGGTGGACAGCAAGGTGCCCTCGTGGCCAAGGAGGCCAATGGGACCCTGGGGGGCATCGGGAGGAGCGTGGCCAGCAGGTTGAGGAAGGTTCTCCTCCCCCTCTGCTCTGGTCTGGTCTGGTGAGGCTGCACCTGGAGTACTGTGTCCAGTGCTGGGCTCCCCAGTTCCAGAGAGACAGGGAACTACTGGAAAGGGGCCAGTGAAGAGGATTAGGGGACTGGAGCATGTCCCTCACGAGAAAAGGCTGACAGCTGTGACTGTTTAGCCTGGAGAAGAGAAGTCTGAGAAGGGCTTTTAGCAATGCATACAAATATCTCATGGGTGAGTGGCAGAAGGACGGGGCCAGGCTATTTTCAGTAGTGCCCTGTGACAGGACAAGGGGCAACAGGCACAGACCACAACACTGGGAGTTCTATCTGAATATGAGGAAAAATGTCTCCACTTGGAGGGTGGTAGAGCACTGAAACAAGCTGCCCAGAGAGGCTGTGGAGTTTCCTTGCCTGGACATACTCAAAACCCACCTGCACACAATTCTGTGCAACCGGCTCTAGGAGAAGCTGCTTTAGCAGGGGTTGGACTAGATGATCTCCAGAGGTCTCTTCCCACCCTGACCATTCTGTGATTATACCAATGCTGTGGCTCTGCAGTTTTAAGCACGGAATTTCCTTTCCTTCCCTGCTTATTTCAGTAGCCTGTCTTACAGACTTTATTGTCTAGTAAGACATTACTTTCTAAGGGCACACCAGCAGGTGTGGCATGGGAAAACATGATACATTTACTTCTGTTCTTGAAATAGGGTCTCTGATACTACTGTGGTCCACTGAATTTCATGACATTGGGGTTTGGCACATGAGAATCCCTATGATGTAAACCATCTAAAACTAAATGAGATGCCTCTTATATAGACATCCACATCTGCAAAAGCCATCTAGATTCCAATTACAGTCAGAGAAGAGAAACCAGCACATTTAAGAAATTATTCATTTGACCTGTATTACATGTCCACATTGAGATGAGATTAATTAAAAATGTAACTAAATGGCTGAGATAAATCCTATCCCTCTTCAGATGACTGTGCTGTAACAAGCTGCAAGGCTGATCCCCCACTTCTCCATTTCGCCCATATTTCTTGGGAAACAAAGAAATTAATCATCTGGTGAGGACAAGCATATGCAATAGCACACTTTCTTTATTCATTTCATATATGCCAGGGAGACAGCCTGTGGTCCTCATCTCCTTTGTCTAACACTAGACCAGCACCACAGACATTAACTGATCTGAACCATTCTGCTGCTGGTGGCTGCAATACTCACAGTGTTCAGCACTTTTTCTACCTCTCCAGCCCATTCCACACTCCCAATGGTACACAGTACATGGTGACTTCATCACGCTCAAAGGCCCTAGCACTTTTTGCCACATGTCACTGCTGAATGCAATACTCACATCATTGCTCAAAAAGCAGTCCTCGTAACATTCTTAGGGATCTATTTCATCCCATGTATAATTATGGCATTAAAAAGTAGTGACAAAACCACTGTATATATTTCTCCATTGGTTGCTAAGCTCAACTAAGTGAAACTATTTTTATTCAGGTTTTGCAACTAAGGGTCACGTTCCTCATATAATTCCCCAAGATGGGCACAAACAAGCCCAAATATATGGACATAAAGTATTTGTAGGAAAAATCTGAATTGTCAAAAGACACTGCATTATTAAAATACACATGCACTGAAAACTGCACACGAGACTAGATGGATTGCTTGGTCAGCAAGAAGAGGTAAGCTTTTATATTTTCTAACTCAACATGCCAAGTCAATTTTCTGGTTTTCAGTTAGTAAATATGGTTTATACCCAAAACCAAAAATACAGTCACTTCAGATACAAACGAATCTAAAATGAAAACTAACATACAGTTAGTAATTGTAAGATCACAAAAAATGTTACTCATGTTTTATCTATTCCCTTGATGTATCGGGAAACAAGCTATCAATAATGAAATGAATGAAAATTAATATATAATTATAAGAATGTATTATACTCAAAACATGGCATGAAGAACAATCAGTATGTATGTACCCTTTCCAAAGCACAGAACCTCCAAGTCATAAAGAATATTACAAAGAATTTTACAAGACAAAAAGAGATGTGGAAATATTTCTTCATCTGATTCCAGGCAAATCAAGACTACAATTTTGCCAGCATGACTATCAGGCTAGAGCATGAAAATAGACCATCTCTAGCCACTATAGCTATGCCAGCATGCCATAAATCCCTACAAACATCCCTAACTATGACAGGTATGCCCATCCCCTCATACAGCAAGAATGTCACTTCCCTGGTTTAGCTGTAGAAAAATTGCTAAGGTGACTTACTGACAGTGAGAATATTTTTTTTTTTTCCATTTTATTGGGACACACTTCTCCTCATCTACTAAACACAGATTAGAAACATGGTACACAGAGACTACTTGAATGGCAGGTAGTAGTTTCAAACTAGACCGCAAATACTAGTGGACCTTCAAACCTTCTGACACAGGAACCCCTTTTTTAACACCTCAGCAGTTTCTACCACTGCAGAAGGAACTAGCAAGAGCACCCTGCATCCCAAAATCCCAATTTCATAAGTAGTTTTCATTTAAACAAAAGCAACCTTGTACAATGTACCTTGTACAATGGTAGCAATGAGAAATAACTGCTCATGGTCTCTGATGCTTGCAACTATCAAGTCCCATCTTATTTCTAGACCTGTTTTTGACTAGACCACATAGAAAATGAGACTGAAGAGCTGCAAGTAAACAGTCACAAATACGGACTAAAGAATAACCCAGAGAAAGGAAATCACCTTTCTCCTCTATCTGAACACACAATGAGATGAGATAAAAGTTATCTGATCCTACGCATGATATAAGGCAATATCAACTGGCTCTGCTGCTGAGATCCACCATTTGTGCAAAACCCTGAAACTATTCCAAGGACTTCAGTTTACTTTGAATACAAGCAGATTTGGAACAAAGCATGATCACTGGGTCTATCATTTCCCATGACACTGTGGTAAAAAAGGCATCTGTGAAATGCCTACGACAGATAGGGTCACTAAACTGAAACTTTATCTAGGCATAATTAGGCAGATTAATACACAGAATGCCTAACACCTTGCAATTCTGTGTTATTACTATTTTAGATATAGAGCACTTATATTAAAAATGCTATTCAAACTGGAATAAAAGTATGTATGGTCAGAAAAAAGGTACAGGCTGGGGCTGACCTGCTGGAAGGCAGCTCTGCGGAGAAGGACCTGGGAGCCCTGGTGGGCAGCAAGTTGCCCATGGGCCAGCAGCATGCCCTGGTGGCCAAGGAGGCCAATGGGACCCTGGGGGGCATCGGGAGGAGCGTGGCCAGCAGGTCGAGGGAGGTTCCTCTGCCTCTGTGCTCTGCCTGGTGAGGCTGCACCTGGAGTGCTGTGTCCAGTGCTGGGCTCCCCAGTTCCAGAGAGACAGGGAACTACTGGAGAGGGTCAGCGCGGGGCTGCAAAGAGGATGAGGGAACTGCTGCATCTCCCTTCTGAGGGAAGGCTGAGAGAGCTGGGACTGTTTAGCCCGGAGAAGAGAAGACTGAGGGGGGATCTTACCAATGCGTGCAACTATCTCAAGGTTGAGCGTCAAGAGGACGGGGCCAGGCTCTTTTCAGCAGTGCCCTGTGACAGGACAAGGGGCAACGGGCACAAACTACAGCACAAGGAGTTCCACCTAAATATGAGGAAAAACTTCTTTACCCTGAGGGTGACCAAACACTGGCACAGGCTGCCCAGAGGCTGCGGAGTCTCCTTGTCTGGACATACTCAAAACCCACCTGCACACGATTCTGTGCAACCCGCTCTGGGTGAAGTTGCTTTAGCAGGGGTTGGACTAGATAATCTCCAGAGGTCCCTTCCAGCTCTGACCATTCTGTGATTCTGTCTGGCAGTCACGGAGACATTCTTGAGATTTCCTCACATGCAACAAAACAAAAAGTGAAGAAATTCCCCTCTATTCTACCTGATTTATGGAGTAATGACTTTTGAGTGGTCCACTATCTAACAGAAATCACCAAGTGCTCAGGACACCAGCCTAAAATTGCAAAACTGGATAAAATCCAGAAAGTGTTTTTTTCTCTTAATTATCATGAAAGTGGCCTTCAGTTCATTAGGTGGGGACTGACTGAATTAGTCTTGGGAGCACTGCCAAAACACACTGTTTCAAGATCAGCTGCTCATGAAGGACAGTTATCTACTCTTGCTTTGAGCGTACAGACTGAAATTCTCCAAAGACTGCCCGATAGTCATGAACACATACCAAATACCAGGTTTGTGCTCAGATATGCAGCTCAACGGCAAAACCTTTTGCCAGTTGGAAGACCTTGCTCAGCCTGCACTAAAAGACTGCAAGAAATCAGACTCGCACAACCAACTTTTCTACAGTATTCTCTTGTCCATCGGCTACCAATGCTACTTCTAATTAGTTAACCTTCATTTCCTCCAGCATTTCTAAATAACATGAATTGCCAAATATAACATGTAGCATCTTGAATCAGGCCCATGCCAATAGTGAGTCACAGAACCTCCCAAGGATTCTCCGTTCAAAAGTCCACACGAGGTTTATTCATATTCCACCAATCCTCCCACCAAAACAGGGATTTCATCAAGATTGTATTGAACATTATGAAAGCCCATTTGAAGAAACACGATGGCCCACACAGGCATTTTTGGATAATTTTATTCCAAGTGAGTTATTTATGTGTGGGCACCTTTGCACAAGTTCCTTAATGTTATTTTGTAAACAAAAGTGAAAACTGAGCTGTGTCAGAGCGCAATACCTTCCTGTACTCCAGAGTCCAAGGAACTCTGCATCACAGCTAGCACACTCATTGCTGGGTCAAAGATGTGTACTCTTCCCTGAAAACACTAAATAAGTGTGTGAATCACTAAATAAGCTTCTCCACAGAAACAGTACATTCAAACTTCACCACAAGTAGCTGAAAATACCTCCCTATTTTTAAATAGGGAATCAGATAGGGGCTTTAACAGAATTTCCCTAAGGACTTACAGAGTACTTAGTCCTCTTTCTAGTCCTATTTCAGTTCTTTCCATAACTGTAATTTGTCAAGATGGAGCTATAAAAAAAAAACACCAACTCAGCTTCTGGCTGATGGTAGGAGACAGTTTTGCTTGGTTTCTCAGAAAGTGCTTGACTTCATCTGTCTGGTTAGTGAAAATCAGCACAAGCACACATTACAGTGTCCAGAACGCTACAGGTAGTTGTTAAACAATAAAACTATTACGAAAGTAAGATGCGCTTCCACTAGAAGAGTTTGCCAGTATGTATGATGTGCTATACTACTGACTCTGTGAGCTTTCCCAATATGGTATATGGAGTAGCATAATATATAGCAACACACTGTACTTTGAGGTTGACTTGTGTAACCTTCTGTTCCCATTCTCATACAAGTCCAAGCAGTTCACCATACTACAGTGTGTTATTTGGGACATATCTGAAATATGCATAAATGTCTGACAAAGTCTGAGCAAACACACAGCTCTCTGCATACACTTCAACTTTATATTTTCTAATAGTACAGAATAAAGAGAGAACTGCACCCAGCACTTCCTCCCATATTTAGTACTTCATAGGCATCTACTACAGATATTTTTTTTCTTATTGAAAAGTGAGAATCAGGAAGATCTCAGAGTGCACGTTATTTTCACACTAGAAAACTCATCCTTTACATAGAAAGTGAGCAAGTATAAATTGCAGCTATTAAGAAAACATATTCTGAATAACGCAAGCTTAACCTTTTTGCCTATTTTGCATCTGGTTTATACAATCAGATTTATTATTATTTTACATCAAAATATTTTTCAGGATTCTAAATGCATTTCAAATACCAAACAGCTCTGAAACGAAATTTGCAACAAATGTTTTAAAAATTGAAGCTACAACTGTTCATCTCCAGAGCCTACATCCTGAGATGCACGTATTTACATTTTTTAATTAGTAACATAGTGGCACAGTTTAAGGAAACTATGTAAAATGCAGTAAACCACAACAGGAGCTTGTTTTTACCCAAAATGAATTATCTATCCAGTCTGACAGTGTTTGTAATTTATACTGTACACCACATCAGGTTTCATATAATAGAGCCAAAAATGATAAAACAGTCACTGTCCATTTTTACTGAACTATGTAAACTTCAACAAGAAACTATTTAGATGAGTTCTAATACATTTGGAGACACACTAAAATGGTCAATAGCATACATAGTCACTTCTTGGAAAACTACCGTTCACAGATTTTTCAAACTTGATGGCAAAACCATATATATTGACTACCTTAAAGAAGAAAAAGAAATAAGACGTTCAAATTAATTTATTACCCATTAATCTCTTTTAACCTCTCCTTTGGTTTGTCCACTCATGTTTTGACCTCAGTCTCAGAAAGTATCTGAAAAGGAGGCATTAGTTTTGGTTGTTAAATGAAATATGTGTATTTGGGGCTTAATTTTTATAAATATTTTTAATGATGGGTTAAATACGAAAGATCTGTGCAGAAAGACACCACTGAATTTACAAACCGAGCAGAGCAAAACATGAAACTATTAATAAAACAGAACAATAACAAAAAATAATCCAAGAAAATGGGAGGAAAATACAAGTAGAGAGAATGCCAGAAAGATTTTTGTTATGACACTGAAGGTGAGAGGTAAGAACCACTCAGACATAAGAAAGGGTGTGTAGAAAAAACTGGGTATTATTGGGGGGAGGGGGGGGGCTGGGGGGGGGGAAGCTAAAATCGTAGAAGTAAGTAAGCGCACCGTGTTGGGGCGTCAGGCGTGTGCGGCGGGCCGGGGCGGCCGCTATGCGCAGGTGCCCGCAGCCCCCCCCTGCCCGCCAGCCCGTGCCCGCCGGCTCCAAGGCGGCCCCGCCGCTGGGCCAGGCCGAGCCCTCAGCCGCGGCGGCGGCGCCCGCGGGGGGACAGATGGCGGCGGGGGGGAACCCCGGGCCGGGGCAGGGGGTGCCCGGAGGGGGCCGCGCCCCCGGGGGCGGGCAGCCCGCGCCGCGCCGCGCCGGAGCAGCTCCCGGCAGCGGGGAGCCCCGGCCGGGGCCGGGCCGCGGGCAGGGCCGGTGCCCCCGGGGGCGGGGGGCCCGGGCTGGAGCAGCCTGTGCCGGAGGGGCTGCGCCCCGCGGGAGGGCCCCGCGCAGGAGCGGCCCGGGCAGAGCCGCAGCCCCCCGCGGGAAGGGCTCCCGCTGGAGAAGGGCCTGCAGGAGCGGCTCCCGCCGGAGGGCCCGGGCTGGAGCCGGGCGGCGTGTGAGGAGCCGCCCCCGGAGGGGGCCGCGGCGGCAGAGGCGGCGGGGGACGGCCCGGCCGCAGCCCCGGCCCCGGCCCCCAGAGCGATCTCCGTGCTCGGACCCCCCGCGGGCCTGGCTTGTGGTTTGCTCCCGCTGCCCGGCTGGGGGGCAGGGCCACCAGCCGAGCACCACAATAACACACATAAGGACGTATAAAAGGGGAAGAGGTGAAAGACAGTCTTCTCCAAGGTGATCTAACATACTGGAGGAGGGAGAGTGCCTATGCTGCGTAAAGGAGCGCTTGGAAAAGTAGAACGAAAAAAGCATAACAAATGCAGCGTTCAAGAGGGGAAAATGAACAGCACAACTCAGGCCTGCCAGCAGGTCACCCGGTAAAACAGCCAAGCACCACTGATTTAACTGGACTGGGGCAAAGAGAGGGACCAGTGCTACAGATCTGCAGAGTTACAAAGGCTGAAGACACAAAAAGAAAGTGGTTATTTTATGGAAGCATGTATTTGTGGCTATTTTATATGCTGGTGTTTTGAAGACTAACACAAGATCTTGATAGCTAAAGGAAGGCTGTAGTAAGGGAAAGAAAATCATTAGGAGTAACACACAAAGAAAACCATCACCGATGACAGGACATGGAAAGATATAAAAGGATTCAAGAAAACTGAAAAAATGTAGATTAAGGGCAGCCAGAAGGTGACCTCCAAGCCAAAGACTCATGCAAAGAGTAGGGAGGTTAGGGACAAAGCCAAAACTACAGGCTCTGACAAGCTTGTCTCAGTGTCCTGACAGCAGACTGAATGGATCTCACCAAGACAAGGTGAAAAACCTGCCAACAGCAGTACAATTGATCATCCAGCAAAACAAGGAAAGTACAGGTAATACTAAATCTAGAATACTCCTAGGAACCTTTGGAATGTTTAATTGAGACATAATTACAAGAGTTCCTCAGAGGCATGTGTCAAAACCAGTGTTCCCACATACATGGTAGACTTGGTCTGGGCAGCTAAAAGAGTGCAAAATTCAGTCTCAACAGGCTTCACAGAAAATTCTGCATCCATGTGGGATTCGGAATAGCAAGCTGAAGATAGGCACCTAAAAAAAGAGGTGGAGTCATTATTCTAAGAGAATGGTTGCTATAGCAAATTTACCTTTGCTTTTCACAGTTCCGGGACCAAAAGAAGGAAGCTTGAACCCACCTTTCCCCATTTTCCACAAGTGCCTTACATTCTACATTACAAAATTCTCTGTACTGAGATGCTCTTCATTCCTCCTGGGCCCATGCTGTCAGGCAAAACGAAATGGAATTTTAGCATGCTGATTTTAGGTATGTTGCTTGGGTCAAATGGGTAGGATATGCTCACATAATCCTCTATATAAGAAATATGATAAACCAGTTTTACTAAACAGGTTCCAGAGGAAACAGGAAGACAGGTAGACAAGAAACATTATGGAAAATTTTTCTGCCAAGTTTTGCAAAGTTTGATTTTGAACATCTGGTTTCTCAACAATTCCAGAAAATCCATTTAAGACCTTTTACTGACAGGATTCTCTTTAGATAGCCACAGGAAGTTTAGAAAACAAATCATAACTATGAAATAATATATGCTGTTTTACTTTTTCATAGTCAAAATATAAACTGTTGATATAAAATACTGGTACCACATACTAAAGTAAGAAAGCAACATAGCAATCGCTACACACTCACCTACATCCTCCCTTATGGTGCAGACAACTACAACAAGCTAAAAGATGGACTATAAATACTCTCTTTCAAGAACTGGGACTGTAATCACCCCAAGAACACAGATTACCACACACTTCCAAACAGTAGAAGTTGTCCATAACTGCATGACTACTTAGCACTCAGAACAAGAAAGAAGGCACCAAGGTCTCACAGAACTAAACTTTTTCTCAAAGAAAAAAAAAAACCCAACCAAAACCAAAAAACAAAAACAAACCTCCACCCTTTCAGCTAAAAAGCTGTCACTACTTCACTACTTGGAACTAATATTTCTCAGAAAGTCCTTAGCCAAAGGTAAACGTAGTGTACTCTGATGACTGAAAAAAAATGCATCCTTATTCCCAGCTTTCTAAACACCCTCCACCTCTCCCACACATACACATTTGGTACCATTATGAACTAAATGCTACTTTATTCAAGAGACTAAATGGGTGAACACACAAAATTAGGTGAATCTAGCTTTCTTCTGCATTCTGTAAAATCAGATTTATTTCTTCTGCTATCTAGGGATGCTGCAGGTGTCCACAGTGCTGTTTTGCGCCCTCCTGTTTTATACTGTTATAAGAAGATGCATAAAGGCTGGATGAGATGTCATCAACACGTGTAGGATACTCCGAGTTGTATTACTCTTTTATGCTGGTCAACATCACTTAACTCTTTTCTCAGTACCTACTTAAAACCACATTGCACTTGAAAGAGAAGCTGGATAAAGATGAACCCAGAAAAACTGACATAATGTATGCAGGAGAAGATCACTAATGAACACCTGGAAATGTGACCTCAAACAGCCTAAGACCATCAGAACAGTTGTTTTGGACTTCCCGGTCTACTCCATACCTAAATGGCTGTGATGACAAAAGTACACTTGTCCACCTGCAGCTGACAAAGAAAGACTGTGCTCTTTTCACTTAAGGAAGAAAGGACCGAAGTGATCCATGCATGAATGGACTTCAGTCTTCTGCAACGAATCTCTAATAGCTACATTACATTATCTCAGAAAAAGCTGACCACATCTCCACAAATACTTTGCTGCTGTATTCCAGTCCCTGTTCGAGTAGTCTCCATTTTCTGCAGAGTTCCTTGTTTGACACAAATCTCAACACATAGTCTCTTGTCTTAATACACAGTATCTCCACTGGGACCCAACCTGTGTCCCCCCTGCACAACCATGACCTTACATTGTTTCAGCAGAAAATTAAAACTGTCAGACAACACGAGAAAGCTCATGAGTATGAATGCAGCAACTTTCTCAGCAACTGAATACACATCGGAAAACCTCAGAATAAAAGTGGACCTGTCATTTTGAAAACTAAACATAAAATTCATGCTTCTAACTCTGCTTCCTCTTGGTCAGCTATACACACAAAACAGATCCATACTTCTGGGGAAATAATATACACATAAAATTATTCTTACTGAGTGGAAGGGAGGAAAGATTTTTATTTCTACTTTTACTTCATGGGAGGAGAGATAATAAATATACCCACCCTGTAAACTACAATTCCTTTACATTTGGAGGGCAGTGGGAAATAGAGATCCTAACCTGAGCCAGATACCTTACATTTACTGAAACCAATATCCTAGGAAATCGAGTATCCCAGGTGACCACTTTTCAGAAAAGCTCCTAGAATTACAGAACAAGTTAAACAAGAGTTAACATCTCGCTTTGCAGGGTGCTAGAATTCAGGGTTACAGTTCACTCTTTTTCTCCTGAGAAAGGAAGTACCTACAGGTGCTCCTCAGCAACAACTCTGTTAAATACCAAAAGGAGAAGAAATGAGCCCTTAGGGTAAGGCAGAGCAGCATCTAGCTTCTTCAGCCAAAACAGTCATTCGTAACAGAATGTTCTTATAGAGATAAAACTTAGAGGGAATAACCAAGGCCACAGAGAAGCTAAAAGAACCCCAAGGAATGTATTCCTTTATAAATATCCTGTGTTTAAGCAGCAGTGCTAAAGAACTTCTTGATTTAATTCATATACAGTTGCCTGGACACTTTTAGAAATTTCAGGTTTGATGATTAAATAATTATTCAGTGTTAAAGTTACCAAGATAGCAGCAGAGCTGGGAGGTAACAAAAATATTCCTGTTGAATGAACCAGACCATTTGTTGACTGAGGTACCCATTGCTGATATATTAAACTATTCTAATTTTAAGGAAATAATAAAAAGCAATAAAAATTAAAAGCTACAAGTGTTAAAAATAAACAGTGCCAGGCTTGGAATACTGTGACAAATTGACTGGTAGGTACTGCATTTAGTGTAACCACTTATAAATCAACATGGGGTTGGTTTTTTTACACTCTCAGCGGGCCTTGTAATATACCAACACATAAAGCAAAGGTAAAGTTTCTTATAACTAGTTGAAGCTCTCAAAGGAGCATAGTACACACAAGCAGTGTATAGATCATTCAAGACTGGTGAACATTTTTTGTCTTAGACTACCTTTAGAAGAGGCACATGCACCCAAACATCCCTTGTCCTCACCCCCAGCCCTGCAAAAGCACAGGCTGGACACCCCATGCTTAGGGAGCTGCTCTGGCCACTCCTAGAGTGGCCCCGGGGGTCTTGGTGGGCAGCTGCTGACCACGAGCCAGCAGTGCCCCTGCAGCAAGTAGGACCAACCACCTCCTGGGCTGTATGAACAGGAGAAGTGATTGCCCCCTTCTATGCCACACTGATTAGATCACATCTAGAGTAACTGGGTCCACTCTGGGGGCCTCCAACACAGGAAAGATCTTGATAAACAGGAATGAGCTCAGCAGAGAGTAACCAGCACGGTCAAGCACTTGCCCAACAAGCAGAAGCCGAGGCAGCTGGGTTTGTTCAGCCTGGAGAAAAGAGAGCTTTGGGGGGCCTGACAGCAGCCTAGCAGTAGCTACGGGGAGGTCGCTGAGGCTCTCTACA